>NC_141877.1:307215529-308415529 GCF_056163025.1 Triticum urartu
CCGAGCCTTGAGACCGTTTCAACAGGTTTGTCAACTGCACCAACTACAAGTTCTCCATGGTGGAAACCACCGACAATTTAAAAGCGCTCAATTTAACGAGCTTGGCCTGCAAGAACCTTGTCGAAATTTGTGACCACTATAGGGTCTGGAGCAGCACGAAGAAGGACTCCCTGGTCGAACTCGCCTCGACCATCATCGACCCCTACTATGAAAAGATGAAGCGGGATGCCCAGAGAATAAGTCACGTATCCTGGCATAGGGCCTGGATGCGGCAACTGGATGAACCTCACCTCAGGTTCGCGGCCAAGAGCGTGTACACATGCTACGAGATGCACAGGCGGATAGTTGACACGAGGAAGTGCCTCGTTACCCAAATCAAAGAGCCCGGATTGAGCCACAAGCAGAGCAAGCATCACAAGAAGTAGATGATGATCAGATGATCATCTATGCTAGTTAATCATGCATGTAATATATAGTTGACTTTATTGGTGTGTGGAAATGTCATGTGTGTAGTAGCCACCTATGTAATTATGCATGTAATAGTTTACTTTGGTGTGTGCAAATGACATGGTTGTAGTAGCCACCTATGTAAGTGGATGTTTAATTTGGTTATGCAATCATGTCCTTATAAGTGTGTATGTATGTATGTATATATATATGTTTTTGTTCTGTATGCCATCCCATTGCACAACACACACGTCTTATTAGCAGCAACCTTCTAGGTTATTATCGGTCCTCGCACACATTTCTGATTACAGACCTGTTTGCCGCATATCACACACATCTTGTTATATTGAACCATTTCTATTCTCTTGTCTCAACAAAAACAGTTCATCCGAGTGAACCACATGTCGTATATTGCACACACCTTGATCTGGCTAACCGTATCTTTTGTGTTGCCTAATCACAAACAGTTCATCCGAGTGAACCATATGTTGTATATCGCACACACCTTCATCTGGCTGCCCGTTTCTTTTGTTCCTCCTCATCGCAAATAGGTAATTGAACTGAACCTTATGCCCTGCATCGCACACGGAACTAAAATGTGAACCGTGTTTGATGAAGGAAAGATGCCCTAGAGGCAATAATAAAGTTGTTATTTATATTTCCTTATATCATGATAAAATGTTTATTATTCATGCTAGAATTGTATTAACCGGAAACTTAGTACATGTGTGAATACATAGACAAACAGAGTGTCCCTAGTATGCCTCTACTTGACTAGCTCGTTAATCAAATATGATTAAGTTTCCTAGCCATAGACATGTGTTGTCATTTGATGAACGGGATCACATCATTAGAGAATGATGTGATGGACAAGACCCATCCGTTAGCTTAGCACTATGATCGTTTAGTTTATTGCTACTGCTTTATTCATGACTTATACATGTTCCTATGACTATGAGATTATGCAACTCCCTAATACCGGAGGAACACTTAGTGTGCTATCAAACTCACAACGTAACCGGGTGATTATAAAGATGCTCTACAGGTGTCTCCGATGGTGTTTGTTGAGTTGGCATAGATCGAGATTAGGAATTGTCACTCCGATTGTCAGAGAGGTATCTCTGGGCCCTCTCGGTAATGCACATCACTATAAGCCTTGCAAGCAATGTGACTAATGAGTTAGTTGCGGGATGATGCATTACAGAACGATTAAAGAGACTTGCCCATAATTAGATTGAACTAGGTATGATAATACCGGCGATCGAATCTCGGGTAAGTAACATATCGATGACAAAGGGGACAACGCATGTTGTTGTGCGGTTTGACCGATAAAGATCTTCGTAGAATATGTAGGAACCAATATGAGCATCCAGGTTCCGCTATTGTTTATTGACTAGAGATGTGTCTCGGTCATGTCTACATAGTTCTCGAACCTGTAGGGTCCGCACGCTTAACGTTTGATGACGATATGTATTATGAGTTATGTGATTTGATGTACCGAAGGTTGTTCGGAGTCCCGGATGAGATCGCGTACATGATGATGAGTCTCCAAATGGTCTAGACATAAAGATTCATATATTGGAAGGTTACATTCAGACACCGGACTGGTTCGGGTCGTTCCGGATAAGTTTCGGAGTACCGGGGTTTACCGGAACCCCCTCCGGGAAGTTATTGGGCCTTATGGGCCTAGTGGTGGAAGAGAGGAGGCAGGCCAAGGTGAGGCCCCCCCTATCCCAAACCGAATGGGACTAGGGCTAGGGGGCCGGGGCCCCCTTTCGTTCTCTTCTTCCTCCCCTTACTTCTTCTCCTAATAGGACTAGGAAAAGGGGAAACCTACTCCTACTAGGAGTAGGATTACCCCCCTTTGCCGCGCCCCTTGTGACCGACCGGCCTCCTCCACCCCTCCTTTATATATGGGGAGGGGGCAACCCATAGACACACAAGTTGATCTTTAGCCGTGTGCGGTGCCACCCTCCACAGTTTTACACCTCGGTCATATTGTCGTAGTGCTTAGGTGAAGCCCTGCGTCGGTAACTTCATCATCACCGTCAACACGCTGTCGTGCTGATGGAACTCACCCTTAGCCTCAACTGGATCAAGAGTACGAGGGACGTCACCGATCTGAACATGTGTAGATCGCGGAAGTGTCGTGCGTTCGGTACTTGATCGGTTGGATCGCAAAGACGTTTGACTACATCAACCGCATTACCAAACGCTTCCATTTTTGGTCTACGAGGGTATGTAGACACACTCTTTGTAGCGATCCGACCTTATATGGTCAAATCTCTATGTATAAGTGTCATCCCTGGATAGGTAATGCTGACACACACAGTACTCGAGGATTTATAATAGAGTGCAATCACACACTTATTACATTGAATATCTCAAAGAGAGTACTTATTACAATATTATGGCCGAAGGCCATCTAAATAAGATAACAGCGGAAGCTTCGAAGGTAAATGAGTCCATCAACTCCAACGGCATAGCTGAGTGCACGACAACGACCTAGTGCACCTTACTCTTCGTCAGAAAACTCTGCAACATAATACGTTGAAGCATGTGTAGGTCAGCACATGGAATATGCTGGCAAGATAACACTATAGAGCAATGAACAAATAACAGCTATAACTACATGCATATATGGCTGGTGGAGGCTCTATGGTTATCATTTGCATAAAGCTAGTTTTTCTCTACAACAAAGAAATATATTTTATTTACCTACAAAGTTGGTTGAAAAGTATTGAGAAAGTTCCTCCAACTCAATCCCAAAATAATAGTTGTAACCCAACAAGTTAATTAAGCAAAGTGATGAGATCAACATAGTGATTCAAGTACCACATACTCAAGATGTCCATAACCGGGGACACGGCTAACCACGATTAGTTTATACACTCTGCAGAGGTTTGCGCACTTTTCCCCACAAGACTCGATCTCCTCCATTGGATTTCTCGCACTACATGATTTTTGAGAAACGGATGATCCAGACACAGTCTTTCCGAAGAGGTCCCCTTGATAGATAGGCCGGTACACCTACAATCCCCTACATCCGCTAGCCCATCATGGAAAGGATTCCCACAACTTACTCAACTATGCCAGAGCCCATAATGGCTTGTGGCTACACACGGAAGTTTCTAGCATGACTAATATTATGATCCCTTTGAGCCTGGGTGGCAAACCATAGGATGATCACACGGGTACCCCGGGATATCCTAGGACAACACTGGATTACTCTAGGTGCCCGGACGACCACTGGGTGCTCCAAGGTGCCCCAACCAATCCACCTAGAGGTGTATTAAAGTAGCCACCTTAAGTTAAACCTTAGTTAACAATAATATCTCACAGCTTTCATGAACACACTCAAACCAATCCACGTCTACGAGCATAGCATAGCAATATAAGCATAACGTAGAACACCCAGGGTTTGAAATAAAAGACAATAGGTTCTACCTCATCAACTACTTCCTGAAAACCCACATGTTAATAGATCCTACTCATGCAATGTTTGAGGGTTGAAACTAATGCATAAAAACTGGGTAATAAGGGGTATGATCAAAGTGTTACGTGCCTTGCTGACAATCTGAAAACCCTAGCGATTTGTAGTAGCAAGCCTCGCACTCTGAAAACTCTATCGTGAACAAACAATATCATACATAAGCACTCAAGCATAAGATGCAAGGGTAAAACTCAAGAGAAAATATTCGAACTGAAAGTTCAACTGAAGAGCTTCGATTTGCAAAAAAAACAATCGAATCAGAGCTACGAAACTCAAACTACAATCAAAAGAAGTTCGAATTCAAATTTGTTTGAAACCAAAATTTTAGATTGTCAAAACCATGTTCAAGTTGATTATATGGAGGGAGGGGAACAATCCGAAGACTCTGGCGTTGGTTTCACTGGATTTGGACAAACGATCAAAAAGTAATGAGTATTTGAAGATCAGGGACTAATCTATGATAAAAGTATTTGTGGATAGGTCCCTGGCCGAAAAGTAAGCATAAAAAGAAAAATCTAACGAAAGGAATGTTCGCTAACAGAACTAAACGAACAAATTCGTTCATTAATAGATCTAATCGGGTGAACATTAGTTAATTAATGAACCCTACATTAAAAACCGATCTAAACGGAATAAACTGAATAAATCGAGAAAACCTAAAAAACCGGGTTGAGTTCGGCGGTTATACCGGTTCCTGAAAAAAAACCCGGCGGTGACGGCGATAGGTTCCAGCAAGGCGGGGCAGCGGCGTCGGCGTCGGCGGCGGCTCACGGCGTGGGGTGGCGGTGCGGGGCAGCGGTGGCAGCGCGGGGTGGTGAGGCGGCGGCGTGGGCGGCAGCGCGGCGCGGCAGCAGTGGCGGGTGGCAGCAGCGCGGCTCGGCTTGGGGAGGCGGGCCGCGATGGCGGCGGGTTGAGGAGAGGGGGCCTGGGCCTTTTAAAGGGGGGCAAGGCCGACTTGGGCAGGGGGTCGGATGGCGGCGGCTCGGACTCCTTGCCGGAGTCCGGCTTGGGCACGGCGGTGCACGGGGAAGGCGACGGCACGAGCGGGTGGGCTGGGCCTTCAGCCCAGTTCGGTCCGAAAAGATTTTTTTAATCAATTTTGCCCGAAGAAAAATCCTACTAAAATATAAGAAAAATCTAAAAATACTAGAAATAATTTTCACTGTCCAAACCTAATATTTAGGACAAGATGAACATTTTTCTGGCCTAAGATGCAATTTTCAAAAATGCATATTTTTTCTAATTCAAATAAAATAGCAAATAAAATACAAATAAAAATAATGATTTGATTTTAAAATTTCTTCTCCAATATTTCTCTCTTGTTGAAGAAGTCATTTTATCTTCTCTCATTTATTTCCTTTATTATAGGAAATAATTGGGGAGAAAAATATTAAAACCAAATTGATCCTCTTTTCAAATTTGAAGAAAATTTGAATATGAAAATTTGTGAAACCTCCAACTCTCTCATTGGGTCCTTGAGTTGCGGATGGTTTCTTTGATCACAACCAAAATTGCAAATAAAATATGATATGCATATGATGACCTATGTATAACATGCAAATTGAAAATTGGGATGTTACAAACCTACCCCCCTTAAGATGAATCTCGCCCTCGAGATTCGAGTTGGCTAGAAAATAGGTGTGGGTGGTCTTTCCATATGTCTTCTTCTCTCTCCCAGGTGGCTTCCTCCTCGGTATGGTGGCTCCACTGAACTTTGCAAAACTTGATAACCTTGTTGCGTGTAACTCGGCTGGCCAACTCGAGAATCTTGACAGGTTTCTCCTCGTAGGTTAGGTCACTGTCCAACTGAATCACTTCCAGGGGCGCTGTGTCTCTCAAAGGAATATCGGCCATCTCTGCATGGCACTTCTTCAACTGGGAAACGTGAAACACATCATGAACTCCTGACAATCCTTCGGGTAACTCCAACTTGTAGGCCACCTCTCCCATACGTTCCAAAACTCGGTATGGTCCTACAAATCTCGGGGCCAATTTTCCTTTAACTCCAAATCGTTTAACTCCTCGGAGCGGTGACACACGAAGATATGCTCTATCTCCGATTTCGTAGACTACCTCCTTGCATTTAGTATCGGCATAACTCTTCTGCCTGGACTGAGCTACCTTCAGTCTATCATGAATCAACTTAACCTTCTCTTCAGACTCCTTAATTAAATCGGGTCCAAACAACTGACGGTCTCCAACTTCATCCCACATCAATGGTGTCCTACACCTTCTTCCATACAAAGCTTCGAAAGGGACCATCTTCAAACTAGCCTGATAACTTTTGTTGTATGAGAACTCTGCGCAGGGTAAATTATCTTCCCAACTAGATCCATAATCTAACGCACAAGCTCTCAACATGTCCTCCCACTACAAAAAAATACACTTCCGTGATGATACGTGTTTGTCACAGTAGGTCGCTTTTTTTGTCATGCATGTACATCCATGACAAATTTATGACAGAATCAAGATAGTCATACCTGTGCTGTCATAGAAGTGTTCCATGACATTACCAAAATTATCATCACGGAAGTGTCCACTTCCATGACGATAGATCGCGCGTCACAGAAGTGCTTTAGTCAAGGGTGACCGACACGTGGCATCCACCGTAAGGGAACGCCGTTAAGCTATCGGGTCGGGTTTTGGATCCGATAACCCGTTAACGGCCCCGACCAATGGGGATTTTGCACGTGTAAAATCATCATTGGCTAGAGGAAACACATGTCGGCTCATCGTCAGGACAGATGTCATCCACTCACTGGACAGAAGGCGCCTATGATACGTCGACACGTGGCACGGCCCAACAAGTTTAAATGGGCCGGCCCAACTAAAGGCCCACAAGATTTTGCGGACCATAATGGGCCGGCCCAGCTAAAGGCCCACGAGATTTTGCGGACCATAATGGGCTGGCCCAGCTAAAGGCCCACAAGATTTCGCGGGCTATAATGGGTCGGCCCAGGTAAAGGCCCACAAGATTTTCGTGTGCCATAATAGGCCGGCCCAGGTAAAGGCCCACGGTGACTCTAGCCCATAATGAACAGTAATTTTCTTTATACCCATTAACGGCCTGTGATTTACATGGGCCGTTTCTAGCCCGTGTTAGCTTTCGGCCTATTGACGGCCCATACGTTCTTGGGCTCCTTTTCGGCCCTCGATTACTTCCGGCCCGTTACTGGCTTGTTCCCCTAATGGGCCAAATTTGGCCCATGGCAAGAGTCGGCCCGTTACTGGCTTGTTCCACTAATGGGCCAAATTCGGCCCATGGCAAGAGTCGGCCCGTTACTGTCCTGTTACCCTAATGGGCCAAATTTGGCCCATGGCAAGAGTCGGCCCATTTCTGGCCTGTTAACCCGTTGCGCCGTTTCCAGCCCGTCCTATATTCTGGCCCATTAACGACCCGTTATGCCTGTGACAGAATCAAGCCTTTGCTATCCTACGGCTTGTTAACGGCCTATTACCATGCTGGGCCGATACCAATTACGCCCGATTATGGCCCATGTAGACCCATTTATCTGACGGCCCGAGGCCCACCGATTACATGCCCATTTATCGACGGCCCGTAGGAGACCCATGGATCCTACGGCCCATATATGGCCCATGGTAGTTGCGGCCACTAGCAAACCAGGGAAAAAGAAGACTAGGAAATAAATAAGGCCGAAACTAATGCTAGGCTATTAAGGCGATTGCACAGATTACATCCACTCGGCATCAAAGATCGCCACCGGTGCAAATATAGGGAACACCCTACACTATACAAAAATGGCTTGCTGTTTTCATCAGGTGGTGGCTGCACGTTAAGAATAAATTTTGTATCGCACCAAAACAAATTACAACTATATAACAAAAGGAAGGTTGGCATAAAACTTAACAGTCTAGTAGATAAATGCACCACCAGAAGTTCAGAAGCTCAGTTCATTTGACCTGACTGTTACGTTTTCATGCTGTATTGTCCGATGGAGCACCATAACCCTCGCCTTCATTTCCCCTAGGCTCCTGAACAACATAGCAAATGTCTGATAGTCCAGTTTCAAAACCATGCATATCTTGACGACATTGAGCAATGTTTCTCCTTGTTTCACAAAGGGTCTCTGTTAGGGAATGGACTTGTGTCTGGAGCGCAGATACAACATTGCTTTGAGCTTGCATATCTTGACCATGAGGCAGTTTGGACGCTATTGCCTTAACAACCAACCCAGTATTACGCAGGAACGTGCTTTTGGCACTGTTAGTGGACAGGTACTAACCCACTGTAGCAAGAGCTGACATTGCGGTTATAGTTGCCTCACCACCTTCAGAAGGTGGCGGTTCCACCATTTTTTCCATAGCTCGCTGAAAAGTTGACGTTTTACATTAGTAGTACCAGAACAGAAGATATTAAGGAGGCAGCAAAACCAAAAAAAATAGCTTTGGTCTACCTACAGAACTTATTCTGGTGAACCCATGTAAAATATTAGTTGTATTTTATTGCAAAGTACATAATAAAACCAGGTTCCAAACATATGACCATGTACCATCGCTAATGTATTGTCTATTTCTTCATATTGTATTGAGGGCTAAAGATAAAGAGACGAAGTTTATATTACGATAAGCATAGTATGACGTCATTCATATCACAAAACAACTGAGAACAGACAAACAGGCAATTGTAACATTGTGTGGGCAAGTCCAGCATGGAACTAGATTACGGGTCAAGATCAAAGGAACATCACTCCTCTCTTTTAGACCTTGTAAGGTGCAATGATACGCTAAGACAATTGTGTATAAAATTGAAAAGAGTAATAGACATTGGATGCAAACCATGCAGTTCAAGGCACAAGTCAGGGTAAGTAGTAGTTAAAAGGCATGAGGATTAAGGACTTACAACCGTGGCTTTGACTGGTGTAGTCATGCCCTTCTTCTTGCTGGTGTGACATTCCTTGAAGATTTCCACAACATTTGGTTCAGGTACTTTTTGGTCCTTGCGGGCTTTCCTCTGCATTTGGAACAAGTCAATATAGATCTGATAATATGGTACAGCGAAAAGGGTGAAACAACAGCTAATTACAAGAGCCTCACAGTGTGCAATATAGCTACGAGATCCTGTCGTCTGTTGGAATTTCACTTTCGTACGATTGGCCTTGTTCTTTGAACAGTTCACCTACAAGAAGATAGATTTGTGTGGCACATGCGTAAATAGGACTTCAACATGTGATCTGATGACATATATATAATGTACCTGATACTTCGGATCGGACCAGTGTTTAACGAGGCCTCTCCAGTCTTCATCAGATATATTTACCACTAGAGATGTTTGGGCAAGTTCACTGTTAGCCTTGCCTTCAAAGTGAGTTTTCCTCAAGTTATACCGATACTGTCGCAGAGCAGACTTGAAAACATGGGTGCAAGCTTGTCTGGTTGCATCATCTTGGCTATCCAACTTGAACCTCATCTGTTGAAAATTATGGGAGTCTCATTATCAGCAACCTAGAAAGTATTGGACAGAGCAAGACGATATTACTAGTTTCCATACATAACCATACTTACAGATAAATGGTCGAGGAAGATGTTGAACTGGGTTTCGTCTTTGTCATTCCTATACTGAATCCATGTTGGGAGGATACGTACATGACACCTAACAGCAACCGTTGCCTCTGATATTAACTTGGCTGACTCTGTAGCATCACGCGGCCTTTTTAAACCTGCCTCAAAACGGATCTCCATTCTTCCTACTCTAGATTTAGTTAACCTATCGAGCATTATCCCTGATGTTTGTTTCCTCTTGTGCCTAGGTGCTAGTCCAACAACAAACATAGGAAGTGTTAGTGTACATCAAACTGTGGGACTACATATAAAGAAGCATGCAACTGTAACTTGACTCCAGCAACTACCTTCTTGCTGTTGAAGCTCACAAGGTTCATTTGATATTGCCAACTCGTCTTGTGTCAAGAGTGCTTGGGAAGTAGTGTCAGGTGGCAAGGGAGCTTGGGAACGTGCTGCTAGCTCAGTTGACGCACGAGTACGTCGTGCAGCTGGTAGTACTGTGGTAGGTGTTGCAAGAACTAGGGTTGTCTCTGCTTGTTTGGTGGCAGCTATTTGTTTCTGTTTGTCTTTTTTTGCAACTCGTGTAGCATGGGATGTCGTGTTTATAGAATTTTCTGCTGGACTTTGACCTTCTATTGCACCATCAGTACCAACAGAATCTGCAGGATTCATCTGCTTCTCATTCCCTGCCATTCTGTGTTTCTTCCTCTTTCTCTGTGCCATGTTAAGTCAAGCCGACAAGAAAAACGAATAACAATTTAGTTCTTCAGAACAAATTGATGCGTGATGTAGACGAACTAAACTTTGATGTTAGACAACCACATGATAGGAGGATGTAATATGTATGAAAAACAGGACGGAAGAGATAACCAGAACTATGATGTGTAAACTAAGAAGAAGACATTTCACCAAATTAGAAGCAATGCAATGGAAGGTAGACACCATATGAAAGATGCTACAAATATCACTCTGCCAAGTTAACAGTGTCTCATCATAAATGGCGTTTAAAAAAATGTGAAGCAGTACAAGAAATAAATCATATGCAAGATGCAAACAACATCACACTACCATGTTAGAGGTCTCTCGTCATTAGTGTCATTGCATATTCACATCTTATGATGTGTAAACTAAGGAGAAGGCATTTCAACAAATTAGAAGCAATGAAAGCTAGACACCATATGAAAGATGCAACGAATATCACTCTACCAAGTTAGAACTGTCTTGTCATAAGTGCCATTTCAACAAATTAGTAATACAAGCTAGAAAAGAATGTGAGATGTAACCTATATCACACTCCGAAGTCAAACGTGTCTTATGATAAGTGACTGTTGCAGGTTACACAACAGTAGTAATTTGATGTAAGAACATGGTGTGATAGACAGATATTGTATGTTCTAGAAATAGGAACATGTGTCTTATTCAAGTATAATGTGTAAAGTAAGCAGATGGAATTCAACAAAATTAGAAGCAATACAAGCTAGACATCACACATAACATGCAACCACATATAACAGTGCCAAGTTAGAGGGAGCACCGGTGATGCTGCACTAGGGGAGATGTGCTCATCATAAACACAGCTTTGTTGAGTGTCTATGCATGTGTTGTCTTGGAAATCATCTTGGGGGTGTGGAGGAGTAGAAACTGTAGAGGCCCTCTGTTCGGAAGGAGCACCTTTATCCGCTGCCTTGCTAACTTCCTTCCACTTTATTGATTTTGAATTGTCAAGTAAAACCGACAAGAAAAAGCAATAAAATTCTCTCTTCAGAACTCATTCATGCATGATACTGACAATCACTACTTTGATGTAAGGTAAACACATGATACCAGGATGGAATATGTACAAAAAACAGGACGGCATGGCATGTTCACAACTGTTTGTGTAAACTAAGCAGAAACCATTCCAGCAAATAAGAAGCAATGCAAGCTAGACACCACATGAAAGATGCAACCAATATGACTCTGCCAAGTTAAAAGCGTCCCATCATAAATGGAATTTCAACAAATTAGAAGCAGCGCATGCTATAAATCATATGAAAGATGCAACTAATATCGCACTGCATATACTAAAGGTGTCTCGTCATGTTGATTGATGCGGGATACAAAAAAACAATAGTTTTATGTAAAGACATGCTTAATAGACAGATGTACTATGTACTAAATACAGGAAGGCATGTCACATTAACAGGTATAATGTATAAGCTAAGCAGACTAGCACATGCAGTTTAACCAGATTGGAAGAATTACAATCTAGACACCATATGCAACATGCAACCACATATCACGCTGCCAAGTTAGAGCAAGCACCTACGATGCTAGTGTAGGGGAAATGTTGTAATCAACTACAGAGCTATGTTCACTATCTTCATCTAGCATTTCTGTTTCTTGAGAATCATGTCGGGAGGCTGACGCTGCATTCTTTAAAATGAGGAGTAGTCCCCTTGTCTGCCTGCCTCGTCATAAGTGATTGATGAGGGATACACAAGAACATTAGTTTGATGTAAGAACATGGTTAATACACAGATGTACTAGTATGTACCAAAAACAGAAAGGTATGTCATATTCAAAGGTATAATGTGTAAGCTAAGCAGATGCAATTTAACCAAATTGGAAGCAATACAAGCTAGACATCCGGATGGAGTGGTGAGCATGATCATCTAGGACCTGAGAGCCTGGTGGGAGGCGGGCTGCTTCGCCACCATCGCAGCTTTTTAGTTGGCTTCCAGGTGATGCCTATCTTTGCTGGGCTTGTCACTGGCTCGGCCAGTGCCCTGACTAGCTATTTGTCTTCTGGTGCTCACGGGATGGTGGTTCATGTAAAAAAATATCTTTCCTTATCTTACCGACTTCGGCCTTTCGAATACAAGCTAGACAGCATATGGAACATGCAACCGCATATGACACCGCGAAGTTAAAGCAAGCACCTGGGGTGGTGGTTCATTGCGAGCAAGGTCATCAACTCCAGAGCTACGTTCCCCGTCTCCATCTGCTAACACTACACCCTTTAAAGCGTTGAAACGTGTCTTGCCTAGCCGCACACCAAACTGGAGCGACTTCTCTCTTTTCTTTTTGGCTTCTCTCATGGCAGCAGAGTCTGAAATACCCTTGCATAAAAACACAACAGTGAGAGTAAGGGTGAAGTGTGTGCAGAACTAGTGCACTGTAAAAGTAGCAGATAGCAGGTGGCTGAAAAATAAATGACAGGAGACATATGATAGCTCTACAACATTGCATGGCAAACAAAATTAGATTCTACTCTGTATGATTTTGTAATATATGAGAACAGGAAATGCAGGTACTCCTCCAGCACACCAGCACATGTGATCATATCTAAGATAACAGTCGACTGAAAATAAATAGGTCAGTCGATTTTTTTAATGAACTGTCCGATCTATAAGGAACGGCTAGATGGCCTTCGTCTACCTCCTGCCAGTCACTGTTGACGATCTTTCTCGAACCGCCAGCGACCACCGGCCCAGACCCCTGCCTCCGCCGCCCCGCCCTCCCATCGACCTCACACCACCGCCGTGCTTGGCAGCGCCCCTAGGCCATCCCTTTAATCCCGGCCGACCTCCAGATCGGGCGCCAGTAGCTCTAGGCCGCACACGCCCCTAAGATAAACACCAAGCGCTGCTTCCCCGGCGTAATAGGCGTACTAGCGCCTGTTACGCCTGGGAATGCTTCCATTAATTGGGAATCAAGTGGCCATAAATTGAAATTCAGGAGGGTGACGGACCTCTAGCTAAGGTGAAATAGTATATGAGGAGAAACCTTGTGCATCGCGAGTTACTAGGAACATCTAGTATCAAGAAGAAGCGGTCAACTAGTGTCTTCTGTGGGATGAATATCGTGCAAGCAGAGACGTAAGATTTGCACGAATAAGGGAAGAGGAGTACCTTTTTGGTTGCCGGTGTGGTCACCTCCACAAGTCGCGCCGATTTTCTTCTTTTTACCAGGGAAACTGATGTTCTGGAGGGTGCAGGCTTGGATGAACCCATGGCCAAATTGTTGACTGTGTTGCCATGGCCGTATGCCGGTGGAGGGGAAGCAGATCCAAGGAGGCGAAGGACGGTGTAGCATGAACAGCTCCGGTGCGGTGGAGGGTGGTGAAGTTGGATCGGCAGCGGTGAGGCGCAGGACGGCGTGGTTGAACTGGCTCGGGTACGGGCGGCTCGGCCTCGGCTTCAACTACTAGCCATGGAGGGCGTTGAGGTTGAGCTTGCGGTGGACGACGACGTCGGGGTATCGGCTCTGGCGTGATGGAGGAGGGCGGCGGTTGATGGGTGGGATGGGGTGGCGGACGGAGGACGCCGGGGTTTCGTGGCTGGTGGAGAGGTAGTTTTGGCGCCCACAGAGTACGAATGGGGAATTGGACGGGTGGGGGGAACCATGTTTCGGACTGGGACGCGCTTGTTTTTGGCTTTTTTTAACAGAAATGGGACGCGCTTGTTTGAAATTTGGGGAAAGTACAAACTTTGCCCCCCTCTTAAATTTCGGACCTACTGCGGGTTGGGGGTAGGATGGTAATCCTAGGTGTCCCAAATAGTGGGCAGGAGCGATTTCGGCCGCGCGCATGTGTGCTTAGGCGGCCATTGTGTATGAATGTTTTTTGGATGCGGTTGCGTGGCGTCTAGATGAAGGTACAAACCTACCCCGGTTTAGACCTTTGGACGTCGGGCCGGTAGGTTTCACGGGTCGGAGTTATTAGAAAAGTAATTTCCTTGTACTACCAAACATTGATCTCACGCGGTTTCGGGCGAGTAGAGGCTCTTTTGGCGCTTCGTTCGAAATTTTGAAACACAAGCATTCACGTTTAGAGTACTCTTGAACTATGAGGATTGACCTAAATATACAACGTTATATTTGACCTTGTATGTTTGAAAACCTCATTAAATTATCCGCTTCTTTTTGAAATTTTTACACTTGAAAATCCTATAACTATGATTATTTTGGAATGGAGGAGCTAAATTTGAATCTATTTTGTACACGACTACATATGCTATTATGTACAAAATCAGAGCAAAGATTGGTGCCCCCATAATTTAGGTATGGTTTACAAATGCCATGATATCAAATTCAAATAATTGAATGGACTTCATGTTTAATTCGATTTTTTTAAACCACCTTAAGTGGAATTCAAATGTATGCTAGTTCATAGGTAGTAGCTATTTATAATGTCCATTGTGTAACTTTCGTATGTATAATGTGCTTTACACACACAACATGAACTATACTCACGTTTATATTCGATTGCTAAAGCGATGCATTGTCTGGAGTTCAAAATACTAACTATGTGGATTAATTGTGTCGAATAACAACATAGACATGCTCAAATTCGATAGAATCTAGATGTCTGATGGATCAATGACCGCTCCTTACGCGAATTGCAAATATCATGATCCCATCCTAATATTTGGATACAATTTATATCTTTAATCAATGTGTAGAGAAGTCTTTTACGTGTAGTTTCACTCTCCATCGGTGGTCTCTCACACATGCTCACACACTCTCTCCCGAGGTGTCTTTCTTGCACACATGCTCTAGATATAACCCTCCCTCCCTCTCGTAACCATTTACAACTGTTTTCACTAACCTTTATCACAAGCACTCTTCCTCTCGCAAACATACACACGCACAATCCTCATCGACCCTTTCTATATACATGGACCTGCCTACGTGTCTCATGTACGCACATTATCTTTACGCCTATCTCTCACGCATTGTCTCACACCTCTCTTCCTAATCGATGAGTATGATTCTAGCAGAGCATTCTGTAGGATGCCCCTTAAAGTTAGGTTGGATGAATAGTAATATCAGAGATAAAGGGGTTACCTTAGTCCGAGAACCTAGGGTTACAAATCCTAGCCGGCTTTGTCAGTGGACACAGAGTCCTTCACAATTCTGCTATCTTTGTCTTGTACGACTAGTCATCCATGGGTCTTCCTAAATGCATCACGGGCCGACCAATGTGGCACATGACGGAACAGAATGAAGGGCCTCACCTCGACCCACCGGACCTCACGCGGTGACACACCCTCTGCCCCCACGTCTCATTATCTTCTCACACCCACACATACCAACACAAACACCACACACACAGAAAATTTCTCCTGGTGCCTCTATTCCCTCCCCCCTTGCATATACACACTCAAGGGAATGGAATCTCTTGTCGTGACGTCATATTCGTCTCTCTCTCTCTAGACCACTCTCATTTCTCGTGCTATCTCTCCCACGCCCCCCCCCCCCCCGTCGGCCCCTCTATCGATGCCTCTCTCGAATACGTAATACACACACATACCTCTCTAGGCCCCGCCAAATGCATCAACTACACATTCACACATGTTACATCACGTACCCCATTGATCTAGAAAGCCCTCTCTTCACGTTTATTTTGCATACAACATTCCTTTTGAATAAAGTGTGGCCAAAAAATTATTTTAGAGTTTCTACATATATACAGCATTACAAAGTTATATGGAGGAGTACGAACGCTAATTTGCATTGCATGGTGCCCACAATGATATTTATTCCGCACTATGAATTTGTATATTTTTATACTATATACAAAGTTAGTCATAATAAAGAGAAACGAAGAGCATCTCTCTCTCCATCGCATACCCCCCCCCTGTACGCCCCTTTCACGTATGCACACAAAACTATCTCCAGGTCCTCTAAAAGTAAGCCCCTAGAAAATGCACGCATGTTTCATCTTTCTCTCACGATATATGCAATGACGATCATGGTATTTGAAGTGAAAGCACGATACGTACATTGGACTTCAGAATCCACTCATTACGGTCACCATTTACATTTAGTGGTTATTATGCAATCACGGGCTCACCGTACAACTCTGTATTTGCTCATGACATGACTAGTTGACCAGTTAAACGCTCCACGTGGCACCTCTAGTGTTGCATCACATTATCTCACTACCATTGTGCCCACCTGTCGACTTGTATCTACTCTACATCTACACTCTTATAAAATACATAAAATACACTCTTATAAAAAATAGAGTTGGTGATGATGGTGTGCCTGCCATCCTGCAATATAGGCCGTCCGATTTATATCTGACGAATAGGAAAGAAACTATGGCAATTTTGCAAAAAGGTACCCACACACCTCTCCACATTCGCAAATAAGGCCTTCCCTCGTTCATCCTTTTCTCTCACAAGATAAACAAGTCATACAAATGCATCTTGATGTTACATGCAACGCACGGGCATCTTGCTAGTAAGAATGAAAACAAACGACAAAAAAATATTTGGACGGTGGTTCGAAGTCATGACCGCGGGCACAGCGGACAAGGTGGCCTTGTATTGGTATGCTGAGCCGTCTGTTTTAACACACAGGAGCTGGTGTGGTGATTATACACACATGCACGCATGCACACGAACTGCATCCATGCAACACTCACACAAACACATGCACCCACGCACGCATGCAACACTCACATGTACACACGCAGCCACACACGCAACACTCACACGCACACACGCATGCATGCATGCACACACACCAGTACACCACACGACCAACACACACTCTCACGCTCAAGTGCTCAACCTACACGTGCATGCGCACACATCAGGCCCTGACAGACACATACACAACCAGGTGATTCCCGCGCACGGGTTGGAGCCTTGTCGCGCCTGCGTAAATTTGTGTTTATCTGACCTTTTGCCTATGTGAACTGACATGTGGGACCCACAACGAACGTGGTCAATTTAACTAGTCAACATGGCGCCACGCAGACTATTTGGCCGGTCAACAGAGTGCAATCCGATGCTGAGCTGTGAGCAAGTGACCGTATAATCACCGCAAAACGTATATAGTGACCGTAATCAGCTTATTCTGAAGTTCGGTGACCGTCTTACGCTTTTCTCTCTGTAGGCCCTCCAAAACTACATCTCTACATGTTCTCGCATGTTACATCTAACAACTATGCAATACAACACTACTACTACACTCTAACACAATAAATCATATGTGTTTTTAGTTTTACTAGATATCATATTGTTACTTATAATTATTCAGTTTGCATACATTAAAATTGCATTTGAAATGTATGGCCAGTATCATCTACCGCGCGGGAAAAATCCCGCCCTTTCCTGTTTAGTCAGGTTTGTATCGATGGATCGTGCGAAACAACAAAACTATAGTACTATACAGTACAAGTGACAGTTCACTAGGCCATCATGTCGTCTACTCCTCCGTCGTAAGAGTGGAGCGCTCGCTTTCATAAATCTTCTAGTCCCTTTTGCCGACATGTGGGACATCAAGCTACCGGGTCCACGTGCCATACCGGAATACAGTGCAGAGCAGCCGGGGTGAAGCACCCCAGTCATGGCACCGGCGTATTAATGAGCAATGAGGCGTCAAATCACAAAGCTGCACCTTTCCCGCAGTTAAGTTGGAGGGACGAAGCAACCATCATTTCACTCGTTGCTGAATCCGCTTCTCCCTCATCTTCTTCAACTTAACCACATGTTGCTTCTGTCGTTCTTCTGCCTCATGTGGGACGCAGATCGTCTTGGTAAAGCACTGACACGTGGGACCGCATGTTAGCAAACCGCCAGGACAACGTCCTCAGAAAATAAGAAGCCTAATCCTAGACTTACAAAGGGCTATGTAGCTGCTACGTATACTTTCCATCTAATCTATATATGCCCCCCTGATTTTCAAGTGGGGTGGGCCTAATCCTCTCCTTTAATCCAATCAAATAGTCCCACATCACATCAGTTCATAACTTTACGTAAACCATTACGTGGATGTAGCATCGGTCAAATAAGAAACCTCCCCTGCCATCCGCGCGGCAAAATCACCTCCTTTTTACTAATCTCGATTCTATAATTTTTTAGACCAATATAATTGAGATTTGTATAGATAGCACACAGGAGCAAAACCAAGTGGTACGGTTAAGGGCATCCACAATGTGTAGCAAAATGTGAAAATAGCTTTTGGCATCGTGGGAACCATTGTGGACGGTGTTGCCAAAGCCAAAAAGATGGAGCTGAAGCTCCCTGATTGATTGATTGAAGGAATAGAAAAATGCAACGTCTCTCCTCTTTCTCCCATGCTTGGACGCATGTAGTACAGTATAGAGCACAGAGTCTACTCCCCTGTCCCTTCTATCACAAATCACAAAGCAGTGAGGCGTCAAATCACAAAAGCACGGGCGAAGCAACCATCATTTCACTCTTCGCTGACTCCGCTTCTCCATCATCTTCTTTGAGAAGCCATCTCACCGCATTAGTTATAGTAGTACTAGTAAAGGACTTCCTGGATGCAAATAAGGCGGTTGTCTCGGCTTGCAGGCGGCACTTGCGAACGACTTACCGTGGTCTCCCTCAATGGTGTTCTCCGTCGAACGCACTTTGCCAAACCACCAAAAAAAATATCGTCGACATCACCGCAATGGGGAAGGAAGTCAAATATAGTTACTACCTCCATTTTTTTGTACACAAGGCCAGTATATAAAAATTACAATTTGCAAAGGGACACTAACACTAATCGAGGCAAAACTGATGGGGTTAGCAACCAAGGACATTAATATCCCCTGCATGCATGCGGAAGTGAGAAGGTTGGTTTGCATGGCGCTGCATTAATCAAGCGATGAGGAGTGAGATGGTTAGCTCTTTGGTCTTTGGAGAAAAAAATACGCATTAATTGACACGTGAAACGAGGATTTGTATTGATTAAATCCCGTGAAGGAAAACCCAACCTTTCTTTTTTAACACTAGTACTCCTAGTACGTACGTACTTATCCTGTTTGGGTCTAGGCCTTGCATTGCCAAACTTCGCCACACATTTTTTCCAAGCTTGCCTAAAGTTTTCAAAATGAGAAGGAGGTACACTTGCGCACAGCTATCGCGGTCGCACCGCACCCTCACACGGTCACTCCTACACGCCGCGGTCGCACCGCACCCTCACACGGTCGCTCCTGCACGCCGCAAACCCAACCAAGGGAACACACCCTCACTGACACGTGCTGTCGCATGTGAACACACCAAACTCAGCCATCCTATCGCTGACACATAATTTTCGTTCATAGAGTATGTTTATCCAACCGCATGTTGGGGAGTATTCGTACGGCCCGTGCGGTGGTCTGTTGGGGAAGAAGTAGAGGTGAGGAAGAAGGAAAGAAGGGTTAGGAGACGTAGAATATTCATCCAACCGCCTGAAATGGTAGACTGGCCCAAGTCAGGCGACTTGCATAACAAATATATGTTTTTACACAGCAAAAGATCCATAAAAACAACAACATAAAGAAAAACTATCACTGCTCGCGAAAAGAGACGACCTCGTCGTCTTTGGCTGCCGGTGCGAACTAGCCATCGCTGCTGACATGTGCCTCCAGCTACTCGCTCAAGCGGAGCATGCGGGCGCTCTGCACGAACGAGAGCACAGCCCGGTTCAAGTCGAGGACGTCCAGTTCCGCCTGCAGGAGGGCCTCGATGGCAGCGGCATCCGTGTGCTCCACGTCGAGTCGAGCCTCCGCCGCCCGGTTCAAGTCCAGGATGTACGGTTCCGCCTACAGGAGGGCGTCGATGAGAGCGGCATCCGCGCGCTCTGCGTCGAGTCGAGCCTCTACCGCCCGGTTCAAGTCCAGGACGTCCGTTCCCGCCTGCAGGAGGGCCTCGATGGCAGCGGCATCCGCTCGCTCTGCCTCAAGTTGAGCCTCCGCCGCCGGTTCACATCCATGACATCCGGTTCCGCCTGCAGGAGAGCCTCGATGGCAGCGGCATGCGCGCGCTCCGCGTCGAGTTGAGCCTCTGCCTCCCGGTCCTCCTTTAGTATCGCCATGTTGAACCGCTGGTCCACCTGCACCATGGGGGACTCGGACGCCGGCACGAAGTCGACATCCATCGTCTCATACCCATCGGGGGCCTTCTGCGCCGCGACCTCCGCCATGAACATTGGATCGGCTTCCTCCTCCTCATATCTTGGCTCTATAGAACTCGGGGATTGGCCCGTCGCAAAGCGAGCTTGGGAACGGAGGTCTGTGGCGCCGACCGCCGCCGCGATTTCTGCGCGGCGCTCCGGCGTCAGCATCTTGTAGTAAGTGATCTTGCGGCGCACCATGGCTTTCCGGCGAACTAGGGGACGCTTGATGCGTGCTAGGGGATCGAAAGGTGGGGGGATGGGCTGGAGATTTGGTGTGGTTTTAGGGTAGTGGCTGGCGTAGGCCGAGCAGCGAAGGTTCTGGTGTGAATAGTGGTTTCGGTGACGACCAGTCAATCAGTTTTGACTGTACATCGCTCTTGTCGCGTTCGCGTTGCAGCCCGTCACGCTGGACCCTCCACGTCGCTCATCGAATGAACACGCTTCGTCTTGCATTTTCGCTTGCTTGTGGGACCGTAGTTGAGAGCAAACCGACGTCCCTCCCCCTCCCCTGCCCGCGTCATTTATTATACCACCACTCCCTCCATTTTATGCAGAGTAAATAAAAACAGAGGGAGTATATACGGATGAGGATCCCCTGACGTGGCCGAACCCATTGAGTAACTGACATGCGGGGCCTAGCAAGCATGGGGTCTGCCAGTAAGTGACCGAAAGGGAGGGTAAGGCAGGGATACCTACGTCAGAGGATCCACTTCCACTATACTAGTTTGACCAAATGTTAGAGTAATAATATATGACATGCAACTTACGCAAATGTTAGAGTAATAATATATGACATGCAACTTACACAAAGCATACATGGTCTAATGCGTTTTTCGAGGCTAACTTTAACCAAATTTTAGAGTAATAATATATGACATGCAACTTACACAAAGCATACGGTCAAATTCGTATGTGAAAGGAGTTTCCAATGATATAATGTTCACATTATACATCTCATGTACTATTAATCTTGTCAATAGTCAAATTGGAAACCATCTCGAGTACAAATCTAGGAGTACATATGAATCTAACAATATTGATTGGGCGTTGTTGAATGTTGATACCTTTTTGATCAAAGTAGATATACTTTGACTACACATAAAACTTATATGTAAACTAGAAAGGATAGGAGGGAGTATATTGTACGTTCAAAAACGAAACGAACATTGAATACCCTTTATATATGATTTGCGGATGCTATGATCACCGGTTCAAAATTTTGAATCCGCCTTAGGTATCACGTGCCCCCACTTGTTCCCTCTCGATTTCATCTCGGGGTCCAGATATCTATTGAAAGAGGACTAGGGTGGGTACATGCGATGATACTCGGCGGAATGTTCAAATGAGGCATGCAGGAGGATGTACTCGACTGGAGGGCGACATGATCAATGAAGAAGAGGGTTGGAGAGGAATGATAAATAAGCAAACGCCACATGATTATATTTGAACGGCTCAAATAAACAATAAGTTGTCTCGATTGGCCTACATAGTGAAATGCCTAATGCGCAATGCGGAGCACTGACACTCGAATATGGCCGGGAAAACAGGGAAACAGACATGTGGGGCACACCTGTCGGGAAGACGTAGCGCACACTAGTCCAATGGAGGAGCTGGCCCACGACCTCCTCGCCACCGACAACCGTTCATGTGGGTTGTTGGGGCCAACAACAGGGCGCAGCTCCAGCACCGCCTCTGGACACGGCGACCGCGGTGAGCGACACGCTCATATCGTCGCTAGACATGGTCGGTTTCACTTTGCCGAGGGTGGCGTTAGTGCTGTGGCACGACCAACGGTATGTTTGGTTTGTGCCCAAGGTTGCCCCATCAAAGCATTGGGTAGCCAAAATTTTGGTTGAGGTATTGGTTGCCCATGATTTGGCTGACATTGGCAAGAAAAATGAACTTGAGTTGGCTAGAGTTCATTGGCATGCCAAAGAAATGGCAACCATCCAAACAAAGACCAATCTTTGGGTCATGACCAAAATTTTGGTTGAGGTATTGGTTGCCCATGATTTGGCCGACATTGGCAAGAAAAATGAACTAGAGTTGGCTTGGGTTCATTGGCATGCCAAAAAATGGCAACCATCCAAAAAAAGACCAATCTTTTGGTCATGACCAAAATTTTGGCAAGGTGCACTTTGGCCACAATCAAAACACACCCCAACACCCGGCTCGTCGAGGATGCACGGGGCGCCATGACGCGTCCGGGGAGTGGTGTAGCACGGCCAACTGCATCCTCTGGACCTGAGACCATGTTGGGTCGTCTTGCTTTTCCAATGACATGCGGGGATCGCATATGAGCAAAGGGCATCTCCAACGTTACCATGACCGCAGCTGACTACCCTGGCACACCAAAACCCTCGCCCCTCGCGCCGTCGCGCGGTGCGTTCCCAGCCGGCGCCAGCTGCCCGCATTCATGACATCCGTTCGTATGTCATCATTAAGAGGCTCGGTGCTCGCATACCCGATCCCGACAGAGGCAGCGCCCCATACCCGATCCCATCGCATCTCCCTCCAGCGCTCTGCTCGTCCCGATCCCCCCTCTCTCTTCCTCCCTTCGTCTCCCTTTTCCTCCCTTCCACCTCAAGCCAGGGGAGGAGCCCCACGTCCTATCCCCTCCAGTACAGCCGGCGACGACCGAGCCATTCCCCGGCATGTTCCTCCCGCGCCGCCTCTCCTCTTCCTTCTCCTCGCAGAGCACCCCTGCGCTTCGGCCTCCTTCTTCCTCGACTTCAACCGTCCTGCCGGCGACCAGTAGGCCGCTGCCGTCCGTCTCCTCCGCCTGGAGACTGCGAGCTCGCCTGACCCGCGCGGCCATGGCACCACCGGCCTCCGTGGTGTGCCTGCACCCTGTCGGCCTCTCCTTCCTCCTCGCCTGCGTCGCTGCCTTCCCCCGCGTCCGCCTCGGAGCCGACCTCCACCACCAGGAGCTGGCAGCTTCTTCCCTGTCATGAACCTCGTCGCCGGAGTGCCTCGCCATGACGCCATCATGGCGAGCTTCCCGCGTCCGCCGCCTCCCTCCAAAAAAGCACCCAACGCCGCCACTCGTCGACCTCCTCTGTTCCAGTCGTGGACAGCCCCTGCCCGAGACCCACTTTCAGCCTCGCCTTGTTTTCCTTGACCTCTTCCCGTGCGCGACCGAGCTGCCATGCCTCGTTCGACCACCACCATCGCCTCACTGCTGCTGCTGCCCTCCCTTGAGTGCGCCCGCTCCATCGCCTCCTTGCTGCTGCCCAACCGAGGCCTTGTGATGCTTCGTTTCGAAACAAAAGACCATCAAGACCGGCAAGACCCGGACTCTGAACGCCAGGTACTACTACAAACCCGAAGAATTCGGATGCATCAAGTCCCCGAGAAGACCCGTTTTTCGTCAAGTTCGACTACCCGTATCATCAAGTACCACTACGGCCGGAGACCTCGGACACGCCAAGTACCCCTTCGAGCTATCAATACCGCAAGCGCCAAGTTCCACGACGACCCAAGTACCGCGAGAACGTTTGTACCTCTACCGTCGTCGCGGATTGTACCAAGTACCCCTTCGTTTCGACGAGACCAGCAAGTCCGAAGAACGCCAAGTTCGATGACGCTCTCCGCCCGAACGACTACCGCCGACGCGTACCTCTCCGTCGCCGTGGGTTTTATCAAGTTCAACGGTGAACCCCGAAGCCCTCGGATTCGTCAAGTCCGAAGGTGCAAGTACCACTCCGAACCATGTACGTCGACCGTCGCCGAAGACCCGTGTAACGCGAACGTCAAGTTTGACTACCGTCGCGGAACAACTACTTCCTCTATTTCCCTCGACGAACTTGAACCGTCCCGTTAGCACGCTTTGAAGGTATAACCACTGAGAACGAACGTCCGAGAATGAATGCTTGTGTCGTATGGGGTGCACCCTTTGTCTGCACCATGTCCGAATTGTCACTCGTTTTCCATGCCACTAACCCATGGGAACCCTGTACTCGGGATCACCCCACCATCTTTTGCATGCTCCCGTCACTTTTCCTTTTGCATTGGTATTTCCATGAGCTACCGAAACCGTTATCATTGTCATGGCACTCCCTTTCTTTACACCACGGTGACAAATGCTTCTTAATGCTCTTATCAACTTTTAATAAAAATTGCATAAAATTGAACATGACATCCGCATCATGATAACAACAATTAAAAATGTTTAAATTGTTCTTGCAATAAATTACTAAGGCATATGGGGATTTACCGGATTCGTTATTTGTTATATCCGGTCCAATTTAAATTGTTTAGATGGTGTAGTTTTGTTATGCCTCACCTCTTGCCATGTTTAACAACATTTAATATTGTTGAGTACCTAACCGAGAGTGAACTAAATAATTGATGTGGTGTTCCATCAATATGCAACGGAGTTGCATATTGAGCTCCACTTAATTTGTAGGATTGCTTGTGCACTTTGCCATGCCATGCTTCATTAAACCGGACATGCATCATACTTGTTTATGCATCATGCCATGTTTATTGTGGTGGTTGTTTACTATGTTATTTGCTTCTTTCAGGTGTTGCTCCTTCGGGTTAGTTCCGATTATGTCGCGTTTGTGAGGATCCATTCGACTAAGTCCGTTTGTCTTCTTCATGGAATCATTCTTCTTCCTTGCGGGATTTCAGGCAAGATGACCATACCCTCGAAATCACTTCTATCTTTGCTTACTAGATGCTCGCTCTTTTTCTATGCCTATGTTGTGATACCTACCACTTGCTTATCATGCCTCCCATATTGCCATGCCAAGCCTCTAACCCACCTTGTCCTAGAAAACCGTTGTTTGGCTATGTTACCGCTTTGCTCAGCCCCTCTTATAGCATTGTTAGTTGCAGGTGAAGATTGGAGATCGTTCCTTGTTGGAACATGTATATTGTTGGGATATCACAATATTATCTTGTTTAATTAATGGATCTATATACTTGGTAAAGGGTGGAAGGCTCGGACTTATGCCTGGTGTTTTGTTCCACTCTTGCCGCCCTAGTTTCCGTCATACCGGTGTTATGTTCCTTGATTTTGCGTTCGTTACACGGTTGGGTTATAATGGGAACCCCTTGACAGTTCGCCTTGAATAAAACTCCTCCAGCAAGGCCCAACATTGGTTTTACCATTTGCCACCTAGCCTTTTCTTTCCCTTGGGTTCTGCAGACTCAAGGGTCATCTTTATTTAAACCCCTGGGCCAGTGCTCCTCTGGGTGTTGGTATAAACTAGATCCCCTTGCAGCGCCACCTTGGGGAAACTTGAGGGCTGGTTTTAGTTGTACGAATTGCTTATCTGGTGTGCCCTGAGAACGAGATATGTGCAGCTCCTATCAGGATTTGTCGGCACATTTGGGTGGCTTTGCTGGACTTGTTTTACCATTGTCGAGGATGTCTTGTAACCGGGATGCCGAGCCTGATCGGATTGTCTTGGGAGAAGGAATATCCTTTGTTGATCGTGAGAGCTTGTGATGGGCTAAGTTGGGACATCCCTGCAGGGATTTGAACTTTCGAAAGTTGTGCCCGTGGTTATGGGCAGATGGGAATTTGTTAATGTCCGATTGTAGAAAACCTGAAGTTGACCTTAATTAAAATGCACCAACCGCGTGTGTAACCGTGATGGTCTCTTCTCGGCGGAGTCCGGGAAGAGAACACGGTGTTGGAGTTATGCTTGACGTAGGTTGTTCTAGGATCACTTCTTGATCATAGTTTCTCGACCGTGCTTTGCCTTCTCTTCTCGCTCTCATTTGCGTATGTTAGCCACCATATATGCTAGTCGCTTGCTGCAGCTCCACCTCATACCTTTTACCCTTCCTATAAGCTTAAATAGTCTTGATCGCGAGGGTGTGAGATTGCTGAGTCCCCGTGACTCACAGATACTTCCAAAACCAGCTTGCAGGTGCCGATGAGACCGTGCAGGTGACGCAACCAAGCTCAAGGAGGAGCTCGATGAAGACTTTGTTCGTAGTGTTGTTTCTAGTTGATCAGTAGTGGAGCCTAGTTGGGACGATCGGGGATCTGTGTAGCATTTGGGGTAGTCTTCTTTTATTTTGGTTCCGTAGTCGGACCTTGTGTGTATCTGGTTGATGTAATGCTTTATTCATGTATTGTGTGAAGTGGCGATTGTAAGCCAACTATGTATCTCTTTCCCTTATGTATTACATGGGTTGTGTGAACATTACCTCACTTGCGACATTGCTTTCAATGCGGTTATGCCTCTAAGTCGTGCTTCGACACGTGGGAGATATAGCCGCATCGAGGGTGTTACAAGTTGGTATCAGAGCCTTCCCCGACCTTAGGAGCCCCCTACTTGATCGAATCGTTGGTGTTGTTGAGTCTAGAAAAATGTTTTGAGTCATTTAGGATAATATATATTGGAGAGTTAGGAATTATTTTTACTCCTCAGTCCCTTCGTCGCCCTGGTGAGGCATCCTGACGTAGAGTTTTGACTCTTCTCTTCTCAAATTTTCACTAATTTTTTTAGGATCACGCGGGTATCTTGGAATCGTTTCGATGGTTTTCTGACAAGAACATTGTTCTTGGTGCCTCCTGACATTTAGGTGTTGTGGCAATGTCTCGGGGAGTTGAGCTCCGAGGTGTTGTCGTCACAATTTTATCGTTGCAGTTCTGGAATACCTGAGTTTCGCCGACATCGAAAATCTCTTTTATGCAGTTGTTGGTGAGATAACCTCGACGCCACCCAGTATAGGGGCGGGAGTTCGGGAGTATTGCCATAACTCGTATAACGGATGCTTTTCGAAGGTTGAGGTAAATGATTTCCGAAGGTTTCTTGGTTATGTGTTGAAGGATGGATACAGCTGGATGTAGGATTTGCTAGTTTTGGGTGAGATATTATGCTTCCCCTGTATCCCCAACACCTGATTGCATAACTGGAAAGTTTCGGGAGTTTATAAGTGGGAATTCAAGTAGCTCTTAGGAGATCTTTTCCGACAGATGTATGATATGAAATTGGGGTTCGACGTCTAGTGGTCCGCCTATCCACGATTAGTTTTACAGTGGTCTTGTTGTGTCTTAAAGAGTCCTTGGCTATGCCGACTCGGGGACGCTTCGTATGTCATGTGCACTGCTTTGTACATGATGGTGTTGTACGATCGAGCCCGTGTAGGCCCCACCACAAAAACTTCAGACGAAATCTCTATCATATGTTTGTTCCGGCTTATTCTGCAAGCCAATCCTTTGTTTTGTTTTGAGTTGTGGTATTCGGGTTGCTTCGAAGTCAAGTGTTGATTCCATACCTTTCCGAACCGGTGTTATCATACTCCAATGTGAATACTAATCCTTCATGATAATCGAGACTGTCTTGTCAATCCTTTTCAACCGGCGTGTTTCTCTCCAAGTGGATCCGATCATTTCAACATTCGCAAGATCAACTCTAAGTATTCTCAACGGTGTTTGTTTCATTCGTCCCAAGTTGTCTGTGTTTTTCCCGCCCTCCCACCCTTGTTTCTTCAAGGACTCATATATCTTAATCAAGTATCCATCTTATTGATGCGAAGTCTCTCCATTCTGTTCTTTCAATGTTCGTATCCGGTGATTCTCATGAAGATTCTAAGGAAGTTTCAAGTTCATCATTCGTCATTTTTTCCTCTCGAGTGGATTCAAGCTTTCGGTGTTGATCATTCTTTTCCTTATTTCAAATATCTTCTCATGTTAGGTGCACCTCGTTATCATTCACTTCTCGCTATTCATTTGTTCCGGAGTGCTCAAGATATCTCAAAGATTCGTGTTTTCACTCTGCTTTCGTTCAAGCTCTTTTCGAGGTTGTTATCTCTTTCAAGCCATTTAATTCAACCGGTGCAATCTCTCTTTGAATCTTTTCAATGGTGTTTTTCTCTTGAGTGGGCCCTAACCCACAGGTCTTTTCCCAGGATCTTACCTGACTCTTCTTATTTTCCCGGAGCTATCCTCAAATTTCTTTTCCAAGGTTGACGTAAGAATGATTCATCATCAGTCATATGTGCCTCTCCAAGATCTTTCAATTCTTTTCTTCATTGGTTCAACCTTTCTAATATTCATTCTCCCGGGGTATCTCAACAATTCATGGTGGTGTTTCTCGTCATCATTCTCGAATTTTGAATACCGAAGGCGATTTTTTCTCTCTCAATCTTATATGTTCTCTCAAAGATTCGTGATTCTAGCTTGATGCCTTCCTCTCATAATTGTTTTCGATTGTGAGAATTCTTTTCACCTTTCCGGAGCAACTCAGGAGTCTTTTCAGTTCGATTGTCCGAAGACCATCATTTTGGGTTATTCATTCTCAGCTTTCAGCTCCCGTTCTCCAAATCTTACCGGTGCATCATTCAAGTATTCTCTAATCAGTTTGTATTTTATTCGTTCATTGGTATCTAAATTCCCTCAATTATCTTCATTTGTTCTCTAATTCTTCCCGGTGCTTCTTTATCTTTTCTTCAATCGTTTTCAATTCTTACGGTGGTTCTTCAAAGATTTTTTCTTCCTTCGTCTATCATATCAATTTATTCGTTGTTTCAACCCGACTGGTGATTTGTTGAAGACCTTCTCAAGTTTGCGCTATATCTATCTAAATCCTTCCTACGAGAATAAGTCGTATGCGATCCGTTGCTTGTCATCAATCTAAATTGGTGAAGGATATGCATAACATAATTCTTATTCTTGTTCATCCAAGTGATTAATTCCTTATTTCGGAGGCTCATCAAATTCTCGGTTCGAGATGCTTTATCTTTTCTTCCGGAGTTCCAAGTTTCCGCTTTATCTCATCGCGAAGCTCCATCTAAATCATCGCAAGGCTTCACCGTGTGTTTTTCAACTTCTCTTTCTTTCGTTATTCTTTTATTTCCGGAGTTCTTCATGGAGGCTCAACATGGTGGTTCATCAAGGATTTAATTCCTTCTCGAAGTGTTCATCGAGATTCTTTTCAGAGGAGCTCAAGTATTCTTTATCTTGTATTTCAAAGTGCAATTCTTTCAACCTTATCATTTGAGGTGGTGTTATGCCATTCGTGACAATTCGAGTTCGTCTTTCATGATACAACAATTGTCAATAATGAGATAGTTAAACCCACCAATTTCTTCGAGCATGAGCTCTTCTCAATCCATCAATCGCCTTGTTGGAGTTATCTTAGGTTATATTTCACCTAAAGCTTTCCCTAAGGATAGTTGCTATTTATGGTGCTTATAAATGATCCAAGTTCTTAATTTATCCTCCCGGTGAAATAAGTTTAATCGTCTCCTTGTTAATATCAATCCAAATCTATTGGCTCCGTTAGTGGCAGAATTTTCTCCTCATAAATTTTGAGATGTTTCTCTGTAAGCCCACCACAACTTTGTTCTTTTGTTGTGTTAATTCAACTACTCAATTCTAACATTGCTGTTAGCATGTTCTCCCAAGATCTTGTTTCCCTTCGTTCTTTCCATTCCACTCTTTCATTTCTTCTGGAGGCTTGGTGATATTGCTCTTTTCAGTCATCATCTCGAATTGTGAAAATCATGATCTTTTCATGCTTATCCTTTTATCCAGAGTGTTGTGTCCTCTGCTCAAGTTCTTTTCATCTTATCAAGTTGCTTATCACTTGTCAACCGGAGTGTTGTCCGAATTTGTTTTTCCTTGTTCCTCTTTTCTAACGGAGAGTTATCAACTTCGTTCATCTCAGCTGTATTCTTTTCTCGAAATGGCTTAACCTTTTCAAGGTTCTTTGGTTTCACTCATTCGTCAAAGAAGCAACTTAGTCTTACCTCTTCTCTTTCTCTTCCGTTTTCCCTCCGGTGCCATTCTAGATCTCGGGATGAGATCCTCTCGTAGTGGTGGAGTGTTGTGACGCCCCAAGACCGGAGCTTCAGATGCCTTCCAGGGTTTCCGGGTTTCGTCGTGTGATTTGTTTGGTTCTTTGCATTCATCATTGCATCATGTGCATTGCATCATGTCATCATGCCATCATGTCATTTATTTTTCTTAACTCAACTAAACAAATGGCATAGATCTTTGATCCATTTAAATCGAGGGAATTCACATGGTGATTCTCTTTACAACTTATCCTCTCGATATTTAGAGAGCTATAGTAATTATTCCAATTATGTGGAATTACCTTAACACACTTGCAAAAGTCCCAATGCCTTTTGTTATTTCAACTCTTGGCCTCTAACTTTGCCACATGTCCTTTCGTCATTTTCCGGAGCTCCACCTAATTTCTCAACATTTTTGGGAACTTTGAAAAAACATGTCCTAGTTCAAACCTTTTGAATTAAATTCAAAGGAATTTGAATTTAATCTTTCAAACTTGACCTTTTCTATTTTCCCGGACTGTGCACATTTTTCCGAGTCCGTGAAAATTATCCCCGTGCCCAAATTCTTCCTCTAACCTTCTCTTCTCTCTTTTCCCTTCTCTTATTTCTTTGTTTTTTGTAAAGAGAAGGAGATGGGAGAGAGAGAAGAGCCAGCTGGGCCTCCCAGCCCAGCTACAACCTGCCCAGCTCGTTCACTATCCCCGCGGCCCATCTGCACCGAGGCTAGGCCCATTGGCCCAGCCCCTCCTAACCCTAGACTCGTGGGCCTTGCCCGATCCATCTCCCTTCCCCGATCCATCTCTTCCTCACTCGGCTCCCTCTCCCTCCCATAGCGCCGCCACCTCCTCTCATTTCCTTCCTCCCTCCTGTGCGCCACCAGAGGAGAGAGAGGCAGCGCCCCATACCCGATCCCATCGCATCTCCCTCTAGCGCTCTGCTCGTCCCGATCCCCCCTTGCTCTTCCTCCCTTCGTCTCCCTTTTCCTCCCTTCCACCTCGAGCCCTGGGGAGGAGCCCCGCGCCCTATCCCCTCCAGCACAGCCGGCGATGACCGAGCCTTTCCCCGGCGCGCCCCTGTTCCTTCCGCGCCGCCTCTCCTCTTCCTTCTCCTCGCAGAGCACCCCCGCGCCTCGGCCTCCTTCTTCCTCGACTTCAGCCATCCTGCCGGCGACTAGTAGGCTGCTGCCGTCCGTATCCTCCGCCTGGAGACTGCGAGCTCGCCTGACCCGCGCAGCCATGGCACCACCGGCCTTCATGGTGTGCCTGCGCCCTGCCGGCCTCTCCTTCCTCCTCGCCTGCGTCGCTGCCTTCCCCCGCATCCGCCTCGGAGCCGACCTCCACCACCAGGAGCTGGCGGCTTCTTCCCTGTCACGAACCTCGTTGCCGGAGTGCCTCGCCATGACGCCCTCACGGCGAGCTTCCCGCGTCCGCCGCCTCCCCGCATACAAGCACCCAACACCGCCACTCGTTGACCTCCTCTGTTCTAGTCGTGGACAGCCCCTGCCCAAGACCCACTTTCAGCCTCGCCTTGTTTTCCTTGACCCCTTCCCGCGCGCGACCGAGCTTCCATGCCTCGTTCGACCACCACCATCGCCTCACTGCTGCTGCTGCCCTCCCTTGAGCGCGCCCGCTCCATCGCCTCCTTGCTGCTGCCCAACCGAGGCCTTGTGATGCTTTGTTTCGGAACAAAAGACCATCAAGACCGGCAAGACCCGGGCTCCGAACACCAAGTACTACTACAAACCCGAAGAATTCGGATGCATCAAGTCCCCGAGAAGACCTGTTTTTCGTCAAGTTCGACTACCCGTATCATCAAGTACCACTACGGCCGAAGACCTCGAACACGCCAAGTACCCCTTCGAGCTATCAATACCGCAAGCGCCAAGTTCCACGACGACCCAAGTACCGCGAGAACGTTTGTACCTCTACTATCGTCGCGGATTGTACCAAGTACCCCTTCGTTTTGACGAGACCAGCAAGTCCGAAGAACGCCAAGTTCGACGACGCTCTCCGCCCGAACGACTACCGCCGACGCGTACCTCTCCGTCGCCGTGGGTTTCGTCAAGTTCAACGGTGAACCCCGAAGCCCTCGGATTCGTCAAGTCCGAAGGTGCAAGTACCACTCCGAACCATGTACGTCGACCGTCGCCGAAGACCCGTGTAATGCGAACGTCAAGTTCGACTACCGTCGCGGAACAACTACTTCATCTACTTCCCTCAACGAACTCGAACCGTCCCATTTGCACGCTTTGAAGGTATAACCGCCGAGAACGAACGTCCGAGAATGAATGCTTGTGTCGTATGGGGTGCACCCTTTGTCTGCACCGTGTCCGAATTGTCACTCGTTTTCTATGCCACTAACCCATGGGAACCCGGTAGTCGGGATCACCCCACCATCTTTTGCATGCTCCCGTCACTTTTCATTTTGCATTGGTATTTCCATGAGCTACCGAAACTGTTATCATTGCCGTGGCACTCCCTTTCTTTCCACCACGGTGACAAATGCTTCTTAATGCTCTTGTCAACTTTTAATAAAAATTGCATAAACTTGAACTTGACATCCGCATCGTGATAACAACAATTAAAAATGTTTAAATTGTTCTTGCAATAAATTACTAAGGCATATGGGGATTTACCGGATTCGTTATTTGTTATATCCGGTCCCATTTAAATTGTTTAGATGGTGTAGTTTATTTATGCGTCACCTCTTGCCATGTTTAACAACATTTAATATTGTTGAGTACCTAACCGAGAGTGAACTAAATAATTGATGTGGTGTTCCATCAATATGCAACGGAGTTGCATATTGAGCTCCACTTAATTTGTAGGATTGCTTGTGCACTTTGCCATGCCATGCTTCATTAAACCGGACATGCATCATACTTGTTTATGCATCATGCCATGTTTATTGTGGTGGTTGTTTACTATGTTATTTGCTTCTTTCCGGTGTTGCTCCTTCGGGTTAGTTCCGATTATGTCGCGTTTGTGAGGATCCGTTCGACTACGTCCGTTTGTCTTCTTCATGGACTCGTTCTTCTTCCTTGTGGGATTTCAGGCAAGATTACCATTCCCTCGAAATCACTTCTATCTTTGCTTGCTAGATGCTCGCTCTTTTGCTATGCCTATGCTGCGATACCTACCACTTGCTTATCATGCCTCCCATATTGCCATGCCAAGCCTCTAACCCACCTTGTCCTAGCAAACCGTTGTTTGGCTATGTTACCGCTTTGCTCAGCCCCTCTTATAGCATTGTTAGTTGTAGGTGAAGATTGGAGATCGTTCCTTGTTGGAACATGTTTATTGTTGGGATATCACAATATTATCTTGTTTAATTAATGCATCTATATACTTGGTAAAGGGTGGAAGGCTCGGCCTTATGCCTGGTGTTTTGTTCCACTCTTGCCGCCCTAGTTTCCATCATACCGGTGTTATGTTCCTTGATTTTGCGTTCCTTACACGGTTGGGTTATAATGGGAACCCCTTGACAGTTCACCTTGAATAAAACTCTTCTAGCAAGGCCCAACATTGGTTTTAATATTTGCCACCTAGCCTTTTCTTTCCCTTGGGTTCTGCAGACTCAAGGGTCATCTTTATTTAAACCCCCAGGCCAGTGCTCCTCTTAGTGTTGGTATAAACTAGTGCCCCTTGCAGCGCCACCTCGGGGAAACTCGAGGGCTGGTTTTAGTTGTACGGATTGCTTATACGGTGTGCCCTGAGAACGAGATATGTGCAGCTCCTATTGGGATTTGTCGGCACATTCGGGTGGCTTTGCTGGACTTGTTTTACCATTGTCGAGGATGTCTTGTAACCGGGATGCCGAGCCTGATCGGATTGTCTTGGGAAAAGGAATATCCTTCGTTGACCGTGAGAACTTGTGATGGGCTAAGTTGGGACACCCCTGCAGGGATTTGAACTTTCGAAGGTCGTGCCCGCGGTTATGGGCATATGGGAATTTGTTAATGTCCGGTTGTAGAAAACCTGAAGTTGACCTTAATTAAAATGCACCAACCGCGTGTGTAACCGTGATGGTCTCTTCTCGGCGGAGTCCGGGAAGTGAACACGGTGTTGGAGTTATGCTTGACGTAGGTTGTTCTAGGATCACTTCTTGATCATAGTTTCTCGACCGTGCTTTGCCTTCTGTTCTCGCTCTCATTTGTGTATGTTAGCCACCATATATGCTAGTCGCTTTCTACAGCTCCACCTCATACCTTTTACCCTTCCTATAAGCTTAAATAGTCTTGATCGCGAGGGTGTGAGATTGCTGAGTCCCCGTGACTCACAGATACTTCCAAAACCAGCTTGCAGGTGTCGATGAGACCGTGCAGGTGACGCAACCGAGCTCAAGGAGGAGCTCGATGAAGACTTTGTTCGTAGTGTTGTTTCCAGTTGATCAGTAGTGGAGCCCAGTTGGGACGATCGGGGACCTATGTAGCATTTGGGGTAGTCTTCTTTTATTTTGGTTCCATAGTCAGACCTTGTGTGTATCTGGTTGATGTAATGCTTTATTCATGTATTGTGTGAAGTGGCGATTGTAAGCCAACTATGTATCTCTTTCCCTTATGTATTACATGGGTTGTGTGAAGATTACTTCACTTGCGACATTGCTTTCAATGTGGTTATGCCTCTAAGTCGTGCTTCGACACGTGGGAGATATAGCCGCATCGAGGGCTGATGTCTACTACACAACCTTCTTCTTGTAGACGTTGTTGGGCCTCCAAGTGCAGAGGTTTGTAGGATAGTAGCAAATTTCCCTCAAGTGGATGACCTAAGGTTTAGCAATCCGTAGGAGGCATAGGATGAAGATGGTCTCTCTCAAGCAACCATGCAACCAAATAACAAAGATTCTCTTGTGTACCCAACACACCCAATACAATGGCAAATTGTATAGGTGCACTAGTTCGGCGAAGAGATGGTGATACAAGTGGTATATGGATAGTAGATAATAGTATTTGTAATCTGAAATTATAAAAACAGCAAGGTAACAAGTGATAAAAGTGAGCGTAAACGGTATTGTAATGTGTGAAAACAAGGCCTAGGGTTCATACTTTCGCTAGTGTAAGTTCCCTCAACAATACTAACATAATTGGATCACATAACTATCCCTCAACATGCAACAAAGAGTCACTCTAAAGTCACTAATAGCGGAGAATGAACGAAGAGATTATGGTAGGGTACGAAACCACCTCAAAGTTATTCTTTCCAATCAATCTGGTGGGCTATTCCTATAATTGTCACAAACAGCCCTAGAGTTCGTACTAGAATAACACCTTAAGACACAAATCAACCAAAACCCTAATGTCACCTAGATACTCCAATGTCACCTCAAGTATCCGTGGGCATGATTATACGATATGCATCACACAATCTCAATTCATCTATTCAAACCAACACATAGATCCTCAAAGAGTGCCCCAAAGTTCTACCGGAGAATCACGACGAAAACGTGTGCCAACCCCTATGCATAGGTTCCCAATGTCACAAAACCCGCAAGTTGATCACCAAGACATACATCAAGTGGCACATGGTATCCCATTGTCACCATAGATATCCACGGCAAGACATACATCAAGTGTTCTCAAGTCTTTAAAGACTCAATCCGATAAGATTACTTCAAAGGGGAAACTCGATTCATTACAAGAGAGAAGAGGGGGAGGAGAAACATAAGATCCAACTATAATAGCAAAGCTCGCGATACATCAAGATCGTGCCAAATCAAGAACACGGGAGAGAGAGAGATCAAACACATAGCTACTGGTACATACCCTCAGCCCCGAGGGAGAACTACTCCCTCCTCGTCATGGAGAGCACCGGGATGATGAAGATGGCCACTGGAGAAGGATTGCCCCCTTCGGTAGGGTGCCGGAACGGGTCTATATTGGTTTTTGGTGGCTACGGAGGCTTCTGGCGGCGGAACTCCCGTTCTATTGTGCGTTCTGGAAGTTTTAGGTCACGTAGGTATATATGGGTGCAGGGAGGACGTCGGAGGAGCCACGGGGGTCCCACGAGACAGGGGGCGCGCCCTAGGGGGCATGCCCCCACCCTCGTGAGCACCTCGTGTCTCCCCTGACGTGGGGCCCAAGTTCATCAAGTGTGTTTCCTTCCAAAAATAACTTCTCCAGTTGATTTCGTTCCGTTTTCGACTCCGTCTGATATTCCTTTTCTTCGAAACACTGAAATAGGCATAAAACAGCAAATCTGGGTTGTGCCTCCGGTTAATAGGTTAGTCCCAAAAGTAATATAAAACTGGATAATAAAGCCCAATATTGCCCAAAACAGTAGATAATATAGCATGGAAAAATCAAAAATTATAGATACGTTGGAGACGTATCAAGGTTCCCCAAGCTTAATTCATGCTCGTCCTCGAGTAGGTAAATGATAAAAAAGATAATTTTTGATGTGGAATGCTAGTTGGCATAATTTCAATGTTATTCTTCTTAATTGTGGCATGAATATTCAGATCCATAAGATTCAAGACAAAAGTTCATATTGACATAGAAAATGATAATACTTCAAGCATACTAACAAAGCAATTATGTCTTCTCAAAATAGCATGGCCAAAGAAAGCTATCCCTACAAAATCATATAGTCTGGCTATGCTCCATCTTCACCACACAAAATATTTGAATCATGCACAACCCCGATGACAAGCCAAGCAATTGTTTCATACTTTTGGTGTTCTCAAACTTTTTTAATCTTCACGGTATACATGAGCGTGAGCCATGGACATAGCACTATAGGTGGAATAGAATGGTGGTTGTGGAGAAGACAAAAAGGAGAAGATGGTCTCACATCAACTAGGCGTATCAACGGGCTATGGAGATGCCCATCAATAGATATCAATGTGAGTGAGTAGGGATTGCCATGCAACGGATGCACTAGAGCTATAAATGTATGAAAGCTCAACAAAAGAAACTAGTGGGTGTGCATCCAAATTGCTTGCTCACGAAGACCTAGGGCAATTTGAGGAAGACCATCATTGGAATATACAAGCCAAGTTCTATAATGTAAAATTCCCACTAGTATATGAAAGTGACAACATATGAGACTCTCTATATGAAGAACATGGTGCTACTTTGAAGCACAATATATGAGACTTGCTATATCATGGTGCTACTTTGAAGCACAAGTGTGGAAAAAAAGGATAGTAGCATTGCCCCTTTTTATATTTTTTTTGGGCCTTCTTTTTTGTATGGCCTTTCTCCTTTTGGGGGGGGACAATGCTCTATTGAATGATGATCATCACACTTCTATTTATTTACAACTCAATGATACAACTCGATACTAGAACAAAGTATGACTCTATATGAATGCCTCCGGCGGTGTACCGGGATGTGCAATGATGCATGAGTGACATGTATGAAAGAATTATGAACGGTGGCTTTGCCACAAATACGATGTCAACTACATGATCATGCTAAGCAATATGACAATAATGAATGTGCTATGATAAACTGGATGGTGGAAAGTTGCATGGCAATATATCTCGGAATGGCTATGGAAATGCCATAATAGGTAGGCATGGTGGCTGTTTTGAGGAAGGTATATGGTGGTTTATGGTACCGGCAAAAGTTGAGCGGTACTAGAGAGGCTAGCAAAGGTGGAAGGGTGAGAGTGCGTATAATCCATGGACTCAACATTAGTCATAAAGAACTCACATACTTATTGCAAAAATCTACAAGTTATCAAAGCAAAGTATTACGTGCATGCTCCTAGGGGGATAGATTGGTAGGAAAAGACCATCGCTCGTCCCCGACCGCCACTCATAAGGAAGACAATCAATAAATAAATCATGCTCCGACTTCGTTACATAACGGTTCACCATACGTGCATGCTACGGGAATCACAAACTTCAACACAAGTATTTATCAAATTCACAACTACTCAACTAGCATGACTCTAATATCACCATCTCCATATCTCAAAACAATTACCAAGTATCAAACTTCTCATAGTATTCAACACACTCATAAGAGAATTTTATTATTCTTGAATACCTAGCATATTAGGATTTTAAGCAAATTACCATGCTATTAAGACTCTCAAAATAATATCAGTGAAGCATGAGAGTTCATCTATTTCTCCAAAATAAAACTACCACCATGCTCTAAAAGGTATAAGTGAAGCACTAGAGCAAATGACAAACTACTCCGAAAGATATAAGTGAAGATTAATGAGTAGTCGAATAATTATGCAATTATGTGAAGACTCTCTAACATTTAATAATTTCAGATCTTGGTATTCTATTCAAGCATCAAGCAAAGCAAAATAAAATGACATTCTAAGAATAGCGAACATCATGTGAAGAAGCAAAAACTTAGGATCAACCGATACTAACCGATAGTTGTTGAAGAAGAAAGGTGGGATGCCAACCGGGGCATCCGCAAGCTTAGATGCTTGAGACTTCTTGAAATATTGTCTTGGGGTTCCTTGGGCATCCCCAAGCTTGAGCGTTTGTGTCTCCTTAATTCCTCTCATATCACGGTCTCCCTAAATCTCAAAAGCTTCATCCACACAAAAACTCAACAAGGACTCGTGAGATAAGTTAGTATAAACCATTGCCAAAACCTTATCATACTCTACTGTAGCAAATCACTAAAATTATTATTCAACATTGCATACTAAATGCCTCTTCATATTTAATAGTCCTATCCTCAAATAGAATCATTAAAGAAGCAAACATATGCAAACAATGCAAACATAACAGCAATCTGCCTAAACAGGATAGTCTATAAAGAATGCTGCAACTTCCATACTTCCCTAGCTCCAAAAATTATGAAATAAAATTCCCACTGTAGTAAATTTATCAGATCATAATATGCAAAAGGTTTCAACATTTTATAACATTCTGACTTTTCTAGTGAATTACTGCAACACCGGTAAACTTTCTGTTTTCAAACAGCAACATGTATACTTGTAACATAGGCATAGTAAAGGCTATCAATGCCACTTTTATTGAAATAAAGATGCAAAACATTGTTCTAAATAACAGCAAGAAAATTCTAACAAAATAAATTGACGCTCCAAGCAAAACACATCTCATGTGGTGAATAAAAATATAGCTCCAAGTAAAGTTGCCGATGAACGAAGACGAAGGAGGGGATGCCTTCCGGGGCATCCCCAAACTTAGGCTCTTGGTTGTCCTTGAATATTACCTTGGGGTGCCTTGGGCATCCCCAAGCTTAGTCTCTTGCCACTCCTTATTCCATAGTCCGTCGAATCCTTACCCAAAACTTGAAAACTTCACAACACAAAACTTAACAGAAAACTCGTAAGCTCCGTTAGTATAAGAAAATAAATCACCACTTCAAGGTACTGTAATGAACTCATTATTTATTTATATTGGTGTTAAACCTACTTTATTCCAACTTCTCTATGGTTTATAAACTATTTTACTAGCCATAGATTCATCAAAATAAGTAAACAACACATGAAAACAGAATCTGTCAAAAACAGAACAGTCTGTAGTAATCTGGATCAACGTATACTTCTGGGACTCATAAAATTCTCAAATAAATTTCTGGACCTGAGGAATTTATCTATTAATCATCTGCAAAAATAATTAACTAAATATCACTCTCCAAATAAAAATGGCAGCAATTCTCGTGAGCGCTAAAGTTTCTGTTTTTGACAGCATGATCAACAAGACTTTCCCAAAGTCTTCCCAAAGGTTCTACTTGGCACAAACACTAATTAAAAGCATAAAACCACATCTAAACAGAGGCTAGATAGATTATTTATTACTAAACAGGAACAAAAATCAAGGACTAAAATAAAATTGGGTTGCCTCCCAACAAGCGCTATCGTTTAATGCCCCTAGCTAGGCATGATGATTTCGATGATGCTCACATAAAAGATAAGAATTGTAACATAAAGAGAGCATCATGAAGAATATGACTAGCACATTTAAGTCTAACATACTTCCTATGCATAGGGATTTTGTGATCAAACAACTTGTGGGAACAAGAATCAACTTGCATAGGAAGGTAAAACAAGCATAACTTCAAAATTTTAAGCACATAGAGAGGAAACTTGATATTATTGCAATTCCTACAAGCATATTTTCCTCCCTCATAATAATTTTCAGTATCATCATGAATAAATTCAACAATATAACCAGCACCTAAAGCATTCTTTTCATGATCTACAAGCATAGAAAATTTACTACTCTCCACATAAGCAACATTCTTCTCATGAATAATAGTGGGAGCAAACTCAACAAAATAACTATCATGTGATTGAAAATTAAGATCAAGATGACAAGGTTCATGGTTATAATTATTCTTTAAAGCATACGTGTCATCACAATAATCATCATAGATAGGAGTCATGCTTTCATCATAATAAATTTACTCATCAAAGCTTGGGGGACAAAAAAATATCATCTTCATCAAACATAGCTTCCCCAAGCTTGTGGCTTTGCATATCACTAGCATCATGGATATTCAAGGAATTCATACTAACAACATTGCAATCATGCTCATCATCCAAATATTTAGTGCCAAACATTTTATAGATTTCTTCTTCTAGCACTTGAGCACAATTTTCCTTTCCATCATACTCACGAAAGATATTAAAAAGGTGAAGCGTATGAGAAAACTTAATTCCATTTTTTGTAATTTTCTTTTATAAACTAAACTAGTGATAAAACAAGAAACTAAAAGACTCGATTGCAAGATCTAAAGATATACCTTCAAGCGCTAACCTCCCCGACAACGGCGCCAGAAAAGAGCTTAGTTGACGGGGTGTTAGTGCCGCTTTCCTTGCCTCCCCGGCAACGGCGCCAGAAAAGAGCTTGATGTCTAATACACAACCTTCTTCTTGTAGACGTTGTTGGGCCTCCAAGTGCAGAGGTTTGTAGGACAGTAGCAAATTTCCCTCAAGTGGATGACCTAAGGTTTATCAATCTGTAGGAGGCGTAGGATGAAGATGGTCTCTCTCAAGCAACCCTGCAACCAAATAACAAAGAGTCTCTTGTGTCCCCAACACACCCAATACAATGGCAAATTGTATAGGTGCACTAGTTCGGCGAAGAGATGGTGATACAAGTGGTATATGGATAGTAGACAATAGTATTTGTAATCTGAAATTATAAAAACAGCAAGGTAACAAGTGATAAAAGTGAGCGTAAACGGTATTGTAATGAGTGGAAACAAGGCCTAGGGTTCATACTTTCGCTAGTGTAAGTTCCCTCAACAATACTAACATAATTGGATCACATAACTATCCCTCAACATGCCACAAAGAGTCACTCCAAAGTCAATAATAGCGGAGAACGAACGAAGAGATTATGGTAGGGTACGAAACCACCTCAAAGTTATTATTTCCAATCAATCCGGTGGGCTATTCCTATAATTGTCACAAACAGCCCTAGAGTTCGTACTGGAATAACACCTTAAGACACAAATCAACCAAAACCCTAATGTCACCTAGATACTCCAATATCACCTCAAGTATCCGTGGGCATGATTATACGATATGCATCACACAATCTCAATTCATTTATTCAAACCAACACATAGATCCTCAAAGAGTGCCCCAAAGTTCTACCGGAGAATCACGACGAAAACGTGTGCCAACCCCTATGCATAGGTTCCCAATGTCATGAAACCCGCAAGTTGATCACCAAGACATACATCAAGTGGCACGTGGTATCCCATTGTCACCACAGATATCCACGGCAAGACATACATCAAGTGTTCTCAAGTCTTTAAAGACTCAATCCGATAAGATTACTTCAAAGGGGAAACTCGATTCATTACAAGAGAGAAGAGGGGGAGGAGAAAATAAGATCCAACTATAATAGCAAAGCTCGCGATACGTCAAGATCGTGCCAAATCAAGAACACGAGAGAGAGAGAGACAGAGATAGAGAGAGAGAGATCAAACACATAGCTACTGGTACATACCCTCAGCCCCGAGGGAGAACTACTCCCTCCTCGTCATGGAGAGCACTGGGATGATGAAGATGGCCACTGGAGAAGGATTTCCCCCTCCGGCAGGGTGCCGGAACGGGTCTAGATTGGTTTTTGGTGGCTATGGAGGCTTCTAGCGGCAGAACTCCTGATCTATTGTGTGTTCTGGAAGTTTTAGGTCACGTAGGTATATATGGGTGTAGGGAGGACGTCGGAGGAGCCACGGCGGTCCCACGAGACAGGGCGCGCGCCCTAGGGGGGCGTGCCCCCACCCTCGTGAGCACCTCGTGTCTCCCCTGACATGGGGTCCAAGTTCATCAGGTGTGTTTCCTTCCAAAAATAACTTCTCCAGTTGATTTCGTTCTGTTTCGACTCCGTCTGATATTCCTTTTCTTCGAAACACTAAAATAGGCATAAAACAGCAAATCTGGGCTGGGCCTCCGGTTAATAGGTTAGTCCCAAAAGTAATATAAAACTGGATAATAAAGCCCAATATTGCCCGAAACAGTAGATAATATAGCTTGGAGCAATCAAAAATTATAGATACGTTGGAGACGTATCAAGGTTCCCCAAGCTTAATTCCTGCTCGTCCTCGAGTAGGTAAATGATAAAAAAGATAATTTTTGATGTGGAATGCTAGTTGGCATAATTTCAATGTAATTCTTCTTAATTGTGGCATGAATATTCAGATCCATAAGATTCAAGGCAAAAGTTCATATTGACATAGAAAATGATAATACTTCAAGCATACTAACAAAGCAATTATGTCTTCTCAAAATAACATGGCCAAAGAAAGGTATCCCTACAAAATCATATAGTCTGGCTATGCTCCATCTTCACCACACAAAATATTTAAATCATGCACAACCCCGATGACAAGCCAAGCAATTGTTTCATACTTTTGATGTTCTCAAACTTTTTCAATCTTCATGCTATACATGAGCGTGAGCCATGGACATAGCACTATAGGTGGAATAGAATGGTGGTTGTGGAGAAGACAAAAAGGAGAAGATGGTCTGACATCAACTAGGCGTATCAAAGGGCTATGGAGATGCCCATAAATAGATATCAATGTGAGTGAGTAGGGCATGGGAGGCGGCAGGGCATGGTGTGCCAACTGTCCGGTCCATCTCCCTTGTTCTACTTTTCCTCGCCGGAGACCGCACCTTTACTTCACGAGTCTTGAACCCTGCCCCCGTACATGGAGATCACAGATGGAGGACATCGGTCGCCATCGTAGAATAGGTTTAGGGTCGGGTTTCTTTTTTTGTCCTATAAAAGTTCGAAATGTAATGAAAATCGGCCATGTTTGCATTAATCTCGGCCGGTGTATATGGACTTTCACAATAATATACATATTGTAGGAGTACTAGCAAGATGCCCGTGCGTTGCACGGAAGATCAAGATCTTGTGGGAGAAAAGGATGAACGAGGGAAAGCCTTATCTGCAAATGTGGAGAGGAGTGCGGGTAAATTGTCATAGTTTCCTTCCTATCCGTTAGATATAGATCGGACGGCCTATATTGCAGGATCGGACACATCTTTCTACATCTACGGGAACCTACGAAAGGGTTACGTAAATTGCCTCTCTCTCTCCTCCCCTGATTTTCATAGTGGTGGGCCCCTCCCTCCCTCCAATCTACAATCAACAGCTCGCACGTTTCACATTACGTTAATTACGTAATTGGGATTACGTAGGTGTAGCATTACTCGTCCTAAAAAACCCAACTAAGCCAACCTCCCAGCATATCACGCGGGAAAAGACCCGGCCGCGCCGTTTTAGTCGGGATTACCGGATTACTAGTAGTAGTATCGATGGATTGCGCGAAGCAACATTTTTTTTGAGGGGGCGAAGCACCTAGTTTAAAAGGAAAAAATGTGGTACACTCACAGCACTCCTGTCGCGGTCGCATTGCACCCAACACACGTTCGGTCCTGCACACGGCTCACGCAAACGGAACACGCTTCGGCTTGCCTCTTCACTGACACGTGGGACTGCACTTGCAGAAACCGACCATGCGCCAAACAACCCCCGCCCACCGCGCGAAAATCCTCCCCCCCCCCCACACACCCAAAAATTCCCCCCAAATCCGATTCAACCGCCCTTCGGCCAACTAGCCAGTAATATTCCCCAAACCCCCCTCCCCCTGTCCCCCTCCACTCCATTCGCTCCACCAAAGCCGCCCTCCTCACCGCGCCGATACGTCGGTGCCGCGGTTCGGCGATCCTCTCGCTTCCACAGTACGCTCACGTAGACTGTCGTCCTCTAGCCACGCCGCCACCTCTGGCTACGTTCTTGTGGAGGCGCACGGCGGTCAGCGCCGCCAGCGCTGGCGACGTTCGTGTGGAGACGCACGGCGGTCAGCTTCTCCCACGGTACGCGCATTCTAGACTGAGGCCCCATTCATGTCGGTGTAGCGCTGAATGTTAGCTGATAGACGCTGTTAATCTCACTGTTTGCCGAAGTAGTTTACTGTCAATATGCTCTGCTTAAGAAGCTTCCTTGCCCTGTTCTGCACTCAATCTGCTTAGCTGAGATGGCATGCCAAGGCCGATTAGTTGCTAAAATATCCTGCCATATATTTATTGTGACATAGATTGCCATGGTCTAGTAGCCAATCTGTTAGCTGAAATAGCTCTACACTGTTTTATACTCGATCTTTGTTGCTGCGATGGCCTTCGATAGTTCGATGGTTGTGTGCTCGGCCTCATTGACTGCTGAAACAGCCTGCCATAATTTGGCACTCAAATCTGTTTGCTGAATTAGCTTTACATATATTTCGTTACTTAGATCTGCTCGTCCAAATATCTTGCCATAGCTTTAGACATCGACCTAGGTATTTTTTCTGGACTTCGTAAAAAATCATATATGTTTTTCCTGTAATATCTAGTAGAAGAACTAATTTGTATGTCTAATAGACGGACAGGACTTGGATAACTTCTGCTTGAAGATTCTCTGCTGCATATGTCGAGGGGGTTGAAAACTTCATGAACTTTATCAGAGCTGAGTACGGTGGTCCGAAATCAGATGTGCTCTACCCGTGTAGCAGTTGTATGAATTCAGTTACAAGACCCCAGTCAACTGTGCAAAATCATCTACACTTGTATGGGATGTCGGACACATATACTAGGTGGGTTCATCATGGTGAAGCTGTGAACGTCAATGTTATTGACTACGTGGAAGCAGCAGATCACCATCTTGATCTGCCTGATGCTCAGGTGGAAGAGGAGGGGGAGGTGGTGGTGGCGGAGCCAGTGAGTTTGACCAACATTGAAACAATGCTACGAAATGCTCGTGCATTCCGTGAACTTTCACCTGCAGAAATGCTCGTTGGAACAATGCAACGTTGCTGTCACCCCAGGAAATAAGCTGTCAGTATTCTCAGCTATGGTCACCTTTCTTCAGGTGAAGACATCTGAGCGGATGACCAACAAATCATTCGATGCGATGTTGGCTGCTTTCCGCAAATCTTTCCCAGATGCGTCTGAGCTGCCACACACCTACAGTAAAATGAAGAATTTCCTTCGTGCAGTTGGAATTGGATATGATATGATGCATGTTTGTAAGAATAATTGTGTTCTGTTCCGGAAGGATTATACCAACTTAAGTGAATGCCCGAAATGCAAATCATCAAGATGAAAAGATGGCGATGCTGTGAAGAGGATTCCTCATAATGTTCTGAGACATTTTCAAATTACACCAAGATTGCAGAGGTTGTTTCATGATGCTGAAACAAGAGAGGATGTACTGTGGCATTCTAGGAACCAGGAGTACAAAGATTAGAATGTAATGAGCCATCCATCTCATGGTAGTGAGTGGAAAAGCTTCAATGATAAACACAAAGAGTTTGCTGCTGACCCGAGAAACATTAGACTTGGCTTAGCTTCAGATGGATTTAACCCATTTGGCCACCAGAGCGCCACATATAGCATGTGGCCAGTGCTTGTTATCCCTTACAACATGCCTCCAAATGTCTGCACCAAAGAATCAAACTACATGATGGCCTTGCTCATTCCAGGTTCAAAAAGTCCTGGAAAGGATTTTGATTTGTTCATGGAGCCTCTTGTGGAGGAACTTCAACAGCTATGGAAGGGTGTTCTCACTCGAGACCTATATAGCAGCCCACCAGCTGATTTCTTTCTGCGTGCTGTTATAATTTGGTGCATCCATGATTATCCGGCTTTGGGCACTATGTCAGAGCGAACGACACATGGTTACAATGCATGTGTTCACCGTGACAGGAATCCGCTGTCATACGCAATACTTAGCAAGATCTGTTACATTGGACACCATCGTTTCCTTGCCAAGGACAAGCCGCATCCTAGAAAATATCGAAGACATGTGTTCAATGCAAAGCATGAAAACCGTGATGCACCAAAGAGGCTCACCGCCGATGAGTTGCAAGTGGAATTAGATAAGGTCAGGCATATTACACTAGGAAACCATCCTGGTAATGGTAGCGGGAAGAGGAAGCGTGGCAGGGTAGAAGAGAGATTATTGTTTACCCGCAGGTCCACTTTGTGGGACTTGGAGTATTGGAAAGATTTGGATCTAAGGCATAATCTTGATGTGATGCACATCAAGAAAAATATATGTGACAGCATTATCGGCACACTTCTTAATATTGAAGGCAAGACGAAAGATACCTTAAAATCTAGGATTGATTTGACACACCTGGGTATCAGAAAGGATTTGCAGGTGCAACATGAAGGTAAACCACGGGATATGGCACCAGCTGTGTACGTCTTGGACAAGGTAAAAAGAAAAGAATTCTGCGAGGTCCTGTCACCTGTGAGATTCCCACATGGATTTGCTTCCAACCCTGAAAGGAGAGTCAGTGCAGATGGAAACAAGGTACAAGGGTTGAAAATTCATGACTGCCACGTCCTACTTCAAAGGGCTTTACCTGTTATCCTTAGAGGATTGGGCCGCCCTGACTTATACAGAGCAGTTGCAGAGTTGGGCAATTCTTCAGGGAACTCTGCAGTAGGAATATCAGGATAGATGCTTTGGAGCATCTTAGAGACAAGATACCAACTATCCTATGCGACCTTGAGAAGATATATCCTCCAGCCTTCTTTGATGTGATGGTGCATTTGGCTGTTCATCTACCAAATGAGGCACTACTTAGAGGTCCAGTACAGTATGGCTGGATGTACCCTATTAAAAGGCGGCTAGGCACTTTCAAGGGCTATGTTAGGAACAGAGCTAGACCCGAGGGTTCCATTGCAGAGGCCTACATTGCTACAGAAGCGTTGACATTCTGCTCAAAATACATTGAAACAGCTGATCAGCTTAGCAAAGAGGTGGGTGAAGACAATCCCGGGCTCAATGTTTTCGATTATTCTGTTCGAGTTACAGGGAAGAGTCGACAAGAGGACAAACCTAAAGATTTGGACAAAATGGTTTGGTATGTGTTGAATAATTGTCCCGAGATACTACCTTATATCAAGTAAGTGCAGTACTGCAGCTTATACATCGTAATCTACTAAACTTGCAGCACATTCTTATATATTTAGATGTTTGACGCGATCACTATGTTGTGCAGCATCTACAAAGAGGAGTTACTACCGCAAAATCCAAGGAACATTGACAAACTGGTTATGGCAGGATTTGCGAAATGGTTCAAGAACCATGTAAGCTTTTGAAGTGCACTGTCAGTTTTTTTTAATATATTGAGTACATAAGATGATCAGCTTGTCTATTTTCTAACCATAGGTTAAGAAGATGCGGGAGGATGGGCAGGCAGTTGATGATGCCCTTTACTCACTAGCAGTGGGTCCTGATACTTGGGTAAGACATTATGAATCTTGCGTTGTTGGAGATGTGCGCTACAACACCCTTGCAGGAGACGAAGGCAGGAAGACACAAAACAGTGCCATCATGAGCACGGATACATATGACAAAGAGACAACTGAAATGTATGCTAACATAACAGACATTATTCAGTTGCAGTATATCTCCAGTTTCGAGGATCATCGGTGTGTGGTTCTGTTGTGCTGTCGTTGGTATAACCTGTTTTCCGGGATCACAAAACCCAGAGCTGATGATTATTTCAAATCCATCAATGTCAAGGCAGCGTACCAGACCAACGAGCCTTTTATTTTGGCAAATCAAGCAACACAGATATTTTTCTTGGAAGACACATTTGCACGTAGCGATGACTGGAGAGTATTGCAAAGGTTTGAGCAGAGGAATTCGTTTAATGAAGTTGCACAACAAGATGATGCTTACACTGCTCCTGATGTACAAGATAACACAGATGTTCCTAATATCTTTGAGAACCATCACATCAATGACGCCGGCGAAAAGATTGCCTGTCGTGCTGTGGACATACAAGAGTTGATCAAGAAGAAGGCAACGTTCGAGGACGTTGAGGACGAAGAAGAAGATGACACCGTGGGGAATTACGATTCAGATTGATACATATGGCGAAGATGTTGATGCTGTTGTTGCGGATGATGATTACATTGCTTTTGTCGTATTTGCCTGTCAGAAGACGTTTTTTTATCTACTATGTGAAATTGTGTTTGCTATGACAACAGAAACCTGATGAACATGTTGTTTAGTATTTTGCTGTGAGAACATCACTTGTTATGTATGCTGATTTGTGTTTGGTGATTGTATGACAACTAAAACATGATGACATCGTTGTTTAGTTGTACTCATATTTGGCTGTGAAACTTGAATTTGATGACATAGTTTGCTGTTGGACTACAATTTGCTCGACGTCTTCAAATGAGAACAAAGCTGACCCGACAGGGCCTCTGCTATTTATTTATTTATATGAGAAAAAGGGGATACCCCCTGATTTCCGTTAATAGAAATCATTAGATGTTCACAACACTACGCCCAGCCTGCTACACAGGTTTCATTCATTACTAGTTTCAGCAAAGTGCTCAAGTCGTAGCCACTGAATACATCACGAGTGCTACATACACTGCAAATAAAGAGGCAATCATCCTACAGAGCACATCAATTTTACCCATTATCTTCACAAGCTCTTTCATCTCCTCATTGCTGTCAAGGCCGTTCAGTAGCTGTTGCTTGGCCATGATCAGAGGAATTGCATCTTTAAGCTTCTCTCTGCATCTTCCTCTTCTGACGTTCCTTCAGTTACTTGTCCAACACCCCAACCTGCTAGTATTGGGATTCCTCGGCTAACCAAATAATCAGCGTAGTTGCATTCCCCCACATCAGCAACTTCCCAGAAATACAAATCACACGAATCTTCCCTTTTCTGCACGAATCAAATTGGTAGATCATCAACCAAACTATTAAAAAAATCAGCAACTGAAAGTAGCAGAACAACACTTAAACATATTATTACCCCATGATTCGGGCATTTGTAGAAGACTCGGCCAGGGTTGCGGATTGTGGTTGAGACGCGACGGATGACTCTGCGTGATTTGCAGCAGTGGCACCACACCAACGGCAGCGGGTTGCGATGAGAAATCGGCTACAGTGCGCGTGCCGGCGAGGGTGTGATGAGACCCACAGGCGATGGTACGGGTTGCGACTTGGCGCATATCTGGTTGTTGCCTGCTGAAGAGCAAGTGGACGAGCAGCCAGCGGACATGGCTGCTGCAGCCAGAGCTTCTGATGCTAGGCAGAGTAAGTAGAAAAGAGGAGAAGCGAATGTTGGATATGTCAGTTTCATTACTTGCATAGTAGCATAGCACCATATATAGTCATAGTCTAGGTTTGGATTCGAACCAGCTATAGGAGCACGTCTTTCTTTTTTCTAAAACTCGGCAATGTCTCATTACTGGTACACTACCTTGTTCTGTATGCCTTCCCAAGTCTTTGATTTTCTTTCCCTTTTTTGCGAGGAAGGAAGGAGGACAAAATTGAGAATTCCTGGGACTCGAACCCAAGACCTCTCGGTTGAAAACCAAGGGTGCTAGTCACTTATGTGGCGAACGTTCCCTGTGAGGAGGACGGCAGACAAACGCATTTTCCTCACAGTTTTCTTCCTATATATAAAAAAGTATGCTACTTGGTGTCCGCTTAGTCAACAAAACGATTGTGCCAACCTTGACCGTTGGATTGACATTCAACTCTGTCGCGTTTCTTCAGTCTCTTCTTCCTCGAGCCGCCAAAGCCAAACCAGCACCGGCAGGACCGCTTGCTCCCACCTCCCACAGCTGGTTGTGATCTGCCCCGGCTCCTGTTCGTTCCCGTCCGAGGCCTCACCATCGTCCTCCGCCTTGGTTCGCTCGCCGCGGCGCCTCCTCTGATGTTGTCAACATGGTCAACAACCGAGAGGAATAAGGAGATGACTGTACATGGTGAGGATGACAGTAGGGACCCAGCAGCGCGCGCAGTAATTTTATTTTTTCGGGGCGGAGAAGGGTATCAACTGGGTTGTGCGGGACCCATGGCCCGTCTAGCCCAGGCTTTTATTTCATATGTTTAGCACATGGCCAGCCCAGTTTGTTTTTTTCCTTTCTGAAAATTGCTAGCCAGCTATTTTGTTTTTTGCAGAATAACCAACATAGGCCTACTTTCTTTTCTACGCCCTGTTGGGCCGGAAATCTTTCAAGACGAGGAGGGATGCATTTTTCCCGGAAAATGGGCTATAAGTAATAAGAAATGGGCTGTAAAATGAAAAAATACAACAAACAGACAATTAGTTCCAAAATATTGTTTTCTTTCGGATTTTGATATTTTAAATTTCATTGTTTTTGTGCGGGTAAAATTTCATTGAATTTAAATTAAGGTATATTTAGATTTAAAATTAATTTGAATCTGGCTAGAAATTTCGGGCTGTATGCTGTTTGGGACAGATTTGGAGGCTGACTTGTGGGTCTACTAGGTTGACGTGTACTTTGGCTTTGTCAACTTAGTCCACAAACGATTCTAGCAGCAGTGACCGTTGGATGTTAATCCAACGGCTGTGCTGCTTCTTCAATATCTGATCTTCTTGCTCCAGCCGCCCAAACCAGCTCCGGTGGGACTGCCTGCTCAAGCCTCCTGTGGCCGGTTGTGCTGCCGCACAGGCCACACCGCCCCACCCTACTTCATTGCTGGCCAGGCCATTCCTCTACTCAGCCACACCTCCTATTATTTTCCGGCGACGGCAGCCAGACCAGTAAACCCTCGTACTCCCCACCGCGTAGGCAACCATTGTCAAGTCTTCCCCGGCTCCATGTCGTTCCCTTCCTAGGCCTCGCCGTCGTCCACCGCCATGGTGCTCTCGGCGTGGCCTGGTCAACTTGGTCAACGAACGACATCCATCGGCCGTGGACTGTACGCGCAAAATAATGATTCCTCCACCTGACAGCTGGGACCCGCCAGAAGGGCCTCTGTATTTCGCGAAAAAAACGTTCCCCCCGCTGACATGTTGGACCCACCAGCTATATCTTCACACGCAAGGAAGTGCCTCCTTATTACGCACAAAAAATGAATACCCCCTGCTAGCTGGGACCCACCATAGTGGGAGGACGACTTGTGGGCCAACAAAGTTGACAGGGACGGAGGGCTTTGTCAACTTAGTCAATATGAACGATTGTAGCTCCAGTGACCGTACGATATCCATCCAACGGCTGTAGTGCTTCTTCAACCTCTGGTCTTCTTGCTCCAGCCGCCCAAAGCAGCGCCGGTCGTGCCGCATGCTCCTGCCTCCCGTGGCCGACTATGCTGCCGCGGAGGCCTCACCGCCCCTACTATTCCCACCGCTGGCCAGGCCCTGCGGCGACGGCAGCCTCACACCGCAGCCGAACCAGTGAACCCTCGTACTCCTCTCTGCGCGGGCTCCCACTGCCGCATCTTCCCCGGCTCCGCATCGTCCCCTTCCTAGGCCTCGCCGTCGTCCACCGCCGTGGTGCTCTCCGTGCGGTGTGGTCAACGTGGTCAAGGAACGACTTCCATCGGAAGAGTACTGTACGTGGAGAGGCTGATAGCTGGGTCCACGGCCACAGCCCAGTTGTTTTGTGATTTGCCAAGTAAGTCGCTTTGTCAAGCCTGTTGGGCTACAAATCTTTCAAGACGAGGAGAGCTTTCATTCGACTGGCCGAGAAAATGGCCCATCAGTAATGAGAAATGGGCTGTACATTTTTAAAACACATCAAACCGGCAATTAGTTTCAAATATCTTTTTTTCATTTCAAGATTTTAAATTACATTAATTTTTATGCGTGGAGAATTTGTTGGATTTTATATTGATAAACATTTATTTTTAAAATCAGTTTGAATGTGAGTCGAAATTTCGGGATTAAAAACAGTTCGGACCGCACCGAAATATGCAAAATTTTGTATAATTTTTTAACCGTGGCCACAATTTGGGCTGTAATGCTAACAAAAAGAATATGGGCTCCAAAAAAACCTTAAGAATTAGCGAATGGGCTGAAAATTATTAGAAATAATGGCAGATGGGTTGTATGTTGTTTTCCACAGATTTGAGGCTTTCCTAAAAAAAAGGCTGACGCACAAGCAGTGTGTAACGCCCTCGATGCGGCTATATCTCTCACGTGTCGAAGCACGACTTAGAGGCATAACTGCATTGAAAGCAATGTCGCAAGTGAGGTTGGGCTCAGAATGGACAACAGAGAGAACTCGGAGAATCCGAACGAATGCAAGTTTCTAAAACATGATGATGCAATGCACCTGATGACATGGCAAGATGCAACACGCAAGCGAATGACACGGCAACGTCGGCGAATAACTGGAAGACACCTGGCGCATCGATCTCGGGGCATTACAACACTCCACCACTACGAGAGGATCTCGACCCGATATTCAGGATGGCACCATAGGGAAACGGAAGAGGAAGAGAAAAGGTAAAACTAAGTTGCTTCTTTGACAAACGAGTGAAACCATGAACCTTGAGAGGTTGAACAAATTCGAGAAAAGAATACAATGAAGATGAACAAAGTTGAAAACACTCTGTTAGACAAGAGGAAGAAGAAACATTAGTAGAACCTTGTTGGTTGAAAGACATAAGAAAAGGGTTGCAATGGACAAAAGTACATGCAAGCACTCCGGTAGAAACAAGAAGTACAAGGAACAATAAGGATCAATTACGACCACACTCCGGTTAAAACAAGATAGAGAGGAAAAAAAGAATGGTATAATTTGGGCAGCACTCCGATTGAAAGTGGAAGGAATTGAACATGAACTTGACAAGATGAGAGGATACTTGACGAAATGAACAACACATTGCCTCCGGAACTATTGAAAAAATGGCACAATGGATAAGAAAGATTTCAGACAGCACTCCGGTTGAGAAAAGGAGGTAAAACTTGATAAGATGAGAGAATTGGAATGAAAACACGACACTCCGGTTGAATGGATAAGCAAAGGAAAGAACATGATCTTCACAATACAAGATGATGAGTGAAGAGAGCATCATCACAATGCCTCCGGAAGAAATGAAAGAATGCAATGAAAAGAACGGAGAAGAAAACAACATGTTCTACCTCAAATGAATTTGAGAGAGCATCCGTAAAAAAAAGGATTGAACGGAGTTGTTGGGAAATCAATAACGAAAAGAACATGCTTGTTGAGGGATTATGGAAAACATCTCAAAAAAAACTTGAGGTGAAAACCTGCCACAAACGAAAACAATTGCTTGCTTGAGAGCGACGGAGAGATGAAAACATCTTTCGTCACGAGAATAGGAGGAAACTTGGATCATCGATAAACATCATAAATAGGAACATTCCTTAGGGAAGGTTTTAGGTGAAATATAACCCAAGATAACTCCAATGAAGAGATTGATGGATTTAAGATATCTCATCCTTGACAACATGTGAATCATGAAACATGAACTCAAATTATCAAGAATGACATAGCACCACCTCAAATGATACGGTAGAAAGAATTGCACTTCGGAATGCCATATTAAGAATACTTGAGCTCCTCTGAAAAAATCTTGATGAGCACTTCGAGAAGGATTAAATCCTTGCTGAACCATCATGTAATGCCTTCATGAAGAACTCAGGTAATAAAAGGATGATCAAGACGGAAGGAAAGAGAAGTTGAAACACAAGGTGAAACCTTGTGATGATTTGATGGATCTCCGTGATAATTATAGCTTGGGACTCCGAGAAAGAAAAGGTGAACAAAATAAAGTCAAGAATTTATTCATCATGAACAAACTCTGATGGAAGGAATTTATCACTTGGAGGAAACACAAATAAGAATTATGTTATGTGTATCCTTCACCAATTTAATTGATGACAAGCAACCGGATTTGGCATACTACTTATTCTCGTAGAAAGGATTAAGATAGATATAGCGCAAACTTGAGAAGGTCTTCAACGAATCACCGATAGGATTGAAACAACGAAAGAATTGATATGAAACGAAGGAAGAAGAATCTTGAATAGCCACCATAAGAATTAAAATGATCAAGGAAAAGATATTGAAACACCGAGAAGAATTAGCACAAGAACGAAGATGCTTCAGGGGATTTTGATACAAGTGAACGAAAAGATGACAAGCTGATTAGAGAAAACTTGAATGAAGCACCGGTCAGATTTGGAGAACGAGAGCTCAAAGCTGAGAAAGAATAACCCAAAATGATGGACTCCGGATAGTCAAACTGAGAAGACTCTTGAATTGCTCCGGATAGGTGAAAAGAATTCTCACAATCAAGACAATTATGAGAGGATGGCCTCAAACTAGAACCACGAATCGCTGAGAGAACGGATAAGATATGGAGGTAAAGCTCTTCTTCGGTCTTCAAGTGTTGAGAATGACGACGAGAAACACCACCAAGAATTATTGAGGCACTCCAGAATGAAGAATGGGAAGGTTGAGCCAATGATGAATTTTTTTTGAAAGATCTTGGAGAAATACATATGACTGATGATGAATCATTCTTACGTCAAACTTTGAAAGATTTGAGAATAGCTCCGGTAAAATAAGAAGAGTTAGGTAAGATCCTGGGAAAAGACCCATGGGTTAGGGCCCACTCAAAAGAAACACCATAGAACGATTTAAAAGAGAGAATGCACCGGTAAGATTTAAATGGCTAGAATGAGATAACAACCTCGAAAGATCTTGAAAGAATGAGAATAAACTCTAGCATCTTCTGAGATATCTTCAGCACTCCGAAACAAATGAATAGCGAGAGGTGAACGATTAATAATTGCACCGACATGAGAAAGCATTGAAATGAGGAAAAGGTGTGATCAACAAAGCTTGACTTGAAACCACCAGAGATGAAAAGAATGAAAAATGATGAACTTGAGGCTCCGTTAGGATCTTCATGAGAATCACCGGATAAGAACATTGACGGAAAAGGAATGAGAGGCTTCCCATCAATAAAGGATACTTGAATAAAAATCTGAGTCCTTGAAGAAAACAAGGGAGGGAGGGCGGGAAAAACAAAGGCAACTTTGAAACGGATGAAACAAACACCGTTGAGAAGAACTGATACTTGATCTTGCGGATGTTGAAATGTTCGGATCCACTTGAAGAGAAAACACGCCGGTTGAAAAGGATTGCCAGCACAAACTCAATGATCAAGAAGGATTAGTATTCCCATAGAAATATGAGAACACCATTTAGAGAAGGTATGGAATCAACATTTGACATTGAAGCAACTCGAATGCCACAACTCAAAACAAAACAAAGGATTGGCTTGCAGAATAAGCCGGAACAAACATATGATAGAGATTTCGCCCGAAGTTTTCGTGGTGGGGCCTACACGGGCTCGATCGTACAGCACCATCATGTACAAGGCAGTGCACATGACATACGAAGCGTCCCTGAGTCGGCATAGCCAAGGACTCATTAAGACACAATGAGACCACTGTAAAACCAACCGTGAATAGGCGGACCACTAGACGTCGAACCCCAATTTTGTATCATACATCTGTCGGAAAGATATCCTAAGAGCTACTTGAATTCCCACTTATAAACTCCCGAAACTTGCCGGTTATGCAATCAGGTGTTGGGGATACAGGGGAAGCATAATATCTCACCCAAAACTAACAAATCCTACATCCAGCTGTATCCATCCTTCAACACATAACCAAGAAACCTTCGGAAATCGTTTACCTCAACCTTCGAAAAGCATCCGTTATACGAGTTATGGCAATACTCCCGAACTCCCGCCCCAGTACTGGGTGGCGTCGAGGTTATCTCACCAACAACTGCATAAAAGAGATTTTCGATGTCGGCGAAACTAACTCAGGTATTCCAGAACTGCAATGATAAAATTGTGACGACAACACCTCGGAGCTCAACTCCCCGGGACACTGCCACTACCCCTAAATGACATGAGGCACTAAGAACAATGTTCTCGTCACAAATCCATCGGAACGATTCCAAGATACCCGCGTGATCCTAAAATTTTTTTAATGAAATTTGAGAAGAGAAGAGTCAAAACTCTACATCAGGATGCCTCACCAGAGCGACGAAGGGACTGAGGAGTAAAAAGAATTCCTAACTCTCCGATATATATAATCCTAAATGACTCAAAACATTTCTAGACTCAATAACGCCAGTGATTCGATCAAGCAGGGGGCTCCTAAGGTCGGGGAAGGCTCTGATACCAACTTGTAACGCCCTCGATGCGGCTATATCTCTCACGTGTCTAAGCATGACTTAGAGGACTAACCTCATTGAAAGCAATGTCGCAAGTGAGGTTGGTCTCAGAACGGACAACGGAGAGAACTCGGAGAATCCGAACGAATGCAAGTTTTCAAAACATGATGATGCAATGCACCTGATGACATGGCAAGATGCAACACGCAAGAGAATGACATGGAAACGTCGGCGAATAACTGGAAGACACCTGGCGCATCGGTCTCGGGGCGTTACACAGTGACTGTTGGATGTCCATCCAACGGCCATCGTGCTTCTTCAATCTCTGCTCTTCCTGCTCCAGCCGCTCAAACAAGCGCCGGCGGGACTGCCTGCTCCCTCCTCCCCGCGACCGGCTGTGCTGCCGCGCAGGCCTCACCGCCCCATCGTACTCCCATCGCTGGCCTAGCCATCCCTCTACTCACCCACACCTGTTGTTATTCTCCGGCGACGGCAGACGAACCAGTAAACCCTCGTACGGTCGTACTCCCCTCCGCGTGGGAAACAACTGCCGAGTCTTCCCTGCCTCCGTGTCGTTCCCTTCCTAGGCCTCGCCGTCGTCCACCGCCCTGGTGCTCTCGGCGCGGTCTGGTCAACGTGGTCAACGACCGACATGCATCTGAAGTGGACTGTACGTGGAGAGGCCGATAGCTGGGTCCACGGCCGCACGCAAGGAAATGCCTCCTTATTACGCGCAAAATAATGATTCCTCCACCTGACATCAGGGACCCACCGAAAGGGCCTCTGTATTTTGCGAAAAAAACGTTACCGCCGCTGACAGCTTGGACCCACCAGCTATATCTTCGCACGCAAGGAAGTGCCTCCTTATTACACACAAAAAATGAATACTCCCCCTGTTAGCTGGGACCCAGTATAGTGGCAGGCTGACTTGTGGGCCTACTAAGTTGACGCGGACGGAGGGCTTTGTCAACTTAGTCAATATGCACGATTCTAGCTCCAGTGACTGTACGATGTCCATCCAACGGCCGTAGTGCTTCTTCAACCTCTGGTCTTCTTACTCCAGCCGCCCAAACCAGCGCCGGTCGTGCCTCGTGCTCCTGCCTCACGTGGCCGGCTGCGATGCGGCGGAGGCCTCACCGCACCCTACTACTCCCACCGCTGGCCAGGCCATCCTTCTACTCACCCACACCCCCTGTTACTCTGCGGTGACGGCAGCCTCACACCGTAGTGAACCAGTGCCCTCGTACTCCTCTACGCGTGGGCATCCACTGCCGCGTCTTCCCTGGCTCCGCGTAGTCCCCTTCCTAGGCCTCGTTGTTGTCCACCGCCCTGGTGCTCTCGGCGCGGCGTGGTCAACATGGTCAAGGAACGGCTTCCATCAGACGTGGACTGTACGTGGAGAGGCTGACAGCTAGGTCCACGGCCGCAGCAAGGAAGTGCCTCCTTATTACGTGCAAAATAATTATTCCTCCACCTGACAGCGGGGACCCACCGGACGGGCCACCGTATTTTGCCCCCGTGATTGCTGGGACCCACCAGCTACATCTTCACACGCAAGGAAGTGTCTGACAGTCGGGACCCACCTGGTTGAAGCATACATAGTGTTGTCATTCTGGTCGTGAACGTGTACGTACATATATAGTGGTGGATGTAGAGGCGCGCACGTGTCGTAGTAGAGGCGGCCAGGGTGCAAGAAAGAAAATACGGCCACGTATGTGTACATACGGGCGGGGTCTCGAACGCCTACTCGTGCATACGTACGGCGAGGGCTTGTTGACATGGCTGGGTCGGAACGGAGAAACAGCATCGTCGTCGTGTTCATGGGGAGGCAACGGAATGCGTCGTGTTCATGGGGAGGCAACGGAATGCATCGTGTTCATGGGGAGGCAACAGAATGCGTCGTGTTCATCGGGAGGCAACGGAACGCGTGGGGGCCAACCGGCTGGGTCGGAACGGAATGCATGGTCGTGTTCATCGGGAGGGCTTGGACGGAACAGGCGATGGAAACGAGGCCTGGCGTACCGCACAACGGAGGAAATGGACCTCCTACGTTCGGAACGGGGTCCTGTTGATCGGGAGGGGTCTGGCGTACCGCAAAATGGAGGAAACGGACCTCCTACGATCGAAACGGGGGTCCTGTTCATCGAGAGGGGTGTGGCGTACCGCAAAAAGGAGGAAACGGACTTGTGTTGGAGCGTTACGGTCGAAACGGGGGTCCTGTTCATCGGGAGGGGTGTGGCGTACCGCAAAACGGGCTCCACGGGATACTGTTCATCTCCACCGTCGACCCCCTCCAGCCTCCACGAGCTACTGTTCATCCACCGTCGACCTCCTCCAGCCTCCACCTGTGACTGTTAATCCACGGGCTCCTGTTCATCCAGCCTCCACCGCGCGCTACTCCATCGGCTACTATTCAACCAGCCCTCTCCACGGGCTCCTGTTCAACCACCCCTCCACGGGCTACTGTTCATCCTGCCCTCCACCGTCTACTGTTCATCCTGCCCTCCACGGGGTGGTCCTGTTCATCCAGCCCTCCACGGGGTCCTGTTCATCCAGCCCCAACCGGCTCGATCGATCGGGGTCCTGTTCATCCAGAGGCAACACCACGGGGTCCTGTTCATCCACCCCCACCTGGAACTGTTCATCCAACCCCCCCCCCCACACACACACACACAACGCTCACTGTTCATCCAGAGGCAACATCGATCGGCTTCAGTTAGCAGCAGTAGCGAAGGAATCGCTCGATCGGGTTCAGTTAATAGCCGTCGATCGATCGCTCGGGTTCAGTAACGCGTAGCCTGTAGTGCAATCGCTCGGGTTCAGTTAGAGCCCAACGCCTCGCTCGGGTTTAGTTAGAGACAACACCTCGCACACATGCGCGTACGTGTACGAGAGAAACGCGCATCGCTCGACCCCCGACCTCCCACCGTAACCGGGAACTCCCCGAAATTTTCCTCCCCCTCGCTTCTACCACGGTTTTTTCCGTCATGGACGGCCCAAAGAATGTCATGCAGCTACGTCTCCAGCCTGCCTAGGACGAAAAGCCCATTTTCTGTCATGATTTTTTGTCATAGAAGTAGGAGCCCACCACATCTATGATGATACCAGGTTTTGTCACAATTATCGTCATAGAAGTGTCATATGTATGACAGAAAAAAAATTCGTTCGGCCCAAAATGTCACGGATGTGTCTTTTTTTGTAGTGTCAAGAATCTGATTGACTCTTTCGGTCTTTCCATCTGTCTGCGGATGAAAGGCTGTACTGAACTCTAGCCTGGTACCCAAAGTCTGCTGCAACTGATTCCAAAACTTCAAAGTAAACTGTGTTCCTCTATCTGATACGATGGTTCTTGGAACTCCGTACAGACATACGATCCTGGTCATATATATCTTGGCCAACTTCGCGCTTGTATAAGTAGTTTTCACTTGGATAAAGTGAGCCACTTTGGTCAAGCGATCAACTACTACCCAGATGGAGTCATAACCTGATCTTGTCCTGGGTAATCCTGTGATAAAATACATGCCAAGTTTATCCCACTTCCATTCGGGTATCGGCATAGGCTAAAGTAATCCTGCTGGCTTCTGATGTTCTACCTTCACTCTCTGACATACATCACATACTGATACATACTCGGCATTATCCTTCTTCATACCTGTCCACCAGAAACGTTCCTTCAAATCTAAATACATCTTGGTGTTTCCGGGGTGAATCGAGTATGGCGAATCATGAGATTCCTGAAGTATTAACTTCCTGATCTCTGCATTATTGGGCACATATACACGATCCTCAAACCATAAAGTTTTGTGCTCATCCTCACAAAAACCCTTACCTTTTCCTTTGCTCATCTTCTCCTTTATCTCAGCAATTTCCTTATCATCCTTCTAATCTTCTTGAATCTTTCCCAATAATGTGGAATGAACATCCATTGCTGCAACAAATCCTCTTGGAACTATCTCCAAACGAAGTTCCTTGAGATCGTCGACTAACTCCTGCGGCAATCCTCCACTTACGAGGGTATTGACATAACTCTTGCGGCTCAAAGCGTTTGCTACGACATTGGCCTTTCCTGGATGATAATGTAGCTTCATATCATAATCCTTTATTAGCTCCAACCATCTCCTCTGCCTGAGGTTTAACTCCTTCTGCGTGAAGATAAACTTCAAATTCTTGTAATCCGTGTATACATCACAACGGTTTCCAATAAGAAAGTGTCTCCAGGTCTTGAGCGCATGCACTACGGCTGCTAACTCCAAATCATGCATGGCATAATTCAACTCATGAGGTTGAAGCTGACGTGAGGCATATGAAACAACTCTTCTGTCCTGCATAAGTACACCTCCAAGTCCCAAGTGGGAAGCATCGCAATACACTTGGAAATCCTTGCGTATATCCGGAAGAATCAGCAGGGGGGCTGAGACTAAACGTTTCTTCAACTCCTAAAAACTGGCCTCACACTCCTCGGTCCACTTGAACATGGTGTCCTTCTTCAACAACTCTGTCATGGGTTTCACAATTTTGGAAAAATTCTCAATGAATCTCCTATAATATCTTGCGAGTCCCAGAAAACTATGGATGTCTCCTACTGAGGTGGGTGCCAACCACTCAGTGACAAACTGAACCTTGGTAGGGTCTACTGCTATACCATCTCCTGATATAACATGTCCGAGAAATCCAACTTCTTTCAGCCAAAACTCACATTTGCTGAACTTGGCGTATAGCTGATGTTCCCTGAGCTTCTCGAGCACCAATCGCAATTGTTCCTTGTGTTCCTCTTCATTCTTTGAGTATACCAATATATCATCAATGAACACCACAACAAACTTATCCAAGAACTCCATGAACACCTTATTCATCATACTCATAAAATAGGCAGGGGCGTTAGTCAATCCAAATGACATGACTGTGTACTCATATAGCCCATACCTTGTGGTAAAAGTTGTCTTAGGTATATCTTGCTCTCTGATCTTTAGCTGGTGGTATCCTGATCGAAGATCAATCTTGGAGAACACTTTAGCTCCTTGCAGCTGGTCAAACAAATCGTTGAACATCGGTAGAGGGTACTTGTTCTTGATCGTCACTTCATTCAATGCACGATAATCAACAACCATCCTCAAGGATCCATCCTTCTTCTCAACTAAGAGCACTTGGGCTCCCCATGATGATGAACTTGGTCGAATGTAACCTTTTTCCAATAACTCCTTAATCTGTTTCTTAATTTCCTCCAGATCGTTCGCGGGCATCCGATACGGTCTCTTCGGTATTGGTCTGGTGCCTGGCAACAACTCTATCAAAAATTCTATGTCTCGATCGGGTGGCATGCCCGGTAATTCCTCTGGAAACACATCCGGGTAATCCTTCACAACTGGCACTTCTTCCTGAACAACTCCCGAGAGGGAATTCACTTGGGTCCTCCTTGGCGCATGCCTAGATACATACTTGATCCTTTTTCCCTCCGAGGTGGTGAGTAAAATTGACTTACTAGCATAGTCAATGTTTCCTCCATACTTCGATAGCCAATCCATGCCTAGTATCACATCCAATCCTTGTGACTCCAAAATTATTAGGTCTGAGGGAAAAACATGCCTACCTATGGTCAATGGCACCTGAAAACATCCTCTGCTTGCCATATATTCCGCTCCTGGCGAGCTTACTAACATAGGTGTCTTAAGAACTTTGGTGGGAAACTTTTACTTATTCACAAATCCCCTTGATATGTATGAATGCGATGCACCAGTATAAAAAATAACAGTAGCAGTAAATGACTTAATCAAAAACTTATCGATAACTGCATTTGGCTGCTCTTCAACTTCCTCCATGTTAACGTGGTTCACCTGTCCTCTGGTGAAAGGGTTGGGCTTCTTCCCATAACTTCCATTGCCATTTCCATTCTTTGCTTCAAGACACTCGGTGGCGTCGTGTCCAGTCTTCCCGCACTTGAAACAAGTAATGTGACTTAGATCCTTCTTGGCGGGTGTCGTGGGGTTGAAACGGTTCTGACCGTTGTTTCCTCCATTCCCACTACCAGTCTTAGGGCCACTATGGTCATGTGAGCTTCCTCCATTATGAGTGTGGCCTCCATGGTTATGATGGGTATGTCCTCCCAAGTTTGGGGTAAAATGAGGCTTCTGCTGAGCTCTAGAAGTGTACTTCCCCTGTCCATACTTCCTTTTGCGGCTCTCTATCTGCTGCTGCTTGCCTTCTATCATAAGAGCCCTGTCTACCAACTCTTGGTAGTTAGTGAATGTTGCAACCATCAACTGCATACTCAGCTCGTCATTCATCCCTTCCATAAACTTCTCCTGCTTCACAGCATCTATGGCCACATCATCTGGGGCATAGCGAGCTAACTTACTGAACTCACCCATGTACTGCCCCACGGTACGATTTCCCTGGCGTAAGTTGCGAAACTCACGCTTCTTCATGCTCATAGTGTAACACCCTCGATGCGGCTATATCTCCCATGTGTCGAAGCACGACTTAGAGGCATAACCGCATTGAAAGCAATGTCGCAAGTGAGGTAATCTTCACACAACCCATGTAATACATAAGGGAAAGAGATACATAGTTGGCTTACAATCGCCACTTCACACAATTACAGAAATAAAGCATTACATCAACCCGATACAATCAAGGTCCGACTACGGAACCAAAATAAAAGAAGAACCCCAAATGCGACAAGGTCCCCGATCGACCCCAACTGGGCTCCACTACTGATCAACTAGAACAAAACAACACAAAGTACAATATCTTCATTGAGCTCCTCCTGAGCTTGGCTGCGTCATCTGCACGGTCTCATCGGCACCTGCAAGCTGGTTTTTGAAGTAACTATGAGCCACGGGGACTCAGCAATCTCGCACCCTCGCGATCAAGACTATTTAAGCTTATGGGTAAGGTAAAGGTATGAGGTGGAGCTGCAGCGAGTGACTAGCATATATGGTGGCTAACATATGAAAATGAGAGTGAGAAGAGAAGGCAAAGCATGATCGAGAAACTATGATCAAGAAGTAATCCTAGAACAACCTACGTCAAGCATTACCCCAACACCGTGTTCACTTCCCGGACTTCGCCGGAAAGAGACCATCACGGTTACACACGCGGTTGATGCATTTTAATTAAGGTCAACTTCAGGTTTTCTACAACCGGACATTAACAAATTCCCATCTGCCCATAACCGCGGGCACGGCTTTCGAAAGTTCAAATCCCTGCAGGGGTGTCCCAACTTAGCCCATGACAAGCTCTCACGGTCAACGAAGGATATTCCTTCTAGCGGGAAGACCCGATCAGACTCGGAATCCCGGTTACAAGACATTTCGACAATGGTAAAACAAGTCCAGCAAGACCACCCGCTGTGCCGACAAATCCCGATAGGAGCTGCACATATCTCATTCTCAAGGCACACCGGATAAGCTAAGCATACAGGAGCTGATGTAACCCAAATTGCCAAGGGATGGCCCTGCACGGTGCTCTGAGTTGGACCAACACTCAGAGGAGCGTTGGCCCGGGGGTTTAAATAAAGATGACCCTTGAGTCTGCAGAACCCAAGGGAAAGAAAAGGCTAGGTGGAGAATGGTAAAACCAATGTTGGGCCTTGCTGGAGGAGTTTTATTCAAGGCGAACTGTCAAGGGGTTCCCATTATAACCCAACCGCGTAAGGAACGCAAAAATCCGGGAACATAACACCGATATGACGGAAACTAGGGCGGCAAGAGTGGAACAAAACACCAGGCATAAGGCCGAGCCTTCCACCCTTTACCAAGTATATAGATGCATTAATTAAATAAGAGATATTGTGATATCCCAACAGGTAAACATGTTCCAACAAGGAACAACATCTCCATGTTCCAACAAGGAACAAACTTCAATCTTCACCTGCAACTAACAATGCTATAAGAGGGGCTGAGCAAAGCGGTAACATAGCCAAACAATGGTTTGCTAGGACAAGGTGGGTTAGAGGCTTGGTTCAAACAATATAGGAGGCATGATAAGCAAGTGGTAGGTATCGCAGCATAGGCATAGCAAAAGAGCGAGCATCTAGCAAGCAAAGATAGAAGTGATTTCGAGGGTATGGTCATCTTGCCTGAAATCCCGCAAGGAAGAAGAACGAGTCATGAAGAAGACACACGGACGAAGTCAAACGGATCCTCACAAACGTGACGTTACCGGAACCAACCCGAAGAAGCAACACCGGAAAGAAGCACAAAACATAGTAAACAACCAACAGATAACCATGGCATGATGCACAATCAAGTATGACGCATGTCCGGTTTAAAGAGGCATGGCATGGCAAAATGCACGAGCAACCCTACAAATTAAGTGGAGCTCAATATGCAACGAGTTGCATATTGACGAAACACCACGACAAGTTATTTAGTTCGATCTCGTTTATGTACCCAATAATATTAAATGTTGTAAAACATGGCAAGAGGGTGAAGCAAAAGAAAACTACCTATCTAGGCAAGTTTAAATGAGGCCGGAAGCAACGAACAACAATTTCGGTAAATCCCCATATGCATATTTCAGATTTGGTGCGGTTCTGCCCTAAGCCATATTTTATAGTTGGTAATCATGAAAAATGATGTCACCATGTTAAACTAGGCAAAATTTCTACCCCATTTACATATAAAGTTTAATAAATACGGAGTTACGGTTATTTAGTTATGAATTAAGTCATTTTAGCATGGCATAGGGGCAAATTTAAACAAACATCATTTTAAACATTTTGAACATGGGTGAAAGTGACATATTATTAAACTAGATGAAAATATAAGCAAGTTTCATATATAATTTATTTAGATCCGATGCATGGTTGTGAAGTTATTAAATGCATGAAGCTTGGAGGGTTTTCTGTAAAACTGCAGTCTCCGGATAAATACTAAAACATTCATAACTGGAAAAAAAATGATGCGGGACGAAACTAGACGGGCCAAAGGGCTTAGAGGGGCGGCCACTCACATTGGGCCATGGGCCTTGCAGGAAAACGGAGGGAGTCGATGCGGGCACGGCTCGCTCGTCTTCAGCGCAGAGGAAGCAGGGGCGTGGCGCCTGGGAGCAGAACTCCGGCGAGCGGGGCAAATGGGCGGCGAGGCGAGGGACTGCGGCAGGCGACGGTGCATCTTGGCCGGCGGAGCTTGTCGCGGAGGCGCGACACGGCGGCTCGTGGTGGCCAACGCGTAGGAGCGGGACGAGGCGTGTCCCTCATCTCCTAGACGAAGTAGAGGAGGAGGCGCGTATGGACGGCGCTAGCACGGGATCCGGGTCGGGAAAGGTCGTGGCTGGAGGAGTCCGGCCGGACCTGGAGGAAGTCGTCGAAGAGCTTGGCTCCTGCGGACCTGGCGAGGCGGAGGGAGGCAGACACGGCAGCGGCGGCGTCGAAGCCCTGTCCATGGCGGCAGAGAGGGAGCGGAAAGATTAGAGACAGAGAGGGAAAAAGAGACGGTCAGGGGAGTGGCTACACTGGCCTGGTTTGGTCGCCGGTGGCACTCGGCGGAAGGAAGGTCCGGTGGAGGAGAAGAAGACGGCAGGGGCGGAGCTCTCTGGTGGCTTGCGTGCTCGGGAACGGGAGGCCTCGGGCACGAGCTCTTGCTCGATTCAACCGAGAGGAAGACGAGCAGGGACGAGGTGCGAGGGGACGAAGGCGATTCATGCTCGGAAGCATAGGAGGCATAGGCGGACGAGACCGTGGCCTTGATCCATCCTGGATCGGGCGTCGGCTGGCTGCGGGAGAGATCGAGCGTGGGGGGCTGTCAGCGGATCCATTGGACAGGGGAGGATACGGGATGGATCCCGATGTGGATTCAGAGTGGAGGCGGCAGAGAAGGATGGATGGGACATCTCCCTAAAATTTAGGGTTTTGGTCTGATTTGTTAGGGGTTGCCCACTATATATAGTAGGTGGCTAAAAAGAGAGGGGATTAGAGCCTCTAGATTTTGATCGAACGGCTTCGGGTGGTCCAAACAAAGAACGGATGATGTTTAGGATAACTCAGGATTGTTCCAGACCCACTGGTCATGACCGTACGGATTCGGGTTCGGGGAAGTTTCGGACATGGTTGCGAAGGGTTTTGATGCACTGTGCAAAGAGGGATTCCGACAAAAGGCCACAGAGGCAAGGGGGGAGGGGGGGTAGGATGGGTTTTGGAGCCTCTGGTCACGACCGATGGATCCGATCGAGAGGGGGGGATAGGTAGGCCTAGGTGGGATGATTGTGACTGTGTAGAAGGCCGAGGGCTGCGGGAGAGAAGAGAGAGAGAGAGACTCGGCAACAGTTTCCGGAGACCGAAAACGTCCGACATTAGACCGGCTATATTGCCGCTATAGTTATCCGTTGGGGCGTCAAACGGACTCCGAATGGGATGAAACTTGGCAGGCGGCCTACTAATAACAAAACAACACCGCATGCCAACTTTCATCCCATTCCGAGAACATTTTTTGGCCACTTATAAAATAATATCTCGGACATGCCGCGGGCGCGTGCAAGTGTGTCTGGGCTCAGAACGGACAACGGAAGGAACTGGGAGAACCCGGACGGATGCAAGTTTTGAAAACATGATGATGCAATGCACATGATGACATGATGAAATGCAACACACAAGCAAATGACAAGGCAACAATAGCGAATAACTGGAGGACACCTGGCGCATCGGTCTCGGGGCGTCACACATAGCTTCGGTTGAGACGTGTGCAGTGCGAAATGCTTGCTGGAACTGATCCCAAGTGACATTGGCTATGGGGAAAATGGCTGTGTAATTCTCCCACCATGAGGCTGTGGGTCCATCCAGTTGATGTGCGGCAAAGCGCACCTTCTCAGCATCTGTGCAACCTATGGTGGTTAGCTCCCTTCCAATCATGTGGAGCCAATCATCAGCCACAATCGGCTTGGTGCTACTAGAGAACACCAGCGGATTCAACCTTAGAAAACGGGCTAAATTGTCAACTAGAGGTGGTGGTGGTGGGTGGTTTTTGTTGTTGTTGCCTTGATTCTGAACTAGCAACTGCATCAAGGCATTCTGATGTTGGGTCAACTGAGTGAGCTCCGGTGGGAAGACAAATCCGGGGTCATGTCTCGGAGGCATCTAATAGGTTTAGGGGTGAGAATAGAATAGAGTGAGGTCTAAAGAGAAATCACTACCCATATGCACATGAGACAAACACATTCATTTCACACCACTCAATTCAAACAAGAGCATACAATCGATCTAGTCTACCGATACAAAATACTCAGACTACTACTATATACATGGAGGAATACTACTGATAATATGGTGGTCGACTAGAAATTTTGATCGGAGGAAGACTCCATGATATCTGCTCCAACTTCGTCTTCATAATCATTGTCGGTGTCAAAACCGGTGGATCTCGGGTAGGGGGTCCCGAACTGTGCGTCTAAGGCGAATGGTAACAGGAGGCAGGGGACACAATGTTTACCCAGGTTCGGGCCCTCTTGATGGAGGTAATACCCTACGTCCTGCTTGATTGTTCTTGATGATATGAGTATTACAAGAGTTGATCTACCACGAGATCGTAGAGGCTAAACCCTAGAAGCTAGCCTATGGTATGATTGTATGTTGTCCTATGGACTAAACCCTCCGGTTTATATAGACACCGGAGGGGGCTAGGGTTACACAGAGTCGGTTACAAGGGAGGAGATCTACATATCCGTATTGCCAAGCTTGCCTTCCACGCCAAGGAGAGTCTCATCCAGACACGGGACGAAGTCTTCAATCTTGCATCTTCATAGTCCAACAGTCCGGCCAAAGGATATAGTCCAGCTGTCCGGAAACCCCCTAATCCAAGACTCTCTCAGTAGCCCCCGAACCAAGCTTCAATGACAATGAGTCTGGCGCGCAGATTGTCTTCGACATTGCAAGGCGGGTTCTTCTCCAAATTCTGAATATCTGCTGAGTAGTGTCCGGCTCTCCATAAATGTTGCACTTCTTGGCTTTTGCGCCCAATAAGGGCTATCTTCCACGTGTTGACCGAATGCGAGGAGCCAGGGCATTTTTACATTCGCCACCCTAGCCATGTAAATAAACTGTCTATTAAAGGGACGGGGATTCTTAGATCCAAATCATACCATCCTCCCACGGCGAGTATCCATCGGAGCACGCTCGGAAAAATCCATTCCAACATGGCCGGCCACCGCAGCTCCTACTCCCGCTCCCGTAGCCCTAAGCCCGGTGACAGGGAGAAGTGTTCCGTCCCGCACAGCCAATTAGTAGAGTTGCAGACCCAGGGATTTCTCCCTCCAGCATATATGGTCCTCGCTCAAGCCGAGCTCGCCACCTATAATGGCGGGGAGCAAGCGGAGAGCTTCCTCAATCCCTCCAAGGGGGAGCGGGTATGCCTCGTCCCTTATTTACTAAGGGGACTTGGATTTCCAATCCATCAGTTCCTCTGCGGGCTCCTGGAGTTTTACGGCCTCCAGTTGCATAATTTCACCCCTGCTTCCATATTACACATCGCTGGTTATGTCGCCCTTTGCGAGCTGTTTCTGGGTTGTGAGGCTTATTTCGAGCTGTGGAAGAGGCTATTCTGCCTTGTGCCCCACACACAAGAGGGGTCACTATATCAAGTGGGCGGAGCCGAAATATGGCACATCGCTGGGACCGGATACCTGTCCGGTACCCTGAAGAAGACGTCCGAAGACTGGCCTTCGGAGTGGTTTTACATGGAGGACGCCCCCCTTCCAGATCCTATTCGGAGGGGTCTTCCCAAGTTCCCTGAAGAAACGCCGAAGCTGGCGCCCACGGAGCCCCCAGGAAGAAGATAACAGAGAAGTCCTTTACCTGATGGACCGGATTAAAGTGCCGGCTCAATCAGGATTGAAAATAATCGAGGTTATGTCAATATGCATAATGCGGGGGGTGCAGCCACTTCAATATCAAGGGCACCCCCTGTGGTGCTTTAACGGGGAAGATGATGCCACCCGCTGCGGGCGTAAGGGACCGGACTCCGCTGCTGCTTTAGCAAAAATTCTGTCCGAGTTGTTCAAGGGAGAGGAAGAGGAGTTCGTCCATATTAAGCCACGGGATGGATTCTCCATGTACAACCCTCCAAGCTAGGTGAGCTGTCACTCTTTACTCCCAACCTTCCCGCATTCTTCGTCGTAAATACTCACCTTGCTGTTTCATGGCAGGAACTGTGAAAAGCTGTAAGGGAGGTCAACAGCCCACCTCCACAACCGGAGGACCCTGACCGGGCCCTCGATCCCGGACTCGAAGAGGATCCGGACATATTTGTGGAGCTGATAGACAGGACGTTCTATCAATTGAGCTGTGATGACGCCATGGTGGCCATCATAGCCGACTATCCTAGGCTACTCCCTGCATCGCAGGTAAGGGAAAACCGGAGTCCCAACTTCCGAGAAGGATCCCCTTTTATGCACTTCACCGACCGTACACATATGGTGTTTTACAGGGAAGGCCTTCGGGACGCCATGCCGAACCCATAGTGACTCGCCAACAAGGGGCACCGAAGCCGGGTAGGCCAAAAAGGAACACGGTCAGGACTGAGACGCCGGCGCAGAGGTATGATACAAAACCTCGCTCCGTGGTTGTCGTCTTTCTTTAAAATATAATGACGTCCATGTTTCCTAATAGGAAAAATGCTCGCCGGACTATATCCGGAGAGGCTGCCGATCACGCCTCCACCAGTCGGGCTCCAGGGCCTGACATAGATGCAGAAGCTAACACGGGGCGGACGCCGGATGCTCCTCCTACGGAGGATGCGGACACACTATCCACTACAAATTCCAAAGTGGAGAGCGCCATGAATCACAGGCGTCGCCGGGCCGTACTCCGTGACGCTTGTTTCTCCCAAGAGGCGTTCGATGCCTTCAACTCAGGAGATGCGTACATCCGTGCTGCTCAAAATGGTCTTGCCAGAGCCACAGACCAGTATTTAAAGGATATACGGGTAGGAAAATCTGACGATTTTATATATATATATATATATATCAGTAGCCCCTGAGACTTGAAATAGTTGACACAACTGATTTAAGGATCATTAATCGTGTAGGTTCTTACAGAGAAGAATACCCAATTGTCTCAAGAGCTGGAAGAGTGCAAAGCCCAGCTACAGGCCGCGGTGGCCGCGTTGAAGGAGTCCGAGAAGGCATCCGCTAGTAATACTTGCTTCTGTTGCAAAGAATTGCAGGTACCAGATAGTATGCGGCATGCATGCAAATCTAACAGTAGATGTTGCAGATGACCCCGGAGTGAATTCGGAGGCCATGCTGGGGGATGCGCAACGTGCTAATCGATAGCTAAATGCTGGCGAGCGCGTACTTACGCGGGTCGGGCAGGAGAAAAATAATTTCCAGGACGCCAATATCCGGCTGGACGTGGAACTGAAAGACGTCCGAGCCCAGCTTGCGGACTCCGTGAAGGAGAATAAGCGGCTTCGACGCGACATTTTTAGTAAGTGCTTGAATGAACTTTTGAAGGACTTCGGCAAAGAAGTCGGCTAACAGAATTATGTCTGCAGGTATGCTGACGGGTCGTCCCGCGGAGGAGATGCCCGGGTCTGTGGGTGATCTTCTACCAGAGCTCTCACAACTGCACGAACAAGTTCGGCAGGTGATGCAGGGTATTGCCCAAGCCTTGTGGCCATCCGCGTCCCCGCCAGGAGGCATTGGGGAGCTTATAGAGAAGCTCAAGGGAGCGCGGTGGCGCTTCCGATTATGGAAGATATCAGCCTGCCGACAAGGTGCAAGGGAAGCCTGGGCTATGGTGAAGACGCGATATACCAAAGCTGACCCAAACCACATGGCCGAGGTCAGACCTGTGGGCCCCGATGGGAAAGAGATCCCTGTCAGTTTGGTGTATGACCAAGTAGAATTAGCCGCAAAGTATTCCCAACAGGATTGTAGGCTAGATAGCCTATTGGATGGTATAGAAGAAGAATTTAATCAGTCTTAGTGACTGTGTACTTTCAGTGACATATATAATGTCCCTAGCCGGATTGTAAATCATTTGTCATGGCGGACCTTTTCGCTTCGACCTCTGGACCCGATAGTCCGAAGTGTATCCGAATACCCACTCGGTTATGTAAAAACTTGGGTGTGCATGGAAACCAGGTGTAAGGGGTCATAAGTGCTTGAACAGACAAGTACCCAACTAGCTATGTTATATTACATGGATAGTAAGAAACATCTTCCAGGGAGAATAGTTCCGTTAAGGGTTCCTTTCCCTGGGTACGCATGCCCTAATGTGCATGTCCGAACTGCGAAAAGAGACGCAGGCTATAAACATCTGGGGGCGTGTGTAAAATTAAATAAAAGTCATCTTTTGTTCACCGACCGAATATTCCCTTAAGAACGCTAGCTTTCGGCTTCACCGAGTCTGAGGTACACATCCAGCTGACCCGGCAGTAACAATCACAGAGGTGCTCCCCTTATGCCCTAGCCGAATTAACAGGAACGTAGGGCATAAATACAAGAGCTAGGCAACCCAACTTGGCCAAAACTTAAGTCATATCGATGCATATAATGGCGAAAAAAGGTGCATGCGGAAGAATAACACATGTGTGGGGCACAAAGCCCAGAAAAATAGTTATATTAAGCTTCTGTATAAGAAGCCCCCAGGTATAATGAGCGCGGTTAGCGCGTCAAGATTGTGTAACCAAGACACAAGTTTAGCCTTTTAAGGCCTTGAGGAGAATAAAAAGAGAGAAAGAGAGAGAAGACAGATAATTGATATGCAAAAAATTGACGGAGGTAAGGAGACGAACATAGAGTCCGGCACTAGGTGTAGAATCTTCGGAGTCTGGTTGCGTTCCATGGGTCTGGCTCGAGTCGATTGTCCGATGCATCCCGCAGACGGTATGCTCCACCGGTCAGAACCTGGTCAATAATGAAGGGACCTTCCCATTTGGGCTTGAGCTTGTTCTTTTTCTTCTCCGGCAGGCATAGAACTAGTTCGCCAACGTTATAGGTTTTGGCCCGTACTTCTCTGCTTTGATACCTTTGAGCCTGTTGCTGATAGAATGCGGAACGGGCTTTTGCCACGTCGCGCTCCTCCTCCAGGGCACCCAAACTGTCCTGCCGATCAAGCTCGGCCTCTTTTTCTTCGTACATGCGCACTCGAGGTGAGTCATGAATTATGTCGCAAGGCAGAACCGCCTCTGCGCCGTACACCATAAAAAACGGTGTGTATCCGGTAGTGCGATTCGGCGTGGTCCGCAGCCCCCATAGTACGGAGTCGAGCTCCTCTACCCAGTGCGTGTTTGATTCCTTTAAGGATCGCACTAATCTGGGTTTGATGCCGCTCATGATAAGACCATCTGCTCGCTCGACTTGACCGTTAGTTTGTGGGTGATAGACAGAAGCATAATCGAGCTTGATGCCCATGTTGATGCACCAAAGTTTTACCTCGTCGGCTGTAAAGTTCGTGCCATTGTTAGTGATGATGCTGTGGGGGATGCCATAACGGTGTACAACCCCAGATATGAAGTCTATCACCGGTCCGGATTCAGCCGTTTTGACAGGTTTGGCTTCAATCCATTTGGTGAATTTATCCACCATGACCAGTAAGTATTTTTTCTTATGGGTTCCCCCTTTAAGGGGTCCAACCATATCAAGCCCCCAGAACGCAAAGGGCCAAGTAATGGGGATTGTTTGGAGAGCGGTAGGTGGCATATGGCTTTGGTTTGCAAAGAGCTGGCAACCGACGCAATGTTGGACCAGATATTGTGCATCTGCTCGGGCCGTCGGCCAATAGAAACCTGTACGAGAGGCCTTGCTTACAAGGGCCCGGGCTGCGGCGTGATGGCCGCCGAGTCCAGCATGGATTTCTGCCAAAAGCTTCCACCCTTCCTCTTCGGAGATGCACCTTTGAAGGACTCCGGTAGTGCTTTTCTTATAAAGCTCTCCCTCATGGACCTTGTAGGCTTTAGATCGCCGCACTATGCAGCATGCCTCATTTTGGTCCTCGGGTAGTTCCTGCCTAGTTAGGTAGGCTAGGAATGGTTCTGTCCATGAGGCGATGACGGCCATTATCACGTGGGCTGAAGGTGTTATTTCGATGGCAGAGCCTCTGATTGTGTCAGAGTGTTCGGTATCTGATGATGTGGCCGGGTCCGGACTATTTCTACCTGTGTCCCCTTCCCATACCACGGATGGCTTAAACAGTTTTTCCAAGAAGATGTTAGGTGGAACAGGATCGCGCTTAGCGCCGATACGGGCGAGGATATCCGCCACTTGATTGTTTTCCCGAGCCACATGGTGGAATTCAAGCCCCTCAAACCGAGCTGGCATTTTGAGGACGGCATTGCGATATGCCGCCATTTTCAGATCCTTGGCATCGAAGTCTCCATTTATTTGAGATATTGCAAGGTTTGAGTCCCCACGCACCTCCAGGCGTTGAATGCCCATGGAAACTGCCATCCGGAGACCATGTAATAGGGCCTCATATTCGGCTGAGGTGTTGGAGTCTGTATATAGTATTTGGAGTACGTATTGGACTGTATCTCCGGTGGGGGACGTCAGGACGACGCCATCCCCCAGACCAGCCAGCATTTTAGAGCCGTCAAAGTGCATGATCCAATTGGAGTATGCGTCGTGCTCTTTAGGGAGTTCGGCTTCTGTCCATTAGGTGACGAAATCGGCCAGGACTTGCAACTTAATGGCTCGATGTGGTCTATATGTTATGTCGAACGGGAAGAGCTTGATATCCCATTTGGCAATCCGGCCCGTGGCATCGCGGTTGTTTATTATGTCGTTGAGTGGTACTTCTGAGGCCACCGTGATTGAACACTCTTGAAAGTAGTGTCGTAACTTCTGGGATGCCATAAATACCGCGTATGCTATCTTTTGATAATGTGGGTACCGTGGTTTGCATGGAGTGAGGACAGTGGACACATAATAGACCAGCTTTTGAAGTGGGAATTTATGTCCGTCCGTCTCTCGTTTGACGACGAGCACTGCGCTTACAACTTGGTGAGTTGCCGCTATATATAACAGCATTGGTTCGCCGACATTTGGTGCGGCCAAGATTGGGTTGGTGGCCAGGATGGCTTTTATTTCTTCCAATCCGGCCGTGGCTGCGTCCGTCCACTCGAAGTGTTCGGTGCGCCGAAGAAGGCAATAAAGGGGGAGTGCCTTTTCTCCTAATCGGGAGATAAAGCAGCTTAAAGCCGCCACGCATCCAGTTAACTTCTGGATTTGCTTGAGGTCAGTTGGGATAGCCAACTGCGACAGAGCTCAGATTTTAGTCGGATTTGCTTCAATTCCTCTACTGGAGATGATAAAGCCCAGGAGCTTTCCGGCGGGTACGCCGAAAACGCATTTTTCCGGATTGAGCTTGATGTCGTATGTTCGCAGATTGTCGAACGTGAGCCTCAAGTCGTCTATTAAGGAGTCGACGTGTCTGGTTTTAATGACCACATCGTCTACGTATGCCTCCACTGTTTTGTCGATCTGCTTTTCTAGACATGTCTGAATCATGCGCTGATACGTTGCACCGGCGTTTTTGAGCCCGAAGGGCATTGTGTCAAAACAGAAGGGGCCATATGGAGTGATAAATGCTGTTGCAGCTTGATCGGACTCCGCCATCTTAATTTGGTGGTAACCGGAGAATGCGTCGAGGAAGCACAATGAGTCGTGTCCTGCGATAGCGTCGATAATTTGATCGATGCGAGGGAGGGGGAAGGGATCCTTTGGGCAAGCCTTATTGAGATCCTTGAAGTCGACGCATAGGTGCCAGGATTTGTCCTTCTTTGGTACCATCACCAGGTTTGCTAGCCAGTCCGGATGCTTTATTTCTCTAATGAATCTAGCCTCCAGTAACTTGGCTAGCTCCTCTCCCATGGATTGTCGCTTAGGTTCAGAGAAACGCCAAAGAGTCTGCTTGACGGGCTTGAATCCGTTTAGAATGTTAAGGCTATGCTCGGCCAGCCTGTGTGGGATTCCTGGCATATTTGAAGGATGCCAGGCGAATATGTCCCAATTCTCGCGCAGGAACTCCCGTAGTGCGACGTCTGTAGCGTGGTTTAACTGTGCCCCGATGGATGCTATTTTTGAAGGGTTCGTTGGATGGACTTGGAATTTGACTATTTCATCAGCTGGTTAGAAAGAGGTGGACTTGGATCTTTTGTCTAGTATAACGTCGTCCCTGTCCACTATGGAGCGCAGCGCGGTTAATTCCTCCAGCACAAGGGCTTCGGATAATGCCTCGAGGGCCAGTGCGGCTGTTTTGTTCTCGGCGCGAAGTGCTATGTCCGGATCACTAGCTAGAGTGATGATCCCATTGGGCCCGAGCATTTTGAGCTTCATGTATCTGTAATGGGGTATGGCTTGGAAGATTGTGAATGCCTCCCGCCCTAGAAGGGCGTGGTATCCGCTACTGAACGGGGCCACTTGGAATGTAATTTCTTCGGACCTGTAATTCTCCGGAGTGTTGAATACCACATCTAGTGTGATTTTCCCAGCGCAACATGCCTCCCGACTAGGGATGATTCCTCGGAAGGTCATGCTGCTTTGCTCGATACGATTTCTGTCTATTTCCATTTTTTGAAGAGTCTCCTCATAAATGAGGTTTAATCCATTGTCGCCGTCCATGAGCACTTTAGTGGGCCGAAAGCCGTCCACAATTGTACTGAGGACCAAGGCATCTGGTGCTCGGGCTGTTCAGAATTTAGGTTCATCACTGGCATTGAAGGTGATAGCCGTGTCGCTCCATGGATTTATTGCTGCCACATGGCAGACTTCGGCAAGGCTGCGGAGTGCTCGCTTACGCCTATTATTTGAGGCGAAGGTCTCGAAGACTGTAAATATTGTATTGTTATCCATGGGATGGTGCTCTGAGGTGTTTTGGATGAGGAGATCCTCACCGCTCTTGGCTACCTGCCAGAGTACCCAACGTGCTCTAAGGATGTGTGTTGGTATGGTATCCACTGTACTATGAATTTAGCAGGGCCCGTTAAGCCATCCCTCCAATACAGTTCCACGCCCTGTAGTGGGCTTTTGCTTCTTTGTAATTGAGTCAGGCGACTTATGAGAGTGCACCCTTTTAGTTTGGACTGGGGGTTTTGTCAGAGCCGGATTATCCCAAAATTTTGTTTGGGTTTTCCAGGCGCTTTCCATCGCACAGTACTTCCGTACTATGGCCGTCGAGTCGGCGAAGTGTGCTATGTCATGGCAACTTATGGCGTTGAGGATTCCCTTGACCGTGCAATTGTTGCAAAAGGACGAAATTGCGTCTTCCTCGCGACAGTCCTTGACCTTGTTCATTACAAGGAGGAATCTGGCCCAATAGTGATGTACTGTCTCTTGGGGCTCTTGCCTAATGTGGGAAAGATCGTTTGTATCTGGGTGGGTGGATTTAAGTCCAGACCTTGACCCAATCTGAGACCCCGGGGCGGGGGAGTTTCCGATCTTGGAAGTTCGGACTCCGGGATGTTGCCCCGCAGGTTTGGCATGCAGCCTGATTCTAGGTTTAGGGTTAGGGTGAGGTCCTCCTATGGGCGGGTATCTGGCTCAGAGAGCTCGGGAATCCGGACATAGTTCGTCCTCAGGATAGAGGGAGAATCTCCGCATTGCTCCTCCACCACCGCTATCTGATGGGTGACCGGCGGAGAGTTAATCTCCCTTTGGTCGGGTTTAAGCCCAATCCAATCATAGTCCATAGCGACTCCCAGAGCGGCGATGTGATCCAAGAGCTCATTCAAAGAGGAGAGCTCCATCGGATCCATCTGCTCAGCGAATTTCGAGCCGATGTGGAGGCTATTTTCGATGACCCAAGAAGTCATCGTCGGCGCAGCGGCCGAGCGGGCGGTCATGACGAAGCCGCCTAGTCGGAGAGTTTGGCCTACAGCCAGGGATCCCCCAGAGGTGATGTTGTCCTTGACAATGAGACGGGCCATCCCTCCTTATGATGACGACACAGTGGAACTCTCAATGAAAGCACCAATGTCGGTGTCAAAACCGGCAGATCTCGGGTAGGAGGTCCCGAACTGTGCGTCTAAGGCGGATGGTAACAGGAGGCAGGGGACACGATGTTTACCCAGGTTCGGGCCCTCTTGATGGAGGTAATACCCTACGTCCTGCTTGATTGTTCTTGATGATATGAGTATTACAAGAGTTGATCTACCACGAGATCGTAGAGGCTAAACCCTAGTAGCTAGCCTATGGTATGATTGTATGTTGTCCTATGGACTAAACCCTTCGGTTTATATAGACACCGGAGGGGGCTAGGGTTACACAGAGTCGGTTACAAGGGAGGAGATCTACATATCCGTATTGCCAAGCTTGCCTTCCACGCCAAGGAGAGTCCCATCCGGACACGAAGTCTTCAATCTTGCATCTTCATAGTCCAACAGTCCGGCCAAAGGATATAGTCCGGCTGTCCGGAGACCCCCTAATCCAGGACTCCCTCAATCATCATCACTATCGGGGTCGGGGTCAGTGTCGTCGATGATGATGTAGTCTTCGGGGTGGTTACCCTCCTCGGGTTTGGGATATCCCATGAATATTCCTAGCTTCTTCTTCAGGTCTTCATTCTTCTCTAGTAGTACTGCAATTTCCTTTTCATATCCATCGCGTGTAGACTTGAGTTCCTCTTCTAGCTCCATGTTCCTGGTCATCACCTTCTTCATGTCTATCATGCTGGCGCACATCTGGTTCCCCTGATGATGAATGTGTTGGTTTAACTCCTGGATGTAGGCTGCAATGGATTTATCCCTCCTGGTACAAATAATCTCCCATTGCTCATCCCAGCGTCCACATATCTTGTAGATGGTGTCCTTAAGATCCTTGTGGTATACCTCGCCGATGCGTCCCATGGCGATGTGGGCTGCCATGCTCTTTCCTAGACTCCAGGTTGGTGCATCAAAGGAAAACTCTATGGGCTCGGTAACTGGCGCGAATGTCCTTCCTGTAACATGTACTTGAATCATCCAACGCTCCGCTTCTGGTAGAGTGGCGGTGTAGGTCTCGGTGAAGCTTGGTATTCCGATGCTCAAGTACCTAGTGACTTCCTTCAAGTGTCGTCCAAACGGGGTGTCATCATCTGGTTGGGTGAACTTGTTCCTCGGGTCCACCATCTATAGAGTAGAAAATGGAGAAGAGTCAGAAATGTGTAGAGAAGAGTATCCTGTGGCTTATCCTAGTGGTCACGTCCTATAGTCAGCGTGTGCTCTGATACCATGTTGTAGCGATCCGACCTCAGATGGTCAAACCTCTGTGTATAAGTGTCATCCTTGGATCGGTAATGCTGACACACACAGTACTCGAGGATTTATAATAGAGTGAAATCACACACTTACTACATCGAATATCTCAAAGAGAGTACTTATTACAATATTATGGCTGAAGGCCATCTAAATAAGATAACAACGGAAGCTTTGAAGGTAAATTAGTCCATCAACTCCAACGGCATAGGTGAGTGCACGACAACGACCTAGCGCACCTTACTCTTCGTCGGAAAACTATGCAACATAATACATTGCAGCCTGTGTAGGTCGGCACATGGAATATGCTGGCAAGATAAACTATAGAGCAATGAACAAATAACAACTATCACTACATGCATATATGGCTAGTGGAGGCTCTATGGTTATCATTTGCATAAAGCTAGTTTTTCCCTACAACAAAGGAATATATTTTATTTAACTACAAAGTTGGTTGAAAAGTATTGAGAAAGTTCCTCCAACTCAATCCCAAAATAATAGTTGTAACCCAACAAGTTAATTAAGCAAAGTGATGAGATCAACATAGTGATTCAAGTACCAGATACTCAAGATGTCCATAACCGGGGACACGACTAACCATGATTAGTTTATACACTCTGCAGACGTTTGCGCACTTTTCCCCACAAGACTCGATCTCCTCCATTGGATTTCTCGCACTACATGATTTTTGAGAAACAGTTGATTGAGACACAGTCTTTCCAAAGAGGTCCCCTTAACCGATAGATAGGCCGGTACACCTACAATCCCCTACATCCGCTAGCCCGTCATGGAAAGGATTCCCACAACTTACTCAACTATGCCAGAGCCCATAATGGCTTGTGGCTGCACACGGAAGTTTCTAGCATGACTAATATTATGATCCCTTCGAGCCTGGGTGGCAAACCATAGGATGATCACACGGGTACCCCGGGATATCCTAGGACAACACTGGATTACTCTAGGTACCCGGACAACCACTGGGTGCTCCAAGGTGCCCCAACCAATCCACCTAGAGGTGTATTAAAGTAGCCACCTTAAGTTAAACCTTAGTTAACAATAATATCTCACAGCTTTCATGAACACACTCAAACCAATCCACGTCTACGAGCATAGCATAGCAATATAAGCATAACATAGAACACCCAGGGTTTGAAATAAAAGACAATAGGTTCTACCTCATCAACTACTTCCCGAAAACCCACATGTTAACAAATCCTACTCATGCAATGTTTGAGGGTTGAAACTAATGCATAAAAACTGGGTAATAAGGGGTATGATCAAAGTGTTACGTGCCTTGCTGACGATCTGAAAACCCTAGCGATTTGTAGTAGCAAGCCTCGCACTCCGAAAACTCTATCGTGAACAAACAATATCATACATAAGCACTCAATCATAAGATGCAAGGGTAAAACTCAAGAGAAAAGATCCAAACTGAAAGTTCAACTAAAAAGCTTCAATTTGTAAAAAGAATCAATCGAATCGGAGCTACAAAACTCAAACTATGATCAAAAGAAGTTTGAATTCAAATATGCTTGAAAAAAATTTAAATTGTCAAAACCATGTTCAAGTTGATTATATGGAATGAGGGGAACAAGACGAAGATTCTGGCGTTGGTTTCACTGGATTTGGACAAACGATCAAAAAGTAACGAGGGTTTGAAGATCAGGGACTAATATGTGATAAAAGTATTCATGGATGGGTCCCTGGCCGAAAAATAAACAGAAAAAGAAAAATCTAACGAAAGGAACATTCGCTAATAGAACTAAACGAACGAATTCATTCATTAACAGATATAATCGGGTGAACGTTCGTTAATTAACGAACCCTAAATTAAAAACCAATCTAAATGGAATAAACCGAATAAATCAAGAAAACCTAAAAAACCGGGTTGAGTTCGGCGGTTATAACGGTTCTTGGAAAAAACCGGCGGTGACGGCGGCGGGTTCCGGCGAGGCTGGGCAGCGGCGGCGGCGGCGGCTCACGGTGCGGGGTGGTGCGTCTGCGGCTCGGGCTGCAGCGCGGCACGGCAACAGCGGCAGTGGTGAGCGGTGGCAGCGGCTTGTGGCGGCGGCGCGGCTTGGCTTGGGAAGGCGGGCTGCGGCGGCGGCGGGTTGAGGAGAGAGGGGGCGGCTCTGGCTTTTAAAGGGGGGCGAGGCCGACTTGGGCAGGGGGTCGGGCGGCGGCTCGGACTCCTTGTCGGAGTCCCGCTTGGGCACGGCGGCGCACGGGGAAGGCGGCGACGCAAGCGGGCTGGTTGGGCCTTCAGCCCAGTTCGGTCAGAAAGGATTTTTTTCAAATCAATTTCGCCCAAAGAAAAATCCTAATAAAATATAAAAGAAATTCTAAAAACACCAGAAATAATTTTCACCGTCCAAACCTAATATTTAGGACAAGATGAAATTTTTTCTCGCCTAAGATGCAATTTTCAAAAATGCCTATTTTTTCTAATTCAAATAAAATAGCAAAGAAAATACAAATAGAAATAATAATTTGATTTCAAAATTTCTTCTCCAATATTCCTCTCTTGTTGAAGAAGTCATTTTATCTTCTCTCATTTATTTATTTTATTATAGGAAATAATTGGGGAGAAAAATATTAGAACCGAATTAATCCTCTTTTCAAATTTGAAGAAAATTCAAATATGAAAATTTGTGAAACCTTCAACTCTCTCCTTGGGTCCTTGAGTTGCGGATGGTTTCTTGGATCAACCAAAAGTGCAAGTAAAATAAGATATGCATATCATGACCTATGCATAACATCCAAATTGAAAATTGGGATGTTACACTCTTCCCCGCTCGTTGCTATGCTTCTCCTAGATAGATCTTGCGTGTTCGTAGGAAAATTTTGAAATACTACGTTCCCCAACATTTGATGTATCCTCCATCGTGAATGTTTTGCACCTTTTTTGACGGTTTTTACACCACCGTTTGCGAATATTGCGTTGCACACAATTTTGTCGAAGGGTCTCTGATCGTAGTGCCGCGTTAGTAGCATCCTGCAGTAGTGCATGCCGATGCTTTGGAGATGGAGATCAAAAGCACAAGATGATGGCCATATCATCTCACATATTTTTTTATTGCATGTGATGTTTATCCTTTATGCATCTTATTTTGCTTAGAATGATGGTAGCATTATAAGATGATCCCTTCACTTAATTTCAAGATAAAAGTGTTCTCCCTGGGTATGCATCGTTGCCAAAGTTCGTCATTTAGAAGCACCTCATGATGATCGGGTGTGATAGACCTTACGTTCACATACAATGGGTGTAAGCCAGTTTTGCACATGCAGAATACTTGGGTTAAACTTGACGAGCCTATCATGTACATACATGGTCTCGAAACACTGGAGACTGAAAGGTCGAACGTGAGTCATATAGTAGATTTAATCAACATAGAGATGTTCACCATTGATGACTGCCCCATCTCACGTGATGACCAGACATGAGTTAGTTGATTTGGATCATGTATCACTTAGACAACTTGAGGGGTGTTGATTTAAGTGGGAGTTCTTTAGTAATTTGATTATTTGAACTAAAATTTATCATGAACTTAGTCTTAATAGTTTTTGCATATCTATGTTGATTTTACGACTAACCATGTGAATGACCAGTTCCTGTCATATCTCTAAATAGATATAAGTGAAGCAAGAGAGTTTAATTCTTTTTACAAAAGATATGCCCACGCTCTAACAAATATAAGTGAAGCAAAAGAGCATTCTACAAATTGCGCTTTTCTATGTGAAGAGAAACAGGCAATCCAAACTTCAAATGATATAAATGAAGCACATGAAGCATTATATAAATCAACCATGGACTATCTCATACCAGCATGGTGTATAAAATAAAAGTGAAAACTAAATGCAAAAGACGCTCCAAGATTTGCACATATCACATGAATGAAACGAATCCGAAAACATACCGATACTTGTTGAAGAAAGATGGGATGCCTTCCGGGGCATCCCCAAGCTTAGACGCTTGAGTCTCCTTGAATATTTACTTGGTGTTCCTTGGGCATCCCCAAGCTTGAGCTCTTGTCTCTCCCCCTTCTCCTCATATCGAGACATGCTCGATCTTCGAACACTTCTTCCACACAAAACTCAACAGAAAGCTCGGTAAGATCCGTTAGTATAATAAAGCAAATCACTAATCTAAGTACTGTTGCAAACCAATTCATATTTTGATTTTGCATTGTAGCTACTGTAATATAACTTTTCCATGGCTTAATCCATTGATATAAATCGATTGTTTCATCAAAACAAGCAAACTATGCATCAAAAACATAATCTGTCTTAAACAGGACAGTCTGTAGTAATCTAAACATTCCCCATACTTAAGGTACTCCAAAAATTCTGAAAGAATTAGGAAAAATAAAATTTTGTATAGAAAGACAATGCAAAAAGTTTCAGATCTGTTTGACGTTCTAGTAAAAAATGTAAAATCACGCACTACAGCCAAAGTTTCTGTTTTGCACCGCACGAACCAACAAGCAATGTAAACATCCTAAAGGCAAATCTTGGCACATTATTTTCATTTCTAACCTTTATAAAATCACACAACATAAATAAATGACTCTCTAAAACTTCCAGGTTGTCTCCCTGGCAGCGCTTTCTTTAAAGCCATTAAGCTAGGCATATAGTGCTCAAGTAATGGATCCACCCGGATCCCAGGGTATATCAAAGACAATTTTAATTAACAATGATTTGTGATTTAGTAGTGAGCACAAGGCAACATATATCAAGCAATGACGAAGTCTAACTCTCTTCCTATGCATCGGCATGTCATAAAAGAACAATTCATGCACACATAGTAAAGGCCAATGCATAGTATAAATAATTTCTTTCAATTTTATCGTGTTGGAAACAAAGAGAGGCGGAGATTTAGTTCCTCTCTCATAATAATTGCAAGTAGGAGCAGCAAGCACGTACATATTATATATATCAAAATCATCATGTGTAGTAGTGAAACACAACCCATCAATATAACCCTTAATAAGGGCAAACTTGTCCGGTATAGTGTACTCGGGAGAATTCAAAAAGATAATAGGACTATCATGCGTGGGTGCAATAGCAACAATTTCATGTTTAAAATAAGGAACTATAGCAAGTTCATCTCCATAAGCATAATTAATTTTGTGTAACGCCCCGTATGTAACCTGCCATATTTGTATTCCAACTCTTGCCATTTCCGGCACTAAGTTATGATATTTCCTCGTTGTCGGGTTTTTGCCTTCGTGTGTTTTTGTCTTTGTCATGCATATCATATCATGTCATCATGTGCATCGCATTTGCATACGTGTTTGTCTCATGCATCCGAGCATTTTCCCCGTTCTCCGTTTTGCATTCCGGCGCTCCTATGTCCTCCGGTGTCCCCTTTTACCTCTTTTTGTGTGCGGGTGTAAAATGTTTTCGGATTGGAACGAGACTTGCCAAGCGGCCTTGGTTTACTATCGGTAGACCGCCTGTCAAGTTTCGTGCCATTTGGACTTCGTTTGATACTCCAATGGTTAACGAGGAGCCGAGAAGGCCTCATGTGTGTTGTGGCCCAACACCCCTCTAAAGTGGCCCTAAACTCACCTAAACCCCGTCCATCATCTAGGTTGTTCGATCACGATCGTGTGGCCGAAAACCGTGCTCAATTTGGAGCCTCCTAGCTCCTCCTACCTATAAAAAGGCCACTCCCCCGAAAATTTCGGATCCCTACCTACCCTAACCCTAGCCTCGCTCCTCTCCGCGCGCCGGACGCGTCCGCTGGCGCCGGACACACCCCGCCGCCGCCAATCACCGCCTGCCACGTGTCCCTCCGCCTCCGCCGCCGCCGCGGCCCGCCCGGCCCGCGACCGGGCCGAGCCGCCCCGCGCCGCCTGCGCCTCTCCCCGCTATCGCGCCAAGCTCCTCCACCGGCGCCGCCCCGCTCCGGTGACCGCGCACCGCGCCGCCCCTGCCACCCGGCGCCGCCACGCCTCGCTGCGCCGCCCGAGGCCGACGAGCTCCTCTGATCCGGCCACCCCGTCCCTCCTCCGTCGTCCCTCGTCATCTCCGGCGTCGACTCCGGCGAAGCTCCGGTGTACCTCGACTTCCGTGCCCGATCCGGATCTGTATCTGGAGCACCCTAGCTTAACTCAATCGAGCTCTACTTTTGCTATAAAATATTCCTAGCAGAATGTTTACGTGTTAAGCATTTTTGCCGGGCTTGTTATGGTTGATCCTTGCATGCTATGAGGTTGTTCTTGCCATGTTTAGCTTCTATGCCATGTCTACTTGCTGGGTGTATGCTTAGTTTGTCATGCAATGCTTTCTGGTGAGTGCATCGAGCTCGTAAACATGCCTACTTAATATCTGTTTTGCCATGTTCCAGTTTTCTACTAAGTCTGAATCTGTTAACGATAATTGCCATGTTCACATGGTTGCCATTGTATTTTCTGATTTCTTTTGGCTTATGGTCAGTAAGGGACTTTTGTTGTACGCTTTGAGTATATTCATGCCTTGCTTTGCTTTGCCATGATATGTTCCTGTAGCATGTTGTTATCGTGCTCTTAACATTGCTTCCTGATGTTAAATTCCTAACATGTTGCTATTTTCACTAAGTCTGTAACATGATATCTTTTGCACTTTTGCCATGCTTGTTTGAACCTGCTATTGAGTGAATTAGCCGTAGCTCAATGTTCATCTTTTGTTAAGCATCTTGATTGGATCCCTGCCATGTGTTTTGATGCTATGTTAGAGTGCAGTAGCTTGTGGTTCTTGATGCATTTAGATGGCCTTGTGCTGTTAATCGTAGACCGATGCCATATTTGTTTTGCTTGCCATTTGCAAACCGTGCATCCGATTCCGGTGATCTTTATATCGATTTCGACCGAAATCAACTCATCTTTCCAGCGACACTCTTGGTTTTCCAAGTTGAGGCCAGGTTCAATCTTTCCTTTCTGAAACATGCATATGCATTGCAAATCACATCCCGCATATCATGCCATGTTTTGCATCATGTTGTTTGTGCATCGCACGTGGTTGATTGTGTCTTCCTTTGCTTGTGTTCTTGCTTTGGGTAGAGCCAGGAGACGAGTACGTGAACGAGGAACCCGTTGAGTACGCTTACGAGGATCAAGCTTACGTCAACTCGGAGAACTTTGCAGGCAAGATGACCATACCCTCGAAATCACTTCTATCTTTGCTTGCTAGATGCTCGCTCTTTTGCTATGCCTATGCTACGATACCTACCACTTGCTTATCATGCCTCCCATATTGCCATGTCAAACCTCTAACCCACCTTGTCCTAGCAAACCGTTGTTTGGCTATGTTACCGCTTTGCTCAGCCCCTCTTATAGGGTTGCTAGTTGTAGGTGAAGATTGGCGTTTGTTCCTTGTTGGAACATGTTTATTGTTGGGATATCATTATATTATATCTTGTCTACTTTAATGCATCTATATACTTGGTAAAGTGTGGAAGGCTCGCCTTATGCCTGGTGTTTTGTTCCACTCTTGCCGCCCTAGTTTCCGTCATACCGGTGTTATGTTCCTTGATTTTGCGTTCCTTACACGGTTGGGTTATAATGGGAACCCCTTGACAGTTCACCTTGAATAAAACTCCTCCAGCAATGCCCAACATTGGTTTTACCATTTGCCACCTAGCCTCTTTTTCCCTTGGGTTCCGCGGAATCAAGGGTCATATTTATTTTAAACCCCCGGGCCAGTGCTCCTCTGAGTGTTGGTCCAACCTGTCAGCTGCCGGTGGACACCAGGGGCAACTCTGGGCTGGCCTACCGGAACCTTGGACAATCCGGTGTGCCCTGAGAACGAGATATGTGCAGCTCCTATCGGGATTTGTCGGCACATTCGGGTGGCTTTGCCGGTTTAGTTTTACCATTGTCGAGATGTCTTGTAACCGGGATTCCGAGTCTGATCGGATTGTCTTGGGAGAAGGAATATCCTTCATTGACCGTGAGATCTTGTGATGGGATAAGTTGGGACACCCCTGCAGGGATTTGAACTTTCGAAAGCCGTGCCCGCGGTTATGGGCAGATGGGAATTTGTTAATGTCCGGTTGTAGAAAACCTGAAACTTAACTTAATTGAAATGAATCAACAGAGTGTGTGGCCGTGATGGTCTCTTTTCGGCGGAGTCCGGAAAGAGAACACGGTCTCGTGTTATGCTTGAACGTAGGTTGTTCTAGGATCACTTCTTGATCATACTTTCTCGAACGTGTTTTGCCTTCTCTTCTCGCTCTCATTTGCGTATGTTAGCCACCATATATGCTAGTGCTTGCTACAGCTCCACCTCATACCTTTACCCTACCTATAAGCTTAAATAGTCTTGATCGCGAGGGTGTGAGATTGCTGAGTCCCCATGGCTCACAGGTTACTTCAAAACCAGATGTAGGGACCGATGATACCATTCCAGAAGATGCGACTGAGCTCAAGTGGGAGTTCGATGAGGACTCACGACGTTACTATGTTTCCTTTCCATATGATCAGTAGTGGAGCCCAGTTGGGGCGATCGGGGCATTATGCATTTGGGGTAGTCTTTATTTTGGTTCCATAGTCGGACCTTGATTGTATCTGGATGAATGTAATGTTATATTTATGCATTGTGTGAAGTGGCGATTTTAAGCCAACTATGTACCTCTTTCCTTATTCAGTACATGGGATGTGTAAAGATTACCCCTCTTGCGACATTGCCTTCAATGCGGTTATGCCTCTAAGTCGTGCTCCGGCACGTGGGAGATATAGCCGCATCGAGGGTGTTATATTTTGACATCTTGGCCACAAGCATAGCAAGCATCATCAAAAAGGGATATTTCAAAATAATCAACGGGGTCATAAAAGTCATGATAGCAATCATCCTTTGTTAAGCACGAAGGGAAATTAAACAACGTATGAGTTGAAGAGTTACTCTCATTAGAAGGTGGGAACGGGTGATCAATCCGCTCTTCCTCCTTTTGTTCTTCGCTCTCCTCCTCATCTTTTTCATCCAATGAGCTCACAATGTCATTAATGTCTTCTTCCATAGACTCCTGCAAAATATTAGTCTCTTCTTGGACAGCGGAGGAGTCCTCAATATATGGTTTAATATAAGGATTAGAAGCATAATTATCATAGCAATATTTAAGTATGGCCAAATTTTCAGATTTGTAGAGAGTAGTATCACACTCTTCAATAAAAGAAGCAATTTCACAATACCCCTAAAAGCAACAAATTCTTCAATTTGTTGAACATCATTGTAATTATAAATACCCTTAGTATACGAAGATACGATTCCATTCTCACTAAACTCACATTGGTAAGGAAGGTGTTTCTTAGGGTCTTTAGAACAACAAGTACAATCATATATTTCACATAAATTCCAAGCATAGCATTGCAAACGATGAACTTGATCCAGTAAAAGTTTCCCTTTTTCAGATATGCGGTGTCGCACATAACAAGCATGCTCATCTAAAGATTTTCCCTCAACTAAGCTAGTTGGGGTTTCAGCCTAAGCACATAGGGATCGAAGATGATCCAAGTAAAAAGCTTCAGGAGTGTGATAGATTTTGAGTGGTTCTTCAACCATTGGTGCAGTAGGTACAACTAATTATTTTGGTATTTTGCGTTTCCTACCCATAACTAAAGATAGAGAACAACTTAGAATAGAAAATAAAAATTACTTAGTGATAATGCAAACAAGCACACACGAGAATATTCACCCCACGCTATAACTCCCCGACAATGGCGCTAGAAAAAGGTCTTGATAACCCACAAGTATAGGGGATCAATTGTAGCCTCTTTCGATAAGTAAGAGTGTCGAACCCAGCGAGGAGCTAAAGGTAGAACAAATATTTCCTCAACTTCTATCGACCACCGATACAACTATACGCACGCTTAACGTTCTCTTTACCTAGAACAAGTATGAAACTAGAAGTACTTTGTAGGTGTTGTTGGATAGGTTTGGAAGAATATAAAGAGCACGTAAATAAAAACTAGGGGATATTTAGGTAAAGAAGCAATAAAGTTAGTATATCGAGTGTGGAAAAGTGGTGGTAGGAGTTGCGAAATTGTCCCTAAGCAATTGACTACGTTACTAGACCGATAGCAAGCTTTATGTGGGAGAGGCCACTGCTAGCATGTCATCCCTGACTTGGAATTCTATGCACTTATGATTGGAACTATTAGCAAGCATCCGCAACTACTAACGTTCATTAAGGTAAAACCCAACCATAGCATTAAGATATATTGGTCCCCCTTCAATCCCGTATGCATCAATTTCTATGCTAGGTTGAAGCTTCTGTCACTCTTGCCCTCCAATACATAGTCCTATCAACATACAACTAACCCTATGGTGTGATCCACGCGCGCGCTCATACGATGGGCACCAAAGGACAGCAACATAAACACAAGAAAATTAAACCAATCATATCAATTCACCAATTACCGATAGGACAACGAAAATCTACTCAGACATCATAGGATGGCAACACATCATTGGATAATAATATGAAGCATAAAGCACCATGTTCAAGTATTGGGTACAGCGGGTTGCGAGAGAGTGGACCACTGTAGCTAGATGGGGGAAGGTGATGAAGATGTTGGTGAAGATGACGGAGGTGTTGGTGTAGATTGTAGTGACGATGATGGCCCCGGCGGCGTTCCGGTGCCACCGGAAGAGAAGGGGGGAGAGCCCCCCTTCTTATTCTTCTTCCTTGACCTTCTCCCTAGATGGGAGAAGGGTTTCCCCTCTGGTCCATGGCCTCCATGGAGGCGGAGGGGCGAGAGCCCCTCCGAGATTGGATCTGTCTCTCTGTCTCTCTCTGTTTCTGTGCTCCTAGATTCTACCCTTTCACCGTTTCTTATATTCCCGGAGATTCATAACTCCGATTGGGCTGAAATTTGAACACGATTTTTATTCGGATATTGGCTTTCTTGTAGCGAAAGAAGGGCACCAACCGCCTTACGGGGTGGCCACGAGGGTCAGGGGCGCGCCCCCTGCCTCGTGGGCCCCTCGAGCATCGTCTCGCATTGATTCCACTTCCCAAAATACACATATATTCCAAAAAAATCCCCGTCAGTTTTTATCCCATTTGGACTCCGTTTGATATGGATTTTCTGCGAAACAAAAAACATGCAACAAATAGGAACTAGCACTAGGCACTGGATCAATGTGTTAGTCCCAAAAATAGTATAAAAAGTTGCCAAAAGTATATATGAAAGTTGTATAATATTGCCATGGAACAATCAAAAACTATAGATACGACGGAGACGTATCAGCATCCCCAAGCTTAATTCCTTCTCGTCCTCGAGTAGGTAAATGATAAAAAAAGATAATTTTTGATGTGGAATGCTACCTAGCATAATCTTGATCATGTAATATAATCATGGCATGAATATTAAGACACGAGTGATTCAAAGCAATAGTCTATCATTTAACATTAAGATAATAATACTTCAAGCATACTAATAAAGCAATCATGTCTTTTCAAAATAACATGGCCAAAGAAAGTTATCCCTACAAAATCATATAGTATGGCTATGCTCCATCTTCACCACACAAAATATTCAAATCATGCACAAGCCTGATGACAAGCCAAGCAATTGTTTCATACTTTTGACGTTGTCAAACCTTTTCAACTTTCACGCAATACATGAGCGTGAGCCATGGAGATAGCACTATGGGTGGAATAGAATATGATGATGGAGGTTGTGTGGAGAAGACAAAAAGGAAGAAAGTCTCACATCGACGCGGCTAATAAATGGGCTATGGAGATGCCCATCAATTGATGTCAATGCGAGGAGTAGGGATTGCCATGCAACAGATGCACTAGAGCTATAAGTGTATGAAAGGTCAAACTGAAACTAAGTGGGTGTGCATCCAACTTGCTTGCTCATGAAGACCTGATAAGTCTCCAACGTATCTATAATTTTTGATTGCTCCATGCTATATTATCTACTGTTTTGGACATTATTGGGTTTTATTATCCACTTCTATATTATTTTTGGGACTAACCTATTAACCGAAGGCCCAGCCCAGAATTGATGTTTTTGCCTGTTTTAGGGTTTCGAAGAAAAGGAATATCAAATGGAGTCCAAATGGAATGAAACCTTCGGGAACGTGATTTTCTCAACGAACAAGACCCAGGAGACTTGGACCCTACGTCAAGAAAGAAAAGAGGAGGCCATGAGGTAGGGGGCGCGCCTACCCCCCAGGCGTGCCCTCCACCCTCGTGGGCCCCCTGTTGCTCCACCGACGTACTCCTTCCTCCTATATATACCTATGTACCCCCAAACAATCAGAAACGGAGCCAAAGCCCTAATTCCACCGCCGTAACTTTCTGTATCCACGAGATCGCATCTTGGGGCCTGTTCTGGAGCTCCGCCGGAGGGGGCATCGATCACGGAGGGCTTCTACATCAACACTATAGCCTCTCCGATGAAGTGTGAGTAGTTTACTTCAGACCTACGGGTCCATAGTTAGTATCTAGATGGCTTCTTCTCTCTTTTTGGATCTCAATACAATGTTCTCCCCCTCTCTTGTGGAGAACTATTCGATGTAATCTTCTTTTTGCGGTCTGTTTGTTGAGACCGATGAATTGTGGGTTTATGATCAAGTCTATCTATGAATAATATTTGAATCTTCTCTGAATTCTTTTATGTATGATTGGTTATCTTTGCAAGTCTCTTCGAATTATCAGTTTGGTTTGGCCTACTAGATTGATCTTTCTTGCAATGGGAGAAGTGCTTAGCTTTGGGTTCAATCCTGCGGTGTCCTTTCCCAGTGACAGTAGGGGCAGCAAGGCACGTATTGTATTGTTGCCATCGAGGATAACAAGATGGGGTTTTCTTCATATTGCATGAGTCTATCCCTCTACATCATGTCATCTTGCTTAAGGCGTTACTCTGTTTTTAACTTAATACTCCAGATGCATGCTGGATAGCGGGCGATGAGTGGAGTAATAGTAGTAAAGATGCAGGCATGAGTCGGTCTACTTGTCTCGGACATGATTCCTATATACATGGTCATGCCTAGATATTCTCATAACTATGCTCAATTCTGTCAATTGCTCAACAGTAATTTGTTCACCCACCGTAGAATACCTATGCTCTCGAGAGAAGCCACTAGTGAAACCTATGGCCCCCAGGTCTATCTTTATCATATTGATCTCCTACTACTTAGTTATTTCCTTTGCTATTTACTTTGCCTTTATTTTACTTTGCATCTTTATCATAAAAATACCAAAAATATTACCTTATCATATCTATTAGATCTCACTCTCGTAAGTGGCCTTATAGGGATTGACAACCCCTATTTGCGTTGGTTGCGAGGATTTATTTGTTTTGTGTAGGTACGAGGGACTCACGCGTAGCCTCCTACTGGATTGATACCTTGGTTCTCAAAAACTGAGGGAAATAATTACGCTACTTTGCTGCATCATCCCTTCCTCTTCGGGGAAAACCAACGCAGTGCTCAAGAGGTAGCAAGAAGGATTTTTGGCGCCGTTGCCGGGGAGGTCTACGCAAAAGTCAACATACCAAGTACCCATCACATACCCTTATCTCCCTCATTACATTATTTGCCATTTACCTCTCGTTTTCCTCTCCCCCACTTCACCCTTGCCGTTTTATTCGCCCTCTCTCTCTATCCTCCCTCTCCATTTGCTTCTTTTTGCCCGCTTGCTTTTTGTTTGCTTGTGTGTTAGTTTGCTTGCTTGTCGTTATGGCTAGTCCCTTATCTTCTCTGTTGTCTCCCGAGAATGAAATTCTAAATTTTAAGCAAAGGGAGGGAGAAAATCTAAAATATACTTGGTATAGAATTTGCAACGCTCAAAATAGATCTACTAGGAAGCAATCTACTTCCATTCTTCTTCTTCGCAATTTTTATGTAGGCATTACTCCTTGGCACCGTTATGTTCTTGATACTATTGCCGGAGGGAATTTTTTGGGTAGCCATACTTTTGATTCTTATAATGCTATGTTAGATTTATTTGGCTCACCTTCTCTCTTGGCTAATGGAACTATATTAACTTTGGAGCATGTAATACAAAGGCTTGAAATTCTTGAAAATAAGGTTGCTACCGTAGAATTAATTGAAAATTTGGATAAAAATATCCACAGCCGAATCTCTCAATATGGATCTAAAGTAGGAGTTACTTTGAAAGATACTAAAGAAAAGGAACCCATAGTTAATGAGAAAATAAATCACAATTCCGTTAGGATCGATAAACTTGAGGGTATTATTACCAACTTGGGAACCGCTTTTTCTTCCATAAAGAATACTCCAAGTCCTTCCACTAAATTTTCCAAGCTTATGTACGTTCCTAAAAATAAGGATGAATCCTCTAGTAAGGAAAATGCGGATCTCAAATCTATAAGTATTCATCCCAATCTTTTTGCTATCATTAAGGAACCATTTGCTACAAATGAATTTTTCGATCTTGTGCCTAAAAGTTTGATAATTAATAAAAATAAAGAAATTCCTAAAGATGGTAGATGCCTAATTGAAGAATTGCCTACCAAAGATGGCAATACCTAGATCTATTCTTGCTTGTTATGCCTAGCTAGGGGCGTTAAACGATAGCGCTTGTTGGGAGGCAACCCAATTTTATTTTTATTCCTTGATTTTTGCTCCTGTTTAGTAATAAATAATTTATCTAGCCTCTGTTTTGGTTGTGTTTTTGTGTTTAATTAGTGTTTGTGCCAAGTAGAACCGTTGGGAAGACTTGGGGAAAGTCTTGTTGAACTTGCTGTAAAAACAGAAAGTTTAGCACTCACAAGAACTACTGCGATTTTTATTTGGAAAGTGTTATTTAGTTAATTATTTTTGCAGATGATTAATATATAAATTCCTCACGTCCAGCAATTTATTTTAGAATTTTTGGGGTTCCAGATCTTGCGCTAGCTACAGATTACTACAGACTGTTCTGTTTTTGACAGATTCTGTTTTTCGTGTGTTGTTTGCTTATTTTGAGGAATCTATGGCTAGTAAAATAGTTTATAAACCATAGAGAAGTTGGAATACAGTAGGTATAACACCAATATAAATAAAGAATGAGTTCATTAAAGTACCTTGAAGTGGTCTTTTATTTTCTTTCGCTAACGGAGCTCACGAGATTTTCCACTTTAAGTTTTGTGTTGTGAAGTTTTCAAGTTTTGGGTAAAGATTTGATGGATTATGGAACAATGAGTGGCAAGAGCCTAAGCTTGGGGATGCCCATGGCACCCCCATGACCCAGAAGTATAGGGGATCAATTGTAGCCTCTTTCGATAAGTAAGAGTGTCGAACCCAGCGAGGAGCTAAAGGTAGAACAAATATTTCCTCAAGTTCTATCGACCACCGATACAACTCTATGCACGCTTAAAGCTCGCTTTACCTAGAACAAGTATGAAACTAGAAGTACTTTGTAGGTGTTGTTGGATAGGTTTGGAAGAATATAAAGAGCACGTAAATAAAAACTAGGGGCTGTTTAGGTAAAGAAGCAATAAAGTTAGTATAGCGAGTGTGGAAAAGTGGTGGTAGGAGTTGCGAAATTGTCCCTAAGCAATTGACTACGTTACTAGACCGATAGCAAGCTTTATGTGGGAGAGGCCACTGCTAGCATGTCATCCCTGACTTGGAATTCTATGCACTTATGATTGGAACTATTAGCAAGCATCCGCAACTACTAATGTTCATTAAGGTAAAACCCAACCATAGCATCAAGATATATTGGTCCCCCTTCAATCCCGTATGCATCAATTTCTATGCTAGGTTGAAGCTTCGGTCACTCTTGCCCTCCAATACATAGTCCTATCAACATACAACTAACCCTATGGTGTGATCCATGCGCGTGCTCATATGATGGGCACCAAAGGACAGCAACATAACCACAAGCAAATTAAACCAATCATAGCAATTCACCAATTACCGATAGGACAACAGAAATCTACTCAGACATCATAGTATGGCAACACATCATTGGATAATAATTGAAGCATAAAGCACCATGTTCAAGTAGAGGGTATAGCGGGTTGTGGAAGAGTGGACCGCTGTAGATAGATGGGGGAAGGTGATGAAGATGTTGGTGAAGATGATGGAGGTGTTGGTGTAGATTGTGGTGACGATGATGGCCCCGGCGGCGTTCCGGCGCCACCGAAAGAGAGGGGGAGAGAGCCCCCCTTCTTCTTCCTTGACCCTCTCCCTAGATAGGAGAAGGGTTTCCCCTCTGGTCCATGGCCTCCATGGCGGCGAAGGGGCGAGAGCCCCTCCGAGATTGGATATGTCTCTCTGTCTCTCTCTGTTTCTGCGCTCCCAGATTCTGCCCTTTCACCGTTTCTTATATTCTCGGAGATCCGTAACTCCGATTGGGCTGAAATTTGAACACGATTTCTATCCAGATATTGGCTTTCTTGCGGTGAAAGAAGGGCACCAACCGCCTTATGGGGTGAACACGAGGGTCAGGGGCGCGCCCCCTGCCTTGTGGGCCCCTCAAGCATCGTCTCGCGTTGATTCCACTTCCCAAAATACACATATATTCCAAAAAAATCTCCGGCAGTTTTTATCCCGTTTGGAATCCGTTTGATATGGATTTTCTACGAAACAAAAAACATGCAACAAACAGGAACTGGCACTGGGCACTGGATCAATATGTTAGTCTCAAAAATAGTATAAAAAGTTGCCAAAAGTATATGAAAGTTGTACAATATTGGCATGGAACAATCAAAAATTATAGATACGACGGAGACGTATCAGTCGACTAGAACACATACCACACTAGATTAGTATGGTAATCCTGTCGTGGAAGTCATGTTGCTAGTCAACGGCGAACCTAGGAACTATGAAGAAGCTATGATGAGCCCAGATTTCGACAAATGGCTTGAGGCCATGAAATCTAAGATAGGATCCATGTATGAGAACAAAGTGTGGACTTTGGTGGACTTGCCCGATGATCGGCAAGCCATTGAGAATAAATGGATCTTCAAGAAGAAGACACACGCTGATGGTAATATCACTATCAATAAAGCTCGACTTGTCGCGAAAGGTTTTCGACAAGTTCAAGGGGTTGGCTACAATGAGACTTTCTTACCCGAAGCGATGCTTAAGTCTGTCCGAATCATGTTAGAAGTTGTTGTATTTTATGATTATGAAATCTGGCAAATGGATGTCAAAACTGCATTCCTTAACGGGTTTCTTAAAGTGTTGGGGAACGCGGTATTTCAAAAAAAATCCTACGATCATGCAAGATCTATATAGGAGATGCATAGCAACGAGAGGGGAGAGTGTGTCTACGTACCCTCGTAGGCCGAAAGCGGAAGCGTTAAGTAACGCGGTTGATGTAGTCGAACGTCTTCACGATTCAACCGATCAAGTACCGAACGCATGACACCTCTGCAATCTGCACATGTACAGCTTGGTGACGTCCCTCGAACTCTTGATCCAGCTGAGGCCGAGGGAGAGTTTCGTCAGCACGACGGCATGGTGACGGTGATGATGAAGTTACCGACGTAGGGCTTCGCCTAAGCACTGCAATGATATGACCGAGGTGTGTTTCTGTGGAGGGGGGCACCACACACGGCTAAGAGAAACTTTGGTGTGCCTTTGGGGTGCCCCCTCCCACATATATAAAGGGGGGGAGGAGGAGGCCAGTCAGGGGGAGGAGGCGCGCCATGGGGGGCAATCCTACTCCAAGTAGGATTCGCCCCCCCCTTTCCTATTCCAACAAGGAGAAGGGGGAAGGTGAGGGAGGAGAGAAGGAAAGGGGGACCGACCCCCCTAGTCCAATTCGGTTTGGGCTAGGGGAGGCGCGCGCCCTGCCTTGGCCTGCCTCCTCTCTTCCACCAATAGGCTCATGAGGCCCAATAACCCCCGGGGGGTTCCGGTAACCCCCCGGTACTCCGGAAAATACCCGATACACCTCGGAATTGTTCCGGTGTCCGAATATAGTCTTCCAATATGTTAATCTTTATGTCTCGACCATTTCGAGTCTCGTCGTCATGTCTGTGATCTCATCTGGGACTCCAAACTTCCTTTGGTACATCAAAACACGTAAACTCATAATACTGATCATCATCGAACGTTAAGCGTGCGGACCCTACGGGTTCGAGAACTATGTAGACATGACCAAGACTCATCTCCGGTCAATAACCAATAGAGTAACCTAGATGTTCATATTGTCTCCCACATATTCTACTAAGATCTTTATCGGTCAAAACGCATAACAACATATGTTGTTCCCTTTGTCATCGGTATGTTACTTGCCCGAGATTCGATCGTCGGTATCATCATACCTAGTTCAATCTCGTTACTAGCAAGTCTCTTTACTCGCTCTATAATGCATCATCCCGTTACTAACTCATTAGTTACATTGCTTGTAAGGCTTATAGTGATGTGCATTACCGAGAGGGCCCAGAGATACCTCTCCGACAATCGGAGTGACAAATCCTAATCTCGATCTATGCCAACTCAAAAATCACCATTGGAGACACCTGTAGAGCATCTTTATAGTCACCCATATATGTTGTGATGTTTGATAGCACACTAAGTGTTCCTCCGGTATTTGGGAGTTGCATAATCTCATAGTCATAGGAACATGTATAAGTCATGAAGAAAGCAAAAACAATAAACTAAACGATCATAGTGAAAAGCTAACGGATGGGTCATGTCAATCACATCATTCTCTAATGATGTGATCCCGTTCATCAAATGACAACTCATGTCTATGTCTAGGAAACTTAACCATCTTTCATTAACGAGCTAATCAAGTAGAGGCATACTAGTGACACTTTGTTTGTCTATGTATTCACACATGTACTAAGTTTCCGGTTAATACAATTCTAGCATGAATAATAAACATTTATCATGATATAAGGAAATATAAATAACAACTTTATTATTGCCTCCAGCGCATATTTCCTTCAGTCTCCCACTTGCACTAGAGTCAATAATCTAGATTATATAGTAATGATTCTAACACCCATGGAGTCTTGGTGTTGATCATGTTTTGCTTGTGAGAGAGGCTTAGTCAACGGGTCTGCAACATTCAGATCTGTATGTATCTTGCAAATCTCTATGTCTCCCTCCTTGACTTGATCGCGGATGGAATTGAAGCGTCTCTTGATGTGCTTGGTTCTCTTATGAAATCTGGATTCCTTTGCCAAGGCAATTGCACCAGTATTGTCACAAAAGGTTTTCATTGGACCCGATGCACTAGGTATTACACCTAGATCTGATATGAACTCCTTCATCCAGACTCCTTCATTTGCTGCTTTCGAAGCAGCTATGTATTCCGCTTCACACATAGATCCCGCCACGACGCTCTGCTTAGAACCGCACCAACTGATAGCTCCACCATTTAATAAAAATACGTATCCGGTTTGTGACTTAGAGTCATCTGGATCAGTGTCAAAGCTTGCATCAACGTAACCGTTTACGATGAGCTCTTTGTCACCTCCATAAACGAGAAACATATCCTTAGTCCTTTTCAGGTATTTCAGGATGTTCTTGACCATTGTCCAGTGATCCACTCCTGGATTACTTTGGTACCTCCCTGCTAAACTAATAGCAAGGCACACATCAGCTGTGGTACACAACATTGCATACATGATAGAACCTATGGCTGAGGCATAGGGAATGACTTTCATTTTCTCTCTATCTTCTGCATTGGTCGGGCATTGAGTCTGACTCAACTTCACACCTTGTAACACAGGCAAGAACCCTTTCTTTGCTTGCTCCATTTTGAACTTCTTCAAAACCTTATCAAGGTATGTGCTTTGTGAAAGTCCAATTAAGCGTCTTGATCTATCTCTATAGATCTTGATGCCCAATATATAAGCAGATTCATCGAGGTCTTTCATTGAAAAATTCTTATTCAAGTATCCTTTTATGCTATTCAGAAATTCAGTATCATTTCCGATCAACAATATGTCATCCACATATAATATCAGAAATGCTACGGAGCTCCCACTCACTTTCTTGTAAATATAGGCTTCTCCAGAAGTCTGTATAAAACCATATGCTTTGATCACACTATCAAAACATATATTCCAACTCCGAGATGCTTGCACCAGTCCATAAATGGATCACCGGAGCTTACACACTTTGTTAGCACCTTTTGGATCGACAAAACCTTCCGGTTGCATCATATATAACTCTTCTTTAAGATATCCATTAAGGAATGCAGTTTTGACATCCATTTGCCAAAATTTCATAATCATAAAATGCGGCAATTGCTAACATGATTCAGATGGACTTAAGCATCTCTACGGGTGAGAAGGTCTCATCATAGTTAACTCCTTGAACTTGTTGAAAACCTTTTGTAACAAGTCGAGCTTTGTAGACAGTAACATTACCATCAGCGTCAGTCTTCTTCTTGAAGATCCATTTATTCTCTATGGCTTGCCGATCATCGGGCAAGTCAACCAAAGTCCAACTTTGTTCTCAAACATGGATCCCATCTCAGATTTCATGGCCTCAAGCCATTTCGCGGAATCTGGGCTCATCATCGCTTCCTCATAGTTCGTAGGTTTGTCATGGTCAAGTAACATGACTTACAGAACAGGATTACCGTACCACTCTGGTGCGGATCTTACTCTGGTTGACCTACGTGGTTCGGTAGTAACTTGATCAGAAATTTCATGATCATCATCATTAGCTTCCTCACTAATTGGTGTAGGAATCACTGGGACTAATTTCTGTGATGAACTACTTTCCAATAAGGGAGAAGGTACAGTTACCTCATCAAGTTCCACTTTCCTCCCACTCACTTCTTTTAAAAGAAACCCCTTCTCTAGAAAGGATCCATTCTTAGCAACAAATATCTTGCCTTCGGATCTGTGATAGAAGGTGTACCCAACAGTCTCCTTTGGGTATCCTATGAAGACACATTTCTCCGATTTGGGTTCGAGCTTATCAGGTTGAAGCTTTTTCACATAAGCATCACAGCCCCAAACTTTAAGAAACGATAACTTGGGTTTCTTTCCAAACCACGGTTCATATGGCGTCATCTCAACAGATTTTTGATGGTGCCCTATTTAACGTGAATGCAGTCGTCTCTAAAGCATAACCCCAAAACGATAGCGGTAAATCAGTAAGAGACATCATAGATCACATCATATCTAATAAAGTGCGGTTACGATGTTCGGACACACCATTACGCTGTGGTGTTCCAGGTGGCGTGAGTTGTGAAACTATTCCGCATTGTTTCAAATGAAGACCAAACTCATAACTCAAATATTCATCTCCACGATCAGATTGTAGAAACTTAATTTTCTTGTTATGATGATTTTCCACTTCACTCTGAAATTCTTTGAACTTTTCAAATGTTTCACACTTATGTTTCATCAAGTAGATATACCCATATCTGCTCAAATCATCTATGAAGGTCAGAAAATAATGATACCCGCCACGAGCATCAACACACATCGGACCACATATATCAGTATGTATTATTTCCAATAAGTCCGTTGCTCGTTCCATTGTTCTTGAGAACGGAGTCTTAGTCATCTTGCCCATGAGGCATGGTTCGCAAGCATCAAGTGATTCCAAAAGCCCATCAGCATGGAGTTTCTTCATGCGCTTTACACCAATATGACCTAAATGGCAGTGCCACAAATAAGTTGCACTATCATTATTAAACTTATATATTTTGGCTTCAATACTATGAATATGTGTATCTCTACTATCGAGATTCAATAAAAATAGGCCACTCATCAAGGGTGCATGACCATAAAAGATATTACTCATATAAATAGAACAACCATTATTCTCTGATTTAAATGAATAACCGTCTCGCATCAAACAAGATCCAGATATAATGTTCATGCTTAACACTGGAAACAAATAACAATTATTCAGGTCTAACACTAATCCTGAAGGTAGATGTAGATGTAGCATGCCGACCGCGATCACATCGACTTTGGAACCATTTCCCACGCGCATCGTCACCTCGTCCTTAGCCAATCTTCGCTTAATCCATAGCCCCTGTTTCGAGTTGCAAATGTGAGAAACAGAACCAGTATCAAATACCCAGGCGCTACTGAGAGCATTAGTAAGGTACACATCAATAACATGTATATCAAATATACCTTTCACTTTGCCATCCTTCTTATCTGCCAAATACTTGGGGCAGTTCCGCTTCCAGTGACCAGTCCCTTTGCAGTAGAAACACTTAGTCTCAGGCTTAGGTCCAGACTTGGGCTTCTTCACTTGAGTAGCAACTTGCTTGCCGTTCTTCTTGAAGTTCACCTTCTTCCCTTTGCCCTTTTTCTTGAAACTAGTGGTCTTGTTAACCATCAACACTTGATGCTCCTTCTTGATTTCTACCTCCGCATCTTTTAGCATCATGAAGAGCTCGCGAATTGTCTTATCCATCCCTTGCATATTATAGTTCATCACGAAGCTTTTGTAGCTTGGTGGCAGTGATTGAAGAACTCTATCAATGATACTATCATCAGGAAGATTAACTCCCAGTTGAGTCAAGTGGTTGTGGTACCCAGACATTCTGAGTATATGTTCACTGAAAGAACTATTCTCCTCCATCTTGCAGTTGTAGAACTTATTGGAGACTTCATATCTCTCAATCCGGGCATTTGCTTGAAATATTAACCTCAACTCCTAGAACATCTCATATGCTCCATGACATTCAAAACGTCGTTGAAGTCTCGGTTCTAAGCCGTAAAGCATGGCACACTGGACTACCGAGTAGTCATCAACACGCGTCTGCCAGGCATTCACAATGTCTGCAGTTGCTGGCGCGGGTGGTACACCTAGCGGTGCTTCCAGGACGTAATTCTTCTATGTAGCAATGAGGATAATCCTCAAGTTACGAACCCAGTCCGTGTAGTTGCTACCATCATCTTTCGACTTAGCTTTCTCTAGGAACGCATTAAAATTCAACGGAACAGTAGCACGGGCCATTTATCTACAACAACATAGACATGCAAAATACTATCAGGTACTAAGTTCATGATAAATTAAATTTCAATTAATCATATTACTTAAGAACTCCCACTTAGATAGACATCCCTCTAATCATCTAAGTGATCATGTGATCCATATCAACTAAACCATGTCCGATCATCATGTGAGATGGAGTAGTTTTCAACGGTGAACATCACTATGCTGATCATATCTACTATATGATTCGCGCTCGACCTTTCGGTCTCAGTGTTTCGAGGCCATATCTGCATATGATAGGCTCGTCAAGTTTAACCCGAGTATTCTGCATGTGCAAAACTGGCTTGTACCCATTGTATGTGAACGTAGAGCTTATCACACCCGATCATCACGTGGTGTCTCGGCATGACGAACTGTAGCAATGGTGCATACTCAGGGAGAACACTTGTACCTTGAAATTTAGTGAGAGATCATCTTATAATGCTACTGCCATACTAAGAAAAATAAGATGCATAAAGGATAAACATCACATGCAATCAAAATAAGTGATATGATATGTCATCAACTTGTGCCTTTGATCTCCATCTCCAAAGCACCGTCATGATCACCATCGTCACTGGCTTGACACCTTGATCTCCATCGTAGCATCGTTGTCGTCTCGCCAACTATTGCTTCTATGACTATCGCTACCGCTTAGTGATAAAGTAAAGCAATTACATGGCGATTGCATTTCATACAATAAAGCGACAACCATATGGCTCCTGCTAGTTGCCGATAACTCTGTTACAAAACATGATCATCTCATACAACAATTTATATAATCACGTCTTGACCATATCACATCACAACATACCCTACAAAAACAAGTTAGACGTCCTCTACTTTGTTGTTGCAAGTTTTACGTGGCTGCTACGGGCTTAGCAAGAACCGTTCTTACCTATGCATCAAAAACCACAACGATTTTTCGTCAAGTGTGTTGTTTTAACCTTCAACAAGGACCGAGCGTAGTCACACTTGATTCAACTAAAGCTGGAAAAACACACGCCCACTAGCCACCTGTGTGCGAAGCACATCGGTAGAACCAGTCTCATGAACGCGGTCATGTAAAGTCGGTCTGGGCCGCTTCATCCAACAATACCGCCGAATCAAAGTATGACATGCTGGTGAGCAGTATGACTATTATCGCCCACAACTCTTTGTGTTCTACTCGTGCATATAACATCTACGCATAGACCTGGCTCAAATGCCACTGTTGGGGAACGCAGTATTTCAAAAGAATTCCTACGATCACGCAAGATCTATTTAGGAGATGCATAGCAACGAGAGAGGATAGTGTGTCTACGTACCCTCGTAGACTGAAAGCGGAAGCGTTAAGTAACACGGTTGATGTAGTCGAACGTCTTCGCGATTCAACCGAGCAAGTACCGAACGCACGGCACGTCCGCGATCTGCACACGTGATGAAGCTACAGGCGTAGGGCTTCGCCTAAGCACTGCAACGATATGATCGAGGTGTGTTTCTGTGGAGGAGGGCACCGCACTCGGCTAAGATAAACTTTGGTGTGACTTTGGGGTGCCCCCCTTCCACGTATATAAAGGGGGGAGGGAGGAGGAGGCCGGCTAGGGTGAGGAGGCGCGCCATTGTGGGGGGGGGGGCAATCCTACTCCAAGTAGGATCCGGCCCCCCTTTCCTATTCCAACAAGGAGAAGGGGGAAGGTGAGGGAGGAGAGAAGGAAAGGGGCCGTTCCCCCTAGTCCAATTCGATTTGGGCTAGGGGCGCACGCCCTGCCTTGGCCTGCCTCCTCTCTTCCACCAATAGGCCCATGAGGCCCAATAACCCCCCGGGGGGTTCCGGTAACCCCCCCCCCCCCCCCCGGTACTCCGAAAAAACACGATACACCTCAGAACTGTTCCTGTGTCCAAATATAGTCTTCCAATATATCAATCTTTATGTCTCGACCATTTCGAGACTCCTCGTCATGTCCGTGATCTCATCTGGGACTCCAAAACTACCTTCGGTACATCAAAACACATAAACTCATAATACCGATCGTCATCGAACGTTAAGCGTGCGGACCCTACGGGTTCAAGAACTATGTAGATATGACTGAGACTCATCTCCGGTCAATAACCAATAGCGGAACCTGGATGCTCATATTGGCTCCCACATATTCTATGAAGATCTTTATCGGTCAAACCGCATAACATCATACGTTGTTCCTTTTGTCATCGGTATGTTACTTGCCCGAGATTCGATCGTCGGTATCATCATGCCTAGTTCAATCTAGTTACTGGCAAGTCTCTTTACTCGTTCGGTAATGCATCATCCCGTAACTAACTCATTATTTACATTGCTTGCAAGGCTTATAGTGATGTGCATTACCGAGAGGGCCCAGAGATACCTCTCCGACAATCGGAGTGACAAATCCTAATCTCGATCTATGCCAAATCAACAAACACCATTGGAGACACATGTAGAGCATCTTTATAATCACCTAGTTACGTAATGATGTTTGATAGCCCACTAAGTGTTCCTCCGGTATTCGGGGGTTGCATAATCTCATAGTCATAGGAACATGTATAAGTCATGAAGAAAGCAATAGCAATAAACTAAACGATCATAGTGCTAAGCTAACGGATGGGTCATGTCAATCACATCACATTCTAATGATGTGATCCCGTTCATGAAATGACAACTCATGTCTATGGCTAGGAAACTTAACCATATTTGATTAACGAGCTAGTCAAGTAGAGGCATACTAGTGACACTCTGTTTGTCTATGTATTCACACATGTACTAAGTTTCCGGTTAATACAATTCTAGCATGAATAATAAACATTTAGCATGATATAAGGAAATATAAATAACGACTTTATTATTGCCTCTAGGGCATATTTCCTTCATAAAGAGTTGTATATGATGCAACCAGAAGGTTTTGTCGATCCTAAAGGTGCTAACAAAGTGTGCAAGCTCCAGCGATCCATTTTTATGGACTGGTGCAAGCATGTAGGAGTTGGAATATACGCTTTGATGATGTGATCAAAGCATATGGTTTTATACAGACTTACGGTGAAGCCTGTATTTACAAGAAAGTGAGTGGGAGCTCTGTAGCATTTCTGATATTATATGTGGATGACATATTATTGATTGGAAATGATATAGAATTTCTGGATAGCATAAAAGGATACTTGAATAAGAATTTTTCAATGAAAGACCTTGGTGAAGCTGCTTATATATGGGCATAATTATCTATAGGGATAGATTGAGAAAGTTCTGAAGAAGTTCAAAATGGACCAGTCAAAGAAAGGGTTCTTGCTCGTGTTGCAAGGTGTGCGACCATGGCAGAAGATAGAGAGAAAATGAAAGTCATTCCCTATGCCTCAGCCATAGGTTCTATTATGTATGCCATGTTGTGTACCAGACCTGATGTGTGCCTTGCCATAAGTTTGGCAGGGAGGTACCAAAGTAATCCAGGAGTGGATCACTAGATAGCGGTCAAGAATATCCTGAAGTACTTGAAAAGGACCAAGGATATGTTTCTCGTTTATGGAGGTGACAAAGAGCTCGTCGGAAAGGGTTACGTCGATGCTAGCTTCGACACAGATCCAGATGACTCTAAGTCACAAACCAGATACTATTTATATTGAATGGTGGAGCTGTCAGTTGGTGCAGTTCCAAGCAGAGTGTCGTGGCGGGGTCTACGTGTGGAGCGGAGTACAGAGCTGCTTCAGAAGAGGCACATGAAGGAGTCTGGATGAAGGAGTTCATATTCGATCTGGGTGTAATACCTAGTGCATCGGGTCCAAGGACAATCTTTTGTGACAACACTGGAGCTATTGCCCTAGCGAAGGAATCTAGGTTTCACAAGAGAACCAAACACATCAAGAGACGCTTCAACTCCATCTGTGAAAAGGTCAAGGATGGAGACAGAAATTTGCAAAGTACATACGGATCTGAATGTGGCAGACCCGTTGACTAAACCTCTTCCATGGGCAAAACATGATAAACACCAAGACTCCATGGGTGTTAGATTCATTACTATGTAATCTAGATTATTGACTCTATTGCAAGTGGGAGGCTATTGAAAATATGCCCTAGAGACAATAATAAAGTGATTATTATTATATTTCCTTAATCATGATAAAAGTTTATTATTAATGCTAGAATTGTATTTACTGGAAACTTAAATACATGTGTGGATACATAAACAAATACCATGTCCCTAGTGAGCCTCTACTAGACTAGCTCGTTGATCAAAAGATGGTTAAGGTTTCCTAACCATAGACATGTGTTGTCACTTGATAATGGGATCACATCATTAGGAGAATGATGTGATGGACAAGACCCATCCGTTATCTTAGCATATGATTGTTTAGTTTATTGCTACTGCTTTCTTGATGTCAAATACATATTCCTTCGACCATGAGATCATGCAACTCCCGTATACCGGAGGAATACCTTGTGTGCTGTCAAATGTCACAACGTAACTGGGTGATCATAAAGATGCTCTGTGGGTATCTCCGAAGGTGTCTATTGAGTTGGCATCGATCGAGATTGGGATTTGTCACTCCATGTATCGGAGAGGTATCTCTGGGCCCTCTCGGTAATACACCATCACAAGAAGCTTGCAAGCAAAGTAACTAAGGAGTTAGTTACAAGATGATGTATTACAGAACGAGCAAAGATACTTTCCAGTAATGAGATTGAACTAGGTATGGAGATACCGACGATCGAATCTCGGGCAAGTAACATACCGACAGACAAAAGGAACTACGTATGTTGTCATAAAGGTTTGATCGATAAAGATCTTCATAGGATATGTAGGAACCAATATGGGCATCCAGGTCCCACTATTGGTTATTGACCGGAGAAGCGTCTCGGTCATGTATACATCATTCTCGAACCCGTAGGGTCTGCACTCTTAACATTCATTGATTATATAGTATTATATGAGTTATGTGAGAAGTGACCGAATGTTGTTCGGAGTCCCGGATGAGATCACGGACATGAAGAGGAGCTCCGGAATGGTCTCGATATATAGGATGATACTATTTGGTCATCGGAAAGGTTTCAGAATGCACCGGGTATTTATCGGATCACCGGAAGGGGTTCCTGGAAGTCCATGGGGAGTTATTGAACTTACTAGGCCAACGAGGGAAGCACACGAGCCCACAAGGGCTGGTGCACCCCACCTCTAGGTCGCCGGCCCTAGGGAAGGAAAGGGGGAGGGCTAGCCCCTCCTGCCTTCCCCTCCACATGAGAGAAAGGACAGGGGGCGCCTCCCCTCCTGCCTTCTCCCAAGGCGCCAAAGAATGAAGGGGGGGCAACCAGGGCAGGAGCCCAGGGTGGGCATCGGCCCTCTTGGGGGCGCCCTAGGCTGCCTCCCCTCCCACCCCACCTATATGCATGAGAGGAGGGAGAGGGGCAACACACACCACAATCCCCAAGCCGTGTGCGGCGCCCCGTCTCCCTCTAGTTCTATTTCCTCCTCCATACATGTCCGTTGTGCTTGGCGAAGCCCTGCGGATAGTTTCACCACCACCGTCACCACGTCATCATGTTGCCGGAACTCATCTACTACTTCGCCTCTCTTGCTGGATCGAGAAGGCGAGGACGTCATCGAGCTGAACGTGTGCTGAACATGGAGGTGCCGTACGTTCGGTACTTGATCGGGACGGGTCGTGAAGGTGTACGACTACATCAAACGCGTTGATAAACGCTTCCGCTTAGCGATCTACAAGGGTATGTAGATGCTCTCCCCCCTCGTAGCTATGCACTTCCATGGATAGATCTTGCGTAGAAATTTTTTGTTTTCCATGCAACGTTCCCCAACATCAACTTTATCCTTTATTTATTCTTCTTCATCTCTTCTTTTCTGCAAACGACTTTCCCAATCTGAACAGATCCACTGGCATAGGAATAAAACAAATCCGTTGGCCCGTCCATGATAGAGAGCTACTATTTTTCTGGACACCTCGAACCGCCACGAAGCGTTTGCACCATGTGTTCCCAAGTAGCAGATGGCACGACAGCATGGGCATAGGATAAACGTAAAAATACTCTGCACAACAATCTTTTTCCAAAGTGAAAAATAGCAAAATACAATGTGTAATTTTGATTTCACCTTTGAACCACTTCACTGTGTACGGTTTTTCAAGATGCGCCATATTCAGCCCAAATTTTCTCACCACCTCGATGCTCATCATGTTGACCGCAACAAAATGTATATACATGAAAACACACACATATAGATAGATGGGATTTGTGCAACTAAGGAATGAGCAACCACGAAAAAAGCCCGTGCTACACAAACACAAGAGAGACGCTAGCCTGATTGCTCAAATGGCCTAGATATGTACTCGTGCACCAACCTATGAGAACAAACATGTCATCTTCTATTCCGAGTATGCTTGTATGTATGATCTAAGAGGATATACACTCCAAGGTAATGGATGTGAAATGCCACGACTATTGCTATCGAAGCTCTTTTATATCTTTTTCTTTTGCTTAAAAGTTCTTTTTATATGCTTCATTTACCGCTATGTTTGATGCTTGAACCGATATGCAAGACACGCACGCAATTGTTGCTATGCGGGGATTGTATCACTAAATGCACAAGTAGCGTGGTCCGATAATTCTGAAATCGCTAGTCGCAATGGGTAAGGAACACAACATGCTTGGGGCTATCAAGTGTAATGGAAAGGGAAGGTGAATGGTGACGAATGGATACCTTGGTCGAGGTCGGAGAGGTTACCAGCCTTGCTTCCGGTTGTGGTGTCAAAGAATGAAGTGATCGTTGTCGTTGAAGTATTCAATGATGATGCTGTCGATGTCTTAGTCATCCCTAAGTAGCCGAAAAATGTTAGGAAAATGCAAGCCGCGAACTCTAAAACCGCAAAAGGAAAAATGGGTAAAAAAATTGGGTTTGGTAGCGGAAGGTGGGTTGTGGTTACAAAAGCTTAGGCGTGGTTTGCCAAAATTGGAGTAGAGCCGCAAAAGAGATGGTGGTAAGGCGTGCTGGGGTTTTCTTTATTTTTGCTTTCTTTTTGTTGGACAGGGTTGACTCGATGTCTGGTGTGTCGATCGGTACGGGATGTCCGGTGGCTGGGGAAAGTCCGTGGTTGAATTGGAAAATCTAGATCTCGCCAATTTGGTGGAAGAAGAAAAATTGCAGGGATGTGTGGGGTGGGTTTTATGGGGGAAAGCGGAGGGAAGGTGGAAAAAAATATCTAGATCCACTCATAACACAAGAAATCCATGGATCAAATCCAACAAAATCTCATCAAAATCAAAAAATTGCAAGATTTTTGGTATGACTATTTTTGGTGGGGATTTTTGAAGTTGGGTAAAAAACAAAATTGGCTAGAAAAGGTGAAGAGGGAGAACTCCAATATTTGCTCGACGTTGCTCTGATCCAACATAATGTAGGGTAAGGTACACTAGTGCGCAATCTTCCAAAACTTGGAGGGGACTCGAGAGGAACACAAATCATGAGGAACACTCAAGACAAGTCTGATCACACATCCACTAGATAGACAAACACATGAGTTCCACAAGCATACACAAACAATCCGAGGAAAAAGAGGAACACGGTAAAGTTCATCCCAAATCCAAGAGGAAGTGGGGTCTTGATGGTAGGTAGTTCTTCCTAAATCTCTAAGAGAGATGGGGGCTTGAATCCATGGCGGAACTTCCCTTGCAGGGGTCTTGAATCCACTTAGGATCTTTTCCAATGGAGGTCTTGGCCTCCAAAGATGGGTGGGGGGTAAAGGAGCAAAGATCTCTCTAGTTCTTCATCATACTTTGACAACCTTAATTCACCCAAGGGGAAGGATATTTATGGTCTTGGGGGGAGGGAGGTACATGGGCCGAACCCCTTGAATCTACGCGCAGGCGGTACCGAATGTTCGGTGGCTATCGGATGCCCGGTAGCTTTGTGGTACCGGATGTCTGGTGGATCACGAGGGACCGGACGTCTCATAGGCATCGGACTTCTGTTAATTTCTTCTTTGGACATTCTGGACAGTGGCACTGGATTTCCAGTCGCTCAGGACCTGTCAGATGTTCGCTACTTGTCGGATGTCCAGTCATTGTAGGTTTCATCTACGAGTGGTTATTTCGGTCGTTGGTCTTCATGTTGCACCAGATGTCCGACAGATGATGCAGTTCAATGACTCCTCTGCTTGTGTTACTTGCCCCGCTTCCACGCCGTCTTGTCCATTGCTCTTAGTATTCCATGGTCGTTTGCTTGGTACCTAAGTACACATAGCATTTCTATTTGAGGTAGTAGCCATGTATTGCATGTAGAGAAGTGAGATTCGATAAGGAGTGATCTCACCTCATGTTCAATGGCGCGCACATGAGCTCTTTTTATAGGACCACCTAGTGTTTGGGGAGTTGGTGTAGTGTCCATGGGATGACCGTAGGGGTGCTCTGCACCACAATGTGAGGAGGGGAACTTTTGCAGCTCTGTATAATTTCACTCTAGCAACCACCCACTCTATGCGGGGTTATGGGGCTATTTATAGCCGACACAATAGTTGCATACAAAGTTGTTATCGTCTCAACAGCAGACATCTTCCAGTCCAGTGTCGCCGGCCTCATCTCTCTGGTAGTTTGGATGTCCAACACGACGACAAAGTTGTCATCCAAGGTCCAACCGATGAAGGCGAGGAGTTTGCATGAATGCTATTAGTTAATCCATGATTTTCTAAATAAATTTTGTGTTCATGTTGTTCGCATGATAGGTATAATAGTATGTCTCTTCGCAACATTTATCAATATATTTTGTCAATTTACGGTACGAGCCTGCTCTCGTTTCTACTCTAAATCCATAATCTCATACGCATTCGAATCATTATAGAATTATTATCTGCTTCGCTCTAAATTCGACTAATAAAGATGGTAAATGATACAGAGTGAGCTTCCGGGGACAGGGAGTTTCTGCTCCCAGGCTCAACTGCACCCGCATTGACGAAAAAAAATCAAAACAAATAGTAGAAAAATTAAAAAAATCCATTTTTATGTGGTAGATAATCTGATGCATGAGGTTCGCTTCAAATTTCAACCCATTTGGACATTTGAGCAGCTCTCGGTAAAAAAGACAAAATCGTGGTCTGTAAAAAAGTTTACTATTCACACGCTGTTCTGATCCGATTTGTCTTTTTGGCGAGAGCTTCTCAGATGTCCAAATGAATTGAAATTTGGAGCAAACCTCATGCATCAAATTATCTACCACACATTTTTTTTGATTTTTTTTGAAATTTTCTAGTATTTATTTTGTTTTTTTTTACCGGGAGCAGATGAGTGTGGGCACCAAGTTGGATTTCAGCTTCATGTGATCCTAATCTTATCGTTGTATTATTAGAGCATCTCCAACAGGCGCCCAAAAAAAGCTCCGCGCACTAAAAAATCGTTTTTTTTTGCGCCCAACAGCTCCAGCAGATGCTGTAGCGTTAAAAGGTTTTGGGCGCGCGCTGAAAAACGCTATCGCGCATAGCATATTTTGGGCTCCTGATTGGCTGCGCTTCACAATTTGCACTGTCTGCTTTTTAGGCGCGCGTCTTTGGGCGTCTGCTAAAGTAATGTTGGTTCCGGCGCATTAAAAGTGCTATAGTGGCGCGCTATAATTTTTATTGGGCGTGAGATTTTTGTGCGGCCGTTGTGAAAAATCACAAAACTGGCCCTTTGGCCAAAGTTCAGCACAAAATAAATCCTTTTTCAAAATATTTCACAAAATGGCCCTTTCCTCATGGCGCCCGCACTCGGGGCGCCATGCTAGACATCATAACGCCCCAGTCAAGAGCGCCATGTCGCGGCGCTGACCAGCCACGTCGGTACGCCTGGGCCCATCTGTGGTTGCATGACGCCCCAGGGACGAGGGCGCTATGGGCGTGACCATGACGCCCTGGACGGGGGCGCCATGCCCCTTTGATGAAATTACCCCTGCCGCCGCGATTCACTACAGGGAGAGACAAAGGCTCGTCTCTGTTCTTCCTCTCATCGCCCAGCCCGCCGCCCCTCCCTTCCCTCCTCCAAATCCACGGCCAAGAAGGACAAATCGAAGGGGAAAACTGGTGGATCTTCTTCCCCTCCTAATCCTCTAAGTGATCCCCCAACTTTCTCCTCTTTTTATTGGTTAATTTTGTTGCATTCACCCCATGTGTAGAAACCCTAGTTCATCCCCTTTTTCAAAATTTGTTGATATTTGCATTTGTATTAGAAATGTATGGGTAGGGATATGTATGGTATGATTAGTATTTGGTATTTATAGTAGTTTTTTTAGTTTTTATGTATTTGGTAGCAAATTTGACATAGAGGATAGAAGGTTGTGTGCAAATGTGTATGTGCATAATCACTTGTATGGATGATTTGGCTTAGGTACAGATTTGTAGTTGTATGTATCCATTTGTTGTATGTATATGGATATTTGCACCTGTATGTATGTTTATATTTCCATTATTTTGGATATTTACAAATTAAAAGGAGGCTTACGATGTACATTGTAATTTTGTAGGATGGCTTCTCTGATCCATCCATCGTACGATCTACTTCATCGTGCACGGTTCATGGCAGATGAAAGAAAGGTTTTTGATCAGCTTCACTTGAGGTCTGGTGTAGTTCATGAGAAGATGGAATATGATGAGCGATACACGGAGTATATCTGGAAGACTGGGCTTCTCCCATTTGTCTCACTCGTGTCTCGTTCGATGCCGAAGATGAATCCTTGTGCGATCACGGCACTAGTTGACCAATGGCGCCCTGAGACACATACTTTCCACTTCTTTGCTGGAGAGATGACGGTGACTTTGCAGGATGTTACAATGATCATTGGAATTCCTATCAAAGGAGAGCCTATTTGTTTTAGCACAGATTCAGAGGGATGGCATGAGACTATGGTGGGACTCATTGGGAAGGAGCCGGGGGTGCAAGGAAAGTCCGCTGGTGCAAGTTATCATTGGATTACTGAGAACTTTAGTAAGTGCCCGGATGATGTTGATGATGAAACGGTGCAACAGTATTGCAGGGCATACTTGTGGTATGTAGTCAGCCAGACTCTTTTCTCGGATGGCACGGGCGTGAATGCTTCCTTTATGTGGTTAAAGTTGTTTGCTGGGTGGGAACATGGACTGAGTTGGGGTACGGCGACACTGGCTTATTTGTATCGGCGAGTAACTAGTTTTGCATAGTATCTTAACAATGTAGATATTTTATATGGTTTGTACTGACATATCTACTATTTGTGTGTAGTTGGACGAGGCTTGCCGTAGGGGCGTGGATCCAAAGAACACCGCCAAGGCAAAGGAAGCCAATATCGGTGGTCCCATGCTTCTCTTGTCGGTCTGGAGTTGGGAACGCTTGCCAGTTGGGATGATCATGATGACCCGGACCGTATGCCTACATGGGCATATAAGTGGGACAAGGTTGAAGGTTCTGTTGGCAATTCAAAGACCATGTATTTGCACTATTGCAACGAGCTCAACATCATGACCCCGAAGCAGGTGAGTTTGTTGACTGTGTTGCCCCTTCGGTTTTCCAAAAATCATAGTAAGCATCTATTTTATTATTTGACGCTACAGGTGACCTGGGAGCCATACGGAACGGCAGGCAATATTGGTAGAAGTCTCACTTTCAAATTGAACCGAAAATGTTATGAAGAAGCAAACCTATGGCGGATGCGTTGCCCATTGATTTGTTACTATGCCGTTGAGTTTCATCAGCCACAGCGGGTTATGACACAGTTTGTCTTATATCAGGAGACCCCGCCAAAGTATAAGGACACTTCGATACATCTGCATAGGTAAATGCTTAATACTACTTGAAGGTATTCTTTTCATTGTTTCATGCTACTGACGAACATGATGAATTTGAATAAGCAGCTTGGACAAGATGAAGCGGAAGAGTATAAAGAAGTGGAATCGTGAGCATGACATGTATATCCAGGAGTTCAAGCACAAGATCGATAAGATTGAGCTCTCATTGCGTGAACCTACTTCTAAGCCTCCCCTGTGGGCTTTCGATACGGAAGCATTCAACCACTATCTCTTGTGGTTTCGTTCCGTTACTCGTACTCAAAATAAAACCGCCGACATTTGATCCAAATGACATATTGCATGAACCCAATCTGGGGTTCGACTGGATGGCCAACATGCAGTACAACATACTAATAAGAGATGGTAGACGGTATGAATTGGCGCTCGTTGTCTGCTTTGTGGTAAGTTACCGTTATCTCTAGTTGGAACCATAAGAAATATTGAACCGAACATGATTTATTTTGTCGTTTTGAACAGCAATCCGAGCTCTCGAAGCATGTGAACGACGCTAGCGAGGCACTCAAGTACCCTCCAGGTGATGAGGTGTACAACAAGCTAAAAGCTTTTGTTGAGGTATGACGCTTTGTAAATTGATTTCCATACACACTTGTTAATGTTTATCTCCTTACTTTGACATGTTGATTTCACAGCGGAGCAAGTCTTGGGCACGTGGCCTGGGTGCTCTACTAGGCTGCCGCTCCATTGATGTCGCCATGCCTTCTACATCGAGGTCGAGATCATCATCAAGTGCCACAGAACACCCGCTCGATGACTCGGTTGATGGCGAGGGGGAGGAGGGCGATGAACAGACGCATGATGAGATCAACACCTCGCAGATGCCCGATGCACCCCAGCCTAGTCAAAGGCATGGAAAGTATACTCCGCACAAATATGACAGGAAGGCACGTAAGGCCCCGGTGATCGAGGCCGCTTCAGAGGAGGAGGAGGTGGAGGTGCCGCTGCAGAGGAGAAGGCGCTTAGTGAAGGGGAAGGATGTTGCACCGGCTAAGAGGGGGAAAGGAAGGAAATGATGCATTTGTCTTAAACTATGTAGGAAACTTGATGCATTTGTGGTGAACTATGTATGAAACTTTATCTTGAACTATGTATGAGACTTGATGCATTTGTGGTGAACTATGTATAAAACTTGATGCATTTGTGATGGTTCTCTTCCACTTAATGTTCTTGAAGCATTAGCAAAACTCCAGCAACAGCAACAGCAGTACTCAGCAAGTGGCTAGTTGACAGCATGGCACCCCGGGGCAGGGCGCCATGCCTGTTGACAGCATGATGCCTTGGGGAAGGGCGCCATGCCTATTGACAGCATGACGCCTTGGGGAAGGGCGCCATGCCTGTTGGCTGCAGAAACGGCTAAGGACCCTAATTTTTGCTCTCTGATGTTCAGGGCGTCATGCTAATTAAGTCAGCGCGCCATGCATGGCGCCCCAGGATGGGGCGCTGTGCATACTTACATGACGCCCTTTCCCAGGGCGCCATGGTACTGCACATTTTTTAACTTAGTTTCCCGCAGATTAAGAACTTAGTTTGATCCATATTATTCAACAGAAAAAAGACATCAAATCATACATAAGTTCACACATAAATGCGGGACATAGAAAGTTTCATGGACATACAAATGGTTCATGTCACACATAAATGCGAGACATACAAAAGGATCACGTCATACATAAGTTCACACATTCCACACACCTAACATGACCAACACATACATAAGATTCACGCCCTAAGCCAGTAAGCAAAGCCACGTCCTTGAGCTACACCTTCACCACAGCCACGTCCTCGAGCTCCACCGTCACCACGGCCACGTCCTCGAGCTCCACCGTCACCACGGCCACGTCCTCGAGCTCCACCGTCACCACGGCCACGTCCTCGAGCTTCACCATCACCACGGCCACATCCTTGAGCTACACCATCACCGTGGCTCACACCACCATCACCACCATCACCATCTCGTTTTGATCTCTTTCTTTTGCCCCTTGAGCTACAACCTCTACTATTGTGCCCCTCGTTGTTACATTCACCGCAACGGCTGATATCATGAGGCTCTGCGAAATGTTGGCTCCCCCATTCCTTACGGAATCCACCACCCCAATCATCCATGTCACCCAAGAAACACTTTGTCTTCCGTCTTCCACGTGTCACCACCTCCATTTCCAAATCAGGGTATAGTGGGGGTCCATGGTATTCCGGCCATTTAGATTGGTCTAGATAGGGATGAACCCTCGCAACCCATGTATTTTTGACTGCATTGATTGAATACTCCTCCAATCTTACATTGTTGGTCATGTTGACACTCACATTTCTAGTGCGAGATGCAGCCATCAAGTGAGAGCACGGGAGATGATACAATGTAGGCCTCTCGCATGAACACGCACCCATCTTAAGATAAACCTTGAAGGAGCCACCTCCATATGGCACGCTGTCACGTGACATTCCACCGTGCTCATCAACTTGGTAAATCAATTCTATGTTATCAAAGGACTGGATTTTGTGTGAATCCGCCTTCCTTGCTTGGTATTCCATCCAATCGTCGACCTTTGGTGGATACTTGTACATCTTTTTGGCCTTGTTTTTCCCGGACATCAAGTTGGATGTTTCTTCACTATACTTTTGAAAATAGACATTCAACTTCTGGAGTGTATACTCTACTATTGCTGTCACCGGCAATGCACGGACACCCTTTAGCACCATGTTGAAACATTCAGCCATGTTGTTTGTCATGTTACTGTACCTCACTCCATCGTTGTCAAAAGCCTGTGCCCACTTTCCTTTATCGGCAAGATTCCTATTTAGGAAATCTTTGCCACCATTGTTTGCTTTGGCATACACTTTGTCCCACAATTTCTCAAAATGTCTAGTGGTGAATGCGAGACAACAATCATAAAGAAGGTCAGACAATTCCTTGTCTCCACATGCTCGGTAAAAGTTGGAAACAAAATGCCTCATGCACCACCTATGGTGCACGCGAGGATGTCCTGGAATGTCAATCTCCACTGCATTGAGTATCCCTAGGTGGCGGTCCGAGATGATGCAAACCTCTCTTTCAGTTCCAATTACCTTGGTCCTCACTAGACTAAGAAACCACTCCCAGTTGTCATTGTTCTCCGCCGACACCAAAGCAAACGCCAATGGAACCAATTTTTCACCACCATCATTAGCCACGACGATCAACAATGTGCCCTTGAACTGGCCGGTCAGAAATGTGCCATCCACGGACATAACCGACCTACAATGCTTGAAGGCCCTAATGCATGGCTCAAAAGTCCAGAATGCACGTCCAAATATACGAACGTTTGCATCGTTGTATATCCTTATTCTCACGCCATCTGGCTCCACCATATAGTACATGCCAGGATTTTCTGCCGCCATCGCTTTCAACACCATCGCGAGGCGGTTGTATGATTCTTCCCAACCACCATACAATATCTCAAAGGCAGCTTTCCTGGCCTTCCATGCCTTCCCATACTTCACATCGTACCCAAAAACCTCCTTCACCATCTCCATTAAAGCCCGAATGGGATATGTCGGGAGTATCTTTATGGAGGCTGAAAATCGATATGCAATGAATTTGGAGGTTAATTGACGGTGATCATCCTTTACATTAGCATCATCAATATCCTTGCCACTACATCGATGGTGAAACACGGAACTTGTAATCTTCCATTGTGGCCCGCCTTTGACACATCTTGCACGGATAACCCAAGGGCAATGATTCTTGTGTTCCTCACATTTGACCACATAACGCACTTTCGAGTTTGACTTCTCCACAATGAATGGCCGATGAAACTTAACCGCATAGTCCTTGGCCCATATTTGAAGTTCTGTCAAGCTTTCAAAGATTGTACCTTCACTAACACCATACACACTTGCTTTGGTAGCTCGCTTTGAAGTTAACCTTAGTGCAAGAATTTTACTTGTGCCACCATCAACAATCGCCTTATCGGCTAGGCTTAGATCACGAAACAATGATGTCTTGTGACTATGGCCTATTACCTTCTTGAAAGCATTGGCTTCTTTAGCCGTCAAACCATCCTCATCTATTTCTTCATCCGGGCCTTCATCCTCCGAGTCCTGCGCATAGGACCTATTGTATGGAATCTCATGGTCCATGTCCTCTTCCATGCAATTTTCCTCAACATCACCAACATAATGGTCATGAAGATAAGCCTCCGATTCATCACCCTCAAACTCACCACCATCCATGTGCAAGTCTTCATTATCAACTTGGTCATTCCCGCCGGGGCTCAAACATTGGGTCATTGGAGGTTGTCTCATTGTTGTGTCATGCACATCCGGAGTGACATGTGTTGAATCTCGAACCGGGCTTCTAGCATCATATGAAGATGCACACCGATTCAAATCAATGTGCAAATGAGCACGAACAACCTTTGTGGCAAATAACTCAAATGATTTATCTTGTGAGGCCAACACACTCTCTTTATATGCTTCCCAATGAAACTCGGAGTCAAGAGGCATTATCTTCCAACGAATATGTTGCCCGTACCCAACATTATACCTTCCGATTAAGTCTACTCCATCGCTTTCTTCCATCCAATTCAACCTTCTTCGAAGCTCAACCAAAACCTCCTCAAGGCTAGGACTTGTGGGAAACACCATCACTACCGGCTTCTTCTTCGGGTCACCATACTCCGCGTCTCCCTTCTCAAAGGAGACAAAGTCCACATGATGCACATTGACGATCCTCACCATCTAGAATCATAAACACCAAAATTCATCAACAAAAATAGCAAAATTGGATGACCTAGGGTTTCCCCAAATCCCCACAATGTGGAGATTTCAACCAACAAAAAGAGGAGGAATGATGGAGAATACCTTGAGGGGTCGAAGGGAAGGATAAATCACCGATTTGGAGCACCGATCCACGAAATTTTGTGGGCATTAGATAGGGGCTTGAGTGGGGCGGCCGAGATGGAGAAGGGGAAAAGTGAGGGTTTGTGGAGGGGAAAACAGGGGAGACTCTGTTTTCTTCAGGCAAGGGGCATGGCACCCTGAGCAGGGGCGTCATGACCATCAGCACGGCGCCCTGGCCTACGGCGCCATGGTGGCATGCCCATGCCAACGTGGCAAGTCAGCGCTGACCAGTATGACGCCCTTGACGAGGCGTTATGATATCTAGCATGGCGCTCCGGGTGCGGGCATCATGCGTGTAGTGCCATTTTATGAAATACTAGTAGAGTGCCCGTGCGTTGCCACGGGCTCTTGAAATAGTTTACCAGAGTTAAATGTTAAATTCCACATATACAAACAATATAACACAAACACAATTATTTAATAACTGAAGTCCATTGTTGCAATGTAATTTGATAACATAAAGAAAAATTAACGACATGTCCATGTAACAAACTGAGCGATGTTCCAACTAAACATCTATTACAAAACTATTAATATCTAGATGATGCGCTTAAGAAATTCTTTCACAATATCAGGAAAGTTTCATCTAGCTTCATTCCCATGATGTTTTAGCAAGTATAATAAAAAATGCTTCCTCAATTCATACCCATCCTGCACAAACAATACATGTAGTTAGTATGAAAAATTCATGCCGAAGGTCTTAAAACATGTAACGCACAATACTCACCGCGCAAACCGGCTTGACCAATTCTTTACCGTTCCACCAGAGCATAAAATGAAAAACAAAATAGCCAGACACATTCTCGCAAAACTTTAAATTAATAATATAAAGAATATAGTGATAACAAAAGTAAATGTTTTTGTTATTAATTCATTACCTGTCTATACTCGTTGGAACACTGAACGGAAATAAACGTTGCCATTTAGATATACCAGAATTCCAACCAGACAGCTTTATTTCGAGTGCTTCTTTGGAATCCCTTGCAAAACTTTTTAATTTCAGTGCATGCCTCAATTTTTATCCTCTGACGATTGTGATGTTTGAATAGGATCCATAATATATAGACAATGTGCTCATTTGTCGATGTCGTACAAGATGTATCGGCCGATGGATGCATAGGGAAGATAAATCTACAAGTGGAGCTATTAGAAACAACAATAAACCATATCTTGTTGGGTAAGGCAAAAACTAACCATATCTTGCTGTAGATAAATCTACATAAACTGCTCTACAACCGTCCATTTTGTAACATTGAGATCGGGCCACTTATGACCTCTGATAAACTCTGGACTACGCTCTGCAAGTTTCAGCCATTTCTTGAGTCCTAGTAAATATTTTATATATAAGAAATATTAGGGATCAAGCCAAACAAAACATGTGTTAAGATGAGTAAAAAAATAGATAGTTACTGTAGTAGCAAGGTCATTGCGTTTGACCCGAGAACCAAGTGAGTCCAATACTTGGATCTCACGTTTTCTGGCATTGGCGACTGCTAGATACCAATGGTAGCCTGGCATGTTAATCGGAATAAATAACTGGTGTAAATATCATACAAGTCACGGTCACAATTAGATATAAATTTTAATAAATAGTTATACATATGAATTAAATAAAAACAATCCATAATTATATGCATGGATAACGAGACAAAAACTAACCATATCTTGATGTAGATAAGTATTAACATGACGCACGATGCGACGATATTTTGATGGGTCTATGTCTCTTTCCCCGTCTTCTTTTATCTGCCAGATACAAACGTGCTAATAATGTGTACCTTTTCACCCGCTCTGTCTTATAGATGCTTGTGAGCAAGAATGCAATATATGTAAGCATTTATCACCTATAATCAACATTTAGATCATATTTATATTTTATGATATTATATCTTATTCATTTATTAATTACAAAGTTTGTGCAAATTGGTCTTACACCGTCATGTAAGAACATATCATCTTTCATAAGGCATTTCAAATCGTCGGTTGCTAACAAGGCATCTCCAATGTCCACGAACTGGGTATTCTTGGGGGCAGACTTGATTGATTCGATGACTGTAATATCTCTAGGGGTACAAACATAGTCTGGCGAATTCATAAAAAAATGAGCCAACTTAGTAAACAAAATGAGACAAATTAGTTGAATACAAAAGGCAATATCACAAAAAAATATTAATAATAATATTAAGAAATACCTTGTGGGATAACATGTAAATTAGCATCCTTTTTTGGTTTGTTATGAGATATAACCTCTTCGACATTATTATGTTGTGAATTTTCGTCCCCGAACCCTCAATGGGTTCTTTCCGTGCATCTCCAAAGTCCATATCCATGTCTCCTGTAATCTGAAAAAATAGCCCTTCTGTATTATCATCTATAAGATACATATAGAGAAAGGTTAGCTATATGCACCTCTTCTCGTCGTGTTTCAGTGTGGTCTGTCATCGTTGCATCAGTGCATATGTCAGAACCCATCAATTTAGATCTGTGCTGAAATATAATTAATATTTTTTACTGCATCATAAAATCATATATTATATATAATAAAACTAAATGTGAAACTAACACAACTGTTTTCTCCATAATAGAAAAAGCATTTGGTTATATTAGAAAAATATGCTGCTTTTATCATTTTACTAACACAACAATTCGGGGAAAACAACAAACTATAATGTTCATATATAAGTAAGTAGGCGTCTGGAATTGCTTAAATTATTTTAAATTAATTGGATAGGCTATGGGAATTTGTCAAACAAAAACTAAAACAAACAAACCAACATTAACCAAGTACATATGTTTTTTCTATGATTTTTGTTGTGATACCCTTAGTATATGTAATAAGCATAAAAATAATTATTTTTATGAACCATGTTTAATATATATATATATACAAATTTGTTTATTTTGTGAGGTATGTATACGGTAAATGTATATGTTATTTTATGAGGTATAAAAGATAATTACAAAAAAATCATCACAGCAATAATTACAACTATACCATGATGAAATATAAATGATATTTCCTACTGCATAATATAATTATATTTTTTAGACAATTCCATGAAGCTTTATTGATTCGTCACAATGTTTACATGGACGGACGGAAGATTCCCTGGATGCCCCGGCCAAACATGGCGGCCAGCTCCCAGGGTAAGTGCATGCTTCGCTAAATTGTGAGCTTCAAAGTTTGAGCTCCTACATTCATGAACAATATTACAGAAAGTAAAAGAAAAAGAATGGTTTATAATCTCTTGAACTATAGCCCCATAACTCGACAAATTTTTCTGAATGTCGTCAACCACCACCTTGCAGTCCGATGCCACATGAATTCTTTGGGCATAGAGATCATCGGCTAGATCCATAGCTTCTCTAACTGCCAATGCTTCAAGCGTTGTTGGGTCCGAAATATATCTGAAAACAATGGCAAAGGCACCCATATAGCCACCTTGTCGGTCCCTGCAGATAACTCCGATCGCCCCAAAACCACGGCGTGATACCGCCGCATCCACGTTCAGCTTTGCACATCCGTCCTCCGGCGGAATCCAGCGAGGTATGTGCTGCGGTATGGCATTAGTCCGAGCGGTTGGAGCTCTTTCATTGATCACCTGTAACTCTGATAAATAAGAGTTGATAAAACCTTGTACTGTATGTTGTGGCTGAAATATATCTTCATGAATGGCCTTTCTCCTTGCTCCCCAGATCGTCCATAGTGTCACCACCACCCGAACAAAATCATCATTGGCTAGTATTTCATGTAAGGCAAACAACCAATCCTTTGCACTTTCCTCCAAGTGGCCGCTCATAGTCTCGACTATATTATCAGGTGCGAGCGCCCACACGCTCCCTGCCATCGGACAAGAGAGTAGAGCATGCCGCCAAGTATCACGAGCCCCGCACAACAAACATGTCTCGGTCGTAGCCATATTCCGATTGTTAAGCAGAACCCCGCAGGGTATAGATTGTCTTGCGAGCCGCCAAACTATAATTATATATAATATATAATAAAAATAACATCACAACGTTGCTACGGGCTATAATTAATGCATATATATAAATAAGACAAATGATTATGATCGTCTCCAAGGTCGAAGCTCCTTTATCCCTCATACGCACAGACGTGTTCGAACATCAAACAGATGACCAACAGGCTCCCCCAAATTCAACTGTCTGGAAGTACATGCTCTTTACCATATATCCTCCCAATCTACAAGGAATAGTTCGTAATCCCACATAATAGAATAAAAAGGTTATATACCATCTATCCTCCCAATCTGCAGAACAATTAGAATTGATACACATCGTGCCAATTCAATTACTAAATCTCATCCCCAATTTTGTTGGCAATTTCGTTTCTCAAGAGAAATGCATTCATACAATTTTGTCCACTTTGGATTATTCCCTCTAAACAGAATGCCATTGACCTTTCTGCTTTGGTAAGCCCAGCAAGTTACACATAAAAAATGGAGTACTTATAGCATGAATGATTTATATACTATATTGATAAATTAGGACATTCGTTTGAACTTACAAGTATCATTTTAAAACACATTACTACAGAATTCACTTCAAACTTTCATCTCTCATGCTATTAGACCAAAGAAGCATCCCCATTTAAATAGACCTTGTGCCTGCGCAAGCACTTGCAGTAATGTCGGCTCCTGACCAGAGTTAAAATAGCTTCCCATTAACAATAATTCTTTGTGGCCATGATACCCTAAGCCTGCTATGATTCCTTTCCAGAGCTATATTTAATCAGACCATTGAACAACAAAGTTGGTTCAAATAGACATAGTTTGTGCAAGTGAAGAATGCAACAAATCACTCATCAATCTATGGCTCAAACAGAAGTCAGTTCAGATGCAACCAAATGCCGCAAAATCTTCAATGTATGCAAGAGTGCCAACAAAAGCCAGTTCATCTTGTTGTTCCCAATCCATACTGGTTGTTCCCTTCATGCTTTGGTGGTTCCTATGATTCATGTTCATCAGTCTGTAGGGCATTCCCACATGCACCTGTGATGTCAAGCACCAGTCAAGAAATGAACAAGCTAACAAAAACTATACTAAACGGAGGCCAACAAAGATATGTTGAAAGAAAGGTCCAATAGTTGAGCACTATTTTCATATTACAAGTTTGGCAATATCAATTTCAATATCTACATCAAACAAAGCCTTTTAAGAAAAATAAATCATATCAACGGATTTAATATGGAGGGAGGATTCTAGATAGTTGGTCTCACTGAAAATAGAGGTGAGGGGCTGTGCTTTATACTGAAGCGATAGTAAAACAAAGACCGTCAGACTATTATAATGTAAGGCATGCACTGACACGTCATTGGTGTTGTAGCCCTTCACCGTATGTGTGATTTCAGATTTATATGTGTTTGATAGAAGAAAGATGATTGACTGAAATGCAATACAACCATCAGGTTGGGCATTGTTTATGCATTGGAAGGTAACTACAACGGCAAATAAAAATTAAGGACGAGTAAACAAAAATAAAAATAAACTCTAGCCGTTATTGCCCAATTAGAACCGTTGGATAATGTACAACTCTCATATTTTCAACATACCTTGAGTAACGGTAGAGAGAAGATGGCCACATGTCAGTTCTGAATGAGAACAGAATGCAAAACGTTATTTTTCAACTGGCTGATTTTCTGGCTGTTTAAACCGCTCGGGACGCACAACACGTGTCCGGCCCCACGCACCACTTCCTTCCCTTATCTCCCGAAGTCGCTCGTCCTCTGTTCGTCTTGCTCCCCGCTCGTCCTCTATTCGTCTTCCTCCCCCAATCCCAATCCCTTGAACGCTCTCTTTCTCTCCACCACCCCATCTTCCATCTCACCTTCTTCTCCAACGCCTCCCATGCTAGCCATATGTGCCCCTCCACGCGTGCTACCCCCCCTGCTGCAATCCATGGTGTCTCCGCCATTGATGCAAGCAGAGGAGAGCTGCACAACACCAAGCTCCGCTGTAGCAGCACCTGAGCTCTGGCGCGGCCGGTGTTGCCCTGCGGTTGCCGTTGCAAGCACGTCAGATGGAACGCCGCCGGTGCTACCGGGAGGGGTGCTGCAACCGATGGATCTCATCGGCGGTGGCGGATGCTTCCAATGCAGCGCGTGTGTTGTTGCGTCCTCGCAGATCTCGGAGGGCGGCAGAGCTGCAGTACACCACACCGGTGGGTGGCGGAGCTGCTGTTGCGATGGGGCATCTCTCCTCAACTCCGGCTGCTGTGGAGCTTCATCACGACACCGGTGCTGCCATGAGCGTCACTCATACGCTGCATTGGAGCTTCACCGGAGCCGACGGTGCTGCACTGGAGTCTCGCCGGACACGTCATGGCTATAGTGGAGCTCGTCCAGAGTTGCAATGGAGCTTCGCCGGAGCGTCGGTGCTGTGTTGGAGCTCCGCCGGGGCTGCAATGGAGCTCCGCCGGGGCTGCAATGGAGCTCGCAGGACGTCGTCGGTGCTGCGTTCAAGAACCGCGCGGGGTAGCAATGGCGTTGTGAAGCTGCCGCGATGCGCTGCTGTCGTGGCGTTGTTGTGATCCAACGGCCCCAGGACACGGATCTGACGGTTGAACAGGCGGATGATTTCCTAAGAAATCATCTAGCTGATTCGTAGCAGCGGCCGAACAGAATTGCATGCCCTATAGAAAGAATAGCAGGATGGGAAGTTTATGGCCCAAAATGATCGAAGAATATTTTGTACAATCTTACAACTCTAGGATTAAGATGAAGTAGAAAATATAGAGAAACATAACCACTATGAAGAAAACAATGTTATCATTTTTTAACCAACCAGTGTACTCATCGAATTCAAGGGGCACGTGAACAGTACCAAATCATGATGGTTGTGCAAATTTTCCACTAACATTACTTCTAGAAGTACATGAATCAGTAACGTGTAAATATATTTTTTTCACTCAGCTTGGAATCGGCAAACCAAAAGAATCTACAGGTTTTCTTCTTTAGCCTTTTGGCCAAGTGTTGTCATTTTTGACAGATTTTTGCGATGCCTATTTTTGAGATCCTCAATTACTACCATTTACATTGGATCTTGACTGTTGAACTTCTAGGTAGTATGTATCAGTTCGCATAATCAGGCAAACACAAAGCTCTAAAAGTAACATATCCTTTCTTAGTAGCACCAAAATTCTGTCATTTATCTCTAAAATTCTCAAGGAAATATTTTCTCCTAAAGCCTAACTCGTGATGAATTTCAGACAGCAAGTATGCAGTTGCAGACACAAAGGGCACATGCAGTTGACCATGAGGTTCTTGAAGGCAATTCATCTAACGCTTGGTGCACACCCAAGAAATTTACAGGACAACAATACTCACAGTTTGGAGAAATGAGGTGAGGTCTTTTGGCTGGAATGTAAATGGTAGTACCCATCTTTACATCCTTGCGCTAGTGTGTGGGTCGCTACTGATGCCCCATGCGATGTCACATGATGTGGCGAATGATCGAACCAAAAAGTACTGGTTTGAGAAAGATAGTTGACCTAGGCAGGTGTTTGAGTCTGGTTATTAGTCGATGATGTAGGTCCTGGGGACTCTTGGTCATATGTTTCGCCAGCGATCAGTGTCTCTTTCTTTGAGAACAAACTCCAATCCGCAGAACAAGCATCAAGCAAATGATCAACAAAAGGAAAATGTATCCAACTATGTACGCTTACATATCTCCACATGCTCAATCTGCTTTTTATGATGTTCATGGTATATGAAATGATTAAATGTCCTTATTCACCCTTAGATATATATTTGCCAAATCATGAAGTCCAGTAGCTGCCCTCAAACTCTGTAAGGATCAGGCACATGCTAAGGTATGCAGCCCACGTTAGGCTGTGACGGGAAGGATTACAGGGACTTTTTTTCCAACAAGAAAATGAAAAGATCTATTTATTCACAAAAATATAAGTGAGCATCTGATTCAAGGAAAAATACTCCTAAGGCAAGTATAACAGTTCATGATACTCACCTAGCATTCACAAATAGAGATTGGCCATGCCTTCACTGCCTGATGAGGTTGTCAATTTTATTTTTCCTTGTTCGGAAAAGATAATGAAGATTAAAATGATGGGTCTAGTATGTCACTTCAGCAATAGGATGCAGTCACCATATTTTAGTTAGATGAACACAGATTAATGCCAAACGTTTTCATTAGTAGAATATAATGGAACAATTCCATTCTCAAAATGTTGGAACATAATGCATCAAGTCCAATGAGATACACTACCAGAAAGAAATGATTATAATTCCCTAAACACATAACCATACCGTTAAACAACTATCTTCTTCTCCTTTACCGCCCCTGTTGATGGGGCATCTGGCTCACAATCCAGCCTCCACCCCCACTCAAGGTCTTCTGATCGAGATATGGAAGAGTCAATTAAAAGATGAAATTTGAATTTAAGATGATTTCAATTCTGCAATGAAGACAAGGCTAATTAATTTATAGTGTGTCGGCCCTACCAAGATTAACCGTAGGAAGCGCCTCTAGAACCAGAATGAGCAGCTCACATTCACTATGTTGAGTAGCTGCATGAGCTGCTCATTCTAGTCCTGGAGGTGCTTCCTATGGTTTTAATTGTAGTCTCAGATCTCTGTATTAGCTGTGTTTTCCAAACACCTTTGGCTTCAATAGCAGCAATGTGCTCTTCTGCATCATCATATGAAGAGGACTCCAGATATGGATGCACGGGTAGATTCACTATCATGAAGTAGCATAGGAGTGCTAAAAAGACTGACTCAGACCTTTCTACCGCCATATATTTCCCGGCGTTATTCAGCCTTCGGTAATCATAATTCTGTTAGCATGGTATCAAGTATCATACTGCAAGGCATCCTCACTACTGCTGGAGAAGCTGCAGTTTTCAACAGCATGTAAAGTGGCATTAGGGGTATACCTTAGACTCAAAACTTATAACCTGTTTATACTGATCAAAGGAATAAACAACCTATCAATTAAATCAAAATCACATGACATGGCGAATGATCAAACCAAAAAATATTGGTTTGAGAAAGATAGCTGACCTGGGCAGGTGTTTGAGGCTGGTTATTAGTCGATGATGTAGGTCCTGGGGACTCTTGGTCATATGTTTCGCTAGCGATCAGTGTCTCCTTCTTTGAGAACAAACTCCAATCCGCAGAACAAGCATGAAGCAAATGATCAACAAAAGGAAAATGTATCAAATATGCACACTTAAATATCTCCACATGCTCAATCTGTTTTTTATGATGTTCATGGTATATGAAATGATTAAATGTCCTTATTCACCCTTAAATATATATTTGCCAAATCATGAAGTCTAGTAGCTGCCCTCAAACTCTGTAAGGATCAGGCACATGCTAAGGCATGCAGCCCACATTAGGCTGTGGTGGGAAAGATTACAGGGACTTTTTTCCCAACAAGAAAATGAAAAGATTTATTTATTCACAGAAATATAAGTGAGAATCTGATTGAAGGAAAAATACTCGTAAGGCAAGTATAACAGTTCATGATGCTCACCTAGCATGCACAAAACAGAGACTGGCCATGCAATCTTCACTGCCTGATGAGGTTATCAATTTTATTTTCCCTTGTTCGGTGAAGATAATGAAGATTAAAATGATGGGTCTGCTATGTCACTTCAGCAAAGTAACATGTAAAAATACAGTACAACACTCATTTTAGCTTTCCACAATATTGGCAAATATCACTTTTAGCCATAGGGTGGAGTCACCATATTTTAGTTAGATGAACACAGATTAATGCCAAACGTTTTCATTAGTACCATATAATGGAACAATTCCATTCTCATAATGTTAGAACATAATGCATCAAGTCCAATGAGATACACTACCAGAAACAAATGATTATAATTCCCTAAAGAAGTGTGTACATAGAAATTATAGCCAGACAACTTACTGTAAGCATGGGCTCCCACATGGCAAAATCATTATTCCGTTTTGATAAGACCAGCAAAATATCATAGACAGATACCAAGAAAACGCCAGAGCGACAGAAAATATTGATCAATTATTGGTTACTGGCAAGACAAAAGGTAGAAGGAACCATAGTATAAGTAAAAAGGGAACCGCAATTTAAGTACAATGGAACCATATGAGTATATGAATGCAGTTAAGGGGGAGTTTGTGTCGTATCCATAATGCTCGTTCGCGGTGGTTGACTTGCCAGATCAGGTGGACCGATTATCCCAATCACCATGAAATCATTGTTCTCCATCAAATACTTCAAAAAAGGAAGAAGTAAAAAACACGAGTTCAATTTTTCATGCATGCCATTTAGCAACCAGTAATTCTAAGTTTTAGTTGTAACGTAAACGTATAGGACGCAAGTATCAATAGCCGGATTGTATATATGTCAAGAACAACTGTGTGCAATACAAGGTATAGCTCCACAAATAATTCTAGTGTACACTATACATATATAGGTTAAGAACTACTGTGTACTGACCAGCCCTTCTGAAATCCCTGGTCCTATGTGATAACATACACGAAAAATCCTGCTAACCTGGAAGGTTGTGGGCACTGCTGAACCAAATGTTGAATTCAGAGAGAAGGAAGCAACAAACGACTCCATTAAATATATCCAGGGAGAATACTTCAGAAAATTAACGAATCCATATGCTTAATGCTGAATGAGACATCAATGTGTGCACTGGCTCAGATCAATCGTAATCACAACATCCCTCCAGTAGTATGTAGATTTGCTAAGTTTTTGTAGTGACAGAGAATAATAGCATGACATACGTACATTCAAAACTCGACCAGTTTCCATTGCTATCATGCCCAAGGGAATTGTCACAGATCTACTGATCCTAAGTTACTTTGATCCCAGCATTATCAACGTAGCAGACACAAGCAAAATGGTAGATTCTGATTTTCCCACCTGGGTGCATCCATCTTGCCCGTCGATAGGAGGAGAGCTCTTCCTTCTGCCCTGAAAACGTCGATCCCTGGAGGAAGGACTTCCATCCACGTCCTCACCAAAGGGACCTGTAAAAGCACAAAAACACAAGCGGGAAACAACGCAAGACCAAAGGAAACATCAATTTCCACCGCTCACATCAACTTTTCTTACCATCTCATCGGTTGCGGAAGGAAAGCCTCGCGGCCCGTGCCGCGGCCGCGGACACTCCCTGCCCCGGCGACGATGGCGGACGACGAGTCAGGGGCCCCGACCAGGTAGGCGTGCTGGATGAGGTCGATGCCGGCAGGTGGGGCGGAGGGGCAGCAACGGAGGAGGAAGAGGTGGATCCGCGACGACAGCAATGGATCCACGAAGAAGTGTGTACAATGAGATACACTACTAGAAACAAATGATTATAATTCCCTAAAGAAGTGTGTACATAGAAATTATAGCCAGACAACTTACTGTAAGCATGGGCTCCCACATGGCAAAATCATTATTCCGTTCTGATAAGACCAGCAAAATATCATAGACAGATACCAAGAAAACGCCAGAGCGGCAGAAAATATTGATCAATTATTGGTTACTGGCAAGACAAAAGGTAGAAGGAACCATAGTATAAGTAAAAAGGGAACCGCAATTTAAGTACAATGGAACCATATGAGTATATGAATGCAGTTAAGGGGGAGCTTGTGTCGTATCCATAATGCTCGTTCGCGGTGGTTGACTTGCCAGACCAGGTGGACCGATTATCCCAATCACCATGAAATCATTGTTCTCCATCAAATACTTCAAAAAAGGAAAAAGTAAAAAACACGAGTTCAATTTTTCATGCATGCCATTTAGCAACCAGTAATTCTAAGTTTTAGTTGTAACGTAAACGTATAGGACGCAAGTATCAATAGCCGGATTGTATATATGTCAAGAACAACTGTGTGCAATACAAGGTATAGCTCCACAAATAATTCTAGTGTACACTATACATATATAGGTTAAGAACTACTGTGTACTGACCAGCCCTTCTGAAATCCCTGGTCCTATGTGATAACATACACGAAAAATCCTGCTAACCTGGAAGGTTGTGGGCACTGCTGAACCAAATGTTGAATTCAGAGAGAAGGAAGCAACAAACGACTCCATTAAATATATCCAGGGAGAATACTTCAGAAAATTAACGAATCCATATGCTTAATGCTGAATGACACATCAATGTGTGCACTGGCTCAGATCAATCGTAATCACAACATCCCTTCAGTAGTATGTACATTTGCTAAGTTTTTGTAGTGACAGAGAATAATAGCATGACATACGTACATTCAAAACCCGACCAGTTTTCATTGCTATCATGCCCAAGGGAATTGTCACAGATCTACTGATCTTAAGTTACTTTGATCCCAGCATTATCAACGTAGCAGACACAAGCAAAACGGTAGATTTTGATTTTCCCACCTGGGTGCATCCATCTTGCCCGTCGATAGGAGGAGAGCTCTTCCTTCTGCCCTGAAAACGTCGATCCCTGGAGGAAGGACTTCCATCCACGTCCTCACCAAAGGGACCTGTAAAAGCACAAAAACACAAGCGGGAAACAACTCAAGACCAAAGGAAACATCAATTTCCACCGCTCACATCAACTTTTCTTACCATCTCATCGGTTGCAGAAGGAAAGCCTCGCGGCCCGTGCCGCGGCCGCGGACACTCCCTGCCCCGGCGACGATGGCGGACGACGAGTCAGGGGCCCCGACCAGGTAGGCGTGCTGGATGAGGTCGATGCCGGCAGGTGGGGCGGAGGGGCAGCAACGGAGGAGGAAGAGGTGGATCCGCGACGACAGCAATGGATCCACGAAGGCGGAGGCGTCCGAGGGGTTCCGCGGCGACGGCGGCGGCGGATCCACGATGGCAGCGATGGATCCAAGAAGGCGGACGTGCGCGTCCAGATGGGGATCTATGGATCGGCTTTCGGCTCCAGAAGGGCGGCGGGTTCGTTGTGCGAGTGGGGCGCCTTTGATGTGAGACTGAGGGCGGCGGCGAAGGGATGAAGGGCGGCGGCGGCGAAGGGATGAAGGCGGCGACGAACGAGGGAAGGGAGTCTAGCATGCGAGTCGTTCTCGCTCGAGGGCATGTGACGTCGCTCGTGCGTGTGGGTTTTTTTTCGTTGGTTATTTTTCGTAGGTTCTTTTATCGCTGGTTAATTTTTGTAGATTTTTTTTCGTCGCTTGTCTCGGGCGCGATCGGTGCTTACGACCTGAAGAGCGCGGGGGCTGGTGGAGGACTCGGTACGTGGTTTTGTCGGTTCGTGGCGGGTCAGCGGGAGGTGGGAGCAAGTATCAAAGAAGTATCAAAAAAGACCGGGTGAGGTGGGACGAAAATAAAACCCGGAACGCGGACTACCAACTGAGACATTAGGAGTAGAGATTTTCAAAAGATGGCCATTTTGTGCTGAAATTTGGCCAAAGGGCCAGTTTTGTGATTTTTCACGCGGCCGTTGGAGGGTGAATTTTACATTTGGAGTGGAGTTTGAGGACCAAATCGTATAAAGGACATCGCCGCCTGCGGCTCAACGAGTTAAAACCCTAAAACCCAAACCTGCTCCTCCTGTCTTTCCCAGCGTCGCCTCCACATACTCCAGTCAACCAATTCGCTCCCGGCCACCACGGCAATGGCCATGGATTTGGACGAGCCGCTTGCCGCGGAGAAGGGCGAGGTGGCGCTGCAGCAGCTGCGGCGCGCCGACCCGTCCGTCTACCTCTCCCCGTCCGCCGACCTCGCCGCCGCCGCCCGGGCGGCTCTGAAGCACTTCCACTCCTCGCTCGCCGTCGTCTCCCCCGTGCAGCCGCCCCCGCTCCCCAACCTCCTCGCCGGCCCCAACTTCGACGCCGAGCAGATTTGGTCCCAGAGCGAGCTGCTCTCCCGCCCCCTCCTCCCCCACCTCCACCGCCAGCTCCGCCGCCTCGAGCACCAACCGCCTGCGCAGCCGTCGGCTACTCCTCCGCCGTCCAAGACCGCTGAAGCCGAGGAGGGCCCGTCAGACGAGGAGGAGGATGGAGAGGGTGACGAATCGGAGGAGGAGGAGGATGAGGGTGGCCTGGAGGACACGGATGACGAGTTGGAATCGGGGGAGGGGGAGGATGAAGAAACGGAGGAGCTAGGGGCGAAGGCAGGGAACGGGGTGGAGGACAGGTTTCTGAAGATGAAGGACCTGGAAAAGTTTATGGAGGAGGGGGAGGAGCTGGAGTACGGTGGGGGTTCCAAGGGAGGAGAGAAGAAGAAGGCTAGTGTAAACTTGATGGAGGACGATAGTGATGAGGAGGATGTGGATGAAGATGACGGGGGTGATGATGAAGATGATGACGATTTGGATGTAAGTAATTTGTACTCACACACTCTCTTTATATACATGGAATGATTGTTAGCTCTGATAGAATCTAAGATGTAGAACCATAAGTAATTCATTAAGGGAAGCCAAAATTTCTTATGGATGTGCAATATAAATGACTTAACAGCTAGTGCTAGTTCATGAAATGCATTGCACACATATGTTTATAGCTACTGCATAGACCAATGTGCTCCTTTTGACAGTTATAGTGTTAGATACCACACTTTATTGATGAAGGACATTAACCTGAATTCCTTTCTTCTTAATTTGATTGGTGGCACTATTAACTGTAGTTGGAAGATTTTGAGTCTGATGATGAAGAGGGTGCGGGGAAATCCGGCGGAGATATAAGGTAAGCATTTTATGCTAATCTCAAGTATGCGATTGTGGTGATTGTGAAAATGTGAATCAATTTGTATTATGTGCTCCTTATATCTGTTAAAGTGTGCCACAGCACAGTTCATCGATCATGTGAAGATATGACAATAGTAGCCATGTAGGATTTTAAAATTGCTTGAACAATACTTCACAACTCTTTCCCAACTTGTAACACATAGAAAATAAATTGATCTATGAAAAAAATCAAAGGGTGGATAATTGGGAATTTCTTATGCATGATATTTATGCATGTTCTAGAAATTCCACACTGTTAATATACAAGATATCACTACATGAGACTTTCCTTTCTTTAGGTGAATAGAAGGGAAGGGAGCCTTCCTTTCATTGACATAGGGGAGAAATTAAGTATTAATACTTGTGTGGAGATGGACTCAATTATAGTAGAAAAGTAAATAATGAAAAAGAGCCCCGTTTGTACATAATTTGTTGATGAGAGGGAAAAAAACTAGCCTATGAAAAATAGATTTAATGTACAGAAGCTTGCTGCCACCTGTACTGGAGATTTGAAGTAGTAATTTACCTTTGTGGGGTTGCAGTGAAACAAGTCTGAAAAGAACAGAAAAGCATGATTTTGCGTACCACCTAACATAGAAATTAACCAATGAAAAAGTTAGATTTCATACAGAACAACTTTCGTGCCACCTTTACCAAGACAGGGAAAAGGCTATTATCCAATTGCCAACCACCTCCATGAGGGTTCAACAAAAAAAATTCACAGAAAAAGGTGTCACTACTCACTTCTACATAACATAGCAAGTTGATTTTACTGGAGAGATAACCAAGTCGTACAACTTATTTGCTGGTGCAAATGTCCCTGTTGGACAGTCGTAAGCACCCATCTTTTGTAGTGCATGCATTACAGTCCTTTCCTATCCCACCTACATTTGCCCAGTAAAACCTCTACAATCCGGACATGTTCTTTTAATGCCGAGCACATGTGCTCCCTTTTAAGTGTGTGTTTGAAGCTTCAAAAATTCAAAACGGATCTTACATGTACATGTCAGAGCGCACTATGTATCTTCAATGTTTTGTGAAGGCACCACTTGATTTGTGATCTGCACTAAAACGACGACGACAACAACAAAGCCTTTAGTACCAAACAATGTGGGGGGTAGGCTAACTAAAACGACAAGAACGAGAGGCTAAAAAGCAGCTTTATCTGCTCTATTTTTTTGTTGCACAGGCCGCAGAAATGAACCAAGTTTCCTCTCATGCTTCCAAATGTTTTAAACAATTCATGCGCATCGATATTGATTATTCTGTGCACTTGAAACAGTCTGAAGCTTGAGAAATAAAAGAAAATGCAGAATTGAAACTTGAGGTTATTCTATAATCTTCCTTAGGCTGTAGAATAATGTTATATATCATGCATTTTGGTTGCCATGAATTTTGTGTTGTGCTTTTAACCAGCTAAGAGTGTCTTTTCAGGTATGAGGATTTTTTTGAGGAAAGCTGTAAGCAACAAGTCAAGAAGAGAAATGGTTTCACAAAGAAAGTCCACTTCAAGGATGAATTGCATGAAATGGAAGTGGATAACATTGAGAAGGATGATGTAAATGATGGTCCAGCATTAGAGGTACTCATTTCAGTTGAAATAAGTAATGCACATATACTTGTTTATCAACATGCTTTCCCTTCTATGCAGGATGAACAAGGTCTTTCAACTCATGAAAAGGGGCTCTTGAAGATGCGTAACCAAATAGACATAATGGAGAAAGCTAGTCTTGAACCCAGTAAATGGATCATGCAGGGAGAGGTAGCTGATAGCATGTTTTGGAAATGAGACATATTTCTGACTCACAATATTGTGCTAGTAATAGTTAATTACCATTGCAATTGTGTTTTTTAAACGAGTTCCTTTTGTAGGTTGATGCTTCCAGGAGGCCCAAAAATAGTGCCCTGGAAGTGGATCTTGATTTTGAGCATAATGTAAGACCTGCCCCAGTAATCACGGAGGAAGTCACAGCTTCTCTCGAGGAGATGATCAAGAAAAGAATTGCGGAGGTAATATTTTTCTGGATATGTCACTATGTTCGTAACTGGGTCAACACTCAACAGTAGTATACCGGGAAATAGTAGAGTGAAATTGTGAGGAGTTCTTTGGTTATTTCGTTTTGTGACTCTGCTAGTAATATTGAGATAGCTTCTCTTGTTTCCTGACAGGGTCATTTTGATGATGTTGAAAAGCCTTCAACCTTGCCGTATAAAGCTCCAAAGCAGCAAATGGAGATGGTATGGTTTTGATCGGTTGCAATAACTAGAATTCTTTCATGATAACAGTATGATAATTGTGTGATTCACTATTGTTGCTATATTTCAACAGGATGAAAACAAGAGCAAAAAGGGTCTTGCCGAACATTATGAGGTCTGTATTGTCTTACTATGATCTTATTTTAAATCCAAACGAGTTGGTAGATAGGATCAGTTTTAGTATAGTTCATCCACTAACTGATTCTTTTGCTCTTCCAGGATGAGTTTAAGGAAAAAACTGGCATTGCACCTGCCACACTTGCTATTTCAGATGAACTGAAGAATGAGGTGAGCAATCAATTGTTTTTACTAGAAAACCTGAGTGACGTTGGATTTACCTATCATGATTACAGTTTTATTCTGCTCTTGTTGGTCTTAATTGTTGTGCAACATCTGATACATCATTTGTGTTGGATTGAAAGATAATGTCCGCTAAAGAGCAAATCTTGCATTGTCTTGTTAGTAAAGGCATGCCAGATGTTATTATATCCATCTAAATTAGCAAGTTTTCATGTTCCCTGCTTGTCCTGGTGACTGTAGTGTCAATATATTCATCATCACTTTTTCGTGGTGCACAAGATGCTTGTCATAGTACGAAGTACTCCCTCTGTCCGATAATATAAGAGCGTTTTTGACACTAGTGTAGGGAGTACAATTTTAATACCGATGCTCAGTGATGGTTTATTGCCATGCGATGTATATGAAGTTCGCTATTGGAATTTCCGGTGTTAGAAAAATACTCCATTTTGTAATGAATGAGAAGAAATGGATTGCTTCAGTCACTATATGCGTTACGTTAAGCATACATATTGCGTAGGTCACACTTGATACTTTACAGTTATCTTTTTTTTTGAAGTGCCCTTACTACATTGGCCAACTTGATTTTATGCTTCTGTTTCCTGCAATCTTTCCACCGGTGCTATGTGCATATGTTCTCCTTGTCTTTATTATGATATCAACTATCAGTCTGGCTATGTGGATATTTTTGTGTTACCAAAGTGATACTTCCTGATTCTGACTAACTTCTTATTCAACTCAGGCAAATGATTTATTTAAGAGGATATGCTTGAAGTTGGATGCGCTCTCTCATTTCCACTTTGCCCCAAAGCCGGTATGTGATAGCTCTCTATTAGACAGCAGCGTATAATACCTAAAGTTTGCAATTTTTGGTAAGAAGGACAAGTGTTGTCTTTTCAGGTCATTGAGGATATGTCTATACAAGTTAATGTACCTGCTCTAGCAATGGAAGAGGTACCACAATCATTGTTTTTCTCTCGTGAAGTTATTCTATTTGAGTATTTCATTCATGTAACGACTTGTCTTCCTCCTTGCAGGTTGCACCTGTAGCTGTTTCAGATGCCGCAATGCTCGCTCCCGAAGAAGTTTTTGAAGGGAAAGGGGATATTAAAGAAGACGCGGAGCTTACACAAGCTGAGCGCAAAAGAAGAAGAGCCAACAAGAAGAGGAGATATGCAGGTATTTTTTTCTCTATTAGGTCTTTGGGGGTTTCACTCGCCTCGATGGCTTTCAAAAAGTCCTCCCAAGAAACAATGAATCCTGCTCTCTACTTCATCACCAGAGTAATTCATGGTTGTATTCAGTTGTATTACTCCCTCCGTTCCTAAATATATGACGTTTTGGTAGTTCTTGAACTACCAAAACGCCATATTTAGGAACGGAGGGAGCAGTATATTGGAAGATTTGGAGTAGCGCAATCGCACACATAGACTGAATTGTGTTGGCAACATGACAAAACCTGCTACTTTGCCATGCAGAATCACACAAGGAGAGGCCAGCCAAGCTGCGGAAAGAGAACTCATCAAATATATAGGAAGCTGCTGCTTACATGCTATGTATTTCGAATCTTTGGGGTTAGTTGGAGGGAGGACCGCCACCAACAGTGTAATGCCTTTCGTGATCTGATGCCTGGCCTGCAATTTCAAGGCTCTGATGTAGCCAGTTTTCGAGCTTTCATGCAGTGTAAAAGCATTTCCGTTTAGAATTTTTCATAGGGGAGTGAGTGTTGTCTTCTCGAGTAGCGGGGTTAGCAGTGCTGGAAAAAATGGAATTGAACTCTTGCGAGTAAAAACGGCATGCACTATATTGGTTCAATGCATCGGTGTGTACTTCCGGCACTCGAAGCCGAATTCAACCCAGAAACTGAGCAAGGTGGTACACAGTTTGACCATATTCGAATACAGTTTGACCATGTTGTACCTCCATAGTTAAAATTTTGAGATTGACTATTGAGCGCGGGAGCATCATCATCATAGTTTTTTTTGTTTTTTTTTTGCTGGGGAATCATCATCATCATTATTGTAAGTTTGCAACCATTTGCTTAGTTCAACTCCAACGGACGCTCATTTTTTTCCGTTTGGATAGTGGCGTCCGGCCGTTTTCCTAGATGCGCTAACCGTTGGGCGCATCTAATCCAGCATGGCTGCCTGGAGCCTCTATGTATACTTTTTTTGGGCCATCGGAATACATTTTTTTATTTCATTCAACGACATATTGATACATTAGAATATACAATTCACCAATTCTTCACTAGGGAAGCGAGAACAAAGAGAACACAGAATCAAAATAAGACACTTCAAAAGGTAACCAACTTTCATAAATGCTCCCACTAGTTGGATTAATATCTTCTCTATATCTTTATTGTTGATCTGCGGCTTCTCGAGTTTGCACACTTATTTCTTGTTCGATTACAAAGAATTCGATGTTGCTTAACATCTAGTCTCACCTCTAGCCTTCATTTTAGCAACGAATGCTCAAGCTTCTATCAATTTTCTTGTTATCAATAGATCAATGTAATCTTCTTCCCGATATCAAAACTTGCACCATCCTACACACAAATTTGAGCAAGCAATAAGCTATTGACAATGCGTCAAATCTGTCGTGAAAGTGTCACGACAGATGTCCTTATGGAAGGACTTAGTTGTGGAGCCATTGTGACGAGGTTAGCTTAAAGGGGTTAAACGGGACAAAGGACACGGAGAGTTATACTGGTTCGGCCCCTTGCGGTGAAGGTAAAGGCCTACTCCAGTTTGAGGTGATATTGCTAAGGTTTCGATTACCAGGGAGCAAACACGCTTTGTCTGGCTCTCGATCTGAAGTTTCTTGCCCTAAGCCGCTGTCGGGTCGTCCCTTTATATACACGGGTTGACGCCCTGCGGCTTACAGAGTCCTGGCCGGCTCATACAACGTGTCCAACTCGGTGACGTATCTTACATGCCTTACATTACAAGTCTACACATACATGTCGGTTTATACTTACGAGCCTTAAGCCGCCTCTGGGCTTGGGCCTCTTATAATCCTAACTGTGAACCGCCATCTTGTATACTCTTGGGCTTCATTTTAGATGAACCGCCATTGTGGTTGACCCGGCCCCTCCTGGGCGGGTCATATCTGATAGTCATATCTCCAATATTAGGCCCCAGGTTGATTTAAACTTGTTCATGTCAATCTTCAACATTTAGAAAAAATCCTTCTTCATCTGCTGTGACATATTGTAACCCGCCATGACGTCATCTCCAGAAATCTCGGAAACCTGCCACGACGTCATCTTTAACGGATCTTTTATCTTTAATGACCTTCCGAAAATCGAGGCATTCAATTAGTTGGATAATCATCATTTGGCCTCCTCGTTTTTCGCGCCTGCCTGTTACTCTTTTCCTTATAAATAGGGTCAAACCGCCCCTTTCTCATTCTCCTCTCTTCTCCTTCTCATCTTCTTCCTCCTCGTGACGCACCAGCCCGCACGAGCTCCGCCACCGTCGACCTTCGTCCCCTTCGTCAACTCCGGCCGCTGCATCGCCCTGAACGGACTAGAAACGCCGCGGCACTCCTCCGCTGTCAACTAGCACCAGTAAGCCCTCCCTTTTCCTCTTCATGGATATGTTCTTAGGGTTTCGGTGTTCGTCGGTGTTCATCACCGTTTCTTCCCTTTCTCCTTTCCAGATCATAGTTTAATCTGAAAATAATGTAGGTCCTGTGTGGTAGCAGCTTTAGCACCCGCTTTTGATATTAGAACATATCCTCATCACGACAGATCTCCTCTGGGGCACCTCCACTTTTCTGCTGCCGCCTCTGTAGGTTTAGAATTTATTTCCTTTTTCTGAACAGTTGCAGATCTGAATTTATAGCTTTAACTTGTGGAACCTGTTTGTCCCAACACTTAGCCAATTTTGCTCTTGTTAGATCTTGAATATGGGTGGCTTACTTTACCGGCTTATCGTTACTTCATATATCATTAGCCCTCGCTTAAGCCGCCATTCTGAATGTACACTGCAACCGTTAACTTGTGATTTCACCAACTAACTTGAGTTGGCAAATTATTCCCTTCCTTTAGGTTGTCCTTCTTTCACAATGCCACCAAAGACAGTTACTACATGTAACTGGGTTCCCTCCATCGTCACTGAGGGTACTTTGAAAGATTTTGTGAAAGTTGGATATTTGCCAGAGAAGAGTGTCATGCATTACCGCGCTCCTGACCCGGGCGAAGAGAGACCTCTGCCAAAGGATGGTGAAGTCATTGTATTCACTGATCATATGAACCGGGGCTTCTCACCGTCCGGCTAAGTTTTTTCGAGATGTTCTGCACTTCTTCAAACTCCATCCTCAAGACATTGGACCCAACTCCGTGTTAAACATCTGTAACTTTCAAGTTTTCTGTGAAGTGTACCTTCAAGAAGAGCCTAGTGTCGAGCTTTTTAGGGAATTCTTCTATCTGAACCACCAAAATGAGTTCACAAATGGGCCCAGCTTGGAACTTGGTGGAATCTCAATTCAACGCAGAAGAGACGCCATCTTCCCTCAAGCAGCTCTACCGAGCCACCCCAAGGACTGGAATCATACATGGTTCTATTGTAAAGATATCTCGCCGGCTGATGAAAATCCATTGCCGGGTGGGTGATTGTGTTGAACGTCTTGACCCAAAACATCAACTCCCTGAAAAACTAACCGCCGCCGAACGTAAGAAACTCGCCCCTACTATCAAAAAGGTCCAAGATCTTCTAGGAAACGGTTTAACCGGAGTGGATTTGGTCCGATGCTGGGTCTCGTGGCGGATCATACCCTTAAGCCGCCGATCTGGCTTGACGTGTACTTATACCGGAGAAAAAGACAATCCATTACGCCATAGCTCTCTGCGTCTGACTAAAGAGGGCATTATTGAAATGGCAACAACACTTGTAAATGGAAAATTCGAAGACTGCAGCAAAGTGGGTCTGAACCCTTTTTGCAAGCTTAACTTGCTGCCATATGTAAGTCTCTTGATTTCACTTACTTTATCTCATTATCCAAATATTATGTGAACTCAAGTATGTTACTCTTCCGCAGGCTAAATCTGATTTCTGGAAGGCAAAATATGACCACGAAGCCGCCAAAAAGGCTAGGGCTGCCGCGAAAGCCGCCAGAAAGACCAACAAGAAACCTAGGAAGAAATCAAGCACCTCTGATCTTCTTAAGATGGATGACACCTCAGAGTCGGAGGTAGCCCTTGACTCTCTTGGCTTGTTTTTCAACCATCTTATTGTTGGGGAACGCAGTAATTTCAAAAATTTTCCTACGCACACGCAAGATCATGGTGATGCACAGCAACGAGAGGGGAGAGTGTTGTCTACGTACCCACGCAGACCGACTGCGGAAGCGATCACACAACGTAGAGGAAGTAGTCGTACGTCTTCCCGATCCAACCACCGTTACTCCGGCACCTCCGAGTTCTTAGCACACGTACAGCTCGATGACGATCCCCGGGCTCCGATCCAGCAAAGCATCGGGGAAGAGTTCCGTCAGCACGACGGCGTGGTGACGATCTTGATGTTCTATCGTCGCAGGGCTTCGCCTAAGCACCGCTACAATATGATCGAGGTGGAATATGGTGGCAGGGGGCACCGCACACGGCTAAGGAACGATCTCAAGGATCAACTTGTGTGTCTAGAGGTGCCCCCTGCCTCCGTATATAAAGGAGCCAAGGGGGAGGGGTGCGGCCAGCCCTATGGAGGCGCAGGAGGAGTCCTACTCCTACCGGGAGTAGGACTCCCCCCCCCCCAATCCTAGTTGGACTAGGATTCCCCGAGGGGGAAAGATAGAGGGGGGGCCGGCCACCTCTCCTAGTCCTAATAGGACTAGGGGAGGGGGGAGGTGCGCATCCCACCTTGGGCTGCCCCCTTCTCCTTTCCACTAAAGCCCACTAAGGCCCATTTAGCTCCCGGGGGGTTCCGGTAACCTCCCGGTACTCCGGTAAAATCCCGATTTCACCCGGAACACTTCCGATATCCAAATATAGGCTTCCAATATATCAATCTTTATGTATCGACCATTTTGAGACTCCTCGTCATGTCCGTGATCACATCCGGGACTCCGAACAACCTTCGGTACATCAAAATGCATAAACTCATAATAACTGTCATCGTAATGTTAAGCGTGCGGACCCTACGGTTCGAGAACAATGTAGACATGACCAAGACACGTCTCCGGTCAATAACCAATAGCGGGACCTGGATGCCCATATTGGCTCCTACATATTCTACGAAGATCTTTATCGGTCAGACCGCATAACAACATACGTTGTTCCCTTTGTCATCGGTATGTTACTTGCCCGAGATTCGATCGTCGGTATCCAATACCTAGTTCAATCTCGTTACCGGCAAGTCTCTTTACTCGTTCCGTAATACATCATCTCACAACTAACATCTTAGTTACAATGCTTGCAAGGCTTATGTGATGTGCATTACCGAGAGGGCCCAGAGATACCTCTACGACAATCAGAGTGACAAATCCTAATCTCGAAATACGCCAACCCAACATCTACCTTTGGAGACACCTGTAATGCTCCTTTATAATCATCCAGTTACGTTGTGACGTTTGGTAGCACCCAAAGTGTTCCTCCGGTAAACGGGAGTTGCATAATCTCATAGTTATAGGAACATGTATAAGTCATGAAGAAAGCAATAGCAACATACTAAACGATCGGGTGCTAAGCTAATGGAATGGGTCATGTCAATCAGATCATTCAACTAATGATGTGATCCCGTTAATCAAATGACAACTCTTTGTACATGGTTAGGAAACATAACCATCTTTGATTAATGAGCTAGTCAATTAGAGGCATACTAGTGACACTCTGTTTGTCTATGTATTCACACATGTATTATGTTTCCGGTTAATACAATTCTAGCATGAATAATAAACATTTATCATGATATAAGGAAATAAATAATAACTTTATTATTGCCTCTAGGGCATATTTCCTTCAGTCTCCCACTTGCACTAGAGTCAATAATCTAGTTCACATCGCCATGTGATTTAACAGCAATAGTTCACATCACCATGTGATTAACACCCATAGTTCACATCGTCATGTGACCAACACTCAAAGGGTTTACTAGAGTCAGTAATCTAGTTCACATATCTATGTGATTAACACCCAAAGAGTACTAAGGTGTGATCATGTTTTGCTTGTGAGATAATTTTAGTCAACGGGTCTGTCACATTCAGATCCGTAAGTATTTTGCAAGTTCTATGTCTACAATGCTCTACACGGAGCTACTCTAGCTAATTTCCCCCACTTTCAATATGTATCCAGATTGAGACTTAGAATCATCTGGATCAGTGTCAAAACTTGCATCGATGTAACCCTTTACGACGAACCTTTTGTCACGTCCATAATCGAGAAACATATCCTTATTTCACTAAGGATAATTCTGACCGCTGTCCAGTGATCTACTCCTAGATCACTATTGTACTCCCTTGCCAAATCAGTGCAGGGTATACAATAGATCTGGTATACAGCATGACATACTTTATAGAACCTATGGCCAAGGCATAGGGAATGACTTTCATTCTCTTTCTATCTTCTGCCGTGGTCGGGCTTTGAGTCTTACTCAACTTCACACCTTGTAATACAGGCAAGAACTCTTTCTTTGACTGCTCCATTTTGAACTACTTCAAAATCTTGTCAAGGTATGTACTCATTGAAAAAAAACTTATCAAGCGTTTTGATCTATCTCTATAGATCTTGGAGCTCAATATGTAAGCAGCCTCACCGAAGTCTTTCTTTGACAAACTCCTTTCAAACACTCCTTTATGCTTTACAGAATAATTCTACATTATTTCCGATCAACAATATGTTATTCACATATACTTATCAGAAATGCTGTAGTGCTCCCACTCACTTTCTTGTAAATACAGGCTTCACCGCAAGTCTGTATAAAACTATATGCTTTGATCAGCTCATCAAAGCGTATATTCCAACTCCGAGATGCTTGCACCAGTCCACAGATGGATCGCTGGAGCTTGCACATTTTGTTAGCACCTTTCGGATTGACAAAACCTTCTGGTTGCATCATATACAACTCTTCTTTAATAAATCCATTAAGGAATGCAGTTTTGTTTATCCATTTGCCAGATTTCATAAAATGCGGCAATTACTAACATGATTCGGACAGACTCAAGCATAGATACGAGTGAGAAACTCTCATCGTAGTCAACACCTTGAACTTGTCGAAAACCTTTTGCGACAATTCTAGCTTTGTAGATAGTAACACTACTATCAGCGTCCGTCTTCCTCTTGAAGATCCATTTATTCTCAATTTCTTGCCGATCATCGGGCAAGCCAACCAAAGTCCAAACTTTGTTCTCATACATGGATCATATCTCAGATTTCATGGCCTCAAACCATTTCGCGGAATCTGGGCTCATCATCGCTTCCTCATAGTTCGTAGGTTCGTCATGGTCAAGTAACATGACCTCCAGAATAGGATTACCGTACCACTCTGGTGCGGATCTCACTCTGGTTGACCTACGAGGTTTGGTAGTAACTTGATCCGAAGTTACATGATCATCATCATTATCTCCCTCACTAATTGGTGCAGGAGTCACATGAACAGATTTCTGTGATGAACTACTTTCCAATTATGGAGCAGGTACAGTTACCTCATCAAGTTCTACTTTCCTCCCACTCACTTCTTTCGAGAGAAACTCCTTCTCCAGAAAGTTTCTGAATTTAGCAACAAAATTCTTGCCTTCGGATCTGTGATAGAAGGTGTTCCCAACAGTAACTTTTTGGGTATCCTATGAAGACACACTTTTCCGATTTGGGTTTGAGCTTATCAGGATGAAACTTTTTCACATAAGCATTGCAACCCCAAACTTTGAGAAACGACAACTTTGGTTTCTTGCCAAACCACAGTTCATACGGTGTCATCTCAACAGATTTAGATGGTGCCCTTTTAACATGAATGCAGCTGTCTCTAATGCATAACCCCAAAACGATAGTGGTAGATCGGTAAGATACATCATAGATTGCACTATATCCAATAAAGTACGGTTATGATGTTCGGGCACACCATTACATTGTGGTGTTCCAGGTGGCATGAGTAGTGAAACTATTTCACATTGTTTTTAACTGAAGGCCAAACTCGTAACTCAAATACTCTTCTCTATGATCAGATCGTAGAAACTTTATTTTCTTGTTACGATGATTTTTCACTTCACTCTGAAATTCTTTGAACTTTTCAAATGTTTCAGACTTATGTTTCATCAAGTAGATATACTCATATCTGCTCAAATTCATCTGTGAAGATCAGAAAATAATGATACTTGTCGCGAGCCTCAATATTCATCGGACCACATACATCAGTATGTATGATTTCCAACAAATCTGTTGCTCGCTCCATTGTTCCGAAGAACAGAGTCTTAGTCATCTTGCCCATGAGGCATGGTTCACAAGCATCAACTGATTCATAATCAAGTGATTCCAAAAGCCCATCAGCATGGAGTTTCTTCATGCGCTTTACACCAATATGACCTAAACGGCAGTGCTACAAACAAGTTGCACTATCATTATTAACTTTGCATCTTTTGGTTTCAATATTATGATTATGTGTATCACTACGATCGAGATCCAACAAACTATTTTCATTGGCTGTGTAACCATATAAGGTTTTATTCATATAAACAGAACAACAATTTGTTCTCTTACTTAAATGAATAACCGTATTACTATAAACATGATCAAATCATATTCATGCTTAACGCAAACACCAAATAACACTTATTTAGGTTCAACACTAATCCCGAAAGTATAGGGAGTGTGCGATGATGATATCAATCTTGGAACCACTTCCAACACACATCGTCACTTCACCCTTAACTAGTCTCTGTTCATTCCGCAACTCCCGTTTCGAGTTACTACTCTTAACAACTGAACTAGTATCAAATACTGAGGGTTTGCTATAAACACTAGTAAAGTACACATCAATAACATGTATATCAAATATACTTATGTTCACTTTGCCATCCTTCTTTTCCGCCAATCACTTGGGGTAGTTCCGCTTCCAGTGACCAGTCCCTTTGCAGTAGAAGCACTTAGTCTCAGGCTTAGGACCAGACTTGGGCTTCTTCACTTGAGCAGCAACTTGCTTGCTGTTCTTTTTGAAGTTCCCCTTCTTCCCTCTGCCCTTTTCTTGAAACTAGTGATCTTGTCAACCATCAACACTTGATGTTTTTCTTGATTTCTACCTTCGTTGATTTCAGCATCACGAAGAGCTTGGGAGTTGTTTCCGTTATCCCTTGCATATTATAGTTCATCACGAAGTTCTACTAACTTGGTGATGGTGACTAGAGAATTCTGTCAATCACTATCTTATCTGGAAGATTAACTCCCACTTGATTCAAGCGATTGTAGTACTCAAACAATCTGGGCACATGCTCACTAGTTGAGCGATTCTCCTCCATCTTTTAGCTATAGAACTTGTTGGAGACTTCATATCTCTCAACTCGGGTATTTTCTTGAAATATTAACTTCAACTCCTGGAACATCTCATATGGTCCATGACGTTCAAAACGTCTTTGAATTCCCGATTCTAAGCCGTTAAGCATGGTGCACTAAACTATCAAGTAGTCATCATATTGAGCTAGCCAAACGTTCATAACGTCTGCATCTGCTCCTGCAATAGGTCTGTCACCTAGCGGTGCATCAAGGACACAATTCTTCTGTGCAGCAATGAGGATAAACCTCAGACCACGGATCCAATCCGCATCTTTGCTACTAACATCTTTCAACACAATTTTCTCTAGGAACATATCAAAATAGACACAGGGAAGCAACAACGCGAGCTATTGATCTACAACATGATTTGCAAAATACTACCAGGACTAAGTTCATGATAAATTTAAGTTCAATTTAATCATATTAGTTAAAGAACTCCCACTTAGATAGACATCCCTCTAATCCTCTAAGTGATTACGTGATCCAAATCAACTAAACCATAACCGATCATCATGTGAGATGGAGTAGTTTTCAATGGTGAACATCGTTATGTTGATCATATCTACTATATGATTCACGCTCGACCTTTCGGTCTCCGTGTTCCGAGGCCATATCTGCATATGCTAGGATCGTCAAGTTTAACCTGAGTATTCTGCGTGTGCAAAACTGGCTTGCACCCGTTGTAGATGGACGTAGAGCTTATCACACCCGATCATCACGTGGTGTCTGGGCACGACGAACTTTGGCAACGGTGCATACTCAGGGAGAACACTTCTTGATAATTTAGTGAGAGATCATCTTATAATGCTACCGCCAATCAAAGCAAGATAAGATGCATAAAAAGATAAACATCACATGCAATCAATATAAGTGATATGATATGGCCATCATCATCTTGTGCTTGCGATCTCCATCTCCGAAGCACCGTCATGATCACCATCGTCACCGGCGCGACACCTTGATCTCCATTGTAGCATCGTTGTCGTCTCGCCAAGCTTGTGCTTCCACGACTATCACTACCGCTTAGTAATAAAGTAAAGCATTACATCGCGATTCCATTGCATACAATAAAACGACAACCATAAGGCTCCTGCCAGTTGCCGATAACTCGGTTACAAAACATGATCATCTCATACAATAAAATTCAGCATCATGTCTTGACCATATCACATTACAACATGCCCTGCAAAAACAAGTTAGACGTCCTCTACTTTGTTGTTGCAAGTTTTACGTGGCTGCTACGGGCTTAAGCAAGAACCAATCTCACCTACGCATCAAAACCACAACGATAGTTTGTCAAATAGACTCCGTTTTAACCTTCGCAAGGACCGGGCGTAGCCACACTCAGTTCAGCTAAAGTTGGAGAGACAGTCGCCCGCAAGCCACCTGTGTGCAAAGCACGTCGGGGGAACCGGTCTCGCGTAAGCGTACGCGTAATGTTGGTCCGGGTCGTCTCGTCCAACAATACCGCCGAACCAAAGTATGACATGCTGGTAGGCAGTATGACTTATATCGCCCACAGCTCACTTGTGTTCTACTCGTGCATATAACATCAAACCATAAAACCTAGGCTCGGATGCCACTGTTGGGGAACGCAGTAATTTCAAAAAATTTCCTACGCACACGCAAGATCATGGTGATGCACAACAACGAGAGGGGAGAGTGTTGTCTACGTACCCATGCAGACCGACTGCGGAAGCGATCACACAACGTAGAGGAAGTAGTCGTACGTCTTCCCGATCCGACCCATCCAAGCACCGTTACTCTGGCACCTCCGAGTTCTTAGCACACGTACAACTCGATGACGATCCCCGGGCTCCGATCCAGCAAAGCGTCGGGGAAGAGTTCCGTCAGCACGACGGCGTGGTGACGATCTTGATGTTCTACCGTCGCAGGGCTTCGCCTAAGCACCGCTACAATATGATCGAGGTGGAATATGGTGGCAGGGGGCACCGCACACGGCTAAGGAACGATCTCAAGGATCAACTTGTGTGTCTAGAGGTGCCCCCTGCCTCCGTATATAAAGGAGCCAAGGGGGAGGGGTGCGGCCAGCCCTATGGAGGCGCAGGAGGAGTCCTACTCCTACCGGGAGTAGGACTCCCCCCCCCCAATCCTAGTTGGACTAGGATTCCCCGAGGGGGAAAGATAGAGGGGGGGCCGGCCACCTCTCCTAGTCCTAATAGGACTAGGGGAGGGGGGAGGTGTGCAGCCCACCTTGGGCTGCCCCCTTCTCCTTTCCACTAAAGCCCACTAAGGCCCATTTAGCTCCCGGGGGGTTCCGGTAACCTCCCGGTACTCCGGTAAAATCCCGATTTCACCCGGAACACTTCCGATATCCAAATATAGGCTTCCAATATATCAATCTTTATGTCTCGACCATTTTGAGACTCCTCGTCATGTCCGTGATCACATCCGGGACTCCGAACAACCTTCGGTACATCAAAATGCATAAACTCATAATAACTGTCATCGTAATGTTAAGCGTGCGGACCCTACGGTTCGAGAACAATGTAGACATGACCAAGACACGTCTCCGGTCAATAACCAATAGCGGGACCTGGATGCCCATATTGGCTCCTACATATTCTACGAAGATCTTTATCGGTCAGACCGCATAACAACATACGTTGTTCCCTTTGTCATCGGTATGTTACTTGCCCGAGATTCGATCGTCGGTATCCAATACCTAGTTCAATCTCGTTACCGGCAAGTCTCTTTACTCGTTCCGTAATACATCATCTCACAACTAACATCTTAGTTACAATGCTTGCAAGGCTTATGTGATGTGCATTACCGAGAGGGCCCAGAGATACCTCTACGACAATCGGAGTGACAAATCCTAATCTCGAAATACGCCAACCCAACATCTACCTTTGGAGACACCTGTAATGCTCCTTTATAATCACCCAGTTACGTTGTGACGTTTGGTAGCACCCAAAGTGTTCCTCCGGTAAACGGGAGTTGCATAATCTCATAGTTATAGGAACATGTATAAGTCATGAAGAAAGCAATAGCAACATACTAAACGATCGGGTGCTAAGCTAATGGAATGGGTCATGTCAATCAGATCATTCAACTAATGATGTGATCCCGTTAATCAAATGACAACTCTTTGTCCATGGTTAGGAAACATAACTATCTTTGATTAACGAGCTAGTCAATTAGAGGCATACTAGTGACACTCTGTTTGTCTATGTATTCACACATGTATTATGTTTCCGGTTAATACAATTCAAGCATGAATAGTAAACATTTATCATGATATAAGGAAATAAATAATAACTTTATTATTGCCTCTAGGGCATATTTCCTTCACTTATTGACACTGATTATTACCAGGATGACACAGGAGCCAGCCAAGCAGTTGAAGAAGAGGTAACTATTATTTCCTCCGACTTAGAACTTTTGCCAAGATAGAAACTTCGGCGAGTAACCCGGAAAGTAAGGTTTTCACACCCCTTGGCTTATTTAGATCCTCACTTTCTTTTGAAATGACAGCAACACGAGAATCGACGTCAAACCCGGACTAGTGAAGGTGACGAGCTGTCCTCCAGCTTACCAAACAACCCCGCTCCTCGAAAACATCGAAATGAGGTTCTTTTTAACTTTAAACTCTTTCCACCCGTCGCGAGTCTTATCTGCCTTCCTCCTAACTCTATTGAACCAACTGACCAGGAGCTTGCTCGTTCCTCCTCTGGCGACTCATCGCAAACCGAATTGCCGGCTTTTAGAACTGCCCCTGGGTAATGGCAATTAATTTTACTCTGTACCTCTTTATACTCTTAAACTTGTACTGACTTGTCATAAACCGTGTAGTGGTCAAGCAAATCCTCACAAGAAGGCAAAAGTGATCAAGCCAACTGAGGCGCCTGAAGTTGCTGAGCCGGAGCAACAAGTTTCTGCGTCTGACGTTTCTGACAAACAACCGGAAGATTTTGTTTCGGACCCTGCACCTGAAATTCCTGACCTTTCCCATGACCACACGGATGTCAATCCTACGCCCACCGAGTCATCCAACCCACTTAAGCCGCCAGAAGAACATGGTGAATACGTTATGATTACTGGCACCAGCTTCCAAGAACTGGGACGTCCAACTGTCTTGGCCAAACACTCCGTGAAGGATGAGTTCATTGAGAAGCGGAAATTGAAACTTGACATCGCTGATTATTCTCAACTGTCCGTCAATGAAGTATTCTCTGGTTATCTTAACATAGTTCATTCCAGTCGCGATCTTGAGATTGACATGGTGAAACAGATGCACCAAAAATATGAGGTATGACATCCGGCTTACATAAGTTATGTATATCCTACTAGCCCCCAAGTCTTCTGATTATGATAAGAATGAATAATCTGTAGACTTAGAAGAATCATAAGCTTCTGTCCTAGACTCCCTCCAAGTCTGGTTTAAAATTAAACCGGAGGCTGCAATAGCGTAATTTTGCATTCGTAGTCCCCAAGGGCCAGTTTAATCAGTATGAATGAGTCGGTCCTATTTATCACTGTGTAAGAAAAAAGAGCTTAACTACATAGCCTCCATGAGTCGGCTGAGACTGTTTACAGCACATCCGGCGCATTATAACAAAGATACAAGCAATATGCATTAGCCCCCAAGTGCCAAGTAGTGTTGCTTGCAAAGTGCTTGGGACTTTATTTATAAGAGCCGTTTCTTTGAAAAATTGTTTTGACAGACATTAGCCCCCAAGTGCCAAGTAGTGTTGCTTGCAAAGTGCTTGGGACTTTATTTATAAGAGCCGTTTCTTTGAAAAATTGTTTTGACAGACATTAGCCCCCAAGTGCCAAGTAGTGTTGCTTGCAAAGTGCTTGGGACTTTATTTATAAGAGCCGTTTCTTTGAAAAATTGTTTTGACAGACATTAGCCCCCAAGTGCCAAGTGTTATTGCTTGCAAAGGACTTGGGACTTATATTGTTGTAATCCGCCATAAAATATGTTTGATAAATCTGTGTTGCATGTAGGCTGCTACTGCTGAATTGGAATCTCAACTGAACGATGCCAAGACCCGGCTGGTGGCTCAAGAAAATGAGACCCGGAAAGCTGAGTCGAAATTCCAGTTTAGTTTGGCTGAATCGGAAAAGTTGAAGACCAACTTTAAGGCGGAGAAAAGGACTTGGCTTGAAGAAAAGACTGCTTTAACGCAGCGGGCCAAGAAAGCAGAAGCAACTCATCAGGATGTGACTACTGGGCTCTCCGTCTTAAAACATCGTGTATCTCAGATGGTTTCTACTATCTTCGGTGAGTCGCCTTGTTATTCATCCAAAGTTAGTACTTGCCACAATAATGTAAGCCGCCATTTAACCAATCTGTAACTTACTCAGGTCCCCGAAGCAGCAACCTTAGCCAAGACACACTTGTGAAGCTCAAGGCGGTCTATACTCTTGTCGAGCAATTGTATACGAGAGCTTCTTGTCGAGCAATTGTATACGAGAGCTCAACGAACATTGGCTACCATCTCCCCGGCTAATCAAGGACCCAATATGTTAAGCGATGTGCTGAAGAAATTATCAATCTTGCCCATCAGGATTCAAGAGATAAAACGGTCGTGTGCGAGAGCCGGTGCCGTGACGGCCTTGAGCCGTGCTAAGGCGTGGGTACCGGAGTTAGATCTGGCTGATGTAGCTAGCGGATATCCAAGTCTGAAGGAGGATGTACTTCTTTTGATCAACATGACTTCGTGGCTTGTGTTAAAGCAATCCGTCCTCATGCGACAGTCGTTGCCGAAGAAACCAACCTCTCTAAGTATCATCCAACTTACGACACAGAGAATCAGAAGATGCATACGCCTGCATACAAAGTGATGGACTTAATCCCGCCGATTCGTAAGCACACTATCGCTCCTGAAATTGACCCATCCAATCTGATTGACAACGAAGCTGAATTCTTTGCCTTGCGTAGCTTTGATTGGTCCAAACCAAACTTCCAGACGGCGAAGGAGGAAGAAGAACCGGCAAGGGATGAACCGGAGGCCTCCCAACGGCAAGGTCAAGAAGATTGAACCGCCGTGCGATTTAGAGACTTGATCTTTGGAAAAACACTTGATCTCCTTTTGGCCCATGGAGCCATGTAATAGGGTAGTTAAAACTTGTCGTTGTCGTGCCATCATGCATGTTTCTGTTGTGCGTAATACTGCTGATCCACCGGTTTAAAAAAATTATTCTGGGTATGATAGCCTTTGATTTATGCATATTTGAATTATTATTATCTTGCACACAAAGAAAACACAAGGGCCCTGGCGGCTTACCACCGGGCGGGTCATGATACCCAATTAAAGCCGCTGGGGACGACATAACCAGAGCTGGTCTGACAACTGCTAAGTAAAACGACATACCTGTAGTATATACTTAAACTACCTGCTTATCAGCTTCGTGAAACTGAGAGGTGTTAAAGTTATACCTCCAACCATAGGATTCATCACGCTTTGGCGATTTAGAGTCTGTCCTTCTGACTGGTTGTATAAACCCAAAATATGCTTCAAATATGAGCCATAAACGGGATAGCTGCGCCCGACTTACAAAAACCAGAAAACAACGAAAAAGCCAAACACAAATAAGAAATCAAAAGAGAGAGGCTTTTGTAGGCTGCCAAGCCAAAGTGTCTTCTTCAATGAAACTAGCCCGAGCCACTGGATTATTCGTGCTGTCGTGATCCTAACTCATAGTGTGCGCAATCGACATTTGAACCCTGGAATAAGTCTGGTCTTGCTCAAAGACTTATCAGGAGTACGCGGGGCCAGAGTAACAGTATCATAAGCTGATTTATCCAAGTTCCAAGGAAGGCGGCTTATGAAGCCTGGATCCATCCTGACTATCTGTAAACCGTGCTCTCGCATGACAAGCTGCCATTTGAACCTTAATCGAGCTCAGATCTTGGTCAAATACGCCGTAAAGACTGATCGTTAAGAGTTCGGCGGGTCAATCAGGATGACCTGATGGAGTTGAAGCAGCTGGTGTACAGGTAGGATGACCCGGCCAGAGTTTGTTCTCTTTGGTCGAATACACCTGTTTTTGAACAAACCTGGTCAAGAGGGTAGTAACGCTATGCTCTCTTTGGTCGAATACGCCTATGTTTAAGCAGGAAGCCCCCAAGTGACATACTTACAAGTGTGGCGTTTGAGCCGATCAAGAGGGTACCGACAGCTATGTTCTCTTTGGTTTATATACCTATGTTTGAACAGGAAGCCCCCAAGTGACCTTATGAGTTTTGGCATTGCGCCGATCAAAAGGGTACCGACAGCTATGCTCGATGAGCAGGAAGCCCCCAAATGACCATGTAGGTTTTGGCATTGCACCGATCAAGAGGGTACCGAAAGCTATGCTCGATGAACAGAAAGCCTGCAAATGATCTTCAGGGACCTATGTTTTAGCTGTGTTGTGCATCCAACTCTCTTTGGTCCCTGAGGTTGTGGGCGTTGAGCCTCTTAAATGATGATAAAGACTCAGCTTCGAAGAAGTGAAACGATAGAGGCCCTAAATTGTCAGGGATGCCGGCTTTATTATACTGCTTATAATATATACATCAGATAACTATGTACATCGTGAGAGCCGGAGGCTCAAGTATAGTAGGGTCGAAGATGAGCAATGTTCCACGGCCGACGGGTCTCCTCCTCCGATGTGCGTGAGTCCTTGTTGTCTTGAACGTCGATAAGGTAGTATGACCCATTATGCAGATTCTTGCTGACCACAAAAGGTCTTTCCTAGGGTGGTGATAACTTATGCATATCTATCTGATCTTGGATGAGCTGGAGCACTAAGTCGCCTTCTTGAAAGGTTCTGGTTTTAACCCGGCGGCTGTGATAACACCGTAGATCTTCCTGGTAAATCGTCGAATGAGCCGCCGCAAGATCACGCTCTTCATCCAATAGGTCAAGTGCATCTTGATGCGCCCTTTCATTGTTAGCTTCAACATAAGCCGCCACCCGAGGTGAGTCGTGACAGATATCACTAAGGAGAACCGCTTCTGCCCCATAAACCATGAAGAAAGGTGTGTAACCCATAGACCTGTTGGGGGTCGTGTTGATGCTCCATAACACTGAGGGTAACTCCTCCACCCAGCAACTCGGCGTTCTCTGCAAAGGAACCATAAGCCGGGGCTTGATACCTCGCAGAATCTCCTAATTTGCTTGTTCTGCCTGTCCATTGGATTGAGGGTGAGCCACAGAGGAAACATCAAGCCGGATGTGCTCCCGTTGAAAAAATTCTTCCATAGCGCCTTTAGAAAGATTAGGGCCATTATCTGTTATAATGCTATGTGGAAAGCCAAAACGGAAGATCACTTTCTTCATGAATTGAACCACCGTTGCCGCATCACACTTACTAACCGGCTCTGCTTCGACCCACTTAGTAAACTTATCCACCGCCACCAAAAGGTGGGTCTTCTTATCCTTGGACCTTTTAAAAGGTCCAACCATATCAAGCCCCCAAGCTGCAAACGGCCAAATAATTGGAATCATTCTCAATTCTTGAGCCGACACATGAGCTCATCGTGAAAATTTCTGACAGCCGTCACATCTTCTTACCAAATCCTCTGCGTCAGCGTGAGCCATCAACTAATAGAACTCGTGACGAAAGGCCTTGGCTACAAGAGATTTAGAACCGGCATAATGACCACAATCTCCTTCGTGGATCTCTCGTAAAATCTCACAACCTTCTTTAGGAGAAACGCAACATTGAAACGCCCCTGTTACACTGTGATGGTGCAACTCCCCATTGACAATCGTCATCGACTTAGACCACCGGGTTATCTATCTGGCCAAGACTTCATCCTCTGTCAACTCACCCCAGGTCATGTAAGCCAAATACGGAATCATCCAATCAGGGATAAGATGAAGAGCCGCCGCCAATTGCGCCTCCGGATCAGGGACAACAAGATCCTTCTCTGTAGGTATTTTAACAGATGGGTTAAGCAAGATGTCCAGAAACATGTTAGGTGACACCAGCTTCCGCTGAGACCCTAGCCTACTTAAAGTATCAGCCGCCTCGTTCTTCTGGCGATCAATATGCTCAACTTGGTAACCCTTGAAGTGACCTGCAATGGCATCAACCTCTCGTCGATAAGTCGCCATAAGTGGATCTTTGGAATCCCAAGTACCAGAAACTTGCTGAGCCACCAGATCTGAATCGCCAAAGCACATCACCCGGCTTAAGCTTATCTCCTTAGCCATCCGAAGACCATGGAGTAAGGCCTCATACTCAGCCGCGTTGTTAGTACATGGGAACATTAGCCGGAGAACATAAGAAAACTTGTCACCTCGCAGAGAGGTTAAAACAACTCCAGCCCCCGAGCCCTCCAACTGTCTGGATCCATCAAAGTGAATAGTCCAATATGTGTTATCCGGCTTTTCCTCAGGTGACAGCAACTCTGTCCAATCATTGATGAAATCCACAAGTGCTTGGGACTTGATGGACGTGCGCGGTACATACTTTAAACCATGAGGACCAAGCTCAATGGCCCATTTAGCAACCCGGCATGTGGCTTCCCTGTTTTGGATGATATCTCCTAAAGGATCAGAACTAACCACGGTGATGGGATGACCCTGAAAATATTGCTTAAGCTTCCGGCTTGCCATGAAAACCCCATACACAAGCTTCTGCCAGTGTGGGTACCTCTGTTTGGACTCGATAAGTACCTCACTGATGTAATAAACCGACCGTTGGACCGGGTACTCCTTGCCTGCCTCCTTTCTTTCCACCACGATGGCTACACTAATAGCCCGGCTATTAGCAGCCACATATAACAACAGAGGCTCTTTATCAACAGGGGCAGCAAGCACGGGCAGCTCAGCCAGCTATTTCTTCAGATCCTCAAACACTTGATTAGCAACATCACTCCAAACATAGTGATCTGTCTTCTTCATCACCTGATAAAGGGGAATAGCCTTCTCACCCAGCTGGCTTATGAACCGGCTCAGAGCCGCAATACGACCTGCCAGACGCTGAACATCATTAATACACGTCGGCTTAGCCAATGAAGTAATGACTTTGATCTTCTCCGGGTTAGCTTCAATGCCTCTGTTAGAAACCAGGAAACCCAAGAGCTTGCCTGCTGGCACACCAAAGACACACTTAGCCGGGTTTAGCATCATCTTGTAGACCTGGAGATTGTCAAACGTCTCCTTCAAATCATCAATCAGGGTCTCTATCAGTGTCAAAACCGGCGGATCTCGGGTAGGGGGTCCCGAACTATGCGTCTAGGCCGGATGGTAACAGGAGGCAGGGGACACGATGTTTTACCCAGGTTCGGGCCCTCTTGATGGAGGTAAAACCCTATGTCTTGCTTGATTAATATTGATGATATGGGTAGTACAAGAGTAGATCTACCACGAGATCAGAGAGGCTAAACCCTAGAAGCTAGCCTATGGTATGATTTTATGTTATGGTTGTTGTCCTACGGACTAAAACCCCTCGGTTTATATAGACACCGAAGAGGGTTAAGGTTACACAAGGTCGGTTACAAAGGAGGAGATATCCATATCCGTACTGCCTAGCTTGCCTTCCACGCCAAGTAGAGTCCCATCCGGACACGAGACGAAGTCTTCAATCTTGTATCTTCATAGTCTAACAGTCCGGTCAATGGAGATAGTCCGGCTGTCCGGAGACCCCCTAATCCAGGACTCCCTCAGTAGCCCCTGAACCAGGATTCAATGACGATGAGTCCGGCACGCAGTATTGTCTTCGGCATTGCAAGGCGGGTTCCTTCTCCGAATACACCGCAGAAGAATTTGAATACGAGGATAGTGTCTGACCCTGCAAAATAAGTTCCACATTCCACCGTAGAGAGAATAATATTTTGGCAGCATGACGTTACATCATGGACCGGTGATTATTCGAACCGTTTCTTTTAATCAGCCCCGCACATAACGCGAGGAAGTTTTTTGACATGTCTTGTCAAAGCAGAGATCGTGTCCCCTTATTATGGGATTCTCATCAATACGGGCGTGGGTTACCCAACCGCGCCATCAATTGCGGCGCTTGAGGGATAAGCAAGTTTTACCAGGCAAGTGGGGACGCTCAGTTTCGTCCGCCCATATAAAGGGATAAGGATTCACCTTTCTATCCACGCCTTCTTCCTCCCTTACCCATTCGTTTTCGCACACTCGAGCTCTAGCGCCCAAGTCCGCACTTCCCACCTCAACCTTCTCCAATCATGTCCGGAGCGGGAGGCAAGTGGATGGTCTCCTCCGTCACGGAGGGAGACATCAAGAAACTGAGGAGAGCCGGATACCTGCCAGGACGACATCGCGCACCGGCTCCCAGATGAGGGGCAGCTCATCCCACCCCTAGGCCCCATGAGAGGGTAGTATTCCTCACCCATTTCCTCCGCGGACTGGGGTTCCCTCTCCATCCCTTCATCCGGGGGCTCATGTTTTATTACGTCTTGGATTTCCACGATCTGGCCCCAAACTTCATCCTCAACATCTCAGCGTTTATCGTCGTGTGCGAGGCCTTCCTCCGCATTAAGCCCCACTTCGGCTTATGGCTGAAGACCTTCAATGTCAAGCCGAAGGTGGTGGGCGGCCGCCAGGCAGAGTGTGGAGGTGCCATGGTGGGCAAGATGCCCAACATAACATGGCTCGAGGGCTCCTTTGTGGAAACCATAAAGGGGTGGCAATCGGGGTGGTTCTATATCACCGAGCCGCGCGACCCTGCATGGGCAGCGGCCCCCGAGTTCCGATCTGGCATCCCCACGCGGCTCACCTCCTGGAACGATAAGGGCCTGTCCTGGGGTAGTTCGAAAGAGCTGACCGGACTCCAAACATGTATTCAAAACATGGTGGACAAGAAGCTCAAGCTTGTCAACATAGTCCAAGTTATGCTCATCCGCCGGATACTCCCATGCCAACAACGGGAGTTCAACTTGTGGGAGTTCAATCCGACGCATCATCGAACTCTGAACAGGCTCTTCGACACGACTCATGAAGACGCCTGGAGGGTGCTTTTCAAAAGTGCCGATGTCCCTCCCCCTATTACTGAGGATCGCGGATTCAGCGCGAAGCGCCAAGCCAGTGCGGTAAGCTGCTTTACCTTTCATAGGATACTTATTTTTTTTATATAAATTGACTCTATGCGGGATCTAAACTCCCGTACCTTTGACAGGACTGGCAGAAGATGGCCGGACAGATTGACTGTCTGGCTCCTTTGCCTGAAGGCCCCGCAGACGCTCTTCTGGCGAAGATGCTGACTCCGGCCCCTTATAAGGTGCCGGAGAAGACCAAGAAGGCCAAGGGAACCCGAAAGAGTTCCCGATGCCAGGCGTCGTCGGACTCACCGTCCGATGACTCTGCGGCGCACTCTTCCCCTGAAGACGAGGAAGAGGAAGAAGAAGATGCTCCCCCACCAACTGGGGGAGACAAGAAAAGGAAGGCCGCCCCAACTGGGGAGGCCGGAGGGTCCAAGAAGGGAAGGACTCTCCTTCCGGACAGTTCTACTGGCGCTGACAAAGGCGAAGACGAGTGGTTGCCCAGGGTCAAGCCCCCGGGGAGATCGTAAGTATTCGGATACCAGAGTAACTCATAGGATTCCTTTGTCGCACTGCTTTCCCTAACGCCGAACGCAATTATGCAGGCCGCCACGAGCCAGTATCGATGTATCATCGGACGGCTCCTTGGGCTTGTCGGACATGGATAGCGATCCAGTCCCGACAGCCACCTCCCCTCATCCTGCCGACGACGCCGAGGTGTTGTCTCAAGAGGCACCGGATCGAGGGGAAACAGTCCTGGAGGCGCCTCAAGGCGACCTTCCGGACTCCGGGAGCCGCGGGGATGGGACCCCCGAGAGCTCCGAGTTCGGCCCTCCGCCAAACACCGCGTCGGACCCTCCAGCGGTTTCGGGCTCGGGCAGGCGGTCTCCTTCTAAGAGGGGCAAGACGCCTGTGCCGGTGACCTCTGTCCATCCAGAGGCACCGGACAATCTGCTGGAAGCGCTTCGCAACGCTTCCATCGACGAGGAGCACCGCACTATCATGAGTGCGGTCATCCAGAAGGTTCAGTCCGCCAAGAGCGGATTGACTGAAGCCTGTGCCAGCCTTCTAACAGGCTTCGAGGTAAGTGTTTTAAAATGTAGTAGAAATATTATCGCATAGACAGTAGCCCCTGATGCTTTGTTCGGTGTTCAAAAAGAAAAGCCGAACAGTGGATCAAATAATATCGCAGGAGTCTAACATAAGTATGTCAATATGCGTATGCAGGCTTCGCTGCTGGCATCCGCCGCACTGACTGCGGAGGTCGCCGTGCTGAAGCAGGACCTCGAGGGGTCTAGGAAAGAGCTCGGCCTTGCTAAGAGGCAGCTCGAGGAGAACAAGGGTAAGTAGTACCCCGTCTATAGATATGTATATATAAAAAAGGACGCGATTGCAGAATGATAGAATCATTGTATGTTTGCCAGGGGCCAAGACCGAGGTGGCGACCCTGAAGCAAGAGCTAACCGAGGCCGAAGATAAAGCGGCCAAGGAGCGCACCGAGCGAGAGAAGCACGAGGCTCGGGTGGGCGAGGTGCAACAAGAGCTCCAGGATCTCGTGGCGAAGCACGAGGCGTTGGAGCTTGACTCAAAGACGCGGGAGTCTGAGCTTGCCGCGGCCCTTGAGACTGTAAAAAGTGCCAAGGCCGAAGCCTAAAAGGCCCTCCAAGCGATCGACACGATGAAGAAGATAGCGGCGGGTAAGGCTTTCTATATGCAAAGCAAGCATGTAAAAGTAAATTACCGATTACTTGCCCGAATCCGGAGCTCTCCAAGAGCATTCGCAAATCTGCCCCACAGTGTGTTCGATGCCGCACAATTTTACCAAGCCGAGGACGGAAGCTCGATGGAGAAGCTGTTCTAGTCTCAGTATGCTGAGGCTGAACATCCGGTGCCGATGAGCGACCAGCTGAAGCAGATGGTCGAGCTACATAAGGCGGCCGATCAGGCCATGAAGAGCTTTATAGTCCGGCTGTGGCCTGGCGACGCTCTTCCGAACAGCTTCTTCGGCCTGGTGAGGCGGCTTGTGGATGCCTGCCCGCGGCTGGAGGTCGTCAAGCGATCTGTCTGCATTGAAGGTGCACGCCGGGCTTTCGCCCGTGTGAAATTGCAGTGGGTCAAGCTAGACACCATGAAGCTGATCAAGGAGGGGCCGCCGGAGGGCAAGGAGCACCGCCACCCCGAGATGTACTACGAGGGTGTTCTGCCAGGTGCCCGTCTTATCGCAGATGAGTGTTCAAAAGATGTAATATTTGAATGAGACTTGTTCGTTTTATCCTGTATGTATGAAAACTTGTTTCATATGCGCTATGCAACACATATTGGAATTTAAAATATTACCTTCTGTTTGGCTGTTTATCCAATCTGAGAGATGGCTAGTCCTCGGCTTCTGCCCCCATGCCACGAGTGCTGGGGTGTTTGGGATAAACCTGAGCACTCTTGTTCCCATGTTTGGGTCCTTCGAGGGAGGTGCTCAGCACAACGAACAAGGCAACCAGACTAATAATGCTTTATCACTCTCACTTAGCCATAGAATTCTATAATTTTAAATTTCGGCGAAGCCCCTGGTATTCAGAAGGCCGAATTCGGGGCGCGATACACGCATGTAAGCCGGACATGGCCGGCCCCTCGCCCTAAGTGGCATAAGTCTTTAGGGACTCGAAAAACCTCGCCGAACAGCGACCAGTCTCCCGCCTTATCATGACAGTCAGTTTTAGCTTTCTCTACTGAGGTGCTAAGCCCGGCAGAACCGGGGCACAATCGCAGTAGTTGTCCTAGCGGTACCTTAGCCGATAGAGAGGAACGTAAGGTACCAAAACATAGGAGCCGGGCAAACCCAACATTTGACCAAAGACATGATTCGGAGCTGATGCATATAATGCTATAAGTTCGGGGTGCCGCACTTGTGAAAGTGTTCAGACTTTTCACACTGCATTGTGGGGTACGTAAGCCCCTGGTGTTTTGGCCGTACCAGAGTGTACGGTTGCAAGGCGTCATTAATGAACATATATATATATAACAGAATGCAATAATAGTCGTAATGTCATGTATTGTTTATTAAAAAATTGCGTTAAAGCAGAGTGATACAGATAGTGCGATAAGCAAAGAGTAGGACTAAGTCCCTTCCAAGGGAAAGCTGAGGAATGATATTAAATTGAATATTTCACTCGTTACTGTAATCAACCTGGGAATTCCGTGGTATGACGTAGCTGTCTGCCTCCTTGGTTGCTGCATCATGTGTTTGGCAATAGTGCTGCCGGACAGTGTTTCCAAAGATTAAGGTCCTGAAAGAAAAAGAAAAATAACCAAACGGGAAGCCCCTAGTGCGGTTTAGGCCACGTCTTGGGGCGTGCCGCAGTTGTGCCCCCTCCCCACCTGTGCCCATGGTATTTTTAATGCGTAATTATGTACGCGCGGCACGAATATCGCCATTGGGCTGGGATTGGGGTGGCCACCGTATTGCTACGCGAGCTCAGATCGCACCAGGCGGTCTATTTGCCGATTGCCCCGAGCACGCTTGAAGGTGTCCGGGCTTTGAAGCGCCGAACTGGTTGATTGCCTTGAGAGGCTTCTTTGCGCTTCTGCTGCGAGGGCCGCGGTGTGCTCCTCTGTTCAGAGAGAGCGCTATGTGTTTCCATTGACTGTAATAACTCCGTGAGGTCCTGGCATCTTGAGCTTGAGTTATGCATAATGCGGTACCGCATTGAATCTAGCAAATGCGGTTCGCCCGAGCAGCGCGTGATAACCACTGCGGAACGGGACTATATCGAAGATTAACTCTTCGCTTCGGAAGTTATTCGGGGATCCGAAGACCACTTCCAGTGTAATTGAGCCTGTGCAATGGGCCTCTACACCTGGAATGACGCCCTTAAATGCCGTTTTTTTGGGTTTGATCCTTGAGGGGTCTATACCCATTTTGCGCACTGTGTCCTGATAAAGCAGGTTCAGGCTGCTACCACCGTCCATAAGGACTCGAGTGAGGTGAAATCCGTCGATGATTGGATCTAGGACCAGTGCGGCGAATCCGCCATGACGGATACTAGTGGGGTGGTCCCTGCGATCGAAGGTGATCGGACAGGAGGACCAAGGGTTGAACTTTGGGGCGACTAACTCCAACGCATATACGTCCCTGAGCGCACGCTTCCGCTCCCTCTTGGGGATGTGGGTTGCGTATATCATGTTCATCGTTCGCACTTGCGGGGGAAACCTCTTCTGTCCTCCAGTGTCCGGCTGCCGGGGCTCCTCCTCGTCATCGCTATGCGGCCCCTTGTCCTTGTTTTCGTCAATTAACTTCCCGGCCTGCTTGAACACCCAACAATCCCTATTGGTGTGATTCGCTGGCTTATCTGGGGTGCCGTGTATTTGACACGAGCGATCGAGTATACGGTCCAAGCTGGACGAACCCGACGTACTTTGTTTGAATGGCTTTTTCCGCTGACCGGGTTTAGAGCCTTTGAATCCAATATTGACTGTCATATCCTCAGTATTTTCACTGTTAATGCGGCGCTTATGCTTGTTGCAACATGACCTGCTATTGCCGTCCTTGGTATCTGAGGTACCATGGTTCTTTGATATGTTATTATTGTGAGCTAGCCAGCTATGTTCTCCCACACAAAAGCGGGTCATTAGCGTCGTGAGGGCTGCCATAGATTTCGGCTTTTCCTGACCAAGGTGCCGGGCTAGCCACTCATCTCGGATGTTGTGCTTGAAAGCCGCTAAGGCCTCCGCATCTGGACAGTCGACGATTTGATTTTTCTTTGTAAGGAACCGAGTCCAGAATTGCCTGGCCGACTCTTCTGGCTGCTGAATTATGTGGCTCAAATCATCGGCGTCTGGTGGTCGCACATAAGTGCCCCGAAAGTTGTCGAGGAATGCGGCTTCCAGATCTTCCCAACAGCTAATGGAGTCGGCTGGCAAGCTGTTAAGCCAATGCCGCGCTGGTCCTTTGAGCTTTAGTGGGAGGTATTTGATGGCGTGTAAGTCATCGCCGCGGGCCATGTGGATGTGGAGGAGGAAGTCCTCAATCCATACCGCAGGATCTGTTGTGCCGTCGTATGATTCAATATTTACAGGTTTGAAACCTTCTAGGAATTGATGTTCCATTACTTCGTCTGTGAAGCATAAGGGGTGTGCGGCGCCTCTGTATTGGGCTATATCGCGACGCATCTCGAATGGGTCTTGCCCGTTGTGTTCGGCCCGGCCGGATTTGCTTTTACTGTATCCGGCATGACGTTTGTCGTCTCGCAGAGTGGTGCGCCCTCGTGATCCATAGATCGATCTTGAATGTTTTGCCTTGTCCTCCAATATGTCTCGCAGGTCTGGCGTATCTCCCCATGCCTTTTTATTTGATTGGCGTTGGGGTGGAGGCTGAGCTTTTGGCTGGAATGCCTCTCTATCGCGGCCACGAGGTGGCCGATCAGCCGTATCATACGCTTCTTCCTCCAGTCGGGGTAGTAACCTGCGCCTTGGGTAACTCTTGGAGGGGCGCTCGAGTTTATATTCCTCGGCCGCTAGGACTTCAGTCCATTTGTCAGCTAGCAGATCTTGATCAGCTTGAAGCTGCTGCTGCTTTTTCTTCAGGCTATTTGCCGTGTCCATAAGCCGGCGCTTGAAGCGCTCTTGTTCGACGGGATCCTCTGGTACGGCGAATTCATCGTCGCTGAGGCTTGCCTCATCTTCGGAGGGGGGCATGTGATCATCCTCCTCCTCTCCGTCTACCGCTCTCTCAGGAGAGCTGGCTCCTTCATCCTCCTGCTCTAAATCTTGCTGCAGGGGATTGTTGTTGTCTTCGGCACTATCCGGAGTGTTATTATCTCCTGTGCCGGTATCACCACTTTTGCTTTGGCGGGACTTAGAGCGGCGCCGCTGACGTCGGCGTTTGGGTTGCTTCTTGGAGGGGTCATCCTCCGCTATCCCGTCGCCATTGCCTTCTTTGGGTGTATCCACCATGTATATGTCATATGACGAGGTGGCTTTCCAGTGCCCTATAGGTGCTGGTTCATGTTCGTCTCCTACATCGTCGTCCATACCATCAATGTCTTCGGAGTCGAAGTCGAGCATGTCGGTTAAATCATCGATAGTGGCTACGAAGTGGGTGGTGGGTGGGTGTCGAATTTCTTCGTCGTCCGCATCCCAATCCTATTGGCCATAATCTGGCCAGGGCTCTCCTGACAAAGAGAGAGACCTTAGTGAATTCAGAATGTCGCTGAAGGGCGAGTGCTGAAAGATATCCGCGGCAGTGAATTCCATGATCGGTGCCCGATCGGATTCGATTGGCAGGGGCGCAGATGGTTCGGAGTCAGAAAAAGAGTCTGACACCTTGGAGTCACGGGCTGCGGAGAGGATTATGCTGGTGTTTGGCTCGATCTCCATTGAGACTGCAGCCCCTGAGGCAGTGTCTAACCACCCGTCCTCGATTGGCGTAGTTGGCTCCGGGCTAAGGGTCGAAGCTGATGCGGGCGCGGCCTCTGGGGTACTGTTCGGCGGTAGAGCTAGGTCATACCCATCGCGACAGTGCGGCGCGCCCGGCTGTGGCTCGAATCCGTCGAAGATCAAGTCTCCGCGGATGTCAGCCGTGTAGTTCAAACTTCCAAATCTAACCTGATGTCCACGGGCGTAGCTTTCAATCTGCTCCAGATGGCCAAGCGAATTAGCCCGCAGTGCAAAGCCGCCGAATACGAAGATCTGTCCGGGGAGAAAAGTCTCACCCTGGACCGCATCACTATCGATGATAGTAGGAGCCATCAAGCCTAACGGCAACGACACAGAGGAACTCTTAATGAAAGCACCACTATCGGTGTCAAAACTGGCGGATCTCGGGTAGGGGGTCCCGAACTGTGCGTCTAGGCCGGATGGTAACAGGAGGCAGGGGACACGATGTTTTACCCAGGTTCGGGCCCTCTTGATGGAGGTAAAACCCTACGTCCTGCTTGATTAATATTGATGATATGGGTAGTACAAGAGTAGATCTACCACGAGATCAGAGAGGCTAAACACTAGAAGCTAGCCTATGGTATGATTGTATGTTATGGTTGTTGTCCTACGGACTAAAACCCCTCTGTTTATATAGACACCGAAGAGGGTTAGGGTTACACAAGGTCAGTTACAAAGGAGGAGATATCCATATCCGTACTGCTTCCACGCCAAGTAGAGTCCCATCCGGACACGAGACGAAGTCTTCAATCTTGTATCTTCATAGTCTAACAGTCCGGCCAATGGAGATAGTCCGGCTGTCCGGAGACCCCCTAATCCAGGACTCCCTCAGTCTCCTTCTCTCTTGACTTCACCACAATGTCATCTACATAAGCATGAACGTTGCGCCCAATCTGATTGTGAAGGAAATTTTGCACACACCGCTGATAAGTCGCCTGGGCACTCTTGAGCCCAAAAGGCATAGACACATAGCAGAAGGCTCCAAACGGAGCAATGAAGGTTGTCTTCTCCTGGTCCTTAACTGCCATCTTGATCTGATGATAACCAGAATAAGCATCCAAAAAACTTAAACACTCACAACCTGCCATAGCATCAATGATTTGATCAATACGAGGGAGAGCAAACGGATCAACCAGACAAGCTTTGTTTAAGTCCGTGTAATCCACACACATTCGCCAAGTGCCGTTCTTTTTGAGTACCAGCACCGGATTAGCCATCCACTCAAGATGAAAAACTTCAATGATAAACCCGGCCGCCAAAAGTCGGGCCACTTACTCACCAATGGCCTTCCGCCTCTCCTCATTAAACCGACGAAGAAATTGCTTGACCGGCTTAAACTTCGGATCAATATTAAGAGTGTGCTCAGCGAGTTCCCTCGATACACCCGGCATGTCTAAAGGCTTCCATGCAAAGATGTCCCGGTTCTCACGGATGAACTCAATGCGCGCGCTTTCATATTTCGGATCCAGATTAGCGCTGATGCTGAATTGCTTAGATGAGTCGCCAGGGACGAAATCAACCATCTTAGTATCGTCCACTGACTTAAATTGTAATGAAGGATCATGCTCTGTGGTCGGTTTCTTCAAAGACATCATGTCTGCTGGGTCAACATTGTCCTTGTAAAATTTTAACTCCTCCATTGCATAAACTGATTCAGCATAAGCCGCATCACCTTCCTCACATTCCAAGGCCACCTTGCGACTCCCATGTACTGTGATGGTACCCTTATAACCCAGCATTTTAAGCTGCAAGTAGACATAACAGGGCCTCGCCATGAACTTAGCATAAGCCGGTCGCCCAAACAGAGCATGATAAGGGCTTTTGATCTTGACCACCTCGAAGGTTAATGTCTCAGACCTGGAATCATGCTCATCTCCAAAGGTCACTTCTAACGATATCTTCCCCACTGGATAGGCTGACTTACCCGGCACGACACCATGGAAGACAGTGTTTGACGGTTTAAGATTCTTATCTGTCAGTCCCATGCGATGGAAGGTCTCATAATAAAGTATGTTAATGCTGCTACCTCCATCCATGAGCACCTTAGTAAACTTATAACCCCCAACCTGAGGTGCCACTACCAGAGCCAGGTGACTCGGATTATCGACCCGGGGAGGATGATCCTCACGACTCCACACAATATGCTGCTCTGACCACCGCAAATAACGTGGCACCGCCGGCTTAATCGCGTTCACTGCCCTCTTATGAAGCTTCTGGTCCCACTTACATAATCTAGTGGTGAACATATGATACTGCCTACTATTCAACTGCTTTGGGTTGGTCTGATAACCAGACTGTAGCTGCTGTTGACTCACCTGATTACTCTGCTCATTGTAACCACCCTGGTTACCGTGACCTTGAAACTCGGAACTTGAACCGCCGCCTCCATGACCCGGACCATGAGAACCGGATCTTGATCCGCCGTTCGGGCCATGGTGGCGTTGGATGGACTCCCTAAAGCTTCTCATTATGCCGCAATCTTTCCATGAATGAGTAGCCGGCTTCCGATCCGTTCCGTTCTTCGGACACGGCTGATTTAACATTGCCTCAAGGTCAAATCCTGTCCTCGGATCCGTCTGTCCCTTACGATGCTGGTTATAATTGCGTGTGATACATCTCCGTCGTATCTATAATTTTTATTGTTCCATGCCAATATTCTACAACTTTCATATACTTTTGACAACTTTTTATACTATTTTTGGGACTAACATATTGATCCAGTGCCCAGTGCCAGTTCCTGTTTGTTGCATGTTTTTTGTTTTGCAGAATATCCATATCAAACGGAGTCCAAACGGGATAAAAACCGACGGAGATTTTTTTGAAATATATATGATTTTTGGGAAGAAAAATCCACGCGAGACGGTGCCCGAGGGAGGCACGAGGCAGGGGGCGCGCCCCACCCCCGCCCCCGACCCTCGTGGCCACCCCATAAGGCGGTTAATGCCCTTCTTTCGCTGCAATAAAGCTAATATCCGGATAGAGATCGTGTTAAAATTTCAGCCCAATCGGAGTTACGGATCTCCGGGAATATAAGAAATGGTGGAAGGGAAGAATCGGAGAACGTAGAAACAGAGAGAGACAGAGAGACAGATCCAATCTTGGAGGGGCTCTCGCCCCTCCCGCGCCATGGAGGACAAGGACCAGAGGGGAAACCCTTCTCCCATCTAGGGAGGAGGTCAAGGAAGAAGAAAACGAAGGGCCCCCCTCTCCCGTTCTCTTCCGGTGGCGCCGGAACGCTGCCGTGGCCATCATCATCACCGCAATCTTCACCAACAACTTCACCGCCATCATCACCAACTCTTCGCCCCTCTATGCAGCGGTGTAACCTCTCTCTTACCCGCTGTAATATCTACTTAAACATGGTGCTCAACGCTATATATTATTTGCCAATGATGTATGGCTATCCTATGATGTTTGAGTAGACCCGTTTTGTCCTATGGGCTATTTGATGATCAAGATTGGTTTGAGTTGCATGTTTTATTATTGGTGCTATCCTATGGTGCTCTCCGTGTCACGCAAGCGTGAGGGATCCCTGCTGTAGGGTGTTGCAATACGTTCATGATTCGCTTATAGTGGGTTGCGTGAGTGACTGAAACACAAACCCGAGTAAGGGGGTTGTTGCGTATGGGATAAAGAGGACTTGATGCTTTAATGCTATGGTTGGGTTTTACCTTAATGATCTTTAGTAGTTGTGGATGCTTGCTAGAGTTCCAATCATAAGTGCATATGATCCAAGTAGAGAAAGTATGTTAGCTTATGCCTCTCCCTCATATAAAATTGCAATAATGATTACCGGTCTAGTTATCGATTGCCTGGGGACAAATAACTTTCTCGTAACAAAAAGCTCTTTACTAAAACTAACTTAGTTGTGTCTTTAACTAAACAGCCCCTACTTTTTATTTACGTAATCTTTATTATCTTGCAAACCTATCCAACAACACCTACAAAGTACTTCTAGTTTCATACTTGTTCTAGGTAAAGCGAACATCAAGCGTGCATAGAGTTGTATCGGTGGTCGATAGAACTTAAGGGAATATTTGTTCTGCCTTTAGCTCCTCGTTGGGTTCGACACTCTTACTTATCGAAAACTGTTGTGATCCCCTATACTTGTGGGTTATCAAGACCTTTTTCTGGCGCCGTTGTCGGGGAGCAATAGAGTGGGGTGAATATTCTCGTGTGTGCTTGTTTGCTTTATCACTAAGTAATTTTTATTTGCCGTTCTTAGTTGTTCTTTATCTTTAATTATGGATATGGAACACAAAATACCAAAAAAATTAGGTGTACTTGCTGCTCATGGAGATGAGGAACCTCCTAAAACCCTCGATGCTAGTTATGTGACAAATATTATGTACTACTTTGATAATCCAGAGAAAACCCCATTCAATTTGCTAATGGGAGACACGTTGGATAAACGTGAATACTTTAGGGATTATCGCTTGACTCAAAAAGGGAAACTATTATGGGATCAAATTTATATGTTGTATTGGTATGCTAGGCAACTATGCTTGAGATATGATTATACTTGTTGCTCTAGGATGAAGGCTCCACACCTTCCCTTTTCATGTGAATTTAATGATAATGAAACTTTGGCTTCTTATGCTAGAGGTATATATGACTACTATGATGTGGAACGAATAGAAGAATTTGTTGCTTTTATGGGTGCTTATGAAATTGAATCTATATTCAAAGAATATGAAAATCTTTATGATGCTGTCTACAGACCTGAAAATTTTGCTATCCTTAAATATTTTTATGAGAATTATGAATACAATTCCTATATTGATGCGTTTATTGAGAAAGTCTCTGTTGTCCCAGAAGAGACTAATATTTTGCAGGAATCTATGGAAGAAGAAATTGATGAAACTGTGAGCTCATTGGATGAAAAAGATGAGGAGGAGAGCGAAGAACAAAAGGAGGAAGAGCGGATTGATCACCCGTGCCCACCTTCTAATGAGAGTAACTCTTCAACTCGTACATTATTTAATTTCCCTTCGTGCTTACCGAAGGATGAATGCTATGATAATTGCTATGATCCTGTTGATTCTTTTGAAATATCCCTTTTTGATGATGCTTGCTATGCTTGTGGCCAAGATGCCAATATGAATTATGCTTATGGAGATGAACTTGCTATAGTTCCTTATGTTAAACATGAAATTGTTGCTATTGCACCCACACATGATAGTCCTATTATCTTTTTGAATTCTCCAAACTACACTATATCGGAGAAGTTTGTGCTTATTAAGGATTATATTGATGGGTTTCCTTTTACTACTACACATGATGATTTTGATAGATATAATATGCATGTGCTTGCTGCTCCTACTTGCAATTATTATGAGAGAGGAACTATATCTCCACCTCTCTATGTTTCCCACACGATAAAATTGCAAGAAACTGTTTATACTATGCATTGGCCTTTACTTTGTGTGCATGAATTGTTCTTTTATGACATGCCGATGCATAGGAAGAGAGTTAGACTTCGTTTTTGCATGATATGTGTTGCCTTGTGCTCACTACTAAATGCCAAATCATTGCTAATTAAAATTGGCTTTGATATACCTTGGGATCCGGGTGGATTCATTACTTGAGCACTATATGCCTAGCTTAATGGCTTTAAAGAAAGCGCTGCTAGGGAGACAACCCAGAAGTTTTAGAGAGTTGTTTATTTCTGTTTAGTGCTTTTGTATAGTTTAAAACAACGAAAATAAAGAGGGGAACCCGAAACTTTTCAAAAAGAAAAGCGAAAGTGAGAAAGACAAGCATTGTTGAAGTGGGAGCTAGCCTTGAACTTTTTTCATGCTCACGGAAACTTTGTGAATCTTGATTACAGAAACTTTTCAAAAAAAAGTATCCCTTGTACAATTCCATTGTATTATAAAAATAATGTTCCAAGGTTTGCCTTTAGGATGTTTACAATGCTTGTTGGTTTGTATGGTGCAGGACAGAAACTTTGGCTGTAGTGCGCGATTTTTCATTTTTTACTGGAACGTCAAATGGTTCTGATTCTTTTTGAAATGTATTTCTATACAAATGTTTTATTTTTCCTAATTTTTGCAGAATTTTCAAGTATAATAAGTATGGTGAATGTTCTGATTATTACAGACTGTTTTGGTTTAGACAGATTCTGTTTTTGATGCATAGTTTGCTTGTTTTGATGAAACTATCAATTCCTATCAGTGGATTAAGTCATGGAAAAGCTATATTACAGTAGACACAATGCAAAACCAAAATATTAATTGGTTTTCAACAGTGCTTAGAGTAGTGATTTGCTTTATTATACTAATGGATCTTACCGAGTTTTCCGTTGAAGCTTTGTGTGGATGAAGTGTTCGATGATCGAGAAGGTCTCGATGTGAGAAGAAGGAAGAGAGGCAAGAGCTCAATCTTGGGGATGCCCGAGGCACCCCAAGTAAATATTCAAGTAGACTCAAGCGTCTAAGCTTGGGGATGCCCCGGAAGGCATCCCCCCTTTCTTCAACAAGTATCGGTATGTTTTCGGATTCGCTTCGTTCATGCGATATGTGCAATCTTGGAGCATATTTTGCATTTAGTTTTCATTTTTCTTTTATGCACCATGCTGGTATGAGATAGTCCTTGGTTGATTTATAGAATGCTCTATCCACTTCACTTATATCTTTTGAGTATGGCTTTATAGAATGCTTCATGTGCTTCATTTATATCATTTGAAGTTTGGATTGCCTGTTTCTCTTTACATAGAAAACCCCCATTTGTAGAATGCTCTTTTGCTTCACTTATTTTTGTTAGAGCGTGGGCATATCTTTTGTAGAAAGGATTAAACTCTCTTGCTTCACTTATATCTATTTAGAGAGATGACAGGAATTGGTCATTCACATGGTTAGTCATAAAATCCTACATAAAACTTGTAGATCACTGAATATGATATGTTTGATTCCTTGCAATAGTTTGCGATATAAAGATGGTGACATTAGTGTCATGCTAGTGGGTAGTTGTGGATTAGTAGAAATACTTGTGTTGAGGTTTGTGATTCCCGTAGCATGCACGTATGGTGAACCATTATGTAACGAAGCCGGAGCATGATTTATTTATTGATTGTCTTCCTTATGTGTGGCGGTCGGGGACGAGCGATGGTATTTTCCTACCAATCTATCCCCCTAGGAGCATGCACGTAGTACTTTGTTTCGATAGATAATAGACTTTTGCGATAAGTATGTGAGTTCTTTATGACTAATGTCGAGTCCATGGATTATACGCACTCTCACCCTTCCACCATTGCTAGCCTCTCTAGTATCGCGCAACTTTCGCCGGTACCTTAAACCCACCATATACCTTCCTCAAAACAGCCACCATACCTACCTATTATGGCATTTCCATAGCCATTCCGAGATATATTTCCATGCAACTTCCATCATCATCATATACATGACTTGAGAATCATTGTCATATTGCTTTGCATAATCGTAAGATAGCTAGCATGATGTTTTCATGGCTTGTCCGTTTTTTGATGTCATTGCTACGCTAGATCATTGCACATCCCGGTACACCGCCGGAGGCATTCATATAGTCATATCTTTGTTCTAGTATCGAGTTGTAATATTGAGTTGTAAGTAAATAAAAGTGTGATGATCATCATTATTAGAGCATTGTCCCAGTGAGGAAATGATGATGGATACTATGATTCCCCCACAAGTCGGGATGAGAATCCGGACGAAAAAAGAGAAAGGCCATAAAAAAGAAGGCCGAAAAAATTAATGAGAGAAAAAAATAGAAGGGACAATGCTACTATCCCTTTTCCACACTTGTGCTTCAAAGTAGCACCATGTTCTTCATATAGAGAGTCTCTTGAGTTATCACTTTCATATACTAGTGGGAATTTTCATTATAGAACTTGGCTTGTATATTCCGATGATGGGCTTCCTCAAATGCCCGAGGTCTTCAAGAGCAAGCAAGTTGGATGCACATCCACTTAGTTTTCAGTCTGAGCTTTCATACACTTATAGCTCTTAGTGCATCCGTTGCATGGCAATCCCTACTCACTCACATTGATATCTATTGATGGGCATCTCCATAGCCCGTTGATACGCCTAGTTGATGTGAGACTATCTTCTCCTTTTTTGTCTCCTCCACAACCACCATTCTATTCCACCTATAGTGCTATGTCCATGGCTCACGCTCATGTATTGCGTGAAAGTTGAAAAGGTTTGAGAATGTCAAAAGTATGAAACAATTGCTTGGCTTGTCATCGGGGTTGTGCATGATGTGAATATTTTGTGTGGTGAAGATGGAGCATAGCCAGACTATATGATTTTGTAGGGATAACTTTCTTTGGCCTTATTATTTTGAAAAGACATGATTGCTTTATTAGTAGGCTTGAAGTATTATTGTTTTTATGTCAAATGATAGACTATTGCTTAATCACTCGTATCTTAATATTCATGCCATGATTAGATACATGATCAAGATTATGCTAGGTAGCATTCCACATCAAAAATTATCTTTTTTATCATTTACGTACTCGAGGACGAGCAGGAATTAAGCTTGGGGATGCTGATACGTCTCCGTCGTATCTATAATTTTTGAGTGTTCCATGCCAATATTCTACAACTTTCATATACTTTTGGCAACTTTTTATACTATTTTTGGGACTAACATATTGATCCAGTGCCCAGTGCCAGTTCCTGTTTGTTGCATGTTTTTTGTTTCACAGAATATCCATATCAAACGAAGTCCAAACGGGATAAAAACTAACAAAGATTTTTTTTGGAATATATATGATTTTTGGGAAGAAAAATCCACGCGAGACGGTGCCCGAGGGAGGCACGAGGCAGGGGGGCGCGCCCCTGACCCTCGTGGCCACCCTGTAAGGCGGTTGATGCCCTTCTTTCGCTGCAAGAAAGCTAATATCCGGATAGAGATCGCGTTAAAATTTCAGCCCAATCGGAGTTACGGATCTCCGAGAATATAAGAAACGGTGAAAGGGAAGAATCGGAGAACGCAGAAACAGAGAGAGACAGATCCAATCTCGGAGGGTCTCTCGCCCCTCCCACGCCATGGAGGCCATGGACCAGAGGGGAAACCCTTCTCCCATCTAGGGAGAAGGTCAAGGAAGAAGAAGACGAAGGGCCCCCCTCTTCCCTTCTCTTCCGGTGGCGCCGGAACGCTGCCGTGGCCATCATCATCATCGCAATCTTCACCAACAACTTCACCGCCATCATCACCAACTCTTCCCCCCTCTATGCACCGGTGTAACCTCTCTCTTACCCGCTGTAATTTCTACTTAAACATGGTGCTCAACGCTATATATTATTTCCCAATGATGTATGGCTATCCGATGATGTTTGAGTAGATCCGTTTTGTCCTATGGGCTATTTGATGATCAAGATTGGTTTGAGTTGCATGTTTTATTATTGGTGCTGTCCTATGGTGCTCACCATGTCACGCAAGTGTGAGGGGTCCCCGCTGTAGGGTGTTGCAATACGTTCATGATTCGCTTATAGTGGGTTGCGTGAGTGACTGAAACACAAACCCGAGTAAGGGGGTTGTTGCGTATGGGATAAAGAGGACTTGATGCTTTAATGCTATGGTTGGGTTTTACATTAATGATCTTTAGTAATTGCGAATGCTTGCTAGAGTTCCAATCATAAGTGCATATGATCCAAGTAGAGAAAGTATGTTAGCTTATGCCTCTCCCTCATATAAAATTGCAATAATGATTACCGGTCTAGTTATTGATTGCCTAGGGACAAATAACTTTCTCGTAAGCTCTTTACTAAAACTAACTTAGTTGTGTCTTTACCTAAATAGCCCCTACTTTTTATTTACGTAATCTTTATTATCTTGCAAACCTATCCAACAACACCTACAAAGTACTTCTAGTTTCATACTTGTTCTAGGGAAAGCGAACATCAAGCGTGCGTAGAGTTGTATCGGTGGTCGATAGAACTTGAGGGAATATTTGTTCTTCCTTTAGCTCCTCGTTGGGTTCGACACTCTTACTTATCGAAAACTGTTGTGATCCCCTATACTTGTGGGTTATCAGCGCACATCGGTGTTTGCCACAAAATCATCAGCTTTGCGCTTACTGTTGTCGCCCTGATTGGTAGAATTGTATTGCGGCCCCTTCACGCCATTACTCTTCTTTCCCTTTCCCGATCTTTCATCCTCAGAATCGGGGTCCTTGATACCATCAGAGTCGGCATATTTTACAAGAGCCGCCATTAACTCCCCCATGTCATTGCAATGACGCTTGAGCCGTCTAAGCTTCTGCTTGAGTGGAATGAATCGACATTTTTTCTCCAACATCAGAACCGCTGAGCCGACGTTGATATTATCTGAAGAATGTATGATGGTCGAGACCCGGTGCACCCAGATGGTCGTTGACTCTCCCTTGGCCTGCACACATGAAACCAAATCCACAATCGATATAGGCTGCTTGCACATATCTTTAAAATTCTGGATAAACCGGGCCTTCAGCTCCGCCCATGACCCGATGGAATTAGCCGGCAATCCCTTCAACCAGGTACAAGCCGTCCCTTCTAACATCATGGTGAAGTACTTGGCATAAGCAGGTTCACTAACATCCAGCATCTCCATGGCCATCTCATAACTCTCCACCCACGCCTTAGGGGGTTGATCGGCTGTATAATTAGGCACCTTACGAGGGCCTTTAAAGTCCTTGGGCAGATGCTCGCTTCATATAGCTGCCATTAGACACAGCATATCGAAAGCCTTGGAAGTCACACCTGCCTCAATTGAAGCTGTCGGGTAAACCGGCACGTGCTGATGAGCCACCAGTTGAGCCACCAGCTCAGCCTCCCGACGTGTTCTGGCCTGGTCCACCAAATTCTGTACATTGACTCCATTGCGCGCCGGCTCATTCCCATGAGGTTGGTTATGGTGTTGTTCAATACTTGAGACCGTTGGCGAGTCAATGTGCCTGCTGTAGCTCCGACTGAGGCGAGGGTTCGCATGAAGCCGATCACGACTATAAGAATAAGCCTGCTGCTGTACCAAAGCTGTTTGAAGAAGCTCCCTGGCCCTTCGGGTTTCAACCGCCGCTGGAGTTTCACCCTCGACGGGCAGAGCCACCAATCGTGTAGCTACAGCAATCATGTTGTCCAGAGGGGTGGAGTAATGACCCGGTGGTGTCACCACACGCTGAGGTGGAGTGTTGTTCATATGCGGCTGGCCCGCCAGGTCAACCATCCGATTCACCACCGGCGGGTTACTAGCCCCTGCTCCAGGGGTGTTGAAGAGGTCCCTCGACTCATAAACCAAGGGAAAACGACTCCAGTGCTTTCTCCTCAAGACCTCGTGTGAAGCGTTCTGATCTACCATGAGCCGATATGAATCTGCCTGAATCCGCTATGCTTAGGCTTCCAAAACGGCCCGCTCTGCAGCCATCCTGATGTTTTATGCCGCTAAGCCAGCTTTAGCCTGCGCTATCTCATCACGCAACTTGGCTATCTCTACTTCATGCTGCTCCTGATTGTCTGGGGTTACCTCAACCTCCATCAGAGTCGCCAGAGCATCCAATAGATCTGCTAAAACTTGAGCCGTCGGGCGGGCTGACCCGCCAGCACCTGTTGTTTTCATTGCTGCTGCACCAGATGTTATGGCCGCAGCGGTTGTCGAGTTGAGAATCGGCTGGGTGCCTGCCATGAAGATCGCCACCCTGTTCGGCGGCTCATGGGGGTCCGGAATACTGTCGCCATCGGAACAGCCCCCAAGCCGTCCATCTTGCAGTTGATACATTGAATTGGTCTCGCCTGTGGACTCATCCTCAGAGCAAATTTCCATCTCACCTCCAGAGACAGAACCTTCCAACTCAGCCTCATGGGTGAACCCAACGAAGACATGCTTTATGGCAGGCTAAGCCCGGGCGGGTCATGCATGCTGAGCCGTCTCGATGATGTTGGTGCAGATGTCCGGCTCAGGGCCCGGCTCGCCAATCTTGCCGATGAAGACGCGGATTCCGCCAAAGGGGACCCGGTACCCGTACTCAATTGAGCTGGCCTCGGGCCCCTAGCATGCATCGCCGATGTAGAGCTTGCCGCGACGACTCTTGGTCATCCGGCCTACAATGTATCTGTAAGTGCATCTAGTGCCCCTTAGTGATTTTGGTGCATTGAAGACTTATAGGTTAAGGGACTAATGCATTTGTGAGTGTACACAGGTCTATAAGTCTATGAGCATTTTGATATTTACAGAGAAAGTCGACCCCTAAAAATGAAGTTCTTCGACTGAATACTTTGTATTTCTGAAGACTTTCTGAAGACTTTGAAAGTGAAGAAATTGGTGTAATCCTGAAGACTTGGTATTCGTTCAAGGAACATGAAGCGTGAAGACTTTTGTTTTCGTAGTTTCATTTTCTCTTTCTTGAGTCATAGGAAACACCATACTGTTAAAGGGGGTCGAGGAAATACTAAGGAAAAATTTCCAAGTGATGCTCAACTCAAATCCTACACCTACCAATCCCTTCGAGTGAAGCCATTGGAAATCTCATACAGCTCAGTCAATTTCTTCAGTGACAGAGACGAAGTTCTTCTGGTCTCTGAGGAATTTGTTCTGACTGAGGATTTAGGAATTCGCCAGTGCGAATTGCCTACACAGTGAGGAACATGATACCCCTGAGGAATTTGATACTTAAAATTCCGACCGTTGTTGTGCTATGCGCCAGCTGTCCCAAAATATCTACCCACCTAACGGTCATATAATTGAAGGGAATTTATTTCTTATCATATCAGGCTGCTCCCTAGGCTATAAATAGCCGCCCCCTACAACCACTAGCTGGTTGGCTGCTCCGAGAGAAACTGACACTTGTCATTTGAGAGCATCCCATCCTCCGAGGACTTTGAGTGAAAATCATCAAGTGAGGAAAACCCAAACCCAAACACCTACAAACCCAAAGTGATTGAGCATCACTGAAGAGATTGATCATGCGTGGATCCGGCGCTTGTTACCTTTGAAGACTGTGCATCTTCCAGACGGTTAGGCGTCATGGTCTAGAGCATCCAAGAGGAAATTATGGATCGCCGAGTGACCGAGTCTGTGAAGGTTTGAAAGTCACCTGAAGACTTACCACGAGTGATTAGGCGAGGTCTGTGTGACCTTAGATCAAGGGGAATACGGTGGGGACTGAGTGTTCTGGACTGCATGTTCAGAACTGGGTGTCCGGGACTATGCGTCCTCAGGTTTAAATACCTATCCGCCCTAACCAGACGTACAACTGTCACAGCAGTTGGAACTGGTCTACCAAATCATTGTCTTCACCAAGCTACCTGGTTCAATTTCCTAAACCCTTTTATTTCCTCATTTCTATGTTGTGAGCTTGTTCATATCTATTTGAAGACTTTGACTAAAGACCTTCTCTATTTCCTCAGTTCAATTTCTTCAGTCTGTTTGTCTTCATCCTCTGTTATCCTGTGTTTACGCTTTCTATACTCTGTGCTTGTTTTTCATTTCATCATGAAGACCATGCTCATGTTCTGTTATGTTTACTTCTGAGTACTTATTCCGCTGCAAGTAGTTCTTCACTCAGGAATTTCCTCACCCTAAAATTCCTCAGTGAAGATTTCATAAAAATCGCCTATTCACCCCCCTTTAGTCGATATAACGCACTTTCAATTGGTATCAGAGCAAGGTACTCCCTTGTTCTATGTGATTTTGGTTTAACCGCCTGGAGTTTTAGTTATGTCGACTGCAGGTATGATCAAGGTTTCTGCTGGGTGTCCTACCTTCGATGGGACGGACTACCCCTACTGGAAGAATAAGATGCACATGCATATTGAGGCAATTGATAACGATCTCTGGTACATTGTGGAGAATGGTGTTCCCTCTGTCACTCCCACCATCAACGCTGCTGATGTGAAGAGATTCAAGCAACTCGACTCTCAAGCGAAGAATATCATATGTAGCCATCTGAGCAAAGGGCAGTATGGCAGAGTGAGTGCTTTGGAGACAACTAAGCTTATCTGGGACAGGCTGTCCAAGGTCAATGAGGGAGTATCAACACAGCATGACTCTCGAGTTGACGTTCTTCGAAATCTCTTCAACCGCTTCAAAAGACTTGACAATGAAAATGTTCAGCAGACCTTCGATCGCCTCACTAACATCTCAAATGAGCTTCAAGCACTTGGTGCCGCTGATATCACCGACCATGAGGGGGTGAAGAAATTGTTGAGATTGCTTGATTCCTAATTTGATACCTTGGCATTGATGATACAAGAACGTGGAGACTACAAGTCACTTGATCCCGTCGATATCCTCGAGAGACTAAACACTCATGAGTTCCACCTTGATGAGAAGAGAGATCTCTATGGACCAATCTATGGTAGATCACGGGCTCTGAAGGCCAAGGCAGTGTCTGAATCTGATGGTGAAGACTCTGACAGGAGCCTTGGTGACCCTGAAGAACTGAGCCAGGAGCTAGCTATGCTCGTTAGGAAGTTCCAAAAGTTCTCAAGACGTGGTCGCTTTGGTAAATCCTCAAGAAGTGGTGACTTGAGAACAGATTCCTCATCCCATGATTACAAGAAGAGACTCTGCCACAAATGCAAGAAGCCTGGACACTACATTCAAGATTGTCCTCGGTGGGAAAAGGGATCAAAGAAGAAGAAGTACAAGGATTACAGTTCTGATGATTCAAAGAAGAAGAAGAAATCTTCAAAGTCCTTGTCATCAAAACCTTCAAGGTCCTCATCTCACAAGAAGAGCAGCTCCAAGAAGGCTCGGGCGTTCATTGGCAAGGAAGTGGACTCTGAGGCTGAATCTGAGGAAAATAAGGAAGAGGAGGAATCTGAGGAGTCAGACTCTGGTGTGGCGAGCCTAGCCCTCGCTACCGCGTTCGTCAGCAAGTCCATCTTCAACTCTAAAGAAAAGGACCTCCCCAACACTACTGATTACGACGATGAGGACTACGCTCCCACCTATTGCTTCATGGCAAAAGGCTCAAAGGTACTCAAATATCCCTCCTCTGAATCTAGTGAGGATGAATCTGATGAAAACCTCAAACCTAGCTATTCTAAACTTGCTAAGATTGCTATGAAACTACAAAAGGCTCTTGAAAAGGTTCAAAACATGCTAGATAAAAGCGATGATATGTTGGGCGAGGAAATGGATCGCACTAAAATTTTGATTGAAAATCTTCAGAGACTTTAGTCCAAGTTTGACAATCTTCAAGGTCATCATAACACTCTCATATCTGATCATGAGAAGCTTTCTTATGAATTTCTTCAAAGAAAGCAAGATCTTGAGTAGTTAAGAGTGAGTTATGAAGATCTTCAGAAGGAGCGTGATTCATTACTTGCTCAATAAATCAGCGCTACTCAGGATGAATTTGTTCCTCCATGTTTGAAGTGCATTAAATGTGAAACTGCTAATTCTTCACTTGAATGCTCAAATACTTCCATTGCTACAAATTCTTCAACTGCCTCTGCTATCACTAATTCCTCATCTGAGGACATTGCTAGTATCACTGATGATGCAGGGCTGAAGTAATTGTATATGACAGGCATGTACAAAAGCATCAAAGGGCATCAGGCTCTTTGTGGCATGCTTAAAAAGCAGATCCTCAACAGGAACCCTAGGAAAGAGGGTATTGCCTTTGAGAGGAAAATCAATGCTGATGGGACCTACTGGAAACCTGAGCAGTATCCCAAAACCTCATGTGTTGCTGCAAAGGGACCTTTAGTGGATCCATCTACTTTATCTGGCTTTACATGTGAATCTTCATATTCTTCTGATGAGTCAATTGACTCCAACTATAAACTGTTCAAAAATCAGAATGGTGAAGTATTTGCTAGATATGTTGGCACTAACTGCAGGAACGGTCCTCCTATGAAGAAAATCTGGGTTCCCAAAAGGTGCCTTGAAAATCTTCAGGTGAATGTCATCATGACACCACCTGTGAAGAATAGGAACCCCAGATCAAATTCTTCATATGGACCAAATTCTTCATATGGATCCAAGTCCTCATACGGACCAAACTCCTCACGTGGATCAAATTCCTCAAAAGGATCAAAGTCCTCATATGAACATCATCGTGCTAATCCGTCTGTTTCGCAGGGAAGATCTAAGGATTCTGGATATGTGCATTATTCTTCAAATCATTATGTTCATAAGTCCTCGAAGAATTTCTCCGCTTATTCTTATGCTTATCCTAACCTCTCTTATGTGAAATGAAGTGGATTGGCATCTATGCCACCTTTCTCTTATGGGGCCTGCAAAATGATGAACTCTTTGCCACCCCATCAGATGTGGGTGGTGAAGAGAAAGAACTAATCTCTTATGTAGGATCAGGTCTCCAAACAAACTTAATCGTCTGAAGAATTTGCTGGAGACCTGAATGTGCTTGAAAGGATGCAAGCTAATCATGAAGAAATGAATTTTCATTTCTCACGTCCTCATACTACTTTATCTGTTCTATTGCTTGATGAAATTGATCTGATGAAATTGATACCATATTCTTCATTGCTGAAGTATATGAGTTCGTAAGTTGCACTAATTAATTTGCAGGATGATCAACCCAAAGACACTGAGTGGGTTCTCGATAGTGGATGTACAAATCACATGATTGGTGACAGGAGCTTATTGATGGACACTGCTTTATCTCCATCACATCTGAAGCATATCACCTACGCTGACAAAGGCAAAAGTAAGGTATTGGGTCTAGTGTAGGAAGTTTTCAAACGATTTTCATCAAGGGCTTCAACCAACTTTGGTGTGAAGATCAAGCACATCAGAAGTGATAATGGAACCGAGTTCAAGAACACTAGTCTTGATGACTATCTTGATGAACTCGGTATTACTCATGAGTTATCTGCTCCTTATACTCCTCAGCAAAATGGCATCGTCGAGCGCAAGAACATGACTCTTGTTGAGATGGCCTGCACTATGCTTGATGAGTACAAGACGCCTCCTCGCTTTTGGCCTGAGGCAATTGATACTGCGTGCCACATCATCAACAGGGTATATCTTCACAAATTCTTCAAGAAGACCACATATGAACTCCTTACTGAGTTATTTCAAAGTCTTCGGTGCTAAATGTTGGATTGGAGATCCTCATCACAGTTCTAAATTTGCACCGAAAGCACATGAAGGTTTTATGCTCGGTTATGGTAAGGAGTCGTACACCTACAGAGTCTTCAACACCTGTCATCACAAGGTTGTTGAAACTGTAGATGTGCGGTTCGATGAAACTAATGGCTCGCAAAGAGAGCACCTACCTCCTGTGACAGATGAAATACCTCCTAAGGAATCTATTAAGTTCAAGGCTACTGAGGATGTCATTCCTACTGAAGAATCTGCTGAAGAAGTCATTCCAAAACATGAGGAACGTCATGCTGATGCACCTGAGGAAAATGGTGCTGAAGAAAATGCTGATCAAATTCCTCAACGTCAACCCGCTCATCCTCACATTGCAAATGAAGTGCAAATTGAGAAAATCATCAGCGACGTCAACATTCCAAGTCCTCTCACACGCTCAAGAGCTTCACATTTATCTAACTTTTGTGGGCACTTTGCTTTCGTCTCTATCACAGAGCCCACTAAGGTAGATCATTTCTGGAGCCTGAGTGGATTCAAGCTATGCAAGAGGAATTACATCAATTCGAGCTCAACAACGTCTGGGAACTGGTCAAACATCCAGATCCTCGCAAGCACAATATCATCGGCACAAAGTGGATCTACCGCAACAAGCAAGATGAAAATGGCCTTGTGGTGAGGAATAAGGCATGGTTTATAGCTCAAGGCTACACACAGGTTGAAGGAATTGATTTCGATGAAACTTTTACACTTGTTGCTAGACTTGAGGCTATTCGCATATTACTTGCTTATGTTAACCATCATGATATCATCTTATATCAAATGGATGTGAAAAGTGCATTCCTCAATGGTAAGCTTGACGAAGAAGTATATGTTGCTCAACCCCCAGGTTTTGAAGATCCAAAGCATCCTGACAAAGTCTTCAGACTCAAAAAGGCCCTCTATGGCCTCAAGCAGGCCCCACGGGCGTGGTATGATACTTTGAAGGAATTCCTCGTGAAGAAAGGATTCAAACCTGGTTCACTTGACCCAACTCTTTTTACTAAATCTTATGATGGTGAATTGTTTGTGTGCCAAATTTATGTTGATGATATCATTTTCGGCTGTACTAACCAACGTTACAGTGATGAATTTGCCTATATGATGAGTGAAGAATATCAAATGTCTATGATGGGAGAATTGAAATTCTTCTTAGGTCTTTAGATTCGTCAACAGCGCAATGGCATATTCATATCTCAGGAGAAATACCTCAAGGACGTATTGAGGAAATTCGGCATGCAATTCAAGGAAATATATGCATTTTTTATCATGGAAACAAGACATAGTAAACATATCATCCTGGGATTTAGTCAAGTAATTTCTACATGATATACAAGGACTATCAACACAAGCATGTGAAATATTTGGAGTGCTCGGAGTGCTAAAGTCCAAATATGAAGCATTGCAATAAAAAAGTGATGAAGGATTATCAACAATAAGCCCACTATCATCATTGCAATGTACACCACTACTCACCATGTCATTACCTTGTGGCAAACCACATGTAGGTGAAGTAGAAGAAGTTGAGAACACAACACGGCCGGATGTGGAGGGAGAACAATCATCCCCACAAAACTTGGACATGCCATATTTATCTTGAAGCTTTGTCCACAACTCATGAGCATCCCGGAATGACATGAGTTGAAATATAATTACATTGCTCAAAGCATCGAAAAGCACATTAGAAGCTTGAGCATTGAGATAAGAGTTTTTCTCATCCTCTAAAGATAGTCTTTGGGGATCCTTTGGAGGAGAAAAACCCATATCTACAATTCGCTCTAAATTTGGGTCCATGACCCTATAGAGATTAAGCATGCGAATTACCCAAACATCAAAATTTGTGCCATCAAAACTAAGAGTGTCAGAGAATCCTAATCCCCTAGTCGACATCTTTACTCTCTAGGCGATTAAGCCTAAACACGAGAGACGAGGCTCTGATGCCAATTGAAAGATCGTGGATGTCGCCTAGAGGGGGGGGGGGTGAATAGGCGTTTTAAAATAAATATGGTTTAGGCTTGAACAAATGCGGAATAAACCTAGCGGTTAATTTGTCAAGCACAAAACCTACAACAACTAGGCTCACCTATGTGCACCAAAAACTTATACTAAGCAAGATAAACTACTAGGTGATAGCAAGATATATGACAAGAAACAATATGGCTATCACAAAGTAAAGTGCATAAGTAAAGAGCTCGGGTAAGAGAGAACTGAGGCATGAGGAGACAACGATGTATCCCGAAGTTCACACCCTTGCGGATGCTAATCTCCATTTAGAGCGGTGTGGAGGCACAATGCTCCCCAAGAAGACACTAGGGCCACCGTAATCTCCTCACGCCCTCGCACAATGCAAGATGTCGTGATTCCACTAAGGGTCCCTTGAGGGAGGTCACCGAACCCGTACAAATTAACGGCAACCCTTGGGGGAGGTCACCGAACGCGTACACTTTGGCAACCCTTGGGGGCGGTCACCGGTACCCGTCAAATTGCTCGGGGCGATCTCCACAACCTAACTGGAGACCCCGACGCTTGCCCGAAACTTTACACCACAATGATTGAGCTCCGAACACCACCAACCGTCTAGGGTGCCCAAGCACCCAAGAGGAACAAGCTCAAGGATACCAAGCACCCAAGAGTAATAAGTTTCTCAACTTGTAACTTCCACGTATCATCATGGAGAACTCAAACCGTGCACCAAATGCAATGGCAAGGGCACACGGAGTGCCCAAGTCCTTCTCTCCCAAATCCCACCAAAGCAACTAATGCTAGGGAGGAAAATGAGAGGAAGAACAAGAAGGAGAACACAAAGAACTCCAAGATCTAGATCCAAGGGGTTCCCCTCACATAGAGGAGAAAGTGATTGGTGGAAATGTGGATCTAGATCTCCTCTCTCTTTTCCCTCAAAAACTAGCAAGAATCCATGGAGGGATTGAGAGTTAGCAAGCTCGAAGAAGGTCAACAATGGGGGAAGAACACGAGCTCAAAGGATAAGGTTCATTGGGGAAGAAGACCCCCTTTTATAGGAGGGGAAAAATCCAACCGTTATGCTCACAACCCGCACAGAGCGGTACTACCGCTCAACCTCACGGTACTACCGCAAGGGGTAGAGGTACTACCTCAAAGGGTAGCGGTACTACTGCTTGCGAGCGGTACTAAAATATTACATCCGTGCCTACCACCGCTGGACTTATGACGAGTTTTTGGTCCGGAGCGGAAGTAGCCACGGAAGTAGCCGCGGTAGTACCGCTCAAGCGGTAGTACCGCTCCCACGAGCGGTAGCACCGCTGCAGCTTTTAATAGGACACCAAAACTGACACAACTTCTGCAAACGGACTCCGAATTCAATGAAACCAAGTTTGTTGGAAAGCTAGTGACATGGGCTAACACAATCTTGATAGAAATAACAATAAGAAGCAAATTAGAAAAAGGCCCATAATAAAATGGTGAGAACCCTTCCTCGAATAAGACCGGTAAAACCTCCAACACCGAAAACGCAATAGAAGAAGCATGTGAACTCCGTTTTCGATGAACTCGAGCTTGTCATCTAGATGACCATAAGCTCTAAGACTCACAAAGAGAACCAAACAAGAACCAAGAAAGATGATGCAAGCATGCAATGGTTTGAGCTCTCTACGAACGATACGGTCAAGCTACTCACTTGAGAGCCCCCCTTGATAGTACGTCAAACGATCCTATAACCCGGTCTCCAAACTACCACCATGAGACCGGTAGAATAGAGAACCTATCAAGGCCAAACCTTTGCCTTGCACAAAGTCCACTTGAGATAGATGTAGACGATCTTGACTTCCTCAAGTAGGACCACCTTTCTTGATTGCGTTGGCTCGGTGAAGACTAGTAGATTGCTCCCCCATACTCCATTATGGGTGAGCCACTTTTCGGCACATCTTCACAAGTCCATTGTCACCACAATGGACGGCAATATTCAAGCACTTGATCTCTTTTTGATGCATCACTTGAACTTGCACACGGCAACCTAACCCCACAAAGAACTCTCACGAAGACCATGGGTTAGTACACAAAGCGTAATTGACAATGCTTACCATACCATGGGATCACTTGATCCCTAGGTACATCTTGTACGCTTTGTGTGTTGATCAACTTGATTCACTCTTGACTTAGTCTTGATCAACCTTTAATCTTTCCAACTCTCTTCATTTGGATGATGTCTTGAAGGTAGACATGAATGATCACACACTCTTCTTCTTCTTCTTCTTCTTCTTCTTCTTCAAGACATGCTTGCAATAAGCTCAACCCTCACATGACCAATCTTTGGATAATTCCTTAATAGCACCTTGGTCAACTCATAAAATCCTTGAAACCAACATATGGACTTCAAGAAAATCTTATGGACAAATCCTTCAAATATAACTCAATGCAACCATTAGTCCATAGGGAATGTCATCAATTACCAAAACCACACATGGGGGCACTGCATGTCCTTTCAATCTCCCCCATTTTGGTAATTGATGACAATCAATTTCAAGAGAGTTTATATAAGGAATTATGCATCACCATGCAATGCAACAACCAATGATGCGTGCATATGACGTGCAAACGCTTAGGAACACAACCAAAGCAAGAAAATATGACTCTCTAAACTTATACACAAAACTCTCTGAAACTTCTCCCCAATTGGCATCGATTGCCAAAATGGGAGAAAATCTTAGAAGGCCAATATAAATTGTGTTTCTCCATAACTTGTGTATTTCTCCACAAGAGAGTGGAATGCAATACACATATCCAACGGTAAATACTTGGAGGAAGACAAACTATATTGAGGCCCAAAGATTGCAAAAGAATGATATGCCACAAAGACATAACAAAGAGAGAAACAAGCAATCAAGCAATGAAAAGATACCAATTGAAGAAAGCTATCAAAAGATACCAATTGAACCAACTAGACCAAAGATCCTATGAGCCACATGAATAAAGGATATTATGATATGAGCAAAGGAGTGTTCTAAAGAAACTAGAGAAGCTCCCCATGATTTGTGCACACATAAGAATATTTTTATTTGGATACAAAGTGCACAAAATAGGATCATAACTCCCACAAAATCAATAGAAACTTACAACAAGTGCAAGTGAGCATATAGGAAACAAAGCCTAGTACTCGCAAAAAACACATGGTTGAGCAACAAGTAAAAGAGGCAACTTAAGAATGGGCTCAACCAAAATGATGTGTGTGAGTTAAGGCAATGCGCTTGAGAAGACTAATGTGCGGATGAGCATTAAGCATCAATAGAGTCTTAAAAGAATGAGGCATATGGTGCAAGGCCTATCATTCCCACACACAACTAGCAAATGGGTTCACAAGCTTACTAATAAGCATATAAAGAACCTATGCTTGTGACAACCCGTGGTGAAGATAGAAGATGAAAGCCTCATCAAGACGAGAGATACCAATTAAGATGGAAAAAGCCTCGTAATGATAAGCATGAGGAAAATAATCTTCACCACACACAAGAGTGCATCAAGATGCAACGATAGAAGACACGCACTCAAGGAAAAAGCTTTCACGGAGCCACCAAAGAAATAACATAAGAAAGACAAGGTGGACGTGAAAGAAAGGATATCAACTAGATATGCAACTTCTCTCAAGTGTATAAGATTCTAGGTAGACGAAATCATGATGATATATATCTACAAAGAAGGATGTACACCCGAAATAGTTACAACACGAGGAACAAGATATCCAAAAGGAAGTCATACATATACCAATAAGATATTTTCTTGGAAGCATAGCACATGGTTAGATATGGTCTTATTGTATATAAATGAATTCCTACCATACAACCATCAAAGACATCACAACTAGCAACATGAGATCGTCGTTGAGATGCTTTGAGAAAGGAAACAAGTATCACAAGATGGAATAAATAGCATGACAAGGTGCAACCTACACAAGGTTGAATGCAAGAAAATAATGCATGAATAGATACTTGTTACCGAGATATCATTGGAAGGATGTAGAAGAAACCAGTTGAAGATAGTAGATAGTAGTTCATTGAGCATCCTAGCTTGACTCCAATAAGCACATGGTGACACCACCTTCCTTGTGAGTGAGCCGAGCATCCAATGCATCTCCAATTGTTCCTAGAATAACAACACAAACAAAATGGTACCCAAACTCATTGGGACCAAAGAGTTAGAAACACCAATATACATAGGACAAACTCCACATAGATATGTGCATATAGATAAGGAAATGAATTTCATGCACATCTCATCCAATTAGAGACTTGGTGGAGTTTCCCTTATATATTGGGTCAAAGAAGGAAAGCATGCCCAAGAAACTACATGAAGTTAATATGATGCTCAATACTTTCAAGAACCGATACCAATTGACAAAGAAATACCAAGTGAAGAAGAGATACCAAATGAATAAAACATCACTTGGAGGATATCCATAAGAGATACATCAAGGAATGAGATATCCATTGATACCCACTAAATAAAAGATATCAAAACCCCAAAAGAGAGAATGGTTCCAAACTGTTGGGGAACGTAGCAATAATTCAAAATTTTCCTACGTGTCACCAAGATCAATCTAGGAGATACTAGCAATGAGAGAGAGGGAGTGCATCTTCATACCCTTGAAGATCGCTAAGCGGAAGCGTTACAAGAACGCGGTTGGTGGAGTCGTACACGCAGCGATTCAGATTGCGGTCGATTCTGATCTAAGCGCCAAACAACGGCGCCTCCGCGTTCAACACACGTACAGCCCGGGAACGTCTCCTCCTTCTTGATCCAGCAAGGAGAGAGGAGAAGTTAAGGGAGAACTCCGACAGCACGACGGCGTGGTGGTGATGGAGCTCGTGGTTCTCCGGCAGGGCTTCGCCAAGCGCTACGGAGGAGGAGGTGTAGGAGAGGGGAAGGGGCTGCGCCAGGGGAAGGGTGCAGCTGCCCTCTCTCCCCCTCACTATATAGAGAGGAAAGGGGGTGGAGGAGGCGCCCTAGGGTTCCCTAGGGGAGGGGCGGCGGCCACAGGGGAAACCCTAGATGGGTTTGGGTGCCCCACCCCTAGGAAACTTGCCCCCCCCCAACCAGGAGGGGTGGCTGCCCTAGGGGAGGTGCCCCCACCTCTGCAAGTTACGTGAGATGGGATGGGAGGGGCGCTCAGCCCCTTAGTGGGCTGATGTGCCCCTCCCCTTGGCCCATAAGGTCCCCCAACGCTTCACGGGGCCTCCGAAACCCCTTTCGGACACGCTGGTCGTCACCCGGTACCCCCGGAACAATTCCGGACTCCAATACCCTTCATCCAATATATCAATCTTCACCTCCGGACCATTATGGAACTCCTCGTCATGTCAAGGATCTCATCTAGGACTCCGAACAACCTTCGGTAACCACATACTATTTCCCATAACAACTCTAGTGTCACCGAACCTTAAGTGTGTAGACCCTACGGGTTCGAGAACCATGCAGACATGACCGAGACATCTCTCCGGCCAATAACCAATAGCGGGATCTGGATACCCATATTGGCTCCCGCATGTTCCATGATGATCTCATCAGATGAACCATGATGTCGAGGATTCAATCAATCCCGTATACAACTCGCTTTGTCCATCGGTATGTTACTTGCCCGAGATTCGATCGTCGGTATCTCTATACCTCATTCAATCTCGGTACCGGTAAGTCTCTTTACTCATTCCGCAACGCATGATCCCGTGGCTAACTCCTTAGTCACATTGAGCTCATTATGATGATGCATTACCGAGTGGGCCCAGAGATACCTCTCTGTCATACAGAGTGACAAATCCCAGTCTCGATTCGTGCCAACCCAACAGACACTTTCGGACATACCTGTAGTGCACCTTTATAGCCACCCAGTTACGTTGTGACGTTTGGTACACCCAAAGCATTCCTACGGTATCCGGGAGTTGCAAAATCTCACGGTCTAAGGAAATGATACTTGACACTAGAAAAGCTTTAGCAAACGAACTTCACGATCTTGTGCTACGCTTAAGATTAGGTCTTGTCCATCACATCATTCTCCTAATGATGTGATCCCGTTATCAATGACATCCAATGTCCATGGTCAGGAAACCATGACCATCTATTGATCAACGAGCTAGTCAACTAGAGGCTTACTAGGGACATATTATGATCTATGCATTCACACATGTATTACGGTTTTCGGTTAATACAATTATAGCATGAACAATAGACAATTATCATGAACAAAGAAATATAATAATAACCATTTCATTATTGCCTCTATGGCATATTTCCAACAGTCTCCCACTTGCACTAGAGTTAATAATCTAGTTCACATCGTTATGTGATTAACACTCATAGTTCACATCGCCATGTGACTAGCACCCGAAGAGTTTACTAGAGTCAATAATCTAGTTCACATAGCCATGTGATTAACACCCAAGAGTTTACTAGAGTCAATAATCTAGTTCACATCACCATGTGATAAACACTCAATGAGTTGTAGGGTTTGATTATGTTATGCTTACGAGAGAAGTGTCAGTCAATGGGTCTACAACATTCAGATCTGTGTGTTCTTCGCAAATCTCGATTTCATATTGCAGATGTTGCTACTATGCTCCACTTGGAGCTATTCCAAATGGTTGCTCCACTATACGTATCTGGTTTGCTACTCAGAGTCATCCGGATAGGTGTTAAAGCTTGCATCGATGTAACCCTTTACGCCGAACTCTTTATCACCTCCATAACCGAGAAACATTTCCTTATTCCTAAGGAAATTTTTTGACCACTGTCCAATGATCCACTCCTGGATCACTCTTGTACCCCCTTGCCAGACACGTGGCAAGGCACATCGCGGTACACAGCATGGCATATCGTATAGAGCCTATGGCTAAGGCATAGGGGACGACTTTCATCCTTTCTCTTCCTTCTGCCGTGGTCGAGCTTCAAGTCTTAACTTCGCACCTCACAACTCAGGCAAGAACTCCTTCTTTGACTGATCCATCTTGAACTCCTTCAAGATCATGTCAAGGTATGTGCTTTGTGAAAGTCTTATCAGGCGTCTTGATCTATCTCTATAGATCTTGATACCCAACATGTAAGCAGTTTTACATAGGTCTTCCTTTGAAAAACTCCATTCAAACAACCCTTTATCCTTTCTAGAAATTCTACATCATTGCCGATCAACAATATGTCATCCATATATACCTATCAGAAATGTTGTAGTGCTCCCACTCACTTTCTTGCAAATACAAGTTTCTTGCAAACTTTGTATAAACCCAAATGCTTTGATCGCCTCATCAAAGCGTATGTTCCAACTCCGGGATTTTTGCTCCAGTCCATAGAAGGATCGCTGGAGTTTGCATACCTTTTAGCATCCTTAGGATTGACAAAAACCTTTTGGTTGTATCGCATACAACCTTTCCTCACGGAAACCGGCAAGGAAACGTTGTTTTGACATCCATCTGCCTGATTTCGTAAATGAAATGCAACAACTGCTAACATAGTTCTAACTGACTTTAGCATCGCTATTATTGAGAGTCTCATCATAGTCAACTCCTTGAACTTGTCAGAAACTTCTTTGAGACAAGTCGAGCTTCACAAATAGTGACATTACCATCAGCGTCTGTCTTCTTCTTAAAGATCCATTTATTCTCAATGGCTTGCCGTTCATCGGGAAAGTCCACCAAAGTCCATACTTTGTTCTCATACATGGATCCTATCTCGGATTTCATAGCTTCTAGCCATTTGTTGGAATCCGGGCCCACCATCGCTTCTTCATAGCTCATAGGTTCATCGTTGTCCATGACCTTTAAGACAGGGTTACCACTGAGAAGTTGTACACACCCTTGTCGACCTACGAGGTTCGATAGTAATTTGATCTGAAGCTTCATGATCATCATCATTAGCTTTCTCTTCAACTAACGTAGTTGCCACAGAAACATCTTTCTGTGTTGTGCTACTCTCTGGTTGAAGTGAAGTTTCAACAACCTCATCAAGTACTATCTTCCTCCCACTCAATTCTTTCGAGAGAAACTCTTTCTCGAGAAAGGACCTGTTCTTAGCGACAAACACTTTGTCCTCAGAACTGAGATAGAAGATATACCCAATCATCTTGTTTGGGTATTCTATGAAGACACAACTTTTTGCTTTGGGTTCGAGCTTTTCCGACTGAAGCCTATCGACATAAGCATCATAGCCCCAAACCTTAAGAAACAACAACTTTGGTTTCTTGCCAAACCATAGTTCATACGGTGTCGTCTCCACGGACTTAGATGGTGCCCTATTTAAAGTCAATGTAATTGTCTTTAATGCATAACCCCCAAAAATAGCGGTAGATTGGTAAGAGACATCATACACCATATCCAATAAGGTCCGATTACGACATTCGGACACACCATCATGCTATGGTGTTCCAGGCGGCGTCAACTGTGAAACGATTCCACCTTGTCTTTAGTGATTGCCAAACTCATAACTCAGATACTTTCCCTTTGATCAGATCGAAGGAACTTGATCTTCTTATTATGATGATTCTCAACTTCACTCTGAAATTGCTTGAACTTTTCAAACATTTCAGACTTATGCTTCACTAAGTAAATATACCCATATTTATTCAATTCACCAGTGAAGTTGAGAAAATAATGATATCCACCATGCGCGTCAACACTCATCGTACCGCACACATCAGCATGTATGATTTCCAACAAGTCACTTGCCCGTTCCATTGTTCCAAAGAACGGGGTTTTAGTCATCTTGCCAAAGAGGAATGGTTCGCATGTATCAAGTGATTCAAAATCAAGTGACTTCAAAAGTCCATTAGCATGGAGGTTCTTTCATGCGCTTTACACCAATATGACCTAAGCGGCAGTGCCACATGAAAGTGGTACTATCATTATCAACTCTACATCTTTTGGCATCAATGTTATGAACATGTGTATAACTACGACCGGGATTCAATAAACCATTCACATTGGGTGCATGACCATAGAAGGTATTATTCATGTAAACAGAATAACCATTATTCTCTGACTTAAATGAATAACTGTATTGCAATAAACATGATCTAATCATGTTCATGCTTAACGCAGACACCAATGCAAACAACATTTATCTAGGTTCAACACTAATCCTGAAGGTAGAGGGAGCATGTGATGGTGATCACATCAACCTTAGAAACACTTCCAACACACATCCTCACCTCGCCCTTAGCTAGTCTCCGTTAATTCCGTAGCTTTTGTTTCGAGTTACCAATATTAGCAACTGAACCGGTATCTAATACCCAGGTGCTACTAGGAGTACTAGTAAGCTACACATCAATAACACATATATCAAATATACTTTTGTTGAAGTCGACAACCTTCTTATCTACCAAGTATTTGGGGCAGTTCTGCTACCAGTGACCGTTCCCCTAATAGAAGCACTTTGTCTCGGGTTTGGGTTCTTGGGTTTCTTCACTGGAGCGGAAATTGGCTTGCCATTCAGGATGTTTCCCTTCTTGCCCTTGCCCTTGTTTGAAACCAGTGCTCTTGTTAACCATCAACACTGTAAGGGCATATTTATTCCTAAGGTGTTTTGGTGATTCATGACAATGCGTTTGCGGACTAATTGTGTGCCTTGAGTATCCCAGACGTTTCATCGCTAGGCACAAGACGGTTGGGTGCCCCTCGAAGACTGTTGAAGACAACGTCTTTTCTATGTTTCTTTTTGGTGGATTTGAGTTGTAGGAAAGCCGTACTATTAAGAGGGGGTCCGTGTCGGAAAGGTTTGGGTGGAATCATCACGTACACGTTTCTTCCTAGTCCCCTCCTTTCCCTTGCACCTCGGAGCTTCCTCCGTTGTTATCTCGTCACCTTGTTTCTGGCTGCTGTGTTGGCTCGCGGTAGTACTGCTCCCAGGTGAGCGGTAGTACCGTAGGCACCAGCGGTAGTACCGTGCTGCGGCGCGGTAGTATCGCAGGTGCCCACGGTAGTACCGCTCCCCTGGAGCTGCACTACCGTGGCCCACCAGGCTAGTACCGCTTCCCCGCGGTAGTAGGGGCGGATGTAATTTTTTACATCCGCGCCTACCACGGTAGTACCGCATTCCTTCCGCGGTAGTACCGTGCTCAGCTGTCAGGCAGTAGTACCGCCCCTCTGCGGTAGTACTGTGTCGGGTTTTTGCTTCTTCCATTTTTCAGCAGAAGTAGGCACGGATGTTTCCTTATCCACACTCTTCCCAGGCTAGGGGGTTCCTGCCTTGCGGTAGTACCACAAGGGGGAGCAGTAGTACCGCGCCCGTGGAAGTACCGCCCTCAGCACTTGTGCTACAGGTCTGCCCTAGCTATTGCTGGTGCAGCGGTAGTACTGCGGGCCTGCACGGTTGTACCGCATGACCTTGCGGTAGTACCGCTTGGCAGCAAGCGGAAGTACCGTGTGGCCCCACGGTAGTACCGCTGGCCGCGGGCTGGTAGGTGGATAACGGTTGGATCTTTGTCCCTCACTATAAAAGGGGTCCCCTTCTTCCCCGTTGACTTATCTCTTCCAACCCTAAGCTCCATTGTTGCTCTAAGCTCCATTTTCGCCCGATCTCACTCCCTAGCCAATCAAACTTGTTGATTTGCTCGGGAGTGATTGAGAAGGCCTCGATCCACACTTCCACCAAGAGAAATTTGATTCCCCCACTAATCCCTTGCGGATCTTGTTACTCTTGGGTGTTTGAGCATCCTAGACGGTTGAGGTCACCGCGGAGCCATAGTCCTTTGTGGTGAAGCTTCCTGGTGTCGTTGGGAGCCTCCAATTGAGTTGTGGAGATTGCCCTAACCTTGTTTGTAAAGGTTCGGTCGCCGCCTCCAAGGGCACCAATAGTGGAATCATGACATCTCGCATTGTGTGAGGGCGTGAGGAGAATACGGTGGCCCTAGTGGCTTCTTGGGGAGCATTGTGCCTCCACACCGCTCCAACGGAGACGTACTTCCCCTCAAAGGGAAGGAACTTCGGTAACACATCCTCATCTCCACCGGCTCCACTCTTGGTTATCTCGTGCCTTTACTTGTGCAAGCTTACTTGTGTTATATCTCTTGCTTGCTTGTGTTCCTATCCTTGTTGCATCATATAGGTTGCTCACCTAGTTGCATATCTAGACAACCTACTTTGATGCAAAGTTTAAATTGTTAAAGAAAAGCTAAAAATTGTTAGTTGCCTATTCACCCCCCTCCAGTCAACCATATCGATCCTTTCAATTGGTATCAGAGCCTCGTCTCTTTATTAAGGATTTTACCGTCCGAAGAGTATGGTTGATACCGTAGACAGTGTGGAGGAACACTCCGGTGTGAATCCGATCTCGTCTACGGGCGATGGGGTAACCTCGGTCTCTCATGAGGATTTCAATGTGGCCTTGGAGACATTGAAAACCTCCATGACGACCGAGGTTGAAAGCATGTTTACTAAATTCTTTGAAGGGCTTAAACTATCCACCGCACCGTTGAAAGTGGGTAATCCCACCGACAAGGTGACGGATGCTACCTCCGATAAGGGGGAAGCTAGTAGTGAAAAGGCTCCTTCTTCTAGTGGTAAGAATGGCACCGGCATCTTTGCTCATGTGGAACCACCACTTGTTTATGGTGGACCGGTTCCTTCCACTCATTTGAATCATGCCGGTCCTCCCCCTAAGTTTGTGAAAAATGAGGACTTTGATTCTTGGGTTTACCGCTTTAAACGTCATTTAAATCATGTGAACACTAATCTTTGGAGAATCATTGAAGAAGGTTTCTATCCGCATGATCCAAGCAACTTCACTCCTCGAGAAGCCGCGGATAATCAATTCAATGAAAATTCTCTCTTCATCATTCAAGATGCAATTCCACCCGAAGATCTAGCTCATCTTCGGCCATTCGCCTTGGCCAAAGACGCATGGCTTTGTGTTGTCTCTCTCTACCGGGGAAGCGCAAGCATTCAACGCTCCAACTATGAAGTGGTGCAAGATGAGGACGATGAGTTTGCAATGAAAGAAGATGAAGAACCTCGTGAACTTTATCGGAGAGTAACCAAACTCGCGGTCTCACTCCGAGATCACGGGAGCAAGGACACGAATGACAATTGGATCAAGCGCAAATTCCTCAAGGCAATGATGCCCTACCATAAGGCCATGTCCTCCGTCATTCGTCAAAGGCCGGACTTCCACACTTTGACCTCAAGCGAAGTGTTGGATGAGTTTGTGGCCATGAACATTTTGGACAAGACCGCCGACAATGCGGTGCTTCGTTCTCAAAGGGCAAAGAAGCCCAACCTTGCATTGAAGGCCAAGCTCTGCGTTGAAGAAGAAGAAGAGGAAGAAGAGGAGAGCAACCCCGAAGATACAAAGTATGCATATCATGAACACATGGCACTCGCTTCAAGGCAATTTTGGAGCAATAAAAACTCAAGGCCAAACTTTAACAAAAACAACTCAAGTGGCATGAAGAGCAAGCAACATGTAAGGACTTGCTACAATTGTGGCAATGTGAGTCATTTTGTTGCGGAGTGCTCGTATGAGAAGAGGGAAGACAATGGTGGCAAGCTCATCCGAAAGGACAAGGCCAAGTCGTTCCCCAACAAGAGCAACTTCACCAAGAAGACTCCTCCCAAGGCATTGGTGGTACAAGAAGAGTACAATGAGGATGATGAAGGTGGTGAGTCATCTGCCATGGCCTCAGTTGCCATTGTGACGACTCCACGGGTGTCTCTCTTCGACTCACCCAATGAGAGCATCACCGCCAAGTGCCTCATGGCTAAAGCCACCAACAAGGTAACCCCCAACATCAAAACTACCATCATTAATCATCCTTCTTCGACGGATAGCATTGATAAACATGAGGGAGCTAATGTGGAGGCGAATGAGTTTGAGGCCTTTATGGGCAAACTTAAGGGTAAATCCAAGAAGCACTTTGTTGATCTCTTGGAACAACTTGGTGAAGCCAATGACATGATCGAGGCTCATGAAGATACCATCACTAAGATGGAAGGGCATAGTCGTGACTATGTCAATGAGATTTCGGATCTTTCCAATGCTCTTGAGGAAGAGCGTGGTCTTCGTTTGGCTCTTGAGTAGTCACACAACGTTGATCATGCTAAGTTAAAGAAAGATTATGATCATGCTCTCATTGTTTCTCATGTGCTAAACTCTGAGAAGGCCGAACTTGAGGTTGATCTTGCTAGACTCAAAGAGGAGTTTGATCTACTTGACAAGGCTCACAAGATCTTGAAGGGTGCTCATGCTAGCCTCAAAGAGTCTCATGATCAACTTCAAGTAAAGCTAACCAAGGAAAAAGGCATTTTCCTCGTATGATGTTAATTGATAATGCAAATGCTACTAACCAGTGTTGTGAGCATGTGCATCTTGTTGAGGAGAACGCTAAGCTAAAGGTGCAACTTGAGAGAGGTCTTGCGACTTGCATACAAGGAAAGAAGAACCTCAACGACCTCTTGATCAATCAAAAGGGAGTTGTGGCCAAGGAAGGGGTTGGGTACGTGCCCGAGTCCAAGAACAAGAAGAAGAATGACAAGACCAAACGACCTCCTCCTCTCATGCAAACCTTTGTGAAGGAGGGAGAGAGTGCTTCCAAGGAGAAGAAAAATGATGCGAAGGGTGGCGGTGTCAAAAAGGGCAATGCCACTTCTCCCACCAAAGTCGGCGACTTTAATCCATCTTATATGTTATGTCGTGCTAGTGATGGGCATGTCTATGTCAAATTCGTTGGTTCTTCTCACGAGTAGATTGAATGGTCTATTTGGGTTCCAAAGACCCTTATTACTAACATCAAAGGACCCATTACAAAATGGGTGCCTAAAACCAAGCATTGATCTCTTGTAGGTGTTTGCTTTCGGTGGGGGATCATGGTTGCTCGATAGCGGAGCTACAAATCATATGACCGGAAGTAAGGACTTGGTGGTGGACGTGCACAAGATTCCATCTATGCCCACTGAGGGAGTCCTGGATTAGGGGGTGTTCGGATAGTCGGACTATACCTTCAGCCGGACTCCTGGACTATGAAGATACAAGATTGAAGACTCTGTCCCGTGTCCGGAAGGGACTTTCCTTGGCGTGGAAGGCAAGCTTGGCGATACGGATATGAAGATCTCCTACCATTGTAACCGACTCTATGTAACCCTAACCCTATCCGGTGTCTATATAAACCGGAGGGTTTTAGTCCGTAGGACAACATACACATCAACAATCATACCATAGGCTAGCTTCTAGGGTTTAGCCTCCTCGATCTCGTGGTAGATCTACTCTTGTACTACCCATATCATCAATATTAATCAAGCAGGACGTAGGGTTTTACCTCCATCGAGAGGGCCCGAACCTGGGTAAAACTTCGTGTCCCTTGCCTCCTGTTACCATCCGGCCTAGACGCATAGTTCGGGACCCCCTACCCGAGATCCACCGGTTTTGACACCGACATTGGTGCTTTCATTGAGAGTTCCTCTGTGTCGTCGCCATTAGGCTCGATGGCTCCTACGATCATCAATAGCGATGCAATCCAGGGTGAGACCTTCCTCCCCGGACAGATCTTTGTTTTCGGCGGCTTCGCACTGCGGGCCAATTCGCTTGGCCGTCTGGAGCAGATCAAAAGCTATGCTCCCAGCCGTCAGGTCAGATTTGGAAGTTTAAACTACATGGCTGACATCCACGGGGACTTGATCTTCGACGGATTCAAGCCACTGCCGAGCGCGCCGCACTGTCATGACGAGCATGATCTAGCTCTACCGCCGAACAGTGCCTGGAGGCCGCACCCGCATCGGCTTTGACTCTTAATTCAGAGCCAAACGCGCCGATCGAGGATGGGTGGTTGGACGCCGCCTCGGGGGCTGCGATCCCAACGGCGATTGAGCCGAACACCAGCCCCGCACTCCGCGAGACTCATGATTCCAAGGAGTCGGGCTCCTCTCCGGACTCCGAACCTTTCGCGCCTCTGCCAATCGAATCCGATTGGGCGCCGATCATGGAGTTTACTACCGCGGACATCTTTCAGCACTCGCCCTTTGGCGATATTATAAAATCACTAAAGTCTCTCTCTTTATCAGGAGAGCCCTGGCCGGACTATGGTCAGCGATATTGGGATGTGGACGATGAAGAAATTCAAAGGGCGAGTGGTCACAGGGACGAACTGTCCAGCCTCAATAAAATTCTGGACCAAGTATGTCAGATTCATAGTACCCCTAGTAAACCTGCTAATCATACCCATAGAGAATGTTGGGTCTTCAAGCAGTCCGGCAAGCTCAACGCCGTACACAAGGGGGAGGATACACCAAGTGAAGACGAGGACGATCCCCCCAAGCAAGACACGAGGGAACAAAAGCAATTTCCACCAGAAGTCAAAACAGTAAACGTGTTACACGTAATCAAGGAAAAAAACAAGGCGGCACTCCCAGGAAAGTATACCCAAGTGCCTATCACCACGAACTCCTGCTACTGGACATCTCAACCGATCACTTTCGACCATCGCGATTACTCAGCAGGTATCCGACACGCAGGATGGGCTGCCCTGGTATTAGACCCAGTAATTGGCGGATATCACTTCACAAGGGTCTTGATGGACGGCGGCAGTAGCCTAAACCTAATATATCAGGATACAATACGCGGGATGGGGCTAGACCAACACAAATTCGCCATAGAAATATACCTTTAAAGGAGTAACGCCAGGCCCAGGGGCTCGTTGTACGGGCTCCCTCCTCCTGCAAGTTACATTCGGCTCCCCTGATAACTTCCGTTGCGAGCATTTAACTTTCCACATCGCTCCGTTTCAAAGTGGCTACCAAGCACTGCTCGGACGCAAAGCTTTCGCTCGCTTTAATGCAATACCACACTACTCCTCCCTCACACTCAAGATGCCCGGTCCACGTGGCATCATTACAGTGCACGGAAATATCAAGCGATCTCTATGCGCCGAAGAGAGTGAGGCTGCCTTGGCCGCCGCACACCAAAGGCGCCCGGACAAACGAAAGCATCCAATAGGTCGTCAAGACCTCAGATACAACTAATCAAGTCCGGTGCCGCTATTTATACGGAAATAAGTGGTCACACCCCTATTTGTCAATACAAGGGGCTCAACGCACGCAGACAAGTGGCAATTTCTTATCATCTTGAACTATACATGGTTTCTTTAAAAACTATCCTTTTGCACGACAACTTTTTCACTTAACTTCCTCTCTTTTACAGACGATCATCATGCTACACCCGTCCAGGATACGGCACAACAGAGACACAGACGCAGACGTGCAGCAGGGACCCGCTCCAAGGATTCTTTTTAGATTAAGACCCTGCGTAAACCTTTTTTACTCTCTCTTGTTGATAGATATCCACCGTTGAGAAGGATGCTGACGTCTTGGCATGTGGCCACGCCAGAACAATGCACGTACCTGGACACACGGGGCTTCTTACAAAGGCCACTATTTAGTCCCGGTTTATACCATAAAGACCGAATACCTTAGGGAGTATTCGGCGTCGCGAGTTTGGTCCTATATGCATCAGCTCCGAATCATTGTCTTTGGTCAAATGTTGGGTTTGCCCGGCTCCTGTGTTTTGGTGCCTTACGTTCTGCCTTGCCGGCTAAGGTAGCACTAGGAGAACTACTGCGACTGTGCCCTGGTTCATCTGGACGAGCACCTCGGTAGAGAAAGCCAAAAACTGACTGTCAAGATATAGCGTGAGACTGGTCAACCACTCGATGACCTGTGGGAATGTTAGAATTCCTCCGCCTTAACGAAGGGCCGTTTCCTGGCCAGGCATGTACGCACCCTGATATCGGGAGAGTGCGGAGCCACCAGGGGCTATCTAGTAGCCCCACTGTCAAACTCCTATGGCTAAGTGAAAGTGCTAAAGCATTATAGTCTGGTTGCCTCGCTCGCTCCACTATCACCTCCTTAATAGGACCAAGATGTTGGGTTAAGTGTGAATGCATGTTTTTGCGAGCACCTCCGCATTATATGCGTGAGGGTTGAAGCCGACGGCTGCAATCTTTCAGGTTATACACATGTATACATAAATGGCCGCCCAGGAGACATCATATTACTTTCAGGCAAAAGTATAAAAATAGCCTTATAAAAATTTATAAAAGCATTTCGCTTACAATGAGATTACATATCACTCAAACATAATATTTTTTGAGCACTGGGTCTCTATCAAACGGGCACCCTCAAGAACTTCTTCAAAGTAGTGCTCGGCAGCCTTTCGACCTATAGCCGAATCCCGCGTTGCAACATTGGTAGCATCCATCTCCGCCCAATATGCCTTAACACGGGCAAAGGCCATCCGTGCGCCCTCTATGCACGCCGACCTCCTCATCGCATCAATGCGCAGCACCACATCAAGGACCTGCTGCACCAAGCTGAAATAGCTGTTCGGTTTTGAGCTTCCCGGCCACAGCTGATCCACAACAGACCTCATAGAGAGTCCGAACAACCTGTTTAGTTTGGCCCATTCGACTAATTGGTCGGTCAATGAAAGTGGATGCTCGGGAGAATGGAATTGTCTCCAAAACAGCCGGTCTACTCCACGATCTGTCTGAACCTGGAAGTACTTGGCCGCATCGGCAGCGCTCGCCGCCAAATCCATATACACATCCTCCGAACTCCATAGCCGATCCAGAGGGGCTGTCGGGACCCCGATCCTAAGTCACACCGATCTAGCACGTAACACTTCATATCACTTTGCGGCCTCACGCACGGTATTCCCACAGGTGCCACCTTAACTGGCCCGGGACCGTTTGCGCCTTTTGGCTCACGTATATGATAGTGTCGCTAGCATCCATATGACAGAGAACCCGGGCCGACAAGACCAGTCATGAACCCAAAGTAGCACTAACTTACAGGGATAGGCATACATGAATCAACCTCGAGCATGTCGGTCAACAGCGTATGAATCCGGGCTGTAGCACTGGGCTAACAGGACTCCGGGAACCCAGGCTGTAGCGGGCTAGGCAGGACTCCGGATGTCACTGCGTGACATTTCCTCGAAGGGACAGACATAGGAACAAAGTGAATCACATGCTGGCCAGTCAAATGTTCCGGAGCAGTAGTGCTGGGCTAGCAGGACTCCGGTGAACCGGGCTGTAGCGGACTACTATGGCTCATGGAAGCACAAGACTACATTTCCCCATAAGAGAGGCTACCAGAGGTAAACAACTAGGTTGTCGGATCCCACACATAGCAATAAATGTTACACGTACGCATAACATGCAAGTATGTGATGTACAACATGGCATCACAACGTAACTCAAACTCATATAGATAAAGGCCCAGAAGAGCCACATAGCATTCAATACAAACAGGGGTCTCATGACCCATCATTCAGAGCATACAAGCAACGGAAGCATTACATGTCTGAGTACAAACAACTACAAAAGGAAAAGACTAAGAAGCCTGACTAAACACGACTCTCCCAAGGGTACAAGATCGTAGCTGGGATACAAGCTACTCGTGAAGTCACTAGTGTAACCAACTGCAAAACATAAATAAGCAAATGTGAGTACAAAGGTACTCAGCAAGTCTTACATCAGAACTATCTACATATGCAACATTATCAACAAAGGGGGTGGTGGTGTTTAACAGCAGCAAGCCAGCTTTGACTCAATGGCTAATCTATACTACGAGTATCAGAAACTTCTTTGAGGTGAGAAGACGCACACGAGTCCACATATTCACCATATCAATACTCCACTATGGATCCGTTCCCGTCTCCTTATGAGAAGGCCATCCATAGCACTCACGCTTATCTTGCAGATTTTAGAGTATCCACTTCAAGTTGTCTATGTACTACATAAGTCCTCCAAGTTTCCATATCCGAGGAAAACGGCTATTCGAATAGATAATGTTGACCCTGTAGGGGTGTACTTCTTCACACACGCTCTCGCCACTTATAGCCCTGTACACATCATGTACCTCGGCAACCTTCAAGCGGAATCCGGGCGAGGGTGTCGGCCATGACCTGACTAACCACACGAGTCTCTCATCCAGGTTTATCGCCTATTTGGGTTCCATCCGCAAGGGGGTGTCGCTCACGGCCCAAAACGATGTGTGCAGGGTTCCCAAGCCCACCATCCAGGTGCCACTTGGTACACCGTGCCACGGTGCCTAGTCTGTCCCAAGCCCGTCCCGTCGGACACCACCTGGTAGACAAGTAGCACTACCTACAAACGCCAGAAACTAGTTGCGACTCCTGGACAGAGATCAAGTGGGTTAATAAGCTGAGAGGGGCCGGATAACCGGAACCCAATGTGTGGTAGTAACTGGACTTGGATAACATACACAGAACTCAGTGCTTAAGGAAGGTTCCAATGAGACAACCCACCATGTACTCCTACATGGCCTCTCATCGCTACCTTTACCAAAACGTGTTCACACACTTAGCCTTTGCCGGTAGGACATGTTCACCACTCCGATTCATTACGATGAATCAGACCTGACACAACTCTAAGCATAGCTGGCATAAAGAAAACAAGCATGGATGAGTAGGCACATCAAGGCTCAAGCAACTCCTACTCATGCTAGTGGATTTCAGCTATTTACTGTGGAAATGACAGGTCATGCAAAGGAATGGGTTCAGCTACCGCAGCAGAAAGTAGCAGTTTGAATCGTTGTTGTCCTAATGCAGTAAAAGGAGCAGGAGCGAGAGAGTGGGATTTTATCGAGATGCTCAAGGGGGTTTGCTTGCCTGATAGATCCACGAAGAAGCACTGCTCCTCAGACAGGTACTCGGGACACCTTCCGGAGTAGAACCTATCGAGAGGGGACGGTGCCGGCAATCAATAAACATCCATATGCAACAATATGATGCATGAAAATGACATTTCAAAGATGCTATGATTTGCCCTAATGCATCTAGCATCAATTTGGTTGAAGTCCATATGTACCAAGGGTTCATATGCAAACCCCAAATTAAATATATAACATGCCATTATTACGTTTTCACTTATACAACAAGTATAAGTTGGTTTTTCATGCATGAAACTAGCATAAATGGATTCCTTGCATTTTTCTGATGATTTTTCATATATAATTTATTTGATTTGGAGTTACGGTTGAATTACTATGATTTTTAGAAGTTTTAACTATTTTCTGGAATTTCCTGATTTAAATTAATACCAGAAAATGATATAATGCGTCAGCACAGCGTCATGCTTACGTCAGCAGGTCAAAGGCGGCTGACCAGGTCAAACCTGACGTGTGGGGTCCACACGTCATTGTCTGTGGTTAATCCTAATTTAAAATAAACCTAAACTGGTTTAGTTAATGGGGTTGGGCCCACGCGTCAGTGACCCAATTAGCTAAACAGGGTTTAATTAGTTGTTAAACTAATCCTAACTAAAACTTAACAGGGCCGGGGCCCACATGTCACTGACCCACACAGGTCAAACACTAGGTCAACTGGGGGGGGTAGACCCGGTCAACCCCACCGGTGTTTAGCCGCCGGCGAGGCCGAACGTGGCAGAGGGCTCGGGATCACCGCTCCGGCGACCAAAAGGACGGCGGAGACCACCGGGGCGTAGCCCGCGCTCGTCCGCACCGATTGGAGCAAGTGGGAGAGGCAGGGGCGGCCGGAGCTCGCCGGAGCGAAGCTCGGGGCGGCGGCCGGAGCACGGCCAAGTGCGGGCGAGGGCTGCGGTGCATGGGGAAGCGAGCGGAGAGGCTCTACGGCCTCCTGTCGTCATCAGGAGCAGGGTGACGCGCTCGGCTACGGGCTGCGGTGGCCAGGGCGACGGCGGCGACATGGACGACGGCGGGGCGCTTCGGCCATCTATGAAACGACGGCTACGGCGAGCGGCAAGCTACGGGGTTAGGGGAAAAAGGTTCATGGCCTCACAGTGAGCACGAAGGGCTTGACGGCGAGTTCGGGGAGGTCCGGACGGTGACGAACTTGACGGCAGCGATCTGCGTGGCCGGAGATGAAGACAACGGCGGTGGCGACGATACGGTGCGTCCCCGGTTACCTGGCTCGTAGAGGACGTCGTGGCGGAGCTCTCGGGCACAGAGCAAGGTCGAGGGGGAGGCGGTGGCTGCGGCAACAGCAAGCGGCGGCGACGGCAGCGCTCGGGCGCGGTGAGAGAGAGCGAGGGAGAGGAGGGGATGAGCACGGGGGAAGAGTGAGAGAGGTGCGGGGAGGCGCGTGGCGTCGCACGGGGCAACTAGGCGACGAGGGGAGAGACAGGCAGGCAGGAGGTGGCCGGGCGCGTGGCTGCGCGCGCCGGGCGCGTGCCCCTGTCCTCCTGGCGCGAGGAAGGCGACGACTGGCGTGGCCAGTCAGCTGGGCCGGCTTCTTGGCCCAGAGCAGGTGGGCCGCCAGGTGAGGCCAGGTACGATTCCCTCTCTCTCTTTTATTTTGTTTTTGTTTTCTATTTTCTGACATTTGTTTTGTATCTAAAAGAAATGTAACAACATTTCCATAAATGCTGAAAATAATTGTGGCATCTAGATATAATATTCTAGAGGACCTCACCAATTCCCAACATTTTTGGAGCCAATAAAATATTTATATAATTTAAACAGTTCCAAATCAAATATTTATGCAATGATTCAAAAATCCAAAATGTGTAGCAAAAATGTGCATCACCTCTGGTTGTTGTTCCCAACATTATCCAAAGAGCATGAACATTTTTGGATAGCATTTTGGGTTCATTGAAAATCCATTTTAAAGTTGAACCTATTTGAATTTGCTTTGGTGCTAGGGTTTGAAACATCCCCATTTCAATTTCATTTGAAATTTAAACATGATGCACAAAGCAAGCCTAGGACCATACCAGAACTAGGGATGTGACAACTCGCCCCCACTCGAAAAAATCTCGTCCCGAGATTCAGGAGTTGGCGGAAAGAAAGCGGGGTACTCAAGTCAAAGACGATCTTCTCGCTCCCAAGTAGCTTCTCTCTCGGAATGATGAGACCATTGAACCTTGAGAAACTTGATGTTATGACGTCGAGTGACACGCTCTACTTGATCCAGAATGCGAACAGGGTACTCTCAATAAGTGAGGTTATCTTGGAGATCAAGCGTTTCGTGGTCCACTCCGCGGATGGGATCCGAGAAGCAACGCCTGAGTTGAGAGACGTGGAAGACATCATGAACTTGAGAAAGATGTGGGGGTAGTTCCAACTGGTAGGCAACCTCTCCTCGTTTAGCGAGAATGCGAAAAGGACCAATGTAGCGAGGAGCCAACTTGCCCTTGATACCGAAACGATGGGTACCCTTCAAAGGAGTAACCCGAAGGTAAGACTTGTCGTCAACTTCATAAGCCACTTCCTTATGACGACGGTCATACTGGCTATTTTGACGAGATTGGGCTGTTTTCAAATTCTCATGAATGATGCGAACTTGCTCTTCTACCTCCTAGATCATATCCGGTCCAAAGAATTGTCTTTCACCGGTTTCTAACCATTTCAAAGGTGTTCGGCATCTTCGTCCATATAGAATTTCGAAGGGTGCTTTCTTAAGACTGGATTGATAGCTATTGTTATAAGCAAACTCGGCAAAGGGAAGACATTTCTCCCAATCCATACCAAATGAGATAACGCAAGCTCTAAGCATGTCTTCAAGAATTTTGTTGACCCTTTCCACCTGACCACTTGACTGAGGGTGGAAGGCGGTACTGAAAGAAAGATGGGTGCCCATGGCATTCTGGAAGCTTTCCCAGAAATGAGAGGTGAAAAGACTGCCACGTTCTGAATTGATCTCTAGTGGAACACCATGGAGTGACACTATTCGGGAGATATATAAGTCAGCGAGCTGACTAGCAGTGGTACTCTCTCGAACAGGTAGGAAGTGAGCCACTTTGGAGAGACGGTCAATGACTACGAAGATAGCATTATTTCCTTTCTTGGTCCTGGGAAAGCCGGTGATGAAGTCCATACCAACTTTGTCCCATTTCCACTCGGGAATAGCTAAAGGTTGAAGGGTGCCAGCAGGTCTCTGATGCTCTACCTTAATGCGACGACAAACATCATAGTTGGCAATATACTGAGCGATTTCTCTCTTCATCCTAGTCCACCAGAACCTCTGGCGTAGGTCCTGATACATCTTTGTACTACTGGGATGAATCGTGAGAGGGGATTCATGGGCCTCCTTAAGGATTAGTTGCTGCATTTGTTGACATTTGGGAACCACCAAACGGTTACCAAAGTAAACAACACCTCGTTCATCCATAGAGAAACAGCCAGCAACTCCCTTGGAAATATTCTTCTTGATTCGGGAAATTCCCGTATCATGCTTTTGGGCCTCTATGATCTGATCCGTAAGGGTAGGTTTCGCCACCAAGGTAGAAAGGAAACCATGAGGAGCTATGTGAAGGTTAAGCTTACAGAATTCCTCGTGGAGGGGTGGTTGACATTGTTGCAACATGAGGTTGTTGCAATAGGATTTATGACTTAAAGCATCAGCCATGACATTGGCTTTGCCTGGAGTGTAGGTGATTCCTAAGTCGTAATCCGAGACCAACTCCAACCAACGTCTCTGTCTGAGATTCAGATCCGGTTGGGTGAAGATATACTTGAGACTCTGATGGTCAGTGTAAATTTCACAACGGTTACCAAGAAGGTAATGTCGCCAAGTCTTAAGTGCATAGACTACGGCTGCAAGCTCTAGATCATGTGTAGGATAATTTTCCTCATGTGGATGCAACTGTCGAGGTGCATAGGCAATCACATGATGATCCTACATAAGAATGCAACCTAGTCCTTGACGTGAAGCGTCGCAATAGATAACAAAGTCTTTAGTGAAATCCGGTGGCACGAGTATGGGCGCAGAAGTCAGGCGTCTTTTCAGTTCCTGAAAACTGTGCTCACACTGTGGGGTCCACTCAAACCTTTTATCTTTCTTGAGAAGCTCCGTGAGGGGTTTGGCCACTTTGGAGAAGTTTTCAACGAAGCGGCGACAATAACTGGCTAGACCAAGGAAACTCCTAACTTGTTTGACCGTTTCGGGTGGAGTCCAATCGAGAACGGCTTTAACTCTCTCGGGATTGATAGCAATGCCCTTACTAGAGATCACGTGTCCCCGATAGGTAACTTCTGGCAACCAAAATTCACACTTGGAGAACTTGGCATAAAGGCGGTGCTCTCTGAGTTTTCCTAACACGAGCCTAAGATGTTCGGCATGCTCTTCCTCGTTCCTCGAGTAAATAAGAATATCATCGAGATAAACCACGACGAACTTATCTAAGTACTCCATAAAGATCGAGTTCATCAAGCGGGAGAAAGTAGCTGGAGCATTGGTTAGGCCAAAAGACATCACGGTGTACTCGTATTGACCATAACGAGTGACAAAGGCCGTTTTGGGGATGTCCCTATTTCTGATTTTGATTTGGTGGTAGCCTAACCTCAAATCCATCTTGGAAAAGATTGAGGATCCAGCGAGCTGATCATACAGGTCGTTGATCCTAGGGAGTGGATACTTGTTCTTTATCGTGACCAAATTAACGGGACGATAATCTACAACCATCTGATCCGTACCATCCTTCTTCTTGACGAAGAGGACAGGACAAGCCCAAGGAGAAGAATTGGGACGGATGAAACCCTTTTGCAAGGACTCATCAAGTTGTTTCTTAAGCTTGGCTAACTCCAAAGGTGCCATCTTGTATGGTCTCCTAGAGATTGGAACAGTCCCTGGGATAAGTTCTATGACAAACTCTACATCTCTGTCAGGTGGGACACCTGGCAGTTCTTCTGGAAAGACATCCGGGAAGTCACGGACTACCGGAATATCTTCAAGGTCAGGAAGAGGGCTGGCATTAAGAGAATAGAGTTGGCGCCTTGCAACTCTAGTAGAGACAGTGACTATTTTGCCAGATGGATGTGTAAGTTGAACAGATCTAGTGTAACAATCGATCTTGGCATGATGAGCTGTCATCCAGTCCATACCCAAGATGATGTTAATATCTGAGGACTTTAGAGATATCAAAGAAGCAAGGAATACCAGTCTGTCAACAAGGATTTCATTACCATGGCTTACCTTGGAGGTTTGCCATTTGGAACCAGGAGTCTGGATTATTAGTGGAGTCGGCATATCACAAAATGACATGTCGTGCAACCGAGCGTAACCTTCGGATATGAAGGAGTGGGATGCTCCAGCATCGAACAGAACTGAAGCTGGGTGACAATTGACAAGAAGCGTACCCAGTACGACGTCGGGATCATCTTGAGCTTCTGTAGCTGAGACATGGTGCACACATGCTCGTTCAATGGAGGCTAGCTTGGTACTGATCATCTTGACTGATGCTTTTCACGGCCAACAGACCTCTTAGACTGGGGTGGAGCATAACTGGACTGAGGGCAGTCGCGTGCATAGTGTCTTGGTTCTCTGCAGGTAAAGCAAGTTCCTGGGGTAGGACGTGGACCTACATTGGCAAGTGGTCCTCTAATAGGCCTGGGTGGAGCACGTTGCTGAGTTGGGTGAGGCACCACATAGGATGGCCTCGGTGCATATCGAGGTGGAAGAGCTGAGTTCGGAATCCAAATCCGTCGCTTCTGAGAGCCAGAGCGGGAGGAAGAACCCAGATCACGGTTGTGCTTTCGAGACTCCTCATAAGTGACTTGAGCTGTCTCTGCATTAATGGCCTTGTTCACAAGAGCCTGGAAAGTATCACAATGATGCAGGTGGAGATCACAACGCAACTTAGGGTTGAGACCCTTCCGGAACCTAGCCTGCTTCTTAGCGTCCGTGGACACTTCTTCTGTAGCATAGCGGGCGAGGTTTCCAAACTCTCTACTATAAGCATCAACAGGCAGCTTACCCTGGGTAAAACTACAGAACTCTTCCCTCTTGCGGTCAATGAGAGCCTAAGGAATGTGGTGCTCATGAAAAGCCTCGGTGAAATCTTTCCACGTAGGAAACTGGCCAGCTGGAAGCATAGCCTCATAGCTCTGCCACCAAATACTAGCAGGACCTTCCAGGTGATAGGTAGCATAGGTGACCTTGTCACCTTCAGCTACGTTCGCAGAATGCAACTTGTGAGTGATGCTTCGGAGCCAGTCATCCACATCGAATGGCTCAATGGGGTGATGGAAGGTGGGTGGTTTCAGACCAATGAAGTCGGTGATGGAAACCAACTTCTTACGCTGATGTGCGGTGTTCTGCTCAATCTGTGCCAGCAAGCGGTTAGTCTCACACTTGTTCCTCTCGGATGCTAACAAGAACTCTGCCATCAAAGGCTGGTCAGGAGGATCCTCATCCCTACCATCTCCGTGGTTCTTGCTATGAGCAACTGAACCTCGGTTAGCAGACGACATCCTGGCACGGAAACCAAGGAAACAAGGATGGAATTAGCATCGACATGAGGATGTGGAATGTAATGCAAAAACATTGGAAACTCTTGAAATCCTAGGACAATTTTGGCAGCATAACGGCTGTAAATGCTCAAAAGGATTTTGAGACATTCATCAAAGGAATAGCATAATCAATCAGCATCATAATATCAAGGTTCTGGGTCAACCTGAGGACACACGGAAGTAGTAGAACTATACGGAGACACAACCCAACAATCCTGAGACTTTACGGTTTAGTAACACGTCATCCTGAGAGATAGAGGAGAAGCCTAGGCCTTAACCCTCGTAGAAAAGAAGAGGCTGACTCAGAAAGAATGACATGAGGTAAAGGAGTAAAAAGAGCCTTACGTTCCCTTCCACAATCAATTCCCTTATATAACTAAAGCATTTCTAGACTCAACTTCGACCAGTTTGGCTTGGTAATCCTACAGCCAGTCAGGCTCTGATACCAACGCTGTCGGGACCCCGATCCTAAGTCACACCGATCTAGCATGTAACACTTCATATCACTTTGCGGCCTCACGCACGGTATTCCCACTGGTGCCACCTTACCTGGCCCGGGACCGTTTGCGCCTTTTGGCTCACGTATATGATAGTGTCGCTAGCATCCATATGACAGAGAACCCGGGCCGACATGACTAGTCGTGAACCCAAAGTAGCACTAACTTACAGGGACAGGCATACATGAATCAACCTCGAGCATGTCGGTCAACAGCGTATGAATCCGGGCTGTAGCACTGGGCTAACAGGACTCCGGGAACCCGGGCTGTAGCAGGCTAGGCAGGACTCCGGATGTCACTGTGTGACATTTCCTCGAAGGGACAGACACAGGAACGATGTGAATCACATGTCGGCCAGTCAAATGTTCCGGAGCAGTAGTGCTGGGCTAGCAGGACTCCGGTGAACCGGGCTGTAGCGGACTACTATGGCTCATGGAAGCACAAGACTACATTTCCCCATAAGAGAGGCTACTAGAGGTAAACAACTAGGTTGTCAGATCCCACACATAGCAATACACATTACACGTACGCATAACATGCAAGTATGTGATGTACAACATGGCATCACAACGTAACTCAAACTCATATAGATAAAGGCCCAGAAGAGCCACATAGCATTCAATACAAACAGGGGTCTCATGACCCATCATTCAGAGCATACAAGCAACGGAAGCATTACATGTCTGAGTACAGACAACTACAAAAGGAAAAGACTAAGAAGCCTGACTAAACACGACCCTCCCAAGGGTACAAGATCATAGCTGGGATACAAGCTACTCGTCGAAGTCACTAGTGTAACCAACTGCAAAACATAAATAAGCAAACGTGAGTACAAAGGTACTCAGCAAGTCTTACATCAGAACTATCTACATATGCAACATTATCAAAAAATGGGGTGGTGGTGTTTAACAGTAGCAAGCCAGCTTTGACTCAATGGCTAATCTATACTACGAGTATCAGAAACTTCTTTGAGGTGAGAAGACGCACACGAGTCCACATATTCACCATATCAATACTCCACTATGGATCTGTTCCCGTCTCCCTACGAGAAGGCCATCCATAGCACTCACGCTTATCTTGCAGATTTTAGAGTATCCACTTCAAGTTGTCTATGTACTACATAAGTCCTCCAAGTTTCCATATCCGAGGAAAACGGCTATTCGAATAGATAATGTTGACCCTGCAGGGGTGTACTTCTTCACACACGCTCTCGCCACTTATAGCCCTGTACACGTCATGTACCTCGGCAACCTTCAAGCGGAAGCCGGGGGAGGGTGTCGGCCACGACCTGACTAACCACACGAGTCTCTCATCCAGGTTTATCGCCTATTCGGGTTCCATCCGCAAGGAGATTCGGCCGGGGTGTCGCTCACGGCCCCAAATGATGTGTGCAGGGTTCCCAAGCCCACCATCCGGGTGCCACTTGGTACACCGTGCCACGGTGCCTAGTCTGTCCCAAGCCCGTCCCGTCGGACACCACCTGGTAGACAAGTAGCACTACCTACAAACGCTAGAAACTAGTTGCGACTCCTAGACAGAGATCAAGTGGGTTAATAAGCCGAGAGGAGCCGGATAACCGGAACCCAATGTGTGGTAGTAACTGGACTTGGATAACATACACAGCACTCAGTGCTTAAGGACAGTTCCAATGAGACAACCCACCATGTACTACCACATGGCCTCTCATCGATACCTTTACCAAAACGTGTTCACACACTTAGCCTTTACCGGTAGGACATGTTCACCACTCCGATTCATTACCGATGAATCAGACCTGACACAACTCTAAGCATAGCTGGCATAAAGAAAACAAGCATGGATGAGTAGGCACATCAAGGCTCAAGCAACTCCTACTCATGCTAGTGGGTTTCAGCTATTTACTGTGGAAATGACATGTCATGCAAAGGAATGGGTTCAGCTACCGCAGCAGAAAGTAGCAGTTTGAATCGTTGTTGTCCTAATGCAGTAAAAGGAGCAGGAGTGAGAGAGTGGGATTTTATCGAGATGCTCAAGGGGGTTTGCTTTCCTGATAGATCCACAAAGAAGCACTGCTCCTCAGACAGGTACTCGGGACACCTTCCGGAGTAGAACCTATCGAGAGGGGACGGTGCCGGCAATCAATAAACATCCATATGCAACAATATGATGCATGAAAATGACATTTCAAAGATGCTATGATTTGCCCTAATGCATCTAGCATCAATTTGGTTGAAGTCCATATGTACCAAGGGTTCATATGCAAACCCCAAATTAAATATATAACATGCCATTATTATGTTTTCACTTATACAACAAGTATAAGTTGGTTTTTCATGCATGAAACTATCATAAATGGATTCCTTGCATTTTTCTGATGATTTTTCATATATAATTTATTTGATTTGGAGTTACGGTTGAATTACTATGATTTTTAGAAGTTTTAACTATTTTCTGGAATTTCCTGATTTAAATTAATAACAAAAAATGATATAATGTGTCAACACAGCATCATGCTTACGTCAGCAGGTCAAAGGCGGCTGAGCAGGTCAAAACTGACGTGTGGGGTCCACACGTCATTGTCTGTGGTTAATCCTAATTTAAAATAAACCTAAACTGGTTTAGTTAATGGGGTTGGGCCCACGCGTCAGTGACCCAATTAGCTAAACAGGGTTTAATTAGTTGTTAAACTAATCCTAACTAAAACTTAACAGGGCCGGGGCCCACATGTCACTGACCCACACAGGTCAAACACTAGTTCAACTGGGGGGTAGACCCGGTCAACCCCACCGGTGTTTAGCCGCCGGCGAGGCCGAACGTGGTGGAGGGCTCGGGATCACCGCTCCGGCGACCAAAAGGACGGCGGAGACCACCGGGGCGTAGCCCGCGCTCGTCCGCACCGATTGGAGCAAGTGGGAGAGGCAGGGGCGGCCGGAGCTCGCCGGAGCGAAGCTCGGGGCGGCGGCCGGAGCACGGCCAAGTGCGGGCGAGGGCTGCGATGCATGGGGAAGCGAGCGGAGAGGCTCTACGGCCTCCTGTCGTCATCAGGAGCAGGGTGACGCGCTCGGCTATGGGCTGTGGTGGCCAGGGCGACGGCGGCGACATGGACGACGGCGGAGCGCTTCGGCCATCTATGAAACGACGGCTACAGCGAGCGGCAAGCTACGGGGTTAGGGGGAAAAGGTTCATGGCCTCACAGTGAGCACGAAGGGCTTGATGGCGAGTTCGGGGAGGTCCGGACGGCGACGAACTTGACGGCAGCGATCTGCGTGGCCGGAGATGAAGACAACGGCGGTGGCGATGATACGGTGCGTCCCCGGTTACCTGGCTCGTAGAGGACGTCGTGGCGGAGCTCTCGGGCACAGAGCAAGGTCGAGGGGGAGGCGGTGGCTGCGGCAACAGCGAGCGGCGGCGACGGCAGCGCTCGGGCGCGGTGAGAGAGAGCGAGGGAGAGGAGGGGATGAGCGCGGGGGAAGAGTGAGAGAGGTGCGGGGCGGCGCGTGGCGTCGCACGGGGCAACCAGGCGACGAGGGGAGAGACAGGCAGGCAGGAGGTGCCCGGGCGCGTGGCTGCGCGCGCCGGGCGCGTGCCCCTGTCCTCCTGGCACGAGGAAGGCGACAACTGGCGTGGCCAGTCAGCTGGGCTGGCTTGTTGGGCCAGAGCAGGTGGGCCGCCAGGTGAGGCCAGGTACGATTCCCTCTCTCTCTTTTATTTTGTTTTTGTTTTCTATTTTCTGACATTTGTTTTGTATCTAAAAGAAATGTAACAACATTTCCATAAATGCTGAAAATAATTGTGGCATCTAGATATAATATTCTAGAGGCCCTCACCAATTCCCAACATTTTTGGAGCCAATAAAATATTTATATAATTTAAACAGTTCCAAATCAAATATTTATGCATTGATTCAAAAATCCAAAATGTGTAGCAAAAATGTGCATCACCTCTGGTTGTTGTTCCCAACATTATCCAAAGAGCATGAACATTTTTGAATAGCATTTTGGGTTCATTGAAAATCCATTTTAAAGTTGAACCTATTTGAATTTGCTTTGGTGCTAGGGTTTGAAACATCCCCATTTCAATTTCATTTGAAATTTAAACATGATGCACAAAGCAAGCCTAGGACCATACTAGAACTAGGGATGTGACAGGGGCATACCGTGGATCTCCGAATTTCCTCCGCAACATAAAGGATTTCCCAGCTACAATATCCCCGGCTTCCTGCAGCTCCTCCTTCTTTGCCCTCATAGCAGAGCGGAGATCCTTTTTCGTCGTAGCAGCCTTTTCATGGTCCGATGCCTTCGCTTGGTTTTCTTTTTCAAGAACCCAGCAACGGTCGGCGGCGGCTTTTAATTCTATAGCCATCTTGGCCATCTTGTCTCGGGTCTCGCCATGCGCGGCCTTCTCGGCCTGCAACTCTTCGGCCGCCTTCACAGTAGCCGCATTGCCCAACCTCGCTTGTTCCTTGGCTCGGGCAAGTTCTGCCCGCAAGGCTTCAACAGTGGCAGCTCCATCTGCAGTCACAATATATTAAAGATACTGGCATCATGTTGCTCTTCCTATTGTGGCGTCTACTAGATAATGACACTTACCCTGTGCCTCGTCAAGCCTTTTGTTAACAAGCTTGATGTCGGCGTCTACTGCATCCAACTGCCGTTCTAAATGGGCAAACTCGCTAGTCCGGCTAGCCACCGGAGCTTCCATCACCTGCACATAGAGGCAGTATGGTTATTACCTGGGAATATGATCCTCTGTTCATCGTCGTTTCCGACAACAACCAGAGTCTCAGGGGCTACTATCTACACAGGGCACACCTAGCATGTGCAGGACTATCATACATTCTTGTACGTACCTCAAAGCCTGTCAGTAGACTCATAAAAGCTTCATGCAATCCGCTTTTGGCGGACGATATTCTCTCCATCATCGTATTCATCAGCACACGGTGTTCATCTGAGATGGCCGCTCGCCCCACCAACTCCCTCAGAACATCCGATCGCACACTAGACGGTGCCGGACTCTTTTGTCTGCTCTCTTCGGGAGCCGGACGTTGGGAGCTTCGAGGGTCAACGGGATTATCTTCTGGCCTCACCGGACTCGGAGAGGCCCTCCGCGACGACACTTCAGGGTCGCCCGCTTCCGGAGCGGAGGAGTCCGGAGGAGGCGTTTCGCTCTCCATCATCTCTGGAAGAAGATCCCCCGAAGATGAGCTCATTTGAGAGGGGCTAAGGCCCGAACTACAAAAATATATGCGGTGGTTATCTTCTCAGAAGAAAAAGATGGCATATCTATACTATTAAAGTATTTTGGGTCACTTACGACTCGCGGGAGAATTGATCCCCCCGCGGACTTTGTGCGGCAACGCCCCCCCCCCCCAAAGTAGGACCCTCTGTGGGAGACTTCTTCTCCCGTTTGGAAGCTTCGGCTACCGAATCCCCAGGCGCAGTCCTTTTCCTCTTCTGGTCGCCTTCCCTCATGGAGACGCTCGCTCCCTCGGCTAGAATGGGCAGCGTTGGGGGCCCGCGTCCGCCCGCATTATCCTCCACAGTATCTTCCTTCAAGGGCTCCGGGCAAGGTGCGGTCTGGAGCATCTTTTTCAATACCGGATTCTCCAAACCCTCAGGGAGGGGGGCCGAACACCGAATCAACTTCACCTTTGTTAGCCAGTCCTAGTCAAAAAGCAAACTCTCAGAAATAACTTCGTAACAAAGAAGAGATAGTATGTTCGGCCGGAAGATGCCTTACCTGTTCGGCGGCGCGGTTACTACTCAGGCCCACATCCTCGGAGATTTCCGGACACTCCACGTGAGGTCCGAAGAATGACTTGTACATCTCCTCGTGCGTCAGGCCGAGAAAATTTTGAATGACGCGCGGTCCCTCGGGATTGAACTCCCATAGGCGAAGAGGCCGGCGTTTGCAAGGCTGGGCTTGACGAACCAACATAACTTGTATTACCGCGACCAAACTGAAATCTCCATTGAAGAGATCTCGAATGCGGCTTTGCAGTATAGGCACGTCCTTGGCTGGCCCCCAGCTCAGACCTCTGCTGATCCATGACATCAGTTGTGATGGAGGGTCCGAGCGGAAAACAGGGGCGGCCGCCCACTTGGCACTTCTAGGAGCCGTGATGTAGAACCACTCATATTGCCACAATTCAGACACCTCCGAGATGGAACCTTTGGGCCACGGAGCTCCCGTCATCTTGCGTATTGAGGCACCTCCACACGATGCATGTTGCCCCTCGATCATCTTTGGCTTCACTTCAAAGGTCTTGAGCCAGAGGCCAAAGTGAGGGGTGACCCGGAGGAAGGCCTCGCACACGACAATGAATGTTGTGATATGAAGAAAAGAGTCCGGAGCTAGATGTCACACCCTGGTTTTCATGCCACAACACTTAAGCTAATAAATCATGATAAAATGTGGTTTGACAAAAACTTTTGAGTGTTTTGGACCTTGCCTTGTTTGGATTTTGTCTGTTGTTTGCAAGTGCTCTAAAAATCAAATAAATCCTCCAACTCCTATACTTCATCTCCTTGCTCCAAACTCTTGAACCAATGATCATGCCATGTGTATAGAGCAATATAGTATTTTCTTACAAAAATAATTTAGCCAAAAAGTATTTTCAAAAATTAGTTTTCCAAAAACCCCTGAATTAAGATTTGTACTGCAAGTACTTAACTCAGGGCAGTAAAAATCTTTCCAAAAATATGTTTGACTCCTATTAGATATAGGATAACCAGAAACCACAAAAATATAATTTTAAAAGTTATTTTCCTATTTGATTTAAAGGCTTTTTCTTAAGGCCAGAAATGGTCTTTAATAGGTTAAAATTATTTTAAAGCTTTAAAAAAATTTGAGAAAAATTAGGGAGACTCAATGGACATATATTTTCCATGTATATGAGTTTCAACACATGGTCATGATCAAAATATTGGACAAAACCTCCCAAAACCATTTCTGCTCATTTCAAGGATTTGAAATATTTCTACAGGAAATATTTTCATAAAAATCCAAGAAAATTCTAACATGTCACATATGACATTTTTGATGATCTTGCCAAGTACCATGTCATGGAGAATAGTATAACCCCATGAAACCCTCTCAAAACCACTTCTGTCCTTTTTCAAGTTTGAACATTTTTGCACTGTCAAACATGTCCAAATGCTCTCAAACTTGGTGCACATGCTCAAATGGTGTAATAGTGCATCTAGACCAAATGGCACAAGTTGGAGAGAATGTTATCTTGATCAAAGTACCCCAAAACCCTTTCTATCCAGAACCAAATTTGAACAAGTCTACATCGCCAAGTGTGTCCTTTTGATCTGAATTTTTGTGGACATGTTCAAATCCTCAAATGATGACACTACACCAAGTGGTGCATCAAGGAGAATAGATTTGCATGACTAAATCTTGGTAAAGCCATTTCTGCTGATTTCTAGGGTTTACAAAAGTTGCATTGGCAACTTTCTCAAAATGGACTCAAACTTGGTGGTCAACCACAATTATGTGTGACACTTGATCCTGTTAATTCTCATGTCAAGTGGAGTTAAATTGCTTGCCCAAATTTGCATAAACACCTTCTGTCACTTTTCAAAAATCACCATTTTGACCACTTACACTATTCTCCTTGAGCTCAACTTTTTACCACATCTCCTCCTACTCTTCTCCTATCTCCAGTAACTCTTCCCTGGCCTCAGCTCAATGATTGAGGGGTGAAACACCCCCATTTACCCTTCTGGACAGCAGCATTCTTCTCCTTCCTCACCTCCCTCCTCATTCTAGTGGCCCTCCATGGCATCCAATGCTTCCTCCCCTTTCTTTACTCCCTCCTAGAGCTACCAAACATTAGTGGCCGCGCCCACAAGGCATATAAAATGCCATGGCATGCCATTTGGGCGCTCTGGAGCGCGCTACAGTGCGCTCCCGCACTGTAGCCGCCCCCTGCCAAGCACCTCCGGCCACCTCGGGCCTCCCTAGCGCGCCCGACGATGCTCCTCGGCGTCCTCAACACGACAGCCGGTCAGCCCCCTCCTCCTTCTCCCTCCTCCTGCCCCTACTCGCACGAGCGCCAGCCGCCCGAGTGCACCAGTGAGCAAGCTCACACGCGCGGTGCCCCTGGCCCCCCTGCTCTCTCTCTTCTCTCCCCTAGCTCTGGACCGAATCCAGGAACGCCCCAGACACACCGCGACGAGCTCCTGTGACCCGTGGTGACGGCAACGAGCTCGCCGGCGCACGAGTCCTTGGTGGACCGTCGCCCGCCTATTTAAGGGCCTCCCCGAGCCCTCCTCTCCTCACCACTGCCCTCTCTCCCTCCCAGAGACCCACGAGACGAAGCCAAATCTCTCCCCGAGCCCTCCATCGCTCCCCATGGCCGGAGCCGAGCCGCCGGACTCCGCCTAAATTCGTGCCCACATCTCCTCCTCCTTCCCTCTGGACCGCACTAGAGCACCACCACCATCACCGCGAGCCCCTCCCGTGCTTCTCCCTCTTCTCTCTGTGGCTGTTCCATGGAGTTCCATCACCACCGCCAGCTTCGCCCGCCACGGCCGATGGTGCGCTCGCATCCGACCACCCCTGCGGACATGGCGCACCTCGGCGGATGCGTCTCGGCCTCCTGAACCCGCCGGTGTGCTGGGCATCGCCGGGGATGGCCGGTGACGCTGGGGAGAACGCCGGCACCCGCTTGGCCTCGCCTCTCCTGCCTCTGCTCTGTTCGAGCGGGAGGTAGGAGACGTCCTGAGCACCGGGCCCCGCTCGTCAGCGACCCGGTGGGTGGGCCTCGCCGTTTAAGTGGAGACGGGCCGGGAGCAAACCCGCTTCACGCGCGGCGAAGGCGTACTCCGCCCGGGGCGCCTTCGACGTTGCCCCTGCCACTCGCGCAGTTGAGCCGCTGGGCCGGCCCGCTGCCTATCCCTCGCCCAGTGCGCAGGATAAGGGTAAAACCCTTCCCCTTTTCTTTTTCTTTTTCTGTAAACTTGTAAAATCCACAAATAATTCAAATGATATCCAAATTTGATGATTCAAATTTCTAGGGGATCCAAAAATCATGATCTATCACATGGTGCTATTTGCACATTTTTCCAAAAACTTTCTCCTTAGAAATATTTATCAAAATCCTATTTTCCATTTCTGTGATAAACTTTAGAAAATCACAGAGAGCCCATTTTTGATCCAAATTCCATGATTCAAAATCCTAGATGTCTATAAGTTCAAAACTTAGTTTTTGAAAATTTTTACTAATACTTTCTGTATCACCTCAAATAATGGTCTATTTCTTCATATATAGCCAACTTTGCAAATTCATAGAGAAATCATTTGAACTCCAAAACCAGTGAAACCAACTCCTAGATGCTTCTAAAATCATGCCTTGTTAAATGGGTATCCTTGCTCATTTTTCAAAATAATATTTCTGTACACCTCTTGCAAATCCATAAACCCCTTGATTCCATCATATCCAAATGTTTAGAAATATCCACTGACCCAATTCCAATGAAACCACTCTGGTTAATTTTCATATAACCAGAGATGTCCTAGAAAAGTCAAATTAATATTTTTAGAGCACTTTCATTTCCTGTCTTGTTGTGTTGCTTATTATGGTTGCTTTCAACAATAGTTGACGAAGTAGACAAAATGCTTGGAGTTGGACCAGAGATATTTGAAGACCTCGAAGACTTTGTTAAAACAGGCAAGCAGCCCTTTGACCATATTTATGAAACCCTTTTTATGCATGTCATATAGCACTTTATTAGTGTTGCATCGGAATCATGATGAGATGGTAACCACTTTGATGGGTTGCCTCTGTTACTTCCTCGTTGATACTTGCATTGTGCATGACCCTACCTCCGTATGAGGGTTATGCCGGTGGGAGTATATAGGATGCTAAGTAGTGCTACGCAAAAGGGATGGGAATATGCATGGTGATGGAGACAAAGTATTTTCAAAGGACTTTTCGAAAACCCCGTAGGGTGCCACTTATGCCCGAGGGAGATGATGAGTTGGGTAGCCACTTGATGACGAAGTGGTGTACCGAGGCAAGTGTGTGTGTTGTTTTCAAAAACGGATTGGTTTAAGTTGCGACCGTTATTCCAACCTTACATGCGCAACCACTCTACCCTTATATGGGAAAGGGAATTATTGATTACCTAGGCCGATACTAGCTTGGAGCCCGCATTACTAGTGACGGGGGAGAGTTGGTGCTCTCTCTCGAGACGGGGTCGTGCCAGGTAGGGCGGCCATGACTATTTTCACAGGGCACCGGATACACCGTTGTGTCCCCTCTCTGATGTTACGATCTCGAGTGAGTCTCGTATGATGTACATCATGAGGATACGGAACAACGAATGGACTCCTTGTTAGTGTCGTCTAGGGAAAGATAGTGATCGGGTGCTTACCCCGGGTGCTGGAGGTACCGCGGGTCGTGGATGACACAAAAGTTCCCCGGATCTTGTGGGTGAAGTGTGCAACCTCTGCAGAGTGTAAAACTATTCGAATAGCCGTGTCCACGGTCAAGGACAGTTGGGTAACCGCTCTTCGGCTACGTCCACTTGTTTACAAACCAGTGTGTGTGGGAAGAACTACTTGGGTCAAGTCAAAGGACTTGACATGGATGAGTTGGGTTGGATCCCACTCCCTTTGTGTTGATATCTGTAACCTGTCCTCTTGGTTACTTGAATTCTCCTTATGCATGTCTTACGAGTTGTTGAACATGTCATTGCACTTAAAAACTAGCTTTCCGCAAAAAAATTACCTATATCATGCATTGTTGTATCTTGAACCAAAACATGGGTTGCTTGTGAGTACATTCTAAGTACTCATTGGCTTGCCACTAGTTATTTTATTGGCCAGGCATGAAAGAACATAATATGAAGAAGAGTACCTCGGTGACGAACATGCGAGCTAGGACGCTTCCCAGTCAGAATGCCTGTAGGGTTAAGGCAGATGGCATGGGTCCAAGTTATCGACGAAGATTTCCGCTGCTTGTGTTTCATTTGATGTTCAGCCCTTAAGGCTTTATCAATGTGAGACTTGACCATAATGGTCATAATTTGTGTAAGACGGTATGTATGGATGTAAGACTCTTGTTATTCAGCTTCTGTGTGTTCAGTGAGCATTGATCTCTGGGATCACTGTACACGTGCATTCGGTGATCTCGACTTATGAGTCGGGGTCCCCACACTAGATCATGGAAGTCTAGCCCGTAATAAAACATCAGACCCCTGACGAACGGATCCAAAGCAAGGCCTAGACCTCGGAGGAAGTGGGAGACGAACACGACGTTCTCGTTGGGTTCGGGGGTGGGAACGGCCTGCCCTTGGGGAGGCAGCCGATGCAAAATCTCGGCGGTCAGATATCTGGCCTCCCTCAACTTCTTGATGTCTTCTTCCGTGACGGAGGAAGGCATCCATCGGCCTTGAAGGCTAGATCCGGACATGACTGGAGGTTCAAAGCACCTGACCTGAACTTCGGGCATTTGGGCTTGAGGTGGGGGAAGGATTCGATTGAGCACGGGAGGGAAAAATAAAAGCCTTGTCCCCTTTATAAAGAGGGTGAATATCAAGTGTCCTCTCCGTGTCCGCTTGGACTTGCCTATAATCTAGGAGTCCTAGAAGCGGTTGGGTTACCCACGCCTATATTGATGAGAATCCCGGGATAAGGGGACACGATCTCTGCTTTAACAAGACGTGCCAAGGAAACCGCCTCGCATAACGCACTGAGGTGGGATAATAAAACGACTTGGATAAAGGCTTGGCCGTGGTGTGACACGCTACGGAATACGTCAGCAGATTAGATTGGTGTAAATATTATTCTCTCTATGGCAATATGTGGAAACTTATTTTGCAGAGCCGGACACTATCTTCGTGTTCAAAACCTTCTATGAAGTACTTGGAGGAGGAACCCGCCTTGCAATGCCGAAGACAATCTGCGCGCTGGACTCGTCGTCATTGAAGCCTGGTTCAGGGGCTACTGAGGGAGTCCTGGATTAGGGGGTGTTCGGATAGCCGGACTATACCTTCAGCCGGACTCCTGGACTATGAAGATACAAGATTTAAGACTCCGTCCCATGTCCGGAAGGGACTTTCCTTGGCGTGGAAGGCAATCTTGGCGATACAGATATGAAGATCTTCTACCATTGTAACCGACTCTATGTAACCCTAACCCTATTCGGTGTCTATATAAACCGGAGGGTTTTAGTCCGTAGGACAACATACACATCAACAATCATACCATAGGCTAGCTTCTAGGGTTTAGCCTCCTCGATCTCGTGGTAGATCTACTCTTGTACTACCCATATCATCAATATTAATCAAGCAGGACGTAAGGTTTTACCTCCATCGAGAGGGACCGAACCTGGGTAAAACTTCATGTCCCTTGCCTCCTGTTACCATCCGGCCTAGACGCACAGTTCGGGACCCCCTACCCGAGATCCATCGGTTTTGACACCGACACCCACCAATGTCGAGTGGGGTGACGCCTCATCTTCTAAGGTATTGGGACTTGGCAAGGTAGTCATCTCTCATGATCTCACGATCGATAAGGTCATGCTTGTTGATTCCCTTGCATACAATTTACTTTCCGTTCGTCAACTTGCAATCATGGGCTTTGCCATTTTCTTTGATATCGATACCGTGGCCCTCTTGTGGAGCAAGACTCTTAAAGTAGCCTTTGTTGGGCATGTCGAGAACGGTCTATATGTGATTAACTTTTCGGAGCGACCCACTAAGACCGCGACATGCCTAATGGCTAAAGTTGATGTGGGGTGGCTTTGGCATCGCCGTCTAGCCCATGTCAATATGAGATCTTTGCAAAGTCTTCTCAAGGGGGACCATGTCCGTGGACTAACGAATGTTAGTTTTGCTAAAGATCGTGCTTGCAGTGCCTGTATCGAAGGAAAGCTACATGAGAAGGCTCACCCTCCCACGACTATCATTTATTCAAAGAGGCCTTTGGAGCTCCTTCACATGGATCTCTTTGGGCCTCCATCCTTCGATAGTCTTGGGGGTAGGAAGTATTGCTTGGTGATTGTGGATGACTACTCAAGATACACTTGGGTGTATTTCTTCAAGAGGAAGAGCGAGACCCAACAAACCGTCATTGTCTTTGCAAATGAAGCACAACGTCAACACAATGCAAAGATCTTGACTATAAGAAGTGACAACGGCACCGAGTTCAAGAACTACACCTTGGATGAGTTTCTTAGTGATGAGGGGATTAAGCATCAATATTCCTCACCTTACACCCCTCAAAAAAACGATGTTGCGGAGAGGAAGAACCGGACATTGATGGATGCGGCAAGGACCATGATGGCGGAGTTCAAGTCTCCATACAACTTTTGGGCCGAAGCCATCAACACCGCATGTCATGCATCCAATCGGCTCTACCTCCGCAAGGGCTTGAACAAGACTCCATATGAGATACTCACCGGTAACAAGCCCAACCTCAAGTACTTTCGGGTGTTCGGGTGTAAGTGTTTCATTCTCAAGAAAGGTGTTCGGTTGTCTAAATTTGAAGCTAGAGCTTATGAGGGCATATTTGTTGGTTATGCTACAAACTCTCATGCTTACCGTGTCCTCAATAAATCCACGGGACTTATTGAGGAGACGTGTAACGTGGAGTTTGATGAGAATAACGGCTCCCAAGTGGAGCAAAGTGGCACTTGTGATGTAGGTGATGAAATTCCTCCACAAGCCATAAGAAGAATGGGTGTTGGCTTTATCCTACCCATTGAGGAACCCCTTGTGGCCGAAGGAGAAGGACAATGCTCCACTCAAGTGGAACCATCACCAACCCAAGGCCCACATGCTTCCGAAGAACAACATGAAGGCCCTCATCCTCAAGAACAAGACCCAGGGCAAGATCATGCTCAAGACGGTGTTGACACACCAAGTGATGCCCAAGGTCAAGTTCTCTCATCCGAGCAAGTTCAAGAACAAGAACAAGCTCAAGATGACGCTCAAAATGATCAAGTGACCACTCCTCGTCTCACCCCCGAGGAGGAATTGGAGCGTCGTGCCGCCAAGGTTGCTTCCAAGCTCTCCACCAAGGATCATCTCATGACGAATGTGCTTGGAAGCTTAAGAAAGGGGTAAGCACTCGTAGACAATTAGCAAATTATTGTGAGCATCACGCGTTTGTATCTTGTGTAGAACCTCACAAGGTCTATGCGGCGCTCGAAGATCCGGATTGGCTCAATGCCATGCATGAAGAACTCAACAACTTCGAGCACAACAAAGTGTGGAGATTGGTACCAAGACCGACGGGAACCACAATGTCATTGGAACCAAGTGGACATTTAAGAACAAGCAAGATGCCCATGGGATTATCATTCGCAACAAGGCTCGTTTGGTAGCACAAGGCTACTCCCAAGTCGAGGGTATCGACTATGGTGAAACCTTTTCTCCCATTGCTCGTCTTGAATCCATTCGCATGTTGATTGCATATGCTTTTCATCATAACTTTAAGTTACAACAAATGGATGTGAAGAGTGCTTTTCTTAATGGTCCTATTAATGAATTGGTTTATGTCAAGCAACCCCCCGGGTTCGAGGATCCCTACTTTCCCGATCATGTGTATCAACTCGATAAGGCACTCTATGGCCTTAAACAAGCCCCACGTGCGTGGTATGACCACCTTACCGAGTTGTTACAAGACTGTGGTTTTGAAGTTGGGCTAATCGACCCCACTCTTTTTACTAAGAAGGTCAAAGGGGAGTTGTTTGTGTGCCAATTATATGTTGATGATATTATCTTTGGTTCCCCTAACAAAGCTTTCAATGAGGAATTTGCCGCTCTCATGACCTCAAAGTTTGAGATGTCTTTCATGGGAGAGTTGAAGTTCTTTCTAGGGTTCGAAGTGAAGCAAAGAAGAGAAGGAACCTTCATCAACCAAGCCAAATACACTCAAGACATGCTCAAGAGATTCAAGCTAAGTGATGTCAAGTCGGCTTCCACTCCAATGCCCACCAAGTGCCAACTTGACATAGATCCCAATGGTAAAGCGGTGGATCAAAAGGTATATCGTTCCATGATAGGCTCCTTGCTTTACCTTTGTGCATCTAGACCAGATATCATGTTGAGTGTGGGAATTTGTGCACGGTTTCAAGCCGCACCTAAGGAAAGTCACTATGTGGCGGTCAAATGAATCTTTTGATATTTGGCTCATACCCCAAACTTTGGCTTATGGTACCCAAGAGGAGCAAACTTCAAGCTTGTAGGGTATTCAGATTCCGATTGGGCGGGAGACAAAGTGGATAGGAAGTTCACTTCCGGAGGGTGTCAATTCCTTGGTTGCTCTTTGGTAAGTTGGTCTTCCAAAAGGTAAAGTTGTGTGTCTCTCTCGTCCACCGAAGAGGAGTATGTGGCGGCTGGTAGTTGTTGTGCACAACTCTTATGGATGAGGCAAACTTTAAAGGATTACGGTGTCATTTGTGACAAAGTGCCTCTTTGGTGTGACAATGAAAGTGCCATCAAGATCTCTCTCAACCCGGTGCAACACTTCAAGACGAAGCATATTGAGATTCGGTATCACTTCATCCGGGATCACATTAGGCGAGGAGAGATCGAGCTCAACTATGTCAACACTCATGATAACCTTGCAGATATTTTCACGAAGCCCTTGGATGAAGCAAGATTTCGCAAGTTAAGGCATGAGCTAAATAGCATTGATTCGAGCAATGTTGCTTGAACCCTTGCACACCTCACCATACTCAACTTGTTGTCTTGTTTAGATGTAGGCATGGACATAGGGGGAGTGTTGTTATCTCAATGAACTCTCCTTCCCCCCATTATGCATAAATTGATCAAGTCTTTCACATTAGCCATGTTTGATGGTACTTGTGCTTCAAAGACGAGTTTTGGTCATGGGCCCAAGGATAATTCTTCGCGGTGCCATACCGGTTGACTCAAACATAGGTGTCTCCGGCTACCGCCCTCTCTTTGGAGAGGTGGTGTCTCGTGGTTGTTTCGTGTTGTCGTTTGCCTTTCTGCCTTCGTGTGTCGCGTGGTCTTGTGGTGTCGTGTTGCCTCGAAGTTTTCGTGCAAAGACCTCTTTTTCGTTTGCTTGAAACTTGCAACTTTTTGAGCCCACGGTACTACCACGTTGATAGGGCATGGTACTACCGCGCCGGAGAGCGGTACTACCGCTCAGGTGTGGTACTTCCGCCGAGCGGTACTACCGCGATGACGCATAGTACTACCGCGCCGTCGAGTGGGCGTGGACTCGGGCAGGGGAGTTTCAACTCCCCATACCCATTCACTTGTCTCTCTCCCAACGTCTCTCTCTCTCTCTCGCTCAAGAATGGCGCCGGAGGTCCTCGCCGGGTCTCCGTCTTCGGCCACTCTCCTCGAATTCCGACCGGTGGGATCGTCCCCCACCACTTCCTCTTGCCATGAAACAAGGTTTTTCCCCAAATCCCTCTCTTTCTTGGTTGTTCTCTCGCTTCTAGGTTTTTGGGGAGATGCATGTTGTTCTTGAGATTTTAGGCCAAATCTGTGCAAGAGTAGGATGTAGGAGAGTCGTGTTGCGTAGGAATCATACTTGATATGCTGTCCTGTGATAGATTTGTCCAACCGTAGTACCGCTGTGGTTTCGTGGGCTTTCTCAGATTTGAACTTGTTTGGATTTGACACGGTGCGGTACTACCGTGTCTCACGTGCGGTACTACCGCTCGTGCGATACTACCGCCCATCAGGTGCGGTACTACCGCGCTAGCTGTGGCACTAAGATCCTACTACTGCTCCCAGACCCGGTACTACCGTGACCTTACACGGTATTACCGCGACTAGGAGCGGTACTACAATCTTAGTACCGCAGCACTTGGCAGTTCTACTGTAGGGGTCAAATCTCTCTCATGGCAATTATCTTGTGTGCTTCCTACATGTTTCTTTTGCTTTGTTGTGGTCTTTGCATTGATCCTTCTTGCTTGTCGTGTGTGTTTTGCGCTTTGTGTCTCAGGTGGTGGCTCTCGCCGTTCCAATCCCAGTCGTGACACTGGCTCCAAGCGTCTGCGCAATCCCCAAGATGAAGCACCAGAGGGCTCCAATGCCCCCAAGCGCAATGTCAAGACCACTGCCAGCAAGCAAAAGGAACCTGCTATGGGCATGGACGAGATTTCCCTCAATGAGTATGTCAAACGCCGGAAGATCAACCCCTATGTGAATCCTCATGCTGTCCTCAGAGGCACTGAGTTGTTTTGGACCAAGCAGCAGGCTCTCATCTATCTGGATGTGATCAAGAACAAGAAGAATACCTTCGTGGATGTCAAGTGGATAGACATGAATCACATGAGGAAGGACAAGTTTCGTGACTATTTGGGAGAAGCTCTGGACTTGGTGGAGCAGTTTGCTATTGAGCCTGTGATCTCCTTTCACCTTGACTATGACCCTGAGCTTGTTTGTCAGTTCTTTGCCTTAGTTTACTTTCACCCCGGGGATGAGCGGAGGATGACCCGGATGACCAACGACCGTCAGCTGTCTGCTACATGGAAGGAGTTCATGGATCTGCTTCACATTCCTGATGACGGGCTTCACTCACCCGTTGGTGTTCGCCCCCACGCCAACTCTGAGTCTGCTAACAAGAACTTGCTTCAGCCATTCCTTGTTGAGAAGGTGCTCCCCAATGGCAAGTCGACTTGGGTACTGAACTCCTTTCTGGATATCATGCATCACATCTTCCGCAACACTCTGTTCCCACGCATTGGCGACAAGGACAAGGTTCATTCCTATCTAGTGGACATGTTGCTCCTGTGTGCGGAGGCACGTTCGTCTCAGACTCAGCCACTTGATGTCTCACACATCATGTGGTGTGAGCTTCGGTTTGCGGTGTTCACCCGCAAGGTACCTATCTATGAACCGTACATATTTCTGTTGCTCTCTACAACTTGGGAGAAGATGTACCCTGGTGATGAGTTCCTTGCTCCAGACTGGATTCGGCATGAGTCCATCAGTCTCGGCGTCAAGCCCAACTGGGCCAACACTACTACCCGTGCTGAGGCTTCTACTGCTAGGAGGGCTGTTGGTGAGGAGGAGGCTGGTGCAGAGAATGTTGCTGAGGACCGTGCTGCTAGGTCTACCACACCTTCCTTTGAGCCGTCGTGGGCCAAGAAGTTAAAGGACAAGATGAAGACTCTCGTCTGCATGCAGGCAAAGGGTCAGTACAGGACTCACGTGGCAGACAAGGAGAGTCGCCGCCGCGACAAGAAGGTCATGAGGCTCTTTGGAGAGGATGTCTCTGGCGGTTCTGAGGATGTCATCACGCCAGAGGCTGCATGGATGGCGAAGCAGGGGTACAAGTGGACTAGTTCTGAGGAGGACATCGAGGAGTCCATCCCCGCCGCTGAGTCTGACGAGGAGCACGAGGAGCAGTGGGATGACTTCTCTACCTAAGCCACCCCGTGTGTGTAGGTGTCCTCTCTGCCTTTTTGGCGTCTCAATGCCAAAGGGGGAGAGAGAGTGTAGGGATTTGCGTTGTGTCGTGCTTGGTGTGTTTGCTTTGTTGTTTGAACCTCGTTTGCCTTTGTTTGGTTTGTGCCTTCGAGACTTATCCTACATATGGTGTAAGACATATGCACTCTAGTCTATCTTAGTTAACTTATGTTTGTGCTATCTTGTCTAGTGTTAGCCTTTCTATTGCAAGATATGCCTTGTCTCTATAATATAGGGGGAGCTTTGATCCTAGTATGTGTGTCGTGCAGTCGAAAGCACCCATCTAGTTGGCACACATCTAGGGGGAGCCCGTCTATATTCTAGAGAGGAGGGGTTTGCGTTTGCTTAATATTATTTTCCTTGTGCAAATCCCGTATTGTCATCATTCCACCAAAAAGGGGGAGATTGTAAGGGCATATTTATCCCTAAGGTGTTTTGGTGATTGATGACAATGCATTTGCGGACTAATCGTGTGCCTTCAGTATCCCAGACATTTCATAGCTAGTCACAAGACAGTTGGGTACCCCTCGAAGACTGTTGAAGACGGCGTATTTTCTACGTTTATTTTTGGTGGATTTGAGTCGTAGGAAAGCCGTACTATTAAGAGGGGGTCTGCATCGGAAAGTTTTGGGTGGAATCATCACGTACACGTTTCTTCCTAGTCCCCTCCTTTCCCTTGCACCTTGGAGCTTCCTCCGTTGTTATCTCGTCACCTTGTTTCTGGCTGCTGTGTTGGCTCGCGGTAGTACTGCTCCCAGGTGAGCGGTAGTACCGTAGGCACCAGCGGTAGTACTGTGCTATGTTGCGGTAGTACCGCAGGTGCCCACGGTAGTGCCGCTCCCCTGGAGCTGCACTACCGTGGCCCACCAGGCTTGTACCGCTTCCCCGCGGTAGTAGGGGCAGATGTAATTTTTTACATCCGCACCTACCACGGTAGTACCGCAATCCTTCTGCGGTAGTACCGTGCTCAGCTGTCAGACGGTAGTAACGCCCCTCTGCGGTAGTACTGTGTCGGGTTTTTGCTTCTTCCGTTTTTCAGCGGAAGTAGGCACGGATGTTTCCTTATCCACACTCTTCCCAGGCTAGGGGGTTCCTGCCTTGCGGTAGTACCGCAAGGGGGAGCAGTAGTACCGTGCCCGCGGAAATACCGCCCTCAGCACTTGTGCTACAGGTCTGCCCTAGCTGTTGCTGGTGCAGCGGTAGTACCGCGGGCCTGCACGGTTGTACCACATGACCTTGCGGTAGTACCGCTTGGCAGCAAGCGGAAGTACCGTGGCCCCACGGTAGTACCGCTGGCCTGGTGCGGTAGTACCGCTGGCCGCGGGCTGGTAGGTGGATAATGGTTGGATCTTTGTCCCTCACTATAAAAGGGGTCCCCTTCTTCCCCATTGACTTATCTCTTCCAACCCTAAGCTCCATTGTTGCTCTAAGCTCCATTTTCGCCCGATCTCACTCCCTAGCCAATCAAACTTGTTGATTTGCTCGGGAGTGGTTGAGAAGGCCTTGATCCACACTTCCACCAAGAGAAATTTGATTCCCCCCACTAATCCCTTGTGGATCTTGTTACTCTTGGATGTTTGAGCATCATAGACGGTTGAGGTCACCGTGGAGCCATAGTCTTTTGTGGTAAAGCTTCATGGTGTCGTTGGGAGCCTCCAATTGAGTTGTGGAGATTGCCCCAACCTTGTTTGTAAAGGTTCGGTCGCCGCCTCCAAGGGCACCAATAGTGGAATCGCGGCATCTCGCATTGTGTGAGGGCGTGAGGAGAATACGATGGCCCTAGTGGCTTCTTGGGGAGCATTGTGCCTCCACACCGCTCCAACGGAGACGTACTTCCCCTCAAAGGGAAGGAACTTCGTAACACATCCTCGTCTCCACCGGCTCCACTCTTGGTTATCTCATGCCTTTACTTGTGCAAGCTTATTTGTGTTATATCTCTTGCTTGCTTGTGTTCCTATCCTTGTTGCATCATATAGGTTGCTCACCTAGTTGCATATCTAGACAACCTACTTTGATGCAAAGTTTAAATTGTTAAAGAAAAGCTAAAAATTGTTAGTTGCCTATTCACCCCCCCTCTAGTCAACCATATCGATCCTTTCAAACACTTGATGCCCCTTCTTGATTTCTACCTTTACGGCAGCACGACGAATAGCTCCGGGATTATCTTCCCTTGCATGTTATAGTTCATCACGAAACTCTAGTAGCTTGGTGATAGCGACTAGAGAACTTTTGTCAATCACTCTCTTATCTTGAAGATTAACTCCCACTTGATTCAAGTGATTGAAGTACCCAGAAATTCTGAGCACATGCTCACTGGCTGAGCTATTCTCCTCCATCTTGTAGGCAAAGGTCTTGTCAGAGGTCTCAACCTCTCAACACGGGCATGAGCCTGAAATACCAATTTCAGCTTCTTCGAACATCTCATATGTTCTATGGCGTTCAAAACGCTTTTGGAGCCCCGACTCTAAGCCGTAAAGCATGACGCACTAAACTATCAGGCAGTCATCAGAACGTGTCTACCAGATGTTCACAACATCCACAGACGACGCTAGAGGGGTTGGCACACCGAGCAGTGCATCAAGGACAGAAGCCTTCTGTGTAGCAGTGAGGACAATCCTCAGACTACGGCCCTAGCCTGCACAATTGCTTACAATATCTTTCAACTTAGTCTTTCTCTAGGAACGTATTAAAACAAAGAGCTAAAGCGCGAGCTATTAATCCACAACATAATTTGCAAAGACAATTTAGACTATGTTCATGATAATTAAGTTCATCTAATCAAATTATTCAATGAACTCCCACTCAGATAGACATCCCTCTAGTCATCTAAGTGATACATGATCCGAATCGACTAGGCCGTGTCCGATCATCACGTGAGACAGACTAGTCATCAATGGTGAACATCTCCATGTTGATCGTATGTACTATACGACTCATGTTCGACCTTTCGGTCTCTCGTGTTCTGAGGCCATGTCTGTACATGCTAGGCTCGTCAAGTTAACCTAAGTGTTTTGCATGTGTAAATCTGGCTTACACCCGTTGTATTCGAACGTTAGAATCTATCACACCCGATCATCATGTGGTGCTTCAAAACAACAAGCCTTCGCAACGGTGCACATTTAGGGGGAACACTTTCTTGAAATTTTAGTGAGGGATCATCTTATTTATGCTACCGTCGTTCTAAGCAAATAAGATGTAATCATGACAAACATCACATGCAAATCATAAAGTGACATGATATGGCCAATATCATCTTGCGCCTTTGATCTCCATCTTCAAGGCACGGCATGAACACCATCGTCACCGGCATGACACCATGATCTCCATCATCGTGTCTTCATGAAGTTGCCTCGCCAACTATTACTTCTACTACTATGGCTAACGTTTAGCAATAAAGTAAAGTAATTACATGGCGTTTTCATTGCCACGCAGGTCATAAATAAATTAAGACAACTCCTATGGCTCCTGCCGGTTGTCATACTCATTGACATGCAAGTCGTGATTCCTATTACAAGAACATGATCAATCTCATACATCACATATATCATTCATCACATCCTTCTGGCCATATCACATCACATAGCATACCCTGCAAAAACAAGTTAGACGTCCTCTAATTGTTGTTGCATGTTTTACGTGGCTTCTATGGGTTTCTAGCAAGAATGTTTCTTACCTACGCAAAACCACAATGGTGATATGCCAATTGCTATTTACCCTTCATAAGGACCCTTTTCATCGAATCCAATCCGACTAAAGTGGGAGAGACAGACACCCGCTAGCCACCTTATGCATCAAGTGCATGTCAGTCGGTGGAACCAGTCTCACGTAAGAGTATGTGTAAGGTCGGTCCGGGACGCTTCATCCCACAATGCCGCAGAATCAAGATAAGACTAGTAACGGTAATCAAATTGAACAAATCATCGCCCACAACTACTTGTGTTCTACTCATGCATAGAATCTACGCATAGACCTAGCTCATGATGCCACTGTTGGGGAACGTAGCAATAATTCAAAATTTTCCTACGTGTCACCAAGATCAATCTAGGAGATACTAGCAATGAGAGAGAGGGAATGCATCTTCATACCCTTGAAGATCGCTAAGCGGAAGCGTTACAAGAACGCGGTTGGTGGAGTCGTACACGCAGCGATTCAGATCGCGGTCGATTCCGATCTAAGCGCTGAACAACGGCGCCTCCGCGTTCAACACACGTACAACCCAGGAACGTCTCCTCCTTCTTGATCCAGCAAGGGGAGAGGAGAAATTAAGGGAGAACTCTGACAACACGACGGCATGGTGGTGATGGAGCTCATGGTTCTCCGGCAGGGCTTCGCCAAGCGCTACGGAGGAGGAGGTGGTGTAGGAGAGGGGAAGGGTGCGGCTGCCCTCTCCCTCCCTCACTATATATAGAGGAAAGTGGGTGGAGGAGGCACCCTAGGGTTCCCTAGGGGAGGGGCGGCGGCCACAGGGGAAACCCTAGATGGGTTTGGGTGCCCCACCCCTAGGAAACTTGCCCCCCAAGCCGGGAGGGGTGGCTGCCCTAGGGGAGGTGCCCCCACCTCTCCAAGTTATGTGAGATGGTATGGGAGGGGCGCTCAGCCCCTTAGTGGGCTGATGTGCCCCCTCCCCTTGGCCCATAAGGCCCCCCAACGCTTGCCGGGGCCTCCGAAACCCCTTTCGGCCACACTGGTCGTCACCCGGTACCCCCGGAACAATTCCGGACTCCAATACCCTTCGTCCAATATATCAATCTTCACCTCCGGACCATTCCGAAACTCCTCATCACGTCCAGGATCTCATCCGGGACTCCGAACAACCTTTGATAACAACATACTATTTCTCATAACAACTCTAGCGTCACCGAACCTTAAGTGTGTAGACCCTACGGGTTCGAGAACCATGCAGACATGACCGAGACATCTCTCCGGCCAATAACCAATAGCAGGATCTGGATACCCATATTGTCTCCTGCATGTCCCACGATGATCTCATCGGATGCACCACGATGTCGAGGATTCAATCAATCCCGTATACAACTCCCTTTGTCCATCGGTATGTTACTTGCCCGAGATTCGATCGTCGGTATCTCTATACCTCGTTCAATCTCGTTACCGGCAAGTCTCTTTACTCGTTCCGTAACGCATGATCCCGTGGCTAACTCCTTAGTCACATTGAGCTTGCTATGATGATGCATTACCGAGTGGGCCCAGAGATACCTCTCTGTCATACGGAGTGACAAATCCCAGTCCCGATTCGTGCCAACCCAACAGACACTTTTGGACATACCTGTAGTGCACCTTTATAGCCACCCAGTTACATTGTGATGTTTGGTACACCCAAAGCATTCCTACGGTATCCGGGAGTTGCAAAATCTCATGGTCTAAGGAAATGATACTTGACACTAGAAAAGCTTTAGCAAACGAACTTCACGATCTTGTGCTACGCTTAAGATTAGATCTTGTCCATCACATCATTCTCCTAATGATGTGATCCTGTTATCAATGACATCCAATGTCCATGGTCAGAAAACCATGACCATCTATTGATCAACGAGCTAGTCAACTAGAGGCTTACTAGGGACATATTATGATCTATATATTCACACATGTATTACGATTTCCGGTTAAAACAATTATAGCATGAACAATAGGCAATTATCATAAACAAAGAAATATAATAATAACCATTTCATTATTGCCTCTAGGGCATATTTCCAACACAAACAAACCAAGCTCTCTACAAAGTTTCATGATGGCACAAAGTACCAAAAAGAAATGACTTGCCTTCCACCAACACACACTTGATAAGGATCACAAGATGAGTGTTTTATAGAAAATAGGATAGCTCCCCCAAGACTAGTGCATTATAGAGAAATTGCATTTGAATACAAAATGCACAAGCTGGGATCACCACTTTCACTATATATAGAAAACACTAGACAAGATCAAGAAATAAACAAGATCCACAAGTGGTATGGAAGACAAAGGGAGTTGATACAATCCTTGGCAAGAGAAAAGGCAAATAAAAGCAAAAGCCAATGTAAAGATGATAAATAAATTCTACCACAAAAGTGAGTACCAATTTTCAAAAGACAAGAAGTAAATGGAAATAATTCCCGGTGGTAGATAGCAAGGATATCCGACATCATCTTCACACCAAACAAAAAGAAAATTGCAACTTGTAGAGCTAACATGCCACCTAGGAACAAGATAATTTACAATATCAACTCTAGGTGACAATATCTCAAATGTACACATTTTCTAGGCTAGTAATATACACATAGCATATTACTCCCCCATAATGTGATGCCAATTAAGGATAAACAAGAGGCAAATAAAAGGATCCAACAAGAGATAATTAATGGACTATTTAGAATTTGAATTTCTCATGAGAAGACATACCACATAGCGACTAGATAATCTTATAATATCAATACTAGATGGTATTACTCATGTACACACATTTATAGGATTGTGAGGTGCACAAAGCACATCACTCCCCCATAATGGGATATTCCATTAATCTCTCACAAGAGCCGACTGAGAAATAAACAAGATGCAAAAGGCTCAACCCATGACACACACGTACATGATGTGCAAACCAACACACACATACTTGATTGCTTACGATAGTCAAGTTGGAAGCACAACATATACAAACACATGCAAGGAACGAAACCAAACATGCAAAGGGGCAAGTAACTATCAATGTAAACACTTTAAGCATGAGTTACCGCAAGGAGGAACATTGGATATAAAATAGAAACTTGATAATCCAAATGACTTGGCTTGAGACAATAAGAATGATGAAGTCCCCTTAATTCTTCATAATGTAGCTAGCCAAGTCTCCAGTGACCTCCAAGAACACCTATTGATCAAGTATGAGCTAGTTGGTCCCCAACCAAGTTGGGTCCTAAGAGGTTAGTCACAATAGGCTTGGCTACCCAAATGGTTCTTTTCTTGACACCACTTTGAGCACCAACAAATTTGGCAAACACATTGACAACCTTATACTTCCCAAGAGAATAGATATCATCAATTAGAATAGGGTTGGATAAGGTACCATTTGTGCATGAAGAAGCGACGTGACCTTTTTCATGACATAGGTAGCAACGTCTACTCTTTACTTTCTTCTCACTTGATTTATCAACTTGAGAAGCATTAGCTTGAGTTTCTTGGGAAGAGGCCTTTCTTCAACTTGAGGTTGAGAATGAGAGTGAACTTGTGGCCGCTTCCCTTGTTGCTTGTCACTAATGGCCTTCTTCTTCAAAGGGCAAGATTTAACATGATGCCCTTTAATTTTGCACTTGAAGCAAATGATCTTGGCCGAATTCTTGACTTGTTTTGGCCCTTCTTCTTGTTGCTCTTGGACTTCTTCTTATTGGAGTTGAATCCAAGTCCACCTTTGTCATTGGGGGATTTTTGTACACTCAAGATATTGTTGAGTATGGCCTTCCCTTCATGACACTTTTCCAAATCATTCTTCAAAGAAGTGACTTGGACCTTGAGCTCTTTGATTTCCTCTACATGGTTAGTCTCAACACAAGCACTAGAGGAAATATAAGCTTCATTGTTAGAGCAACAAGGCAAGGAAAGCAATTCATCACAAGATGTTCCAATGTTATGCATGGATGAATCGCGAGGACTAGCACAAGTCAATATAGCATTTTGACTAAAAGTAGTGCTAGTTTCCACATGAAGCTCACTAGATGTTACCTTAGCAATCATGGCTTCATGTGCTATCTTTAGCGCATTATGGGATACTAGAAGATCATCATGATAGCTTGAGAGCTTTACATGGCTTTCTTCTAATTTCCCATAATTGCTAGATAGCAACTCAAGTTGAGCCCGTAGCTCAACGTTCTCCTTCAAAATGGATGCTTCATCAGTAATAGAGTTAGTAGCACAAGCATCATCATTAACAACAATAGGAGAGGACAACTTGGCAAGCTCTTTTAAATAAGAAGCTTCAAGTTGATCATGAGACTCGGTGAGTTTGATGAGCTCACCCTTGATGACCCTTGAGCCATTTTAGAGGTGCTCAAAATCCTCAAGGAGTCTAGCATGAGCAACTTCAAGCTAGCATTTTTAGTTTCAAAAACATTGGCCACCTCAAGAGCTCTATCATGAGATTCCTTCACTCTAGATAATTCTAAAGCAAAAGTCTCCTCAAAAGATTCCTTGGTGGTTTGTTCAAGTTCAAGAGCTTGAGAGAGGTCCACAATCTCATTAGCGTAATCATGCTCATGAACTTCCATTTTATCAATGGTGACCTCGTGCTCCTCAAGACGAGATTCCATCTCATCAATATATTTCTTGCCCTCAATAGCAATAGGCATGATCTCCATGAAGTTGGAATGAGCAATTTTAATCTTAAGAAGAGCTTTAAAAATCATTTCCCCCTTAATTTTTAAGGAGGCAACATCATCATTCTCTTCATCATAATCAACATCATCATCACTCTTTCCATCATCAATATCATCACAAGATATATTGGGATTCAAAGTGGGAGATACCTTTGAAGCCTTGGCCATAGGGCAAAATGCAATAGATGATGATGTAGGATCCGTTGAAGCACCATTCAAGACCACATCTTGTTCCATGGGGTGTTGGGTTTCCTCTACATTGTTAGCACAACAATTCAAGGAAATATATGCATTTTTATCATGGCAACAAGACATAGTAAACATATCATCATGAGATTTAGTCAAGTAATTTCTACATGATATGCAAGGACTATCAACACAAGCATGTGAAACATTTGGAGTGCTCGGAGTGCTAAAGTCCAAAGATGAAGCATTGCAATAAGAAAGTGATGAAGGATTATCAACAATAAGCCCACTATCATCATTGCAATGTACACCACTACTCACCATGTCATTACCTTGCGGCAAACCACATGTAGGTGAAGTAGAAGAAGTTGAGAACACACGGCCGGATGTGGAGGGAGAACAATTGTAACGCCCTCGATGCGGCTATATCTCCCACGTGTTGAAGCACGACTTAGAGGCATAACCGCATTGAAAGCAATGTCGCAAGTGAGGTAATCTTCACACAACCCATGTAATACATAAGGGAAAGAGATACATAGTTGGCTTACAATCGCCACTTCACATAAATACATGAATAAAGCATTACAACATCCAATACAATCAAGGTCCGACTACGGAACCAAAATAAAAGAAGAACCCCAAAAGCGACAAGGTCCCCGATCGACCCCAACTGGGCTCCACTACTGATCGACTAGAACGGAACAACACAAAGGACAAGATATTCATCGAGCTCCTCCTTGAGCTTGGTTGCGTCACCTGCACGGACTCATCGGCACCTGCAAGCTGGTTTTGGAAGTAACTATGAGCCACGGGGACTCAGCAATCTTGCACCCTCGCGATCAAGACTATTTAAGCTTATGGGTAAGGTAAAAGGTATGAGGTGGAGCTGCAGCAAGCGACTAGCATATATGGTGGCTAACATACGCAAATGAGAGCGAGAAGAGAAGGCAAAGCACGGTCGATAAAAGTATGATCAAGAAGTGATCCTATAGCAACCTACGTCAAGCATAACTCCAACAACCGTGTTCACTTCCCGGACTCCGCCAGAAAGAGACCATCACGGTTACACACGCGGTTGATGCATTTTAATTAAGGTCAACTTTAGGTTTTCTACAACCGTACATTAAAAAATTCCCATCTGCCCATAACCGCGGGCACGGCTTTCGAAAGTTCAAATCCCTGCAGGGGTGTCCCAACTTAGCCCATGACAAGCTCTCACGGTCAACGAAGGAATAGACCTCCCCCCGAGACATTCCAATCAGACTCGGTATCCCGGTTCTACAAGACATCCTCGACAATGGTAAAACAAGTCCAGTAAGACCACTCGATGCGCCGACATCCCGATAGGAGCTGCACATATCTCGTTCTCAGGGCAACACCGGATAAGCAATCCGTACAACTAAAACCAGCCCTCGAGTTTCCCCGAGGTGGCGCTGCAAGGGGCTCTATTTTGGACCAACACTTAGACAAGCACTGGCCCGGGGGGTTAAAATAAAGATGACCCTTAGGATGCGCGACTCCCAAGGGAAAAAGGCTAGGTAGCGAATGGTAAAACCAAGGTTGGGCCTTGCTGGAGGAGTTTTATTCAAAGCGAACTATCAAGGGGTTCCCATTATAACCCAACCGCGTAAGGAACGCAAAATCCGGGAACATAACACCGATATGACGGAAACTAGGGCGGCAAGAGTGGAACAAAACACCAGGCATAAGGCCGAGCCTTCCACCCTTTACCAAGTATATAGATGCATTAATTAAATAAGATATATAGTGATATCCCAACAAGTAAACATGTTCCAACAAGGAACAACATCTCTATGTTCCAACAAGGAACAAACTTCAATCTTCACCTGCAACTAACAACGCTATAAGAGGGGCTGAGCAAAGCGGTAACATAGCCAAACAACGGTTTGCTAGGACAAGGTGGGTTAGAGGCTTGGTTCAACAATATGGGAGGCATGATAAGCAAGTGGTAGGTATCGCAGCATAGGCATAGCAAAAGAGCGAGCAACTAAGCAAGCAAAGATAGAAGTGATTTCGAGGGTATGGTCATCTTGCCTGAAATCCCGCAAGGAAGAAGAACGAGTCCATGAAGAAGACAAACGGATGTAGACGAACGGGTCCTCACAAATGCACGTTACCGGAACCAACCCGACGAAGCAAACACCGGAAAGAAGCCCACAACATAGTAAACAACCAACACATGAACATGGTATGATATGCGGGATGCGGTATGCGATGCATATGCATGATTTGCAAAGGAATGAATGAACCTGGCCTCAACTTGGAAATCCAAGTGTGCCACTGGAAAGGTGAGATGAAATCGCTTGAAAACGATATAAAGATCACCGAAATCGGAGTTACGGTTTGGAAATGGCAAGCAATTCAAATATGACACCGGTCTGCGATTTACAGCAAGTAGCCATCTAAATGCAACAAGATGAGCAAACTACAGCACCCAAAAATGGCAAAAAAATACATGTAAGGGATCCATTCATGATCCTTAACAAAAGATGAACACTGAGCTACGGCCAATTCATCCAATAACAGGTTCAAAAAAGCATGGCAAAAATGCATTTGGCAAACAAATCTCAGACTTAGTGAAATTAACACTTGTCTGGAATTTCAGATCAGGTAGCACACTTCGGAGCAACAAAACTATATGCTACAAGACCTGAACATGGCAAAGTAAAGAATGGCATGGAGCTACTCAAAGAGCTTAACAAAAGTCCCTTAGTGACCTTGAGCCAAAAGGGAACAGAAAATACATTTGCAAGCATGTGAACATGGCAAAAACATAATCAGTTCTCAGACTTAGTGAAAAACTGGAGCATGCTGAAACAGATATCAAGTAGGCATGTTTATGAGCTCGATGCACTCACTACGGAGCAAGTCATGACAAGCTAAGCATACACCCATCAAGAATACACAAAATGCAAGCTAGACATGGCAATAACAATAACATGGCATGCACGGATCAACTACAACATCCTCGGCAAAATCGCTAACAAGTAGACAATCTGCCCAGATTCACGAAATAGCAAAAGTAGAGCTCGATTGACTCAAGCTAGGGTGCTCCATAATTGCAAACAAGGACATGGATGGATAGAGCACTACAAGATTAACAAAACATCCTTACTTATCATCCTCAAAAGAGGCACGGATCACTAGGAAACAACATGAACATATGGCCATATGAGATAAACAGCTCAAGGACTTAGTGGAAATGCTAAGTCCCTGAAATCAGCATTACCAAATGCCTCACTTTGTAGGCTTGTGCTAGTCACCACACACATCACAAAAATACATGGGTTGCACCTATGGAAAGATGGAAAAACCCTTAACAAAACATATGTAGAGCTCATGGGCATATCATGCACACAATAATCATGGCAAAAATGACAAATATCTAAATGGAGCAGCAGATCCGACAATTAACTCAAGTAGCACTCTTCTAACAGCATTTCGGGCATCAAGATGAACTCAAATGAAAATGATGCAATGAGGTGAAATGATGTACTCTCTGAGACGAACATTTTGATATACTATACGCGCAAAACGGAGCTATGGATGCAAAGATACGGCATGATGAACATGGGCATATGGATCTGGGAATTTCGGTGACTTAGTAGAAATATACCCTTGCGAGAGGAAAAAAATACACCGGGCCGGAGGGAAAATGGGCCGGCAGGGGCGGAGCTGGGCCGCGGCCCACATGGCCGGCGCGAGGTCGTCGTCCCGATCCCGCCTGGATTCGGGGAGACAGGGGCGGCGGCGGCGGTTCCCGGTGCGGCTCCGGCGAGCTCGAGGCGCGGGACGGCCGGAGGAGGCGCGAGGTGCCCGGATCTGGCGGCGGGCGGCCGGATCTGGTCATCTCCGGTGAGGGACGGCGGCAGGGACGCGGAGGCAGCGAGCTTCCGGCAAAGACGGCTGCACCGGCGATGGCGGCGCCGGCGGGAAGGGACCGCGTCCAGTACACGCAGTGGCGGCGCTTGAGCATGGCGGCGGGGCAGGCGCTGGGCGGCGGCGCAGATCTGGGCCTGCGCGGGCCCGCGATGGGCTCCGCGGGCCGGCGGCGGAGGACAGGTGGCGCGACGCGATTCGTCCGACGCGGCGGCGCGGACATTGTCCGGCGTGGGAGGATTTGTCCGGTGGCGCGAGGGGAGGGATTTTAAGGTTTGCACCGCGAATTTCGGAGGGGATCACATATTTATAGGTAGAGGGAGCTAGGAGAGTCCAAATGAGGTGCGGTTTTCGGCCACGCGATCGTAATCGAACGAACGAGATGATGGAGGAGGTTTAAGTGGGTTTTGGGCCACTTTGGAGGGGTGCTGGGCTGCAACACACACGAGGCCTTCTCGGTCCCTCGGTTAACCGTTGGAGTATCAAACGAAGTCCAAATGGTACGAAAATTGACAGGCGGTCTACCGGTAGTAAGCCAAGGCTGCTTGGCAAGTCTCGGTCCAATCCGGAAATGTTTAATCCCCACACACGAGAAGAAGGTAGAAATGACCACCGGAGGAGATAGGAGCGCCGGAATGCAAAACAGACAACGGGGAAAATGCTCGGATGCATGAGACGAACATGTATGCAAATGAAATGCACATGATGACATGATATGCGATGCATGACACGCAAGCAATGACAAGGCAACAACAGCGAATAACTGGAGGACACCTGGCACAACGGTCTCGGGGCGTTACAACAATCATCTCCACAAAACTTGGACATGCCATATTTATCTTTAAGCTTTGTCCACAACTCATGAGCATCCCAGAATGGCATGAGTTGAAATATAACTACATTGCTCAAAGCATCGAAAAGCACATTAGAAGCTTGAGCATTGAGATAAGAGTTTTTCTCATCCTCTAAAGATAGTCTTTGGGGATCCTTTGGAGGAGAAAAACCCATATCTACAATTCGCTCTAAATTTGGGTCCATGACCCTATAGAGATTAAGCATGCGAATTACCCAAACATTAAAATTTGTGCCATCATAACTAAGAGTGTCAGAGAATCCTAATCCCCTAGTCGACATATTTACTCTCTAGGCAATTAAGCCTAAACACGAGAGACGATGCTCTGATGCCAATTGAAAGAGCGTGGATGTCACCTAGAGGGGGGGTGAATATGGTTTAGGCTTGAACAAATGCGGAATAAACCTAGCGGTTAATTTGTCAAGCACAAAACCTACAACAACTAGGCTCACCTATGTGCACCAAAAACTTATACTAAGCAAGATAAACTACTAGGTGATAGCAAGATATATGACAAGAAACAATATGGCTATCACAAAGTAAAGTGCATAAGTAAAGAGCTCGGGTAGGAGATAACCGAGGCATGCGGACACGACAATGTATCCCGAAGTTCACACCCTTGCGGATGCTAATCTCCGTTTAGAGCGGTGTGGTGGCACAATGCTCCCCAAGAAGCCACTAGGGCCACCATAATCTCCTCACGCCCTCGCACAATGCAAGATGTCGTGATTCCACTAAAGGACCCTTGAGGGCGGTCACCGGACCCGTACAAATGGCAACCCTTGGGGGAGGTCACCGAACGCGTACACTTTGGCAACCCTTGGGGGCGGTCACCGGTACCCGTCAAATTGCTCGGGGCGATCTCCACAACCTAACTGGAGACCCAGACGCTTGCCCGAAGCTTTACACCACAATGATTCAGCTCCGAACACCACCAACCGTCTAGGGTGCCCAAGCACCCAAGAGGAACAAGCTCAAGGATACCAAGCACCCAAGAGTAATAAGCTTCTCAAGTTGTAAATTCCACGTATCATCGTGGAGAACTCAAACCAATGCACCAAATGCAATGGCAAGGGCACACGGAGTGCCCAAGTCCTTCTCTTCCAAATCCCACCAAAGCAACTAATGCTAGGGAGGAAAATGAGAGGAAGAACAAGAAGGAGAACACCAAGAACTCCAAGATCTAGATCCAAGGGGTTCCCCTCACATAGAGGAGAAAGTGATTGGTGGAAATGTGGATCTAGATCTCCTCTCTCTTTTCCCTCAAAAACTAGCAAGAATCCATGGAGGGATTGAGAGTTAGCAAGCTCGAAGAAGGTCAACAATGGGGAAAGAACATGAGCTCAAAGGATAAGGTTCATTGGGGAAGAAGACCCCCTTTTATAAGAGGGGAAAAATACAACCGTTATGCTCACAGCCGTCACAGAGCGGTACTACCGCTCGACCTCACGCTACTACCGCAAGGGGTAGAGGTACTACCTCAAAGGGTAGCGGTACTACTGCTTGCGAGCGGTACTAAAAAATTACATCCGTGCCTACCACCGCTGGACTTATAGCGAGTTTTTGGTCCGGAGCGGAAGTATCCACGGAAGTAGCCGCGGTAATACCGCTCCCACGAGCGGTAGTACCGCTGCAGCTTTTAAGAGTACACCAAAACTGACACAACTTCTGCAAACGGAGTCCGAATTCAATGAAACCAAGTCTGTTGGAAAGCTAGTGACAAGGGCTAACACAATATTGATAGAAATAACAATAAGAAGCAAATTAGAAAAGGCCCATAAGAAAATGGTGAGAACCCTTCCTCGAATAAGACCGGTAAAACCTCCAACACCGAAAACGCAATAGAAGAAGCATGTGAACTCCGTTTTCGATGAACTCGAGCTTGTCATCTAGATGACCATAAGATCTAAGACTCACAAAGAGAACCAAACAAGAACCAAGAAATATGATGCAAGCATGCAATGGTTTAAGCTCTCTACGAATGATACGGTCAAGCTACTCACTTGAGAGCCCCCCTTGATAGTACGACAAACGATCCTATAACCCGGTCTCCAAACTACCACCATGAGACCGGTAGAATAGAGAACCTATCAAGGCCAAACCTTTGCCTTGCACAAAGTCCACTTGAGCTGGATGTAGACGATCTTGACTTCCTCAAGTAGGACCATCTTTCTTGATTGCGTTGGCTCGGTGAAGACTAGTAGATTGCTCCCCCATACTCCGTTATGGGTGAGCCACTTTTCGGCACATCTTCACAAGTCCATTGTCACCACAATGGACGGCAATATTCAAGCACTTGATCTCTTCGTGATGCATCACTTGAACTTGCACACGGCAACCTAACCCCACAAAGAACTCTCACGAAGACCATGGGTCAATACACAAAGCGTAATTGACAATGCTTACCATACCATGGGATCACTTGATCCATAGGTACATCTTGTACGCTTTGTGTGTTAATAAACTTGATTCATTCTTGACTTAGTCTTGACCAACCTTGAATCTTTCCAACTCTCTTCATTTGGATGATGTCTTGAAGGTAGACATGAATGATCACACGCTCCTCTTCTTCTTCTTCTTCTTCTTCCAGACATGCTTGCAATAAGCTCAACCCTCACATGACCAATCTTTGGATAATTCCTTAATAGCACCTTGGTCAACTCATAAACTCCTTGAAACCAACATATGAACTTCAAGAAAAGCCTATGGACAAATCCTTCAAATATAACTCAATGCAACCATTATTCCATAGAGAATGTCATCAGTTACCAAAACCACACATGGGGGCACCGCATGTCCTTTCAACATTGCTACTGGTTCTTGTTGTGCTCAACTACTATGGATGAAGCAAACACTCAAGGACTATGGCGCCAATGTGAAGAATGTGCTACTCTACTGTGAAAATGAGAGTGCCATCAAGATTTATCATAACCCAGTTCAGCACTCGAAGACAAAGCACATTCAGATTCGTCATCATTTTCTTCACGATCATGTGTTGAAGGGTGACATCTCTATTGAGCATGTGAAGACTGAAGAACAGCTAGCCGATATCTTCACTAAGCCCTTGGATGAGAAGAGATTTAGCAAGTTGCGGTGTGAGCTAAATATCCTAGAATCTTCTAATGTTCTTTGAAAAGGACACTTATCCTAACACTTATGCAAAATTGATGACTTAGATGTGCAACACATGAAGAAACGTTTTTCTTCAATCAATGAAGAATAACACTCTAAGTGTGAAGAAATTAACGAAGAATTTGATCTCAGAACCCTACGACAATTGTACGCGGTGTCTGAAATCATCATTCTTATACGGTGGGTCACGCCACCACAAAATGTTGAAGATCTTCATTCCTCAGTTGTTTTTCAACTTGCATTGTCTTCACCATTTCCGTCGTTTTTCTTCATTGGCTATATATATATATAGGAGTTTATGTCCTCTACAATATTCACTTATTGCTATTTCTTCAAGTTGCTTGTTCTGCTAAGTGAATGTGATCGGACCCTTCCCCCTCTATGCTAAACTCAACCCGATCTATTCACAAATTCTTCATATGCGTTCTATTTGAATCTCGTTCAAAATCTTCACTGTGTTCTTGTCAGCTGAAGAAATTGCGAACGGAACTTTAAAACCTATCTTATCTAAATTTTTGTCTTTGCCGCTCAAACCGTTATGCATTCTATGCGATGTTTATCTATTCACTCACGATCGCACACGATCGTCACCTCTCTATACATGGGTGACACATGTCAAGAGAATGAGAAAGGTCAGGGGCACGTTCGTCCTATTTCCTCGGGCGAGCGGTTTTTTCACTTCGGCTATAAATACCCCTCTCCCTTCCTCACTTCACTTTTACTCCGCTCGATCTCACTCCCTTGCTCGAGCTTCCCAACCCTAGCGCCGCCGCTACCTCCATCGTCGCCGGTGAGGAAGAACTTCACTGCCTCGACCTTGTCGCCGCCGTACTCACGCCGGAGGCGGATTTCTTCACTCCGCCGCCGCCGTAGCTGTCTTCCTTAGCCAAGTTAGGGCATGGAAGATCTGAACCGACGAGCTTCAAATCTACACTTCCTAGTTCGTCGTGTTCTTCGTCAAGGGTAATTAAAAGCTACTTTTACTGCCTTTGTTGATTCTGATGTTTTCTTCAAATCTTCAAAAGGTGTTTATTCCTCAACTCTTCACACACTAAACACCTCACATATCATCTGTTCTCGATCTATTTCTCTAAGCAACATTTTTCTTCAAGATTCCTCAATTGTGTGGATTTTCAAATTTGTACAACTCTGGAACCTAAGTCAAAGAATGCTTAGTGAAATTCTTCAAGATTCATCTGGTTAATTTCCTCGAACTTGTTCTTTTTGCAAAAATTTATGAGAACGCATATGACCTCTCCAAATTCTTTGCACCTATAATCTGTTCACAGGTACTCATGTCTGCTGCTGAATCATTAGGTTCTCATCAACTTAACTCATTTGCAGCGTTCCTCGAAGAAAAGTTGCATACCTCTTCAGAGAACTCAATTGTTAAAACCCTCAGTTGAAGAAAATGGCAGATGGCAAGAAACCTCAGAAGGGAGGAAAGAGGCTGGAAGTCAACACTGCATTTGAAATCCCTAAGGACATATACAAGGATTATTGCACTCCTAATGAGTCCACTCATGGAAAGGAAACCAAGAATGAGCGCATAGTGCGCATCCAAAGAATAGAGAGGAGATGTGCATGGGAATGGAGGGAATACAGATATGTCACTCCCAAGTATATGAAGAAATTCGCTCTTCATCCTCCATGCCCAAGTCCTCCATTGGCACCTGGCCAAGAAGCTGATCCCACCAGCCTCAAGCATGGTGAGGATTATCCTGATGAATGGGCCAAGCACCAGGCCAAGCTTGCCAGAGTTGCTAAGGAAGCAGTGAGGAAATTCAATGAAGACTCTGCTGCTGCTGCTGCCACTGCTGAGGCCTTTGCAAGTAAACCCAAGAAGGCTATGCCAAAGAAGCCGGCTCATAAGCTAAGTGCTTCTACTCAAATGCCCTCTCGGCCAAGTTCCTCGGCTATGCCCTCACAACCACTTTCTTCAAAGCCCTCACGGCAAATTCCTCAACCCTCACCTACTCCTCCAAAGTCCTCAGCTGCTCCGACCAAATCATCAGCACCTGTGCATCTCGCCACATGCCAAAGGACAGCAGGCATCTCTATTTCCTCATGAGCATCTGCTAGTTCCTCAGCACCACTGCATTCTTCAACTGGTCCCACTCTGTTGAAGACCAAGGCAACTGCTAGACGAGGCTCTCGACCAAGTCCTCAAAAGAAGCAGGTCGCTTTTCAAGTAGCGTCTGATGAAGACGAAGCTGATGATGAAGAACTTGCTGAAATCATCAAGGACAGACAAGTCAGGGCCGCTAGAGCCAAAGGCACAAGTGTGCCTCTACTTTTGGATCCAAAGTTGATCCTTGATTACATTAATCTCTGGCACAAGGACCCCAACACTCCCATGCCTGATTTCAAGTTGACTCCTGGCCAAAGTCATATGTTGACTCACTTCATTCAAGAAGAGAAATGGAAATTTGAAAGGGCCAGGCAAATCAACAAAGTGCAGTACAAAAAGGAGCGCTTCCTGAAGAAAAACGTTGTCTCTATGACAACTGAAGAACTCGTCAATATGCAGTCTGAGATTAAGAAACTCAGTGATGAATTTGACGCATACCATGCTGATTGGCTGGGAGTCAAGGTTCATTTTGTGAGACTCGATGACAACTTCACCTCCGTTATTGCTGCCAATCGCAATAAGAAATTCCTCAGGCTGTTGCATCTGCTCAGCCTACTGAAGAAAATGCCAGCACCGCAGATGACACTCAGGCTGCTGAAGAAAATGCAAATTCCATGGCTGATGACTGCATTCCAGCCGCTGAAGAAATTGCCAGGGCAACCACTAGTGTTGTGCCTGAAGAAAATGAAGAAGTCAGGGCAACTACATCAGTTGCGCCTAAAGAAATTCAACCAAATTCCTCTGCTCCTCCTACGACTACACCAACTCCTATTCATCCATCTGCATCAGATGTGAAGAAGACCAAGGCTGCAGAGCGTGCAGCTGTGAAGAAAAGGAAGGCATCAACTGCATCAGATTCTTCAGCTCCGAAGAAAATGAATCCACTGAAAAGTTCCTATGACAATCCAATTGATGATGTTCCTGTCTCATCCATGCCATCAAAGGACCTTGTTCTTTTTGATGAAGAATACATGATCCCAAGTGGATCAGATGATGACATTCCTTCTGCAGCTTCGTCAGAGCAGTTGGATGAAGAAATTGAAGTGGATGAAATCCCTTCAACCCCACTTATCTCATCGCCCATGCCTCAGTTCACTGCTGAAAAGGCCAGCGTTGAAGAAATGGATGAAGAAGAAGATGTGGACATTGGAAGCACTACACCAGTGATGAATGATGACTTTTGGGAAAGTCAGCACCCTAATTCTCCTCTGTTCACACCGCTTCAACAAATTCCTCAGTCCCCTGTAGCCACTAAAGTACAAATGGGATCTGATGAACCACATGCAACCCCATCTATTCATGAAGAAATTCCAGCCACTAGTGCTGAAGAAAATGTAAATGAAGAATTGAAGTCCCAGGCTACCACTGAAGAAGAACCTGAAATTCCTCAGCCTGCAGAACCTGAGATCGAGATCCCTGAGGTTGTGATGCAATTGACTGACACTCCTCACCCCAATGTGATGCAATTGACAGACACTCCTCGCCCCAAGCCAAAGGATCCCTTCTCGAAGAAGCAAAAATTCAAGGCTGATGACTTCTTTGACGAGCATGTATTCTTCACTGACTACAATCCTTATGACTCTGCTCGTCTAAGGAGGAAGCGTTTCTGGACTGCTAGCCAGGCCAATTTCTATTCTTCATTGCTTTTCAACAAGGACAAAATTTTCTACCATGAGCATATTCTTTCACGTGGACATGGAATCATTGCCTTGTTTCTCTCCTGTTCTCGGTGTGCTTCATGACGCAGGCCTCCTCAACTATTGCTCTCACATTGTTGATTGGAATGAAGAGCTTATTCTTCAGTTCTATGCTACACTGCATATCACAGGTGACCTTGAAGATATCAACACCTGGGTCTTGGACTGGATGACCGATAACACTCACTATAAGGCACCGGCCTCTGAATTACTTCACGCCCTGCCCATCAGTCCACCCAGTGAAGGAGCTCGCTGCCTGTACCAAGAACCTGAACTCACTGCTCATTACATGCAAGTTCTAATGAAGACTCTGAAGCCCGGTCAAGCCCCAAGGACCAAATTCCTTGTGAATGACTTACTCTATGTGCCCAGAACACTCTATCGCATTATGACGAGGACAATGAGTCCTATCAAAGGCCACGACTCATCTGATGAGGAAATTGTTGTCATCATGAAGAATCTGCTATTCAACATCATTCATAACATTTCTGGCAATTACTATGATTTCTTCATGAGGACTCTGGCAAATGTTGCACTCTCTCCGTTTGAGTTGAAGCCTTATGCTCCTTGGATTATGAGATTCCTCAGAACAAGGTCTTCACTCAACTACAAGGCTGATTTTCAGAATCAGCTCAGCTACCTGGCCCCCGATTGAAGTCCTCAAGCAGACTTTTACCTCAACTGATGAAAAAGGGAAGGCACCAGTTGTCATTGATGAAGGCATTCGTCCATTGGGTGGTCAGTTTCACAAAGCTGCATCTTATTCCACCAATGATGACTCTGCCACTCATGACTCTGCTTGAAAGTGCATTATATCGACTAGAGGGGGGTGAATAGGCGATTTTTACGAAATTCTTCACTAAGGAATTTGCTGGTGAGGAAATTCCTTAGCGAACAACTACTAGCAGCGGAATAAGTACTCAAAAGTAAACACAACAGAGTACAAGCATAGTCATCATGATGAAATGAAGACATGCACAGAGTACAGGAAGCGTAATCACAGGATAACACAGGATGAAGACAAAAAGACTGAAGAAATTGAACTGAGAAAATTGAGAAAGTCTCCAGTCAAAGTCTTTAAACACAGATATGAACAACCACACAACACAGTTATGAGGAAATGAAAGAGTTGAGGAAATAGAACCAGTAAGCTCAGTGAAGACAATGATTTGGTAGACCAGTTCCAACTGCTGTCTCAGTTGTACGTCTGGTTGGAGCGGCTGAATATTTAAACTCGAGGACACATAGTCCCGTACACCCAGTCAAGGACACTTAGTCCAAGACACCCAGTCCTCACCGTATTCTCCTTGAACTAAGGTCACACAGACCTCGTCCAATCACTCGTGGTAAGTCTTCAGGCGACTTCCAAACCTTCACAAACTTGGTCACTCGGTGATCCATAATTCCTCTTGGATGCTCTAGACCATGACGCCTAACCGTCTGGAAGAAGCACAGTCTTCAAAGGTAACAAGCGTCGGATCCACTCAGGATCAATCTCTTCAGTGATTCTCAATCACTTGGGGTTTGTAGGTGTTTGGGTTTTGGGTTTTTGGTTTTTCCTCACTTGATGATTTTCGCTCAAAGTCCTCGGAGGATGGGTTGCTCGCAAATGACAAGTGTCAGTTTCTCTCGGAGCAGCCAGCCAGCTAGTGGTTGTAGGGGGCGGCTATTTATAGCCTAGGGAGCAGCCTGACATGATAAGACATAAATGCCCTTCAATGATATGACCGTTAGGTGGATAGATATTTTGGGACAGCTGGCGCATAGCACAGCAACGGTCGGAATTTTGAGTAGCAAAATCCTCAGGGCTATCATGTTCCTCACTGTGTAGGCAATCCGCACTGGCGAATTCCTAACTCCTCAGTCAGGACAAATTCCTCAGAGACCAGAAGAACTTCGTCTCTGTCACTGGAGAAATTGACTGAACTGTATGAGATTTACAATGGCTTCACTCGAAGGGATTGGTAGGTGTAGGATTTGAGTTGAGCATCACATGGAAATTTTTCCTTAGTATTTCCTCGAACCCCTTTAACAGTACGGTGTTTCCTATGACTCAAGAAAGAGAAAAACAAAACTATGAACACGAAAGTCTTCAAGCTTCATATTTCTCGCATGAATATCAAGTCTTCACGGACACACCAATTTCTTCACTTTCAAAGTCTTCATGAAAGTCTTCAGAAATACCAAAATTTTCAGTCGAAGATATTCATTTTTAGGGGTCGACTTTTCCTGTAAATATCAAACTCCTCATAGACTTATAGACCTGTGTACACTCACACACGCATTAGTCCCTTAACCTATAAGTCTTCAATACACCAAAATCACTAAGGGGCACTAGATGCACTTACAATCTCCCCCTTTTTGGCGATTGATGACAATATAGGTTAAGTTTTCAATGGGGATAAACATATGAAGTGTAAATACTGATATTGAGGAATTTGATTGCAAGATATAGAAGAACTCCCCCTGAAGGTGTGCATAGTGAGGAATTTTCTTTTGAAGCAATGCACACTTGAAGAGTTGAATCATGGAGATCCCCCCTATATCTTGTAATTCATACACACATTTAACATATAATATGAAGAATTTGAAATGCATGATGAAATATGGTGCCCGATGAAATTCAGCATGCGTGCAATAATATTAACGAGGAATAAGCATGCAGAATAGTGCATCAAGAGTATCAGAGCACAGTGCATCAAAAGTATCAGAGCACCATCGGGTTTAAGATTACAACTCGATCCAATAAAGTTTCAGAAGAACAAGAGTTGTAACTTAGCAGATAAAAAACGCCCATATAGTAGACCCTCTTGAAGACTAACTCATATTTCTTCCCCTTTGTCATCGAATGACCAAAAGGATCGAAAATGAAGACTAACGCCCCTGAAGATACTCATGTTGATGAAGGAGCGCCAGCGTTGTTGGGGTCGTTTGTTGATGTAGGGCCTGCCGCAGTGTCGTCCAAATCTTCATGTTCATCAGTGTCGCGCGATGAAGAATATGAGCTGGCCACCAGAGAAGGAACCTTGACCTTCTTGAATTTCTTCGATGGAGATGCAGACCAGTCAAAATCTTCATTAAGATCCATGTTCTTCAGATCTTCTTCACCATACAGATGTGACAGGATTGCCCAGGTGCGACCGAAGACTTGATGGAGGTAGTAGTGGTTTTTCTTCACTGCATTGTGTGTGGCAGTCATGTTGTGAAGAAGTGAACCAAACTGACGCTTAACCCATTTGTGATTTCGATCCACCTTCTGGTGAAGACTAAGCAGAAATTCACGGTCAGTCATCACGCGTGGAGCAGTGGCTTGAGGAGTGGACTTGGGTGCATTGGCAGAGTCATGTGTGGCAGAGTCATCATTGGTGGAATAAGATGCAGCTTTGCGAAACTGACCATCCAATGGACGAATGCCTTCATCAATTACAGCTGGTGCCTTGCCCTTTCCATCAACTGAGGAATATGTCTGCTTGAGGACTTCAATTGGGGGCAAGTAGCTGAGATGATTCTAGAAATCAGCTTTGTAGTTGAGTGAAGACCTTGTCCTGAGGAATCTCATGATCCAAGGTGCATAAGGCTTCAACTCAAACGGAGACAGTGCAACATTGGCCATAGTCCTCATGAAGAAATCGTGATAATTGACAGGAATGCCATGAACGATGTTGAATACCAGATTCTTCATGATGCCAACAATTTCCTCATCAGATGAGTCGTGGCCTTTGATAGGACTGATTGTCCTCGTAAGAATACGATAGACAGTTCTAGGCACGTACAGCAATTCCTTCACGAGGAATTTGGTTCTTGGTGCTTGACCTGGCTTCAAAGGTTTCATCAGCACCTACATGTAATGATGTGTGAGATCAGGTTCACTGTAGATGCAGCGAGCTTCTTCAAGGGGAGGACTGAGTGGTAGAGCATGAAGCAATTCAGAGGCTGGTGCAGTGTAGTGAGTGTTTTCAGACATCCAGTCCAGCACCCATGAATTCATATCTTCAGCATCTCCGGTGATGTGCAGCCTTGCATAGAATTGAAGAATCGATTCTTCATTCCAATCGCAGATGTCAGAGAAAAAGTTGAGCAGCCCAGCGTCCTGAAGAACACTGAGGACTGGTGCGAAGCACGGCAGAGATTCCATATCCACGTGAGAAATATGCTCATGGTAGAAAATCTTCTCCTTGTTGAACAGCACTGAGGAATAGAAATTGGCTTAACTAGCAGTCCAGAAACGACTCTTCCTAATGCGAGCAGAGTCATATGGGTTGTAATCTTTGAAGAATACGTGCTCGCCGAAGAAATCATCAGCCTTGAACTTTTGCTTGCATGAGAATGGATCCTTTGGCTTCGGCAGAGGAGTGTCTGTGAGTTGCATCACGACCTCAGGAATCTCAATCGCAGGTTCTTCAGACTGAGGAATTTCTGGTTTCTCCTCAGTGGCAGTCTGCGTCATTGGTTGTTCAGCAGCAGCAGTTTCTTCAGCGCTAGTGGCTGGAATTTCCTCCTGGGAAGATGCAGTGAGATGAGTTTCTTCAGAGCCCATGTGAACAGTTTGTGTGGGGGACTGAGGAATTTGCTGTAGAGGGGTGAACATTGGAGAGTTTGGATGCTGACTTTCCCAGAATTCATCACTGATTATGGGTGTGGAGCAGCCAATGTCCACATCATCATCTTCCATTTCTTCAACGCCAGCCTCTTCAACTGTGAACTGAGGCATGGGCGAGGAGATGATAGGTGTTGAAGGGATCGCATCCACTTCAATTTCTTCATCCAATGGTTCAGACGAAGCAGCAGAATGAGTTTCTTCATCAGATCCGCTGGGGATCACATATTCTTCATCAAAAGGAACAAGGTCCTTTGATGGCCTGGTTGAGATGAGAACAGCATCAATCAGATGTGCAAATGAACTTGTCATAGGCTTCATTTTCTTTGGAGCTGAAGAATCTGAAGCAGCTGATGCTTTCCTTTTCTTCACTGCAGCACGCTCTGCAGCCTTGGTCTTCTTCACATCCGATGCAGATGGAAGGATTGGAGTTGAAGTTGGTGCAGGAGCAGCTGAGGAATCTGGTTGATTTTCTTCATGTACAACTGATGCAGTTGCCCTGAGTTCTTCAGTTTCTTCAGGCACACCACTAGTGGGTGCCCTGGCAATTTCTTCAGCGGCGGGAATGCAGTCATCAGCCCTGGAACTCACATTATCTTCAGCAGCCTGATTGTCATCAGCGGTGCTGGCATTTTCTTCAGTAGGCTGAGCAGATGCTTCAGCCTGAGGAATTTCCTGTTGCGTTGGGGCTGCAACATTGGAAGTGAAGTTATCTGCAAGTTTCACAAAACGAACCTTGGCTCCAAGCCAATCAGCGTGATATGATTCAAAGTCAACACTGAGTTTCTCAATCTCAGTCTGAGTAGTGACAAGTTCTTTAGTTGTCATAGAGACAACGTTTTTCTTCAGATAACGCTCTTTCTTGTACTGCGCTTTCTTGATTTGCCTGGCCTTCTCAAATTTCCACTTTTCTTCTTGAATGAAGTGGGTCGGCATGTGACTTTGGCCAGGAGTCATCTTGAAGTCAGGCAAGGGAGTGTTGGGGTCCTTGTGCCAATCATCAATGTAGTCGAGGATCAGCTTGGGATCCAAAAGCAGTGGCACCTCTGATCCTTTGGCTCTAGCGGCCCTGACTTGCCTGTCTCTGATGATTTCTGCAAGTTCATCATCATCAGCTTCGTCTTCATCAGACGGCACTTGGAAAGCGACTTGCTTCTTTTGAGGACTTGGGCGTGGACCTCGTCCAGCAGTGGCCTTTGTCTTCAGTAGTGAGGGGCCAGCTGAGGAACTTGGTGCAGCTGAGGAACTAGCTGAGACACCTGAGGCAATTGAGATGCCGGCAGTCCTTTGGCATGAAGCGAGATGCACAAGTGCTGAGGATTTGGTCAGAACAACTGAAGGCTTTGGCGGAGGAGCTGAGGACTTTGGAGGAACAGGAGCAGCATGAGGAATTGGCCGTGAGGGCTTTGATGATTCTGGCCGTGAGGGCATTGCTGAGGAACTTGGCCTTGAGGGCATTGTTGGTGAAGCACTTGGCTTGCGCGCAGGCTTCTTTGACATAGTCTTCTTTGGCTTGACAGCAAGGGCCTCAGCAGAGGCAGCAGCAGCAGCAGCAGAGTCTTCATTAAATTTCCTCACTGCTTCTCTGGCTTGCTTAGCCAGCTTGGCTTGGCACTTGGCCCATTCATCAGGATAGTCCTCACCGCGCTTGAGGCTGGTGGGATCTGCTATTTGTCCAGGTGCCAGTGGTGCTCTTGGGCATGGAGGATTGAGTGCGAATTTCTTTATATACTTAGGAGTGACATATCTGTACTCCCTCCATTCTCTTGCCCATCTCCTCTCTATCTTCTGAATGCGCACTTTGCGCTCATTCTTGGTTTTCTCAGTAGGTGTGCAGTACCCAGCATATATGTCATCAGGGATCTCAAACGCTGTATTTACCTCAGGCCTCTTTCCTCCCTTCTGTGGCCTTTTACCGTCAACCATTTTCTTCAGTTGAGGAATTTGAACAATCGAATTCTCTGAAGAAGTATGCAACTTTTCTTCAAGGAACGCTGCAAATGAGTTAGGTTGATGAGAACCTAGTGATTCAGCAGCTGACATGTGTACCTGTGAACAGAGTATAGTTGCGAGGAATTTGGAGAGGTCATATGCGTTCTCAGAAGGTTTTTCAAGATGAACAGGTTTGAGGAATCTGACCAAATGAGTCTTGAATATTTTCACTAAGCGTTCTTTGTCTTAGGTTCCAGAGTTGTATAGATCGATGATCCACACAATTGAGGAATCTTGAAGAAAAATGATGCTTAGAGAAAAGAATTAAGAACAGATGACTTTGTGAGGTGTTCAGTGTGTGAAGATATGAAGAAAAACACTTTTGAAGATTTTGTAGATAATCATTCGAATCAACGAGGGCAGTAAAAGTAACTTTTATTTACCCTGGATGAAGAACACGACAAACTAGAGTGAGGAGATGTGAAGTTCGTCTGTGCAGATCTTCCATGCCCTAACTTGGCGGAGGAAGACGGCTACGGCGGCGGCGGAGTGAAGATGTCCGCGGTCGGCGCGAGTACGTCGGCAACGAGGTCGAGGCAGTGAAGCTCTTCCTCACCGGCGGCGATGAAGTAGCGGCGGCGCTAGGGTTTGAGAAGCTCGAGCTAGAGAGAGAGGTCGAGCGGAGTAAAAGAAGTGAGGAAGGGAAGGAGGGGTATTTATAGCCACGGTGAAAAACTGCTCGCCCGAAGAAATTGGACGAACGTGCCCCTGACCCTTCTCTTTTGCATGACATGTGTCACCCACGTAGTGAGAGGTGGAGATCATGTTAGATCGTGGGTGAGCAGATAAGTGTATCGAGGGATGCGGAACGATTTGAGCGGCAAGACCGAAAATTTCGATAAGATAGGTTTTAAAGTTCCGTTCACAATTTCTTCAGCTGACAAGGACACAGTGAAGATTTTGAATGAGTTTCAAATAGAACGCACATGAAGAATTTGTGAACAGATTGGGTTGAGTATAGCATAGAGGGGAAGGGTCCGATCACATTCACTTAGCAGAAAACCAACTTGAAGAAATAGCAATAAGTGAATGCTGTAGAGGACATAAACTCATATATATATGTATATAGCCAATGAAAAAATGATGGAACCAGTGAAGACTATGCAAAGTTGAAGAATATGAATAATTTGAGGAATTTCAACTTTTGGTGGTGGCGTGACCCACCGTATAAGAATGATGATTTCAGACACCGCGTACAATTATCGTAGGGTTCTGAGAATCAAATTCTTCGTTAATTTCTTCACACTAAGAGTGTTATTCTTCATTGATTGAAGAAAAATGTTTCTTCATGTGTTGCACATCTAAGTCATCAATTTTGCATAAGTGTTAGGATGAGTGTCCTTTTCAAAGAACATTCGAAGACTCTAAGATATTTAGCTCACACCGCAACTTGCTAAATCTCTTCGCATCCAAGGGCTTTGTGAAGATATCGGCTAGCTGTTCTTCAGTCTTCACATGCTCAATAGAAATGTCGCCCTTCAACACATGATCACGAAGAAAATGATGACGAATCTGAATGTGCTTTGTCTTCGAGTGCTGAATTGGGTTGTGTACAATCTTGATGGCACTCTCATTGTCACAGAAGAGAGGTACATTCTTCATGTTGACGCCGTAGTCCTTGAGAGTTTGCTTCATCCATAGCAATTGGGCACAGCAAGAACCAGCAGCAATGTACTCGGCTTCAGCAGTAGATAGTGATACACAGTTCTGTTTCTTCGAGGACCAACAGACCAAAGATCGTCCGAGGAAATGACATATACCAGATGTTGACTTGCGATCCACATGATCACCAACATAGTCAGAGTCAGAATATCCAACAAGATCAAAAGCCGAGCCCTTGGGGTACCATAATCCAAGTGTTGGTGTGTGAGCTAGATATCGAAGAATATGCTTCACAGCCTTATGGTGTGATTCCTTTGGTGCAGCTTGAAATCGGGCACACATGCAAACACTAAGCATTATATCTGGCCTAGATGCACATAAGTATAATAAGGAACCTATCATGGAGCGGTATATCTTATGATCGAAGTCAATACCATTTTCATCAGTGCACAGATGGCCATTTGTGGGCATAGGAATTTTGACGCCTTTGCAATCTTGCATGCCGAATTTCCTCAGTACATCCTTGAGGTATTTCTCCTGAGATATGAATATGCCATTGTGTTGTTGACGAATTTGAAGACCTAAGAAGAATTTCAACTCTCCCATCCTAGACATTTGATATTCTTCACTAATCATATAGGCAAATTCATCACTATAATGTTGGTCAGTACAGCCAAAGATAATATCATGAACATATACTTGGCACACAAACAATTCACCATCATAAGATTTAGTGAAAAGAGTAGGGTCGAGTGAACCGGGTTTGAAGCCTTTCTTGACGAAGAGTTCCTTTAAGGTATCATACCAAGCCCGTGGGGCCTGCTTGAGGCCATAGAGGGCCTTGTTGAGTCTGAAGACTTTGTCAGGATTCTTTGGATCTTCAAAACCTGGGGATTGAGCAACATATACTTCTTCCTCAAGCTTACCATTGAGGAATGCACTTTTCACATCCATTTGATATAGAGTGATATCATGATGGTTAGCATAAGCAAGTAATATGCGAATAGCCTCAAGTCTAGCAACAGGTGCAAAAGTTTCATCGAAATCAATTCCTTCAATCTGTGTGTAGCCTTGAGCTACAAGTCGTGCCTTATTCCTCACCACAAGGCCATTTTCATCTTGCTTGTTGCGGTAGATCCACTTTGTGCCGATGATATTGTGCTTGCGAGGATCTGGACGTTTGACCAGTTCCCAGACATTGTTGAGCTCGAACTGATGTAATTCTTCTTGCATGGCCTGAATCCACTCAGGCTCTAGAAATGTTTCACCTACCTTAGTGGGCTCTGTAATAGAGACAAAAGCATACTGCCCACAAAAGTTAGACAAATGTGAAGCTTTTGAGCGTGTGAGAGGACCTGGCGCTTTGATGTCATTGATGATCTTTTCAACTTGCACTTCTTTTGCAATGCGAGGATGAGCTGGTTGTCGTTGAAGAGTTTGATCAGCTTTTTCTTCAGCACCATTTTCTTCAGCATTTTCTTCAGGTGCATTAGCTCGACGTTCTTCATGTTCTGGAATGAATTCTTCAGCAGATTCTTTAGTAGGAATGACATCCTCGGTAGCCTTGAACTTGATAGTTTCCTCAGGTGTTGGTTCATCTATCACAGTAGGTAGGTGCTCTCTTTGCGAGCCATTACTTTTATCGAACCGCACATCTACAGTTTCAACAACTTTGTGAAGAACGTTGTTAAAGACTCTGTAGGTGTGCGAGTCCTTTCCGTAACCAAGCATAAAACCTTCATGTGCTTTCGGTGCAAATTTTGAGTTGTGATGAGGATCTCTAATCCAACATTTAGCACCGAAGACTTTGAAATAACTTACATTGGGTTTCTTATCAGTGAGGAGTTCATAGGCAGTCTTTTTGAAGAATTTGTGAAGATATACTCTGTTGATGATGTGGCACGCGGTATCAATTGCCTCAGTCCAGAAACGACGAGGCGTTTTGTATTCATCAAGCATAGTGTGAGCCATCTCAGCAAGAGTCCTGTTCTTGCGCTCCACGACGCCATTCTACTGAGGAGTGTAAGGAGCAGATAACTCATGAGTGATACCAAGTTCATAAAGATAGTCATCGAGACCAGAATTCTTGAACTCAGTGCCATTGTCATTTCTGATGTGCTTGATCTTCACACCAAAGTTGGTTGAAGCCCTCGAGGAAAATCGTTTGAAGACTTCCTACACTTCATGTTTGTAAGTAACAAGGTGTACCCATGTGTGACAAGAATAATCATCAACAATAACGAAGCCATATTGAGATGCTTCATTTGAGATAGCAGAATAATGATTAGGACCAAAGAGATCCGTGTGAAGCAATTCAAATGGGCGAGTGGTGGTCATGATAGTCTTCGCTGGATGCTTGGCCTTGGTCATCTTCCCAGCTTCACAGGCTCCGCATAGGTGATCCTTGAGGAATTTGACATTATCGATGCCAATGACATGCTTCTTCTTCGCAAGCGTGTGCAAATTCCTCATGCCTGCATGACCAAGTCGTCGATGCCAGAGCCAGCCTTCTGAAGCTTTTGCAAGTAAGCACGCGGCTGGTTGTGGTCCTGTAGAGAAATCAACAATATACAGGTCTCCTCTCCTAAAGCCTTCAAAGACTTCGGAATTGTCAGCTTCCATAATCACAACACAACGGTACTTGCCAAAGACAACAACCATATCAAGATCACAAAGCATTGAGACAGACATAAGGTTGTATCCTAAGGACTCAACAAGCATGACTTTGTCCATGTGTCGATCCTTTGTAATCGCAACCTTACCTAGACCCAATACCTGACTTTTGCCTTTGTCAGCAAAGATGATATGCTTCAGATGCGATGGAGATAATGGAGCATCCATCAATAGATTCTTGTCACCAGTCATGTGGTTTGTACATCCACTATCAAGGACCCACTCAGTGGCTTTGGGTTGATCATCCTGCAGATGAATTAGTGCAGCTTACAAACTCATATACTTTATCAGTGAAGAATATGACATCAATTCATCAGATCAATTTCATCAAGTAAAAGAACTAATGACGCAATATGAGGACGTGAGAAATGAAAGTTCATTTCTTCATGATTAGCCTGCGTCCTATCAGGCATGCTCAGGTCTCCAGCAAATTCTTCAGACGATTACGTGCGTCTGGAGACTTGACCCTGCAGAAGAGATTAGTTCTTTTTCTTCACCACCCGCATCTGAAGGGATGGCAAAGAGTTCATCATTCTGCGAGCTCCATACGAGAAGGATGGCATAGAAGCCAATCCATTTCGTTTCACATAAGATGGGTTAGAGTAAGCATATGAGTAAGCAGAGAAATTCTTCGAGGACTTATGGACATAATGATTTTATGAATAATGCACATATCCATAATCCTTAGATCTTCCCTGCGAAACAGACGGGTTAGCATGATGATGTTCATATGAGGACTTTGATCCATATGAGGAATTTGGTCCGTATGAGGAATTTGATCTGGGGTTCCTATTCTTTACAGGTGGTGTCATGATGACATTCACCTGAAGATTTTCAAGGCATCTTTTGGGAACCCAGATTTTCTTCATCGGGGAGCCGTTCCTGCAGTTAGTGCCAACATATCTAGCAAATACTTCACCATTCTGATTTTTGAATAGCTTATAGTTGGACTCAATTGACTCATCATCAGAATGAGGAGATTCACATGCAAATCCAGATAAGTTAGATGGATCAACTGGAGGTCCCTTTGCAGCAACCCATGTAGTTTTGGGGTACTGCTCAGGCTTTCAGTATGTACCATCAGCATTGAGTTTCCTCTCAAAGGCGATACCCTCTTTCCTAGGGTTCCTGTTGAGGATCTGCTTTTTAAGCACATCACAAAGAGCCTGATACCCTTTGAGGCTTTTGTACATGCCTGTCGTGTACAATTCCTTCAGCCCTGCATTGTCAGTGATACTAGCAATGTCCTCAGATGAGGAATTAGTGATAGTAGAGGCATGTGAAGAATTTGAAACATTAGCAACATTTGAACATTCAGGTGAAGAATTAGCCGATTCACGTTCAATGCACTTCAAGCATGGAGGAACAAATTCTTCCTGAGATGCGCTGATTTGTTGAGCAAGTAATGAATCGCGCTCCTTCTGAAGATCTTCATAACTCACTCTTAGCTTCTCAAGGTCTTGCTTTCTTTGAAGAAATTCATAAGAAAGCTTCTCATGATCCGATAAGAGAGTGTTATGATGACTTTGAAGTTTGTCAAGCTTGGACTGAAGTCTCTGAAGATTTTCAGTCAAAGTTTCAGTGCGATCCATTTCTTCACCCAACATATCATCACTTTTATTTAGCATGTTTTGAACCTTTTCTAAAGCCCTTTGTTGTTTTATAGCAATCTTAGCAAGTTTAGAATAGCTGGGCTTAAGGTTTTCATTAGATTCATTCTCACTTGATTCAGAGGAGGTATATTTGAGTACCTTGGCACCCTTTGCCATGAAGCAATAGGTGGGAGCGTAGTCATCATCGCCTTCATCAGCCTTGTTGGTGAGGTCATTTTCTTCAGTGTTGAAGATAGACTTGCTGACCAATGCAGCAGCGAGAGCTAGGCTCGCCACTCCAGATTCAGACTCCTCAGAAGACTCCTCTTCCTCATTTTCTTCAGATTCAGCCTCAGAGTCCATTTCCTTGCCAATGAATGCCCTGGCCTTCTTGGAGCTGCTCTTCTTGTGATATGAAGGCTTTGAGGATTTTGATGATGAGGATTTTGTGGATTTCTTCTTTTTCTTTGCATCATCAGAACTGTAATCCTTGTATTTCTTCTTCTTTGGTTCCTTTTCCCAATGAGGACAATCTTGAATGAAATGTCCAGGTTTCTTGCACTTGTGACAGAGCCTCTTCTTGTAGTCACTGGATGAGGAATCATTGCTCCTTGAGGATCTTCCAAGGCGACCACGTCTTGAGAACTTTTGGAACTTCTTCACGAGCAGAGCCAGATCATGGCTCAGTTCTTCAGGATCACCAAGGCTGCTACCAGAGTCTTCATCTTCGGACTCAGATACTGCCTTGGCCTTCAGTGCACGTGTTCTGCCATAGCTTGAACCATAGAGATCTCTCTTTTCAGCAAGTTGGAACTCATGAGTATTTCGCCTCTCGAGAATATCAGCGGGATCAAGTGACTTGTAATCAGCACGTTCTTGTATCATCAATGCCAGAGTGTCAAATGAGGAATCAAGCAATCTCAGCAATTTCTTCACCACCTCATGGTCGGTGATGTCAGTGGCACCAAGTGCTTGAAGCTCATTTGAGATGTCAGTGAGGCAATCGAAGGTTTGTTGAACATTTTCATTGTCGAGTCTTTTGAAGCGGTTGAAGAGATTGCGAAGAACATCAACTCGAGAGTCACGCTGAGTTGAGACTCCTTCATTCACTTTGGACAACCTATACTAGATAAGCTTCGCTGTTTCCAAAGCACTCACTCTGCCATACTGTCCTTTGCTCAGATGGCCACATATGATATTCTTCGCTTGAGAGTCGAGTTGCTTGAATCTCTTCACATCGGCAGCATTCAGAGAAGGTATGACTGAGGGAACACCATTTTCCACAACATACCAGAGATCGTTATCAATTGCTTCAAGATGCATTCGCATCTTATTCTTCCAGTAGGGGTAGTCCGTCCCATCGAAGGTAGGACACCCAGCAAAGACCTTGATCATACCTGTGGTCGACATAACTAAAACTCCAGGCGGTTTAACCAAAATCACACAGAACAAGGGAGTACCTTGCTCTGATACCAATTGAAAGTCCGTTATATCGACTAGAGGGGGGTGAATAGGCGATTTTTATGAAATTCTTCACTGAGGAATTTGCTGGTGAGGAAATTCCTTAGCGAAGAACTACTAGCAGCGGAATAAGTACTCAAAAGTAAACACAACAGAGTACAAGCATAGTCATCATGATGAAATGAAGACAGGCACAGAGTACAAGAAGCGTAATCACAGGATAACACAGGATGAAGACAAACAGACTGAAGAAATTGAACTGAGGAAATTGAGAAAGTCTTCAGTCAAAGTCTTCAAACACAGATATGAACAACCACACAGCACAGTTATGAGGAAATGAAAGAGTTGAGGAAATAGAACTAGTAAGCTCGGTGAAGACAATGATTTGGTAGACCAGTTCCAACTGCTGTCTCAGTTGTACGTCTGGTTGGAGCGGCTGAATATTTAAACTCAAGGACACACAGTCCCGTACACCCAGTCAAGGACACTTAGTCCAAGACACCCAGTCCTCACCGTATTCTCCTTGAACTAAGGTCACACAGACCTCGTCCAATCACTCGTGGTAAGTCTTCAGGCGACTTCCAAACCTTCACAAACTTGGTCACTCGGCGATCCACAATTCCTCTTGGATGCTCTAGACCATGACGCCTAACCGTCTGGAAGAAGCACAGTCTTCAAAGGTAACAAGCATCGGATCCACTCAGGATCAATCTCTTCAGTGATGCTCAATCACTTGGGGTTTGTAGGTGTTTGGGTTTTGGGTTTTTGGTTTTTCCTCACTTGATGATTTTCGTTCAAAGTCCTCGGAGGATGGGTTGCTCTCAAATGACAAGTGTCAGTTTCTCTCGGAGCAGCCAGCCAGCTAGTGGTTGTAGGGGGCGGCTATTTATAGCCTAGGGAGCAGCCCGACATGATAAGACATAAATGCCCTTCAATGATATGACCGTTAGGTGGATAGATATTTTGGGACAGCTGGCGCATAGCACAGCAACGGTCGGAATTTTGAGTAGCAAAATCCTCAGGGCTATCATGTTCCTCACTGTGTAGGCAATCCGCACTCGCGAATTCCTAACTTCTCAGTTAGGACAAATTCCTCAGAGACCAGAAGAACTTCGTCTCTGTCACTGGAGAAATTGACTGAACTGTATGAGATTTCCAATGGCTTCACTCGAAGGGATTGGTAGGTGTAGGATTTGAGTTGAGCATCACATGGAAATTTTTCCTTAGTATTTCCTCGACCCCCTTTAACAGTACGGTGTTTCCTATGACTCAAGAAAGAGAAAAACAAAACTATGAACACGAAAGTCTTCAAGCTTCATATTTCTTGCATGAATATCAAGTCTTCACGGACACACCAATTTCTTCACTTTCAAAGTCTTCATGAAAGTCTTCAGAAATACCAAAATTTTCAGTCGAAGATATTCATTTTTAGGGGTCGACTTTTCCTGTAAATATCAAACTCCTCATAGACTTATAGACCTGTGTACACTCACACACGCATTAGTCCCTTAACCTATAAGTCTTCAATACACCAAAATCACTAAGGGGCACTAGATGCACTTACACTGCTACAAATGCACCCAAGTCTACTCCTCAAGCCATAGCTCCAATAGTGATGACTGACCGTGAGCTGCTTCTTAGTCTTCACCAGAAGGTGGATCGCAGCCATAGATGGGTTAAGCGTCAGTTTGGTTCAATTCTTCACAACATGACTGCTACACATAATGCAGTGAAGAAAAATCATTACTACCTCCATGAAGTTTTAGGTCGCACCTGGGCTGTCTTATCACATCTGTACAGTGAGGAAGATCTGAAGCAAATGGGTCTCAAGGAGAACTTTGACTGGTCTGCACCTCCTCCGAAGAAATTCAAGAAGGTCAAAGTTCCTACCTTGGCGGCTGTTGGGGAACGTAGTAATTTCAAAAAAATTCCTACGCACACTCAAGATCATGTGATGCATAGCAACGAGAGGGGAGAGTGTTGTCTACGTACCTACGCAGACCGACTGCGGAAGCGATCACACAACGTAGAGGAAGTAGTCGTACGTCTTCACGATCCAACCGATCAAGCACCGAAACTACGGCACCTCCGAGTTCGAGCACACGTTCAGCTCGATGACGATCCCCGGACTCCGATCCAGCAAAGTGTCGGGGAAGAGTTCCGTCAACACGACGGCGTGGTGACGATCTTGATGAACTACAGCAGCAGGGCTTCGCCTAAACTCCGCTACAGTATTATCGAGGTATATGGTGGCAGGGGGCACCGCACACGGCTAAGGAATAGATCACGTGGATCAACTTGTGTGTCTAGAGGTGCCCCTGCCTCCGTATATAAAGGAGCCAAGGGGGAGGGCTGGCCGGCCAAGGAGGGGAGGCGCAGGAGAGTCCTACTCCCTCTGGGAGTAGGATTCCTCCCCCCAATCCTAGTCCAACTAGGATTCCTCGGAGGGGAAGGGAGAGAGGGGGGCCGGCCACCTTCTCCTAGTCCTAATAGGACTAGGGGAGGGGGAAGTGGCGCAGCCACCTTGGGCTGCCCCTTTCTCCTTTCCACTAAGGCCCATGAAGGCCCATATGGCTCCCGGGGGTTCCGGTAACCCTCCCGGTACTCTGGTAAAATCCCGATTTCACCCGAAACACTTCCGATGTCCAAACATAGGCTTCCAATATATCAATCTTTACGTCTCGACCATTTCGAGACTCCTCGTCATGTCCGTGATCACATCCGGGACTCCAAACAACTTTTGGTACATCAAAATGCATAAACTCATAATATAACTGTCATCGTAACCTTAAGCGTGCGGACCCTACGGGTTCGAGAACAATGTAGACATGACCGAGACATGTCTCCGGTCAATAAACAATAGCGGGACCTGGATGCCCATATTGGCTCCTACATATTCTACGAAGATCTTTATCGGTCAGACCGCATAACAACATACGTTGTTCCCTTTGTCATCGGTATGTTACTTGCCCGAGATTCGATCGTCGGTATCCAATACCTAGTTCAATCTCGTTACCGGCAAGCCTCTTTACTCGTTCCGTAATACATCATCTCACAACTAACATATTAGTTGCATTGCTTGCAAGGCTTATGTGATGTGCATTACCGAGAGGGCCCAGAGATACCTCTCCGACAATCGGAGTGACAAATCCTAATCTCGAAATACGCCAACCCAACATCTACCTTTGGAGACACCTGTAATGCTCCTTTATAATCACCCAGTTACGTTGTGACGTTTGGTAGCACCCAAAGTGTTCCTCCGGCAAACGGGAGTTGCATAATCTCATAGTCATAGGAACATGTATAAGTCATGAAGAAAGCAATAGCAACATACTAAACGATCGGGTGCTAAGCTAATGGAATGGGTCATATCAATCAGATCATTCAATTAATGATGTGACCTTGTTAATCAAATAACAACTCATTGTTCATGGTTAGGAAACATAACCATCTTTGATTAACGAGCTAGTCAAGTAGAGGCATACTAGTGACACTTTGTTTGTCTATGTATTCACACATGTATTATGTTTTCGGTTAATACAATTCTAGCATGAATAATAAACATTCATGATTATAAGGAAATAAATAATAACTTTATTATTGCCTCTAGGGCATATTTCCTTCAGCGACTAGCTCGTATTCTTCATCCCGAGACACCGACGAGTATGAAGACTTGGACGACACTGCGACAGGCCCTACAACGACAAACGACCCCAATAACGCTGGCGCTCCTCCATCAACTTGATATTCTTCAGGGGCGTTAGTCCTCATTTTCGATCCTTTTGGTCATTCGATGACAAAGGGGGAGAAATTTGAGTTAGTCTTCAAGCGGGTCTACTTATATGGGCGTTTTTTTCTAAGTTACAACTCTCATTCTTTTGAGACTTTATTCGATCGAGTCGTAAACTTAAACTCTATGGTGGTCTGATACTTTTGCTGAGTTTTTCTGCATGCTTATTCCTCATTAATGTTAATGCACGCATGCTGAATTACATCAGTCACCATATTTCATCATGCATTTCAAACTCTTCATATGTTATGTTAAATGCGTGTATGAATTGCAAGATATAGGGGGAGATCTCCATGATTCTACTCTTCAAGTGTGCATTGCTTCAAAAGCAAATTCCTCACTATGCACATCTTCAGGGGGAGTTCTTCTATATCTTGCAATCAAAATCCTCAATATCAGTATTTACACTTCATATGTTTATCCCCATTGAAAACTTAACCTATATTGTCACCAATCACCAAAAAGGGGGAGATTGTAAGTGCATCTAGTGCCCCTTAGTGATTTTGGTGCATTGAAGACTTATAGGTTAAAGGACTAATGCGTTTGTAAGTGTACACAGGTCTATAAGTCTGTGAGGAGTTTGATATTTACAGAGAAAGTCGACCCCTAAAAATGAAGTTCTTCGACTGAAGACTTTGTATTTCTGAAGACTTTTTGAAGACTTTGAAAGTGAAGAAATTGGTGTAATCCTGAAGACTTGGTATTCGCTCAAGGAACATGAAGCGTGAAGACTTTTGTTTTTGTAGTTTCATTTTCTTTTTCTTGAGTCATAGGAAACACCGTACTGTTAAAGGGGGTCGAGGAAAGACTAAGGAAAAATTTCCAAGTGATGCTCAACTCAAATCCTACACCTACCAATCCCTTCGAGTGAAGCCATTGGAAATCTCATACAACTCAGTCAATTTCTTCAGTGACAGAGACGAAGTTCTTCTGGTTTCTGAGAAATTTGTTCTGATTGAGGAGTTAGGAATTCGTCAGTGCGGATTGCCTACACAGTGAGGAACATGATACCCCTGAGGAATTTGATACTCAAAATTCCGACCGTTGCTGTGCTATGCGCCAGCTGTCCCAAAATATCTACCCACCTAACGGTCATATCATTGAAGGGCATTTATGTCTTATCACGTCGAGCTGCTCCCTAGGCTATAAATAGCCGCCCCCTACAACCACTAGCTGGCTGGTTGCTCCAAGAGAAACTGACACTTGTCATTTGAGAGCATCCCATCCTTCGAGGACTTTGAGTGAAAATCATCAAGTGAGGAAAACCCAAACCCAAACACCTACAACCCAAAGTGATTGAGCATCACTAAAGAGATTGATCCTGCGTGGATCCGATGCTTGTTACCTTTGAAGACTGTGCATCTTCCAGACGGTTAGGCGTCATGGTCTAGAGCATCCAAGAGGAAATTGTGGATCGTCGAGGGACCGAGTCTGTGAAGGTTTGAAAGTCACCTGAAGACTTACCACGAGTGGTTGGGCGAGGTCTGTGTGACCTTAGCTCAAGGGGAATACAGTGAGGACTGAGTGTTATGGACTGCGTGTTTAGAACTGGGTGTCCGGGACTGTGTGTCCTCAGGTTTAAATACCTAGCCGCCCTAACTAGACATACAACTGTCACAACAGTTGGAACTGGTCTACCAAATCATTGTCTTCACCAAGCTACCTGGTTCCATTTCCTCAACCCTTTCATTTCCTCATTTCTATGTTGTGAGCTTGTTCATATCTGTTTGAAGATTTTGACTAAAGACCTTCTCTATTTCCTTAGTTCAATTTCTTCAGTCTGTTTGTCTTCATCCTGTGTTATCATGTGTTTACGCTTTCTATACTCTGTGCTTGTTTTTCATTTCATCATGAAGACCATGCTCATGTTCTGTTATGTTTACTTCTGAGTACTTATTCCGCTGCAAGTAGTTCTTCACTCAAGAATTTCCTCACCCTGAAATTTCTCAGTGAAGATTTCATAAAAATCGCCTATTCACCCCCCTCTAGCTGATATAATGCACTTTCAGTATCCCTTGAGCCCTTCGAAGCTGCCCTTTAAGAACTCAAAACCACCATGCGCTAGCCCCACGGTGGGCGCTAACTGTCGTGGAAGTATCACGGCAGATGTCCTCATGGAAGGACTTAGTTGTGGAGCCATTGCGACGAGCCCTGTTTAAGAATTCATCCGATTAACGAGTTAACTTGCCGATTAATCCCTACTCATAGGGTCACCGAGTAGCCGATAAACTGATAAATCGTCCGATTAATTGATTAAATGGCTGATTAACTTGCCGATTAGCCTATTAATCCCCTACTCGCCAGCCAACCGAGCAGTTACCAGTTAACGATTTCCTCAACAATGGCGACGAGGTTAGCTTAAAGGGGTGAAACGGGACAAAGGATACGGAGAGTTATACTGGTTCGGCCCCTTGCGGTGAAGGTAAAGGTCTACTCCAGTTTGAGGTGGTATTGCTAGGGTTTCGATTACCAGGAAGCAAACATGCTTTGCCTGGCTCTTGATCTGATGTTTCTTGCCCTAAGCCGCTGCCGGGTCGTCCCCTTATATACATGGGTTGACGCCCTGCGGCCTACAGAGTCTCGGCCGGCTCATACAATGTGTCCGGCTCGGTGACATATCTTACATGCCTTACATTACAAGCCTACACATACATGACGGTTTATACTTACGGGCCTTAAGCCGCCTCTGGGCTTGGGCCTCTTACAAGCCTAACTGTGAACCGCCATCTTGTATACTCTTGGGCTTCATTTTAGATGAACCGCCATTGTGGTTGACCCAGCCCCTCCTGGGCGGGTCATATCTGTTAGTCATATCCCCAACAAAATCCATGAGCACAACTGAATAAAAGGAAGCACATACCTCATATTTTTTTGCACTTGAAGAACACCCATCCGGGATGTTCCGGCATGGCAGAAACCCGGCACATGACCTGCTGCGGGTAGTCGTCACATTTTATGACCTGCAACGGTGAGCCGACGAGCTGCTGGTCCAACGCCGAGCCCGGGCGGCGGCCGGGCGAATCTTTGCCAGCGAACCGCCGTCAGCATAGATCCGAGCGGCTAGAAGCGGAGTTAGTACCTGCATGCGGCGCAGAGGCGTTGCCGGGGCTGTGTGGTCCGGCACTCGGCCAATCCATGGCAAGGCCAGTGGCCGGATGCGCCAAATCCAGCGACAGCGGCGGCAACCACAAATCTACTGGTTGTGTGTCGTCGACGGGGCGAGAGAGGACAAGGCTAGGCTGGACAGCGAGAAGGCGGCCCGAGAAAATGGCGGGCGGTGGCGGCTATGGCCGTAGCGGGGGGTGGGGGCGCAGGGGAGGGGAAGAAAAAAAAAAGCGTTTGTATTCTTGACGGGCGAGCCAAGAGAGGACAAGGGCATATCCCCACCCGTCCGCGCGCTGTCCATTTTGATGCAAACGTGGAGCCGGAAATGGGTCGATGACGGACAAAAAAACCAGACGTTTATCTATTTGCTCCTGCATGTTGGGCCGTGATTTGTGTCCATTTACCCGAACATGGCCGGACATATTTTTAGGATCGTGTGTTGGAGTTGGGCCTCTTCCATTTTGCACTACCCCAAGCGCGTGACTGAGGAAGGTACTAAATCAATATGCAGTACTACCAAGAGAATGTCCTGCCGAGTGTCACCACGTTGAGTCGTTGACTCGTTCGAGTCCTGGTCATTCAGGACTAGTTTGACTAAACTATGCAATTTCGAACTGCAATTTCAGTTCCAAAAGCAATTCTGCAACCGCGCGAGAGCTCAGCGAAAACAGCAGACAGCAGCAGCAGGGCAACCCACCAAATGCAAACCCTCCTCTTCTAGGGTTTCGTTTCCTCCTCCCCATCCGCACCGCCCGCCCGCCCATGGCCGCCACCTCCCGCGACGCCCCGGTCCCGACCGCCATGCCGGACCTCGTCCGCGACCACCTCTACTTCGGCGACGTCAACGACGCCATCGCGGCCCTCACCGCCTCCCTCCCGGACGGCACCGACATCACCCACGTCCTCTCCGTCGTCAGCTCCGCCTCCATCTCCTTCTTCACCGACTACCGCCCGGGCCTCTCCTTGCCAGCCGAGGAGGTCCGCTGCGTCGTCGCCGGGGAGGACGGGACGCCCTCGGCGGTGGCCCCGGGCCGGCTGATGCGGGTGGTGGAGAGGACCGGGGAAGGGCTAAGGGTGACGCGGATGGCCGTGCCGCTCAAGGACACGGAGGAGGAGAACCTGCTCGACCACCTCGAGCCGTGCCTCGATTTTATCGACGAGGGGAGGAAGGCGGGAAACGTGCTCGTGCATTGCTTCGCGGGGGTCTCCCGGAGGTACGCTTGCTTATCATCACCTGATTCCGGTTGCTTCCGTTGTTCTGCAAGCCCCACGTTTTTGTTGTCTCAGGTGAAATGCTTAATCAAGGAGAAGTAATCACGCACTACCTGTATTTCATAGTTTCATTCGAGCTTTTACATGTTTTTGTAGACGATCTTAATTGATGCCGCGACTTCGTTCTTCGTCTTTATATCCTTGTTTGCATGTGACGAAAATTTAGTTTGGTTGCCATATTTATCTTGTGAACACCTTCCTGCAAAGTAACTGTAAGCATTTCAAATCACATGAATGTCCATCTGTAATGATTTGGCTAAATGGAGCAAACTCAATTTGCGGTCGTGTTTCACCTCAACATTACATAAACTCTAGCACAAATGGTCCACATGGCTGCCCGTTCTATAAGATGCATCTGAAAGATGTATGATACGCCGTAATCATTGTCAATAATCTGCCATCTACTTACATAGATATCAGTTTGTTTCGTAAATTTCTGTTTGTCTGATGCTCTAACTGGATACATCTGGTAAACACGGATTAAAATGTTCACTTGCTATGGTGACTAATGTTCCAATCCTGTTTATGTACGCATGTGTATGGGAGGGAGATGTAGTGAACACTTACAATAACTGCAAATAAAACTAGTAACTGGGCACTTAGCTAGAAACTGCGTTTTGCTGAATAGAAAATACACAAATCATCTAATTTTTGGCTAAATACACGGTTAATAGATTTTTTTAACTACTCGTATCACTCGGCAGCATTAGGGCATGTTTGGTTGCCCGCCAACCAGAACAAAGAGGTGAAGGCTGGTGATAGTGATGTTAAGCTAGAAAAGAAGGGACCATGCCTATCAACGCAAAACTGGTGGATGCTGCTAATCTGGAGCACCCCCGCCAGGCATAATAAAATTTTAAATCTGACCTGCTGAGGCTGTGGGCAGTCTGAGGCATTTTGTAAGCTCCAGGCTGCATTGCATATCTCAATTTTTTTTCTCTCGGAAAGCAAAGTGCTACTAGTTAAGAGAGCAGAAAGTGGTTGTCTCATCCTTAGACTCCAGCATGCCTCTTCAGTTAAGAGGGGAGTGGTCTTTTGGTGTTGTTCTGTTGAGAAGAGGTGGACGTGAAACACTTGAAGTCCCACATCGATGTGTTTGTGCGTGACCATGGGAAGCCAGCAGGCTTCACCGTTTTCTATGGTGAACCACGTTGGGAGTTCATGGCAGATAGTTGGTATTTGTTGAGTTACATGAGGTGCCAATTTGCGCTAGCCTGGCTATGTGTGGGAGGTTTGAACACAGTCCGATACGACACGCTGACAGCTAAAGCATTTGAGAGTTAGGTTGGGAGTGGTGGCGGATGGAGGAGTTTTGAAATGTGGTTGGTGACTCTGGCGTTACTTCAGTTTGCCATATACTTTGGCTATGATGAGCTTATCAGTGTTGCCCCTAGCAATGAGGAGCCATGGGTATGATTTGCAAGAGGATACTGTTTTTTTTTAAATTCGCCGGAGCAAGATGGCTGCAGCATGTCTCTCGAGCAACCTGTGATGGATTGCGGTTAGCGATAGAATTGTCAGGCAAGCAAGGTGGTGTTGAAACTGACTTACAGACCTGATAAACCCATGAAGCGCCACCTCTTTTCAGGGTCACACTGGTCTAACATATGTCCAATTGTAATGGAGCTTGACAAGCTAAATAGAAGTTTCTTGTAGTTGAAACTATAGTCTTCTTGTGAAGGGGGCCAAATCTTGTTTTAACTGGTGCATGTGGCTTAATGCAATTCCATATTTTTATCGGCGTTCTTTGTTATTTGTAATCCTGCTATAGTAAGTAATGATAAGTTTAGTGAGTTCTAGTATAAAAGATATTCTTAGTCACATGAGACATTATGTTTTTGAGCTTAAGAATGTTTAGCAAGTAAGAAAGCTGACAACTCATGGCTCTTGGTAACCAATTATTATAGGATGCATTGCAATTTCCACATATAACTTCCTAATTGATGTGCTGGAAATGGGGAATGTGTATTTTTCACTTATGATGATGCCATCCACGTTCACTATATAACATCTATTTGGAATTTCTGTCATGCTGCAGTGCTACCATCATCACGGCATATCTAATGAGGACAGAGCAGAAATCTCTGGAAGGTATGATATATATTTTTTGTTTTGAGCAAAATTTGTAATACACTAATCTTTAGTTTGTACGTTGCTTGAATTATCTGATCCACCTTTTATAATCCTTGTGGCATTCACTACTTTATTCTTTTTCCAGAAGCACTAGAGTCCTTGAAGGAAATTAACGAGTCCGTTTGCCCAAACGACGGTTTCCTTGACCAGGTAAGCTTTCATTATGAACTGGTTGCACTATATCTCACTAGATTTCTTTTATTAAGTTGAATTTCCTATACCTTGCAGTTAAAATTGTTTGAAGAAATGGGTTTCAAGGTTGATACTTCAAGTTCTTTATACCGGCGCTTCCGCTTAAAGTTGTTAGGTTGGTCATTTTCCAACATTTATCATTTCGTCAGGTTCCCTTGCCTTTGTGGGCCTTCTAATTCTTGTGGTTGCAAGGTGCTCTCTTGCTGAAAATAGAACAGTTTGTCATAGATTCTGTAAAATTTTATCATATCAAGCAGATTCAGTTGCTCTACTTGCCGCCCCAGTGATATTTCTCAATCTTAGCAGCACATTGATTAAGTGTTTGCCTATTACTTGTCGCAGGTCAGTCCTACAAAGTTGGAGAGAAAATAGGAAACCATGTATTTGAAGACGATCCTGGAGTTGCTCGACAGCCTAATCCTACCCAGGAATTGTCAGGCAAGGAGAAGGCCCTTAAAACAGCATACCGCTGCAAGAAATGCAGGAGGATCGCTGCTGCACAGGACAATGTTATCGGCCACACACCTGGTGAGGGCAACTCTAGCTTTGCGTGGCACGACAAGAGGAAAGGCCACACACACAACAAGGAACAAGATTGTTCTTCTCTGTATGTCGAGCCTCTCAAGTGGATGACTCCAGGTAAAGTCATCTCTTGCAGTAACATAGTGCGTTCACATATATGTATATCGATGCAGTCCATAGCATATCACCAGTCTGTTCATTATCTGATGTCGCTCATGATGAAGCAGTAGAAGATGGCGCTTTGGAGGGGAAGCTGTCGTGCATCCACTGCGGGGCGCGCCTAGGGTACTTCAACTGGTCAGGGATCCAGTGCAACTGCGGCAGCTGGATCACCCCCGCCTTCCAAATTTCCAAGAGCAAAGTTGATGTAAGCACCATCTAGATCTTCTCCATGTGCTAGCAGATTCGATGGGTTTGTCAGGGGCTGGTGTAAATTCCATATCGTCTGTACCGTCATGCATTGGATCACAAGGAGCAAACGCTGGAGCCTGCTTCATGCATTCACCTATTGTACTCTGAAATACTATACTACCTCACAACAGCTTACAAGAGAAGTTTAACACATCACAGTGAAGCAGTCGCAGATCCTAAACGTTTACTACCTGCCTTTTCATCAATTAGCGGCAACCTGATACTCCCTCCGTCTGAAAAAGCATGTATCTAGCACTAACTTGGTGCTATATACATCCATTTGAGGGACAAAGGGAGTATATTTTTAGCGTTGTAGGGAATTCAGGAGTGTAGTGTAGTGAGATGGACCTGGAGTGGTGTGGAGCGGCTTGCAAGGAGTTGAGTGGGTGAGTGGAATGACTTGTGGTGGAATAGAGTCGGTTGGTTATGATGCGTTACACCACAAATGGGTATGAGAGTATATATACAGAGTCCAAAATCTGACCGTTACTGCAAAAGGTAATTGGGCTGGGACGTGCCGGGAGAAAACTTGAGGAACTACTGAAACAGTTGAAATAAATTTGAAAGTCCAAGGTAACGTTCAAAATCAGAGAAAATATAGTACTCCCTCTGTTCGGAATTACTTTTCTCGAAAATGAATGTATTTAGAACTAAAATATATCTAGATACATCCATTTCTGCGACAAGTAATTTCGAACGGAGGGAATACTTGAAAGGTGAAAAGTTGAGCGATGGCTCCGAATGAAAAATGCAGCACCTTTTTCGCGAACATAGAACATTTTTATTTAACGGAGGCAAAAAGTTTTGCCCCATCGATTTATTAAGAAGAAGAGAATTGCCTAGTTAATTTAAGAAAAACCGGGCGAAAACATACACACACGGAGCACGGACTAACTACTCAAATGGCAAGAAACTCCACTACCGCATAGTTGGCCCTTGCCAAACTCTCCAAATGCACAACATCCACAAACCCTGAAACTGCTACTATGCCAAGTGAATCACGACAAGAACACCTCGACATAAGACATCATGCACCTTCCAATCCAAAAGGACATGACGAGAGACCGAATGGCAAGAAACTCCACTACCGCATAGTTGGCCCTTGCCAAACTCTCCAAATGCACAACATCCACAAACCCTGAAACTGCTACTATGCCAAGTGAATCACGACAAGAACACCTCGACATAAGACATCATGCACCTTCCAATCCAAAAGGACATGACGAGAGACCGAAGATCATCCATCAAGCAATTAGAGACGCCTTGCCTATGACGCCACTCTTGCATTTGCCCATCTTCTTTTGTTTGCCACTTATTGGCGTCCCCGTCAGGAGGCAAGCAATCGACCTGCCCAAATCAGATCTAACAATCTCCGCGCTAGTGAGCAAGTCACAAAGTTCTTTCACGAAGAAAGCATCTGGATTTAGTAGGCGCCAACACACTTGGCTCAATGGCCATGCCACTCACAGGCATCACCTGCTCGATGGTCGCAGATGAGGGAAAGGCAGCAACATCTGAAACTCCACGCTCCATGGCCAACGCCTGACTCCCAATGAACTTAGGTGAGCGAGAGATCGCACCGTCCAAATCGCTACTCTCCTCGGCAAACAATTTGAAAGTACTGGGTAAAACCAATTACTCCGTAGTGCATACAAAACCTCAAAACGAGAAATTGCAGAAAGAGGGAAGTCACATCTTTGAAGTTCTGCATGAATAAGAGCGAAGGTACCAGACTATATACTGTGACTCACAAAGAAGCAAACCGAGACGGCTTGGAAGTGCCGGATCCAAACACATGATGTTTCAAAGGCTTAGCAGTTCTGGAACAAAGAAAATGATGATTTCAAACTGTAGAACCAGGAATTGTTCTCTAAGTACGAATGACTCAAAGTGCCCAGATAGTACCAAAAGATAAGTCTTTGAAAGTACCAGGGCTTAGAAAGATTCATACTATACTCCCTCTGTAAAGAAAGAGAAGACCGTTTAGACCTTTAGTGATCTAAATGATTTTATATTTCTTTACGGTGGGTAAGTTGAACAAAGAGAGCGGATATTCACTAAAAGCAAGCCGAGCTTGATGTAGATAACTTGAAAAATTGTGTGTGCGTGTGTGTGTGTGTGTGGGGGGGGGGGGGGGGGTAAGAAATTTGTATAAGAAAATTAGTTGTGGTACCTACAATAAACTCACTGAAATGATTAGTCTCAATATTTTTTTGCCATTGGTCCTCTCGAATAGTTGTCACAAACCATCAAAATCAATTAAGGGTGCAATTCATCATATCCGCCACCACCTGTTTACGATGAACCTTACTTGAGTTTGCTATAAACCAAAACATGCCATTGTGTACACTGGGATTGACTGCGCCACAATCTTTATTACAAATTGCTTTTTGTCACACTCGTTTTCTTTTCGAAAATGCCGGTGCAAACTCTTAAAATTTTGTAAAGGCATTTCTGAAAATTGTACATATGATTCGTACACTTGAAACTTTGCTTCGTGCACATACGATTTATAACAAACATGAACCAATCGGTTATACATACTTGGTTTGTGAGAGAAAAGCAGATTCATAGTACAAACTTGCTTTTAATCACAATAAGTTCCTTCGTGAAAACATTCATTGCAACATGTACATTTGGATCTAGAGTAGCTTTGAAGATCGTGATGAGGTCCACAACGGTGGAAACAGATTGTAGTTTCGACACACGTCTTGAACACCTTGCATAATTTTTATTTTTTATTAGGATAACTTCTGCATAACTTTACATAATCTAATTTGGATGTGTGCATGCATTCCTGTTCGTTACATTTGCACATGTCCGATTGATGTTTCTAGAGTGCCATGGCATGTGTGAGAGGAGACAGTCGGATGTGCTCGAGTGAAATACAAAAAACCACCACATTGTACACATCCATTTGAATTTGCTACCACTTTACCTACGGCAGCAAAAATCTACCGTAGTGGTAGATTTGGACAATTCAGGAGCTTCCTTGCTCAACCACACGAACCAGTAATTTGCTCGTCATGTCGGATGCCAACCATACTCATTTCGGAACACAAATTCCTTTCCCCCCCAACCCTACAGGAATTGAACTGCTTTCAATGTAAGCCTTTCAAATTTCATGTGGATTTGTTCCCAAAAGAAAGCAGCATGCACATTACAGTCACAACTCTGCACTCTGTTGACATACATAAGACACCGTAGCAACGCTTCACTATAGGACTAGGTCTCGCCTCTTCTTCGGGTTCGATGGCTCCGCACCGCCCGTTCCTTTCCTCATCATCGCCACGAACTCTGAATAGTCTATCCTCCCATCCTGCATTCGTCGTCAAGAAAACAGTTTCAGTTCCTTTCGACGCATTTACCATCTATTGTTTCGAATGTATTTTTCCTTCTTACGTTGTCGGAATCGGCTTCGGCAATGACATCCTTGAATTCCTCGGCGTCGAACAACTTCTGCTCTTGTAAGGCCTGCTCCAGCTCTTCTTTTGTGATGTACCTGCGAGAGGTATATGAGTATCCAAAAATCCTGAATCCAGGGGCCTGAGATGTACTACCTCTTTTTTTTCTTTTTCCAGGAAATACTACCTCTGTTTCTAATCTAAATATAATTTTTTTGTCAGTTTAAATTGAACTGCCAAAACGTCTTATATTTTGGAACAGAGGTTGTACTAATTATCAGTTTGTTGGTGCTCAACTTACCCACTGTTGTCCTTGTCGAAGTATTGGAACGCGGTGTAGAGGTGCTCTTCCCTGTCCATTCTGTTCATGTGCACCGTCGCGGTGACGAACTCCTCGTAGTCGATCAATCCATTGCCGTCGGCATCGGCCTGGAAATCGAAGCAGAAAATAATTTCCGTTCATGTCAAATACTCTATGTAACACCACGTCGTTGATTGGTTGTGTCATCTGAATTAATAAGACTCACTGCTTCCATCAGTTGCTGAATTTCATGGTCCGAAAACTTGTTGCCCTGCTTGGCCAGCCCGTTCTTGAGCTCTTCGAGGGTGATGGTGCCGCTGTTGTCCTTGTCGATGCTCTTGAACATCTCCTTGAGCCCCTTGATCTCCTCCTCTGACAGGCACCCGGCAATGACCTACGCAAAGTTCGCCGCAAAGTTATCAAAGATTAGTTAGTTACCTGAAGAAGTGTTGTCAATGTCAGTCTATGCGCCTACTCTCAGTGCGGCTTTCTTGAACTGGTTCATGGCCACGAACTGCTTCATCCTGTCCAGAACGACGTTGTCGAGCGGCGTGTCGGGGGCGTCTCCGTCTTCCTTGATCCATGGGTGGTCTGAAAAAGCTCAAGTTATTTCAGGGCATCGATTGTCTTGGTCATGCACAAAAAAAGAAGTGTGCACGAAGCAAGAATTTGACAGGAGGAAAAAAGAACATGCAGAAGTGGCTTACTGAGGACTTGGGTGGCCGTAAGCCTGTCCTTGGGGTTGATATGGAGCATCTTCCTGACAAGATCCTTGGCTCCGGGGGAGATGTTGGGCCACGGCTCGCTGACGAAGTCGACCTCACCGCGCAGAATGGCGGTGAAGATGGCGTTCTCATTCTCCGCCCAGAAGGGAGGGACGCCGGAGAGGAAGATGTAGAGCATGACGCCCATGCTCCAGACGTCGGCCTCGTGGCCGTACTTGCGCTTGAGCACCTCCGGGGCGATGTAGTAGGCGCTGCCGACGATGTCCTTGAACACCTCGCCTTCCTTGAAGAAGACGGAGAGGCCGAAGTCGGTGGCCTTGATGGGCGACGACTCGTCCCGGTTGAGCATCAGGAAGTTCTCCGGCTTGAGGTCCCGGTGCATCACCCCCATGGAGTGGAAGGTGTGCACGGTCCCGACCACGGACCGGAGCAGCGAGGCGGCGGCGCGCTCCGTGTAGTGCCCCTTGGCGATGATCCGGTCGAAGAGCTCCCCGCCGGCGCACAGCTCCATCACCAGGTGCACGTTGTGCTTGTCCTCGTAGGCGCCGCGGAGGTCCACGATGTTGGGCTGGCCGGAGAGGTGGCGCATGATCTCCACCTCGCGCCGGACGTCCTCCACGTCCTCCGCGCCCGACAGCTTCCGCTTCGCGATCGTCTTGCACGCCAGCTTCTCCCCCGTCTCCGTGTGGGTGCACAGGTAGGTCACGCCGAACTGGCCGCGCCCGAGCTCCTCGCCGATGGTGTAGGTCGCGCGCACGTCCTCTATGGGCCGCCCGAGCACCTCGCCCACGGGGCCCGGCGGCTTGGCATTGGGGTCCGCCTTGGTTGCCGCAGAGGCGGGCTCGGCCTCGGCGGCGCCAGGAGCAGGAGCCGGGCCATCGTTGGTCGGTGCGTTGTCCCCGCGCGGCGTCTTTGGGGGCGCCGGCGGCTCTGCCTCGGCCGCCGCGTCGGCAGCGGCAGCCTGCCCGGCTCCGTTTGTGCAGCATTGGCCCATGGCTGCGGGGAATGCGCGCTGGCCGCTCCGAGGGAGGAGAGGCAGGCACAGGCATGCATGAAGAGCACGCACCTACACACATGCACAAACCAAAGTTCGGAGATGGGTTTCGTTATCTTTGCCACACAAAAAATGGTTTTGAGCTTGGAAGGTTGGGAGTGAATGGCGGGAAGGAGGAGGATTATTATGCTGGTGTCACAACCTGAACCTGAAGCTCTCGAATTCTTCAGTTAGGTGTAGCATTTCTAGCTATACCGTTTCGATCGGATCCTACGGATCACATGGCTCCTTGCCTGATCTCGTCGATGAGCCGTCAGATCCCTTTAACCGTTATAGAGTGCTTATTCCTGTTATTTACTCCTTCCGTTCCAAAATATGAGGTGTATAGTTTTTCTAAAGTTAAATATATGCATGTTTGATCAAGTTTTAAGAAAAACTACAGTAACAAATTTGTATCATTAGATTCATCGCGAAAAGTATTTTCATATTTTATTTATTTTATAATCTTGTAATCTTGATCAAACATACATAAGTTTGACTTGCACAAAAATCGATACACCTTATATTCTGAAAGGGAGCAAGTACATTAACCGTTGTAGTGGGTAATTAACTACCTATGTAAGTGGGTGGTTTAACGAGCTAATCAACTCATTAAGGCTTGTGCTCATTAAGCCTCAACTCACTAAGCTTAACGAGCAGAAAATCTAGATGGCTCTGTTCATTTGGAACTCATTAAGCTCATGAGCACTAACAAGCACTCGTTAATAGACTACAACATGTCACGGTCTATGGGATGTGAGCGTAGATGTGATTTTTACGGAGGAAAATGATGAATATAGAAGAAGGTGTACTAGTTGCCTCCTATAGGCTAGGTTGGCTAGATGGGCAAGGTGCTATAAAAATGTTGCCACACAAGATAAAAATATATCTTGTGCTGTACTAACGAGTTTAATGAGCTGCTTGTGACACTCGCTAGCTCGTTTGTTAAGCTCATTAAGCTTAATAAGTTGAAATCAGTGATTTGTTATGTTCATTAAGAAGTGAGCTACAAGCTTAACGAGCCAAGCTATCGAGCCCCCATTAAGCTCGTGAGCTACGAGCTTTTGGTCCAGCCTTATAAATCGGGTTGTGGCCCTCTTGGTTTAAACTTAAATCCTACCTATTCTCTTTATTACCATATTTACTGTCCCAAATTCCCCCTGATCCAATCCGGGTCTTAAACAAATTGGTATTCGAGCTCAAGTTCCTTGGTGGCGTTTTCTATTGGTGATTTTTTCCGTCAGATCGGGCAAATCCCACCCTCTTGCGGCAGTGGCGCTTTTGAGTGATTCTAGCAGCGCAGGCGGCGGTGTTGGTGGCATTGGTGGTGGTGATTGTTCTCGTGTAGATCAGTTGAGTGGAGTGGTTGTTCAAGAACATCTCTCGTTCGGTAAAATTCCACGTCTAACATGCACCATGGAGAAGAGGATCGTTGGCGGTGGCATGAGCTAAACATGGGATGGGTTGTTGGCTTGTTCAATGCTAAAATTCCTCACTTGTTTTTCAGATTAAGGAGATGGGGAGGAGCAACAAGATCATCAATGAGGTGGATTTGCAGGAAGTTCTGTCTACAAAAGAAGAATTGATGGTTTTCTAAAAGGACGACGCAACCCTATAGAAAGATGCCTCCAAATCATAAGAGGATGTTTAGTCTATTAGATCCAAGTAATGTGAGATTTCTCTACAAGTTGAGGAGTGGAACAAGAAGTAGTATAATTGGGCAAACAACTGTCAGCTATGAGTAAAATGTTGCAATCGATTGTCCCACAAACAAGTGCAAACAAGAGGATGTTTAGTCTATTAGATCCAAGTAATGTGAGATTTCTCTTAGCCATGTGCGGTGCCCTCCTCCACAGTTTACTCCTCCGATCATATTGTCTTAGTGCTTAGACGAAGCCCTACACGGATCACATCACCATCACCGTCACCATGCCGTCGTGCTGTCAAAACTCTCCCTCGAACCTCTGTTGGATCAAGAGTTCAAGGGACGTCATCGAGCTGAACGTGTGCTGAACTCGGAGGTGTCGTACGTTTGGTACTAGATCGGTTGGATCCTGAAGACGTTCGACTACATCAACCGCGTTAACCTAACGCTTCCGCTTTCGGTCTAGAGGGTACGTGGACACACTCTCCCCCTCTCATTGCTATGCATCTCCTAGATAGATCTTGCATGATCATAGGAATTTTTTTAAAATTGCATACTACGTTCCCCAACAGTGGCATCCGAGCTAGGTCTATGCATAGATGATTTGCATGAGTAGAACATAAAGAGTTGTGGGCGATAATAGTCATAATACTTACCACCGTCTTATTTTGATTCGGCGGTACTGTTGGATGAAGCGGCCCGGACCAACCTTACATGACCACGTTCATGAGACCGGTTCCATCGACAGACATGCAACTTGTTTTACATAAAGGTGGCTGGCGGGTGTCTGTTTCTCCAAATTTAGTTGAATCGAATTTGATTACGGCCGGTCCTTGTTGAAGGTTAAAACAACACACTTGACGAAAAATCGTTGTGGTTTTGATGCGTAGGTAAGAATGATTCTTGCTACAAGCCCGTAGCAGCCACGCAAAACTTGCAACAACAAAGTGGAGGACGTCTAAGTTGTTTTTGCAGGGAATTTTGTGATATGATATGGTCAAGACATGATGTGATATAGGTTATCGTATGAGATGATCATGTTTTGTAGAAGTTATCGGCAACTGGCAGGAGCTTTATGGTTGTTGCTTTATTGTATGAAATGCAATCGCCATGTAATTGCTTTACTTTATCACTATGCGGTAGCGATAGTTGTAGAAGCAATAGTTGACGAGATGACAACGACGCTACGATGGAGATCAAGGTGTCAAGCCGGTGACGGTGGCAGGGGCGGAGCCAGGAATTGAACATAGGGGGGCGAATCGAAACTGAAAATATTGCAACCCGTGACCCCTTATAAATGATCTCCTTAACAATTATATTTGTGTATAGATCATCCATATATACAACTAACATATTTAATTAGGAAATACATGTTATCAATTAGGGGCATTTTTTTTTAAAGAAACGTCTAATTAGTAAATTAACAGAGATCCTCTTACATGCTTGATTAATAGGATGTTAGGTTGTAATCCAGAGAAAAGAATGAACCGGCTGCGAGGGATATTTTATGTGGACATACCTTTCAAACGGAGCTTTAGATCATGAACAAACGAAGCCTTAGATCATGAACACATACTCGACGGACTCAATGACATATGGCTCAATAGAGCGGTTAACACCATGGAGAAGCTGGAAGCAACTTGGTCCTTGCGGGGTCTCCTAGCGCCACCAGCACCGGCAAACGGAAGCAGTGCCTGGTCGTTGCCGGCCGGGCGGAGGTGCAGCGAGCCATTGAGTGGCGGCAAGAAACCCTAGCGATTAGGGAATTGGGAGATCGATTTTGGATCAGATTTTGGATCAGATCAACGTACAGAGTTCGAAACGATCAAACTTGTAGGCCTCCTGCTCACCGGTGGTCAGGACGGGCAGATGGGCCACTATTTGGGCTTGGCTTGCATGGTCTACTGATTAAACATTACTTTTGGGCTGAATTGCTAATTAAGTTGTCATTATCTCCGGCCAATTAGCGCATATAACATAAAATACTAGTACTATGGCCCGTGAGACATTGAGGGGGGACGATCATTGGGGGTGTCTAGCCCCTGCTCGCCCCCTGTCTCTGCCCCTGGATGATGGAGATCATGATGGTGCTTTGGATATGGAGATCAAAGGCACAAGATGATGATGGCCATATGATGTCACATATTTTGATTGCATGTGATGTTTATCTTTTATGCATCTTATTTTGCTTAGTACGGCGGTAGCATTATAAGATGACCCCTCACTAAATTTCAAGGTATAAGTATCCTCCCTGAGTATGCACCGTTGCTACAGTTCGTCGTACCGAGACACCACGTGATGATCGGGTGTGATAAGCTCTACATTCACATACAACAGGTGTAAGATAGTTTTGCATGTGTAGAATACTCAGGTTAAACTTGACGAGTCTAGCATATGCAGATATGGCCTCGGAACACTGAGACCGAAAGGTCGAACGTGAATCATACTTATTCAGGTCCCAGAAGCAACAACCTTAGCCAAGATACGCTTGTGAAGATCAAGGCGGTTTATACTCTTGTTGAGCAATTATATACTGGAGCTCAACGTACATTGGCTACCATCTCCCCGACTAATCAAGGACCCAATCTGTTAAGCGATGTGCTGAAGAAATTATCCATCCTGCCCACCAGAATCCAAGAAATAAAGCGGTCTTGTGCAAGAGCCGGCGCTGCGACGGCCTTGAGCCGTGCCACAATATGGGTACCGGAATTAGACCCGGCAGATGTGGCCAGTGGGTATCCTAGCTTAAAGGAAGACGGAACCTCTTTCGATCAGCAAGACTTTGCCGCCTGTGTCAAAGTGATTCGTCCTCATGAAACAGTCATCGCTGAAGAGACCAATCTTTCCAAATATCAGCCGGCGTATGATGCGGACAATCAGAAGATCCATACGCCTACGTACAACGTGATGGACTTAATTCCGCCGATTCGTAAGCACACCTTCGCCCCTGATATTGACCCGTCCAATCTGATTGACGACGAAGCTGAATTCTTCGCCTTGCGTGGCTTTGATTGGTCGAAACCAAACTTCTAGACGGCGGGGGAGGAAGAAGAACTGGCAAGGGATGAACCGGAGGCCTCCCGTCAGCAAGACCAAGAAGAGTGAACCGCTAGGCGGGTTAAAGACTTAAGCTTTGACAAAACACTTGACCTCATGTTGGCTCATGGAGCTATGTAATAAGGTAGTTAAAACTTGAATTGGCCGTGCCATCACGCATGTTTTCTGTTTTCCGTAACACTGACGATCCACCGGTTTAAAAAAACCACTCTTTGTATGATAGTCTTTGACTTATGCGGATTTGAATTATTATGATCCTGCACATAAAGAAAACACAAGGGCCCTGGCAGCTTACCGTCGGGCGGGTCATGATACCCAATTAAAGCCGCTGGGGACGAATAGTCCATGACCAGGGTTGGTCTGATAACTGCTAAGTAAAATAACATACCTATGATATATACTTAAACTGCCGGCTTATCAGCTTCGTGCAATTTAGAGGTGTTAAAACTATAACTTCAACCATGATATTCATTACGCTTTGGTGATTTAGAGTCTGTCCTCGCGACGGGTTGTATAAACCCAAAGCATGCTTCCAATGTGAGCCGTAAATAGGGCAGTTGGGCCCAACTTATAAAAAACCGGAAAGCAGCGAAAAACTCAAATACGAATAAGAAATCAAAAGACATTCATGGCTTTTGTAGACTGTCAAAGTAAAGTGTCATCTTCAATGAAACTAGCCGGAGCCACTGGATTGCTCGTGCTGTCGTGATCCTGAGTCACGGTGTGCCCAATCGACATTTGAACCCTAGATAAGTCTGGTCTTGCTCAAAGACTTATGAGGAGTACGTGGGGCCGGAGCAACAGTATCATGGGCCGATTTATCCAAGTTTCAAGGAAGGCGGCTTATGAAGCCTGGGTCCATCTGACTCTGTAAACCGTACTCTCGCATGACAAGCCACCGTTTGAACCTTAATCGAGCTCAGATCTGGGTCGAATACACCATAAAGACTAATCGTTAAGAGTTCGGCGGGTCAATCAGGATGAGCTGATGGAGTTGAAGCAGCTGGTGTTACAGGTAGGACGACCCGGTCAGAGTTTGTTCTCTTCAGTCGAATACGCCTATGTTTGAACAAACCTGGTCAAGAGGGTAGTAACGCTATGTTCTCTTCAGTCAAATACGCCTATGTTTGAACAGGAAGCCCCCAAGTGACATACTTACAAACGTGGCATTGAGCCGATCAAGAGGGTACCGACATCTATGTTCTCTTTGGTGAATACACCTATGTTTGAACAGGAAGCCCCCAAGTGACATACTTACAAACGTGGCATTGAGCCGATCAAGAGGGTACCGACATCTATCTTCTCTTTGGTGAATACACCTATGTTTGAACAGGAAGCCCCCAAGTGACCATATAACCTTTTGGCCTTGCGCCTATCACGTGGGTACTGACAGCTATGCTCGATGAGCAGGAAGCCCCCAAGTGATCGTATGAACTTTGGCATTGCACCGATCAAGAGGGTAGCGACAGCTATGCTCGATGAGCAGGAAGCCCCCAAGTGATCATCAGGGACCTATGTTTGAGCTGTATTGTGCATCCAACTCTCTTTGGTCCTTGAAATTGTGGGCGTCAAACCTCTTAAATGATGATAAAGACTCAGCTTTGAAAAAGAAAAACGACAGAGGCCCTGAATTGCCAGGGATGTCGGCTTTATTATACTGCTTATAATATATACATCAGCTAATTATGTACATCATGAGAGCCAGAGGCTCAAGTATAGTAGGGCCAAAGATGAGCAATGTTCCACGGCCGACGGGTCTCCTCCTCCGATGTGCGTGAGTCCTTGTTGTCTCTAACGTCGATAAGGTAGTATGACCCATTATGTAAGTTCTTGCTGACCACAAAGGGTCCTTCCCAAGATGGTGATAATCTGTGCATATCTGTCTGATCTTGGATGAGCCGGAGCACTAAATCACCCTCTTGAAAGGTTCTGGTTTTGACCCGGCGGCTGTGATAATGCCGTAGGTCTTGCTGGTAAATCGCCGAACGAGCCGCCGCGAGATCACGCTCCTCATCCAATAAGTCAAGTGCATCTTGACACGCCTTTTCATTGTCAGCCTCAACATAAGCCGCCACCCGGGGTGAATCGTGGCGGATGTCACTAGGGAGAACCGCCTCTGCCCCATAAACCATGAAAAAAGGTGTGTAACACGTAGATCTGTTAGGGGTCGTGTTGATGCTCCATAATATGGAGGGTAACTCCTCCACCCAACAACCCAGCGTTCTCTACAAAGGAACCATAAGCCGGGGCTTGATACCTCGCAGAATCTCCTGATTTGCTCGTTCTGCCTGCCCATTGGATTGAGGATGAGCCACAGAGGAAACGTCAAGCCGGATGTGTTATTGTTGACAAAACTCTTCCATAGCTCCTTTGGAAAGATTAGTGCCATTGTCTATGATAATTTTGTGTGGAAAACCAAACCGGAAGATCACTTTCTTCATGAATTGAACCGTCGTTGCCACGTCACATTTATTGGCCGGCTCTGCTTCAACCCACTTAGTAAACTTATCAACCACCACCAAGAGGTGGGTCTTCTTATCCTTGGACCTTTTGAAAGGCCCAACCATATCAAGCCCCCAAGTTGCAAACGGCCAAGTAATCGGAATCATCCTCAATTCTTGAGCCGGCACATGAGCTCCTCGTGCAAATTTCTGACAGCCGTCACATCTTCTTACCAAATCCTCAGCATCAGCATGAGCCGTTAACCAATAAAACGCATGACGGAAAGCCTTGGCTACTAGAGATTTAGAACCGGCGTGATGACCACAATCTCTTTCATGGATTTCTCGTAAAATCTCACAGCCTTCTTCAGGAGAGATGCAACGTTGAAACGCTCCTGTAACGTTGCGATGGTGCAACTCTCCATTGACAATCATCATTGACTTAGACCGCCGGGTTATCTGTCTGGCCAAGACCCCATCCTTTGGCAACTCACCCCGGGTCATGTAAGCCAAATACGGAACCGTCCAATCAGGAATAGCATGGAGAGCCACCACCAACTGCGCTTCCGGGTCAGGAACAACAAAGTCCTCCTCTATAGGTACTTTCACAGACGGGTTAAGCAGAATATCCAAAAACGTATTGGGCGGTACCGGCTTACGCTGAGATCCTAGCCGGCTTAAGGTATCAGCCGCCTCGTTCTTCCGGCGATCAATATGTTCAACTTGGTAACCCTTGAAATGACCTGCAATGGCATCAACCTCCCAGCGATAAGCCGCCATAAGAGGATCCTTGGAATCCCAAGTGCCAGAAACTTGCTGAGCCACCATATCTGAATCGCCAAAACACCTCACCCGGCTTAAGCTCATATCCTTAGCCATCCGAAGACCATGGAGTAAGGCCTCATACTCTGCTGCATTGTTAGTACAGGGGAACATTAACCGGAGAACACAGGAAAACTTGTCACCTTGTGGGGAAGTCAAAACAACTCCAGCCCCTGAGCCCTCCAGCTGTCTGGATCCATCAAAGTGGATAGTCCAATATGTGTTACCCGGCTTTTCCTCAGGCGTCTGCAACTCTGTCCAATCATTGATGAAATCCACCGGTGCTTGGGACTTGATGGCCGTGCGTGGCACATACTTTAAACCATGAGGACCGAGCTCAATGGCCCATTTAGCAACCCGGCCTGTGGCTTCTCTGTTTTGAATGATATCTCCTAAAGAGCAAAACTTACCACAGTGATAGGATGACCTTGAAAATATTGCTTAAGCTTCCGGCTTGCCATAAAAACCCCATATACAAGCTTCTGCTAGTGTGGATATCTCTGTTTGGACTCAATAAGCACCTCACTGATATAATAAACCGGTCGTTGAACCGGATATTCCTCGCCTGCCTCCTTCCTTTCCACCACAATAGCTACACTGACAGCCCGACTATTAGCAGCCACATATAACAACAAAGGCTCTTTATCAACAGGAGCAGCAAGCACGGGAGACTCAGCCAACTGTTTCTTCAGATCCTCAAACACCCGATCAACAGCATCACTCCAAACAAAATGATCCATCTTTTTCATCATCTGGTAAAGGGGAATAGCCTTCTTACCCAGCCGACTTATGAACCGGCTCAGAGCTGCAATACGACCCGCCAAACGCTGAACATCATTAACGCACGCCGGTTTAGCCAATGAAGTAATGGCTTTGATCTTCTCCGGGTTAGCTTCAATGTCTCTGTTAGAAACCAGAAATCCCAATAGCTTGCATGCTGCCACACCAAAGACACATTTGGCCGGGTTAAGCATCATCTTGTAGACCCGGAGATTGTCAAATGTCTCTTTCAAATCATCAATCAAGGTCTCTTTCTCTCTTGACTTCACCACAATGTCATCTACATAAGCATGAACATTGCGCCCAATCCGATTGTGAAGGCAATTTTGTACACACCGCTGATAAGTCACCTGGGCGCTCTTGAGCCCAAAAGGCATAGTGTAACATCCCAAAATTCTAAATTTTGGAATGTTATATTAAATAAATTTTTATGAATGTTTGTTTGATTTTTGTGTGACTGATTGTGTGAAATTGAGTGGCATTTGGAAATTTCAGAGACATTTGAATTTTATTTGAATTTGGATTCAACTCGGCATTCAAAATTTATTTCATATACCCCTAACAAATACTTGTTCAAAAGTATGAGAGGAGCTAACATGACACTCCAAAAAGTCAGAAGAAATTAATGCCAAAAGTTTTTGAATTCAAATTGGGGTTTATTTGGAATTTAAAAAAATGTTTTCTTTTAGTTTGGATTTTGCCTCTGGAAAAATGTTCACGTTGTAGGTTTTTTTTTCTGATTTTATTGATATATATATATGTCCTATATAAAAATACTATAGGTTTCTATATTTAGCTTTTTTCCTCTCTGCCTTAATTCAAAAAAAAGAGAACCCCCCCCCCCCCCGAACTGGCCAGGCCGGCCGGCCCAGCCAGTAAGGCCGCAGCCCACCAGCGCCCATGGCCGCCAGCCCAGCGCGCCGCACGCCCGCACCTGCTAGGCCTCAGTCGCCCGATCCCTCTCCTCTCTCCATCTCTCACTTGAGCACCGACCCCACCCTGTCTGCCTCCTCCCGCAAGCCGCGCCCGCGCATCTCACTCGCTCCCGACGCCCTCGACGTCCGCGCCCTCCTCAAAACCCTAGCCCGACTCGACCTCCTCCCCAAGAAAGATGTCCTATAAATACCTATGCCTCTCCTCTCTCGATCCCCCTAAAACCCTAACCCCGAAACCCACCACCGCCCACGCCCTCGCCGAACGCATCTCGCCGGCGTCGCCTCGGTTCGCCGCCACTCCCGACGCAGGTGAGCCCTTTCTGCCCCTTCCAACACCTTCACCCGAACCGCCACCTCCTCCCGCACCTCTTTGACATCCTCTCCTCTCCCAGGGATCGCCGGACTCGCCGCCTTGAGCATCACCGCCCGTCACCGGAGTTGGGGCTCACCAGGAGCTCTGTCGAGCTCGTGCCGCTCGCTACCGTCACCCTCGATCGCCGCTGAGATCACCACCACCTCCGCCTTGCTCTGTCGCATCTCCCCGATGTCACCGCCGTCGCCCCGGACCACCGGAGCCACTGCGCCGCATAAAAGCTGTTTAGTTTCCGATCGCTCACCTTTCGGCCCAGTAGCGCCCGATAGTTTCTTTTAGTATTTTTTTTCGTTTCTATTTTTAAAACAGAATAGTTCTGTTCTTGTAAAATCTATATCTTTTAGGTTATTTATTGTTTTTAGTTGATTCCTTTTTTGTTAGTTTACAAATTTCTTGTAGTTTCTGTAGAAAATATATTCGGCCATGTTTAATCTTATAAAAATAGTTTTATATTAGGTTTAGTCAGATTAGTATTTCTACTATAATTTGAGCTAGAATTAATGTTTTTAGGTGATTCTTTTTGCCACTGGTTAGTTGTGACCTAGCCTAGCAGTAGGGACTTGTTGGGGTATTTGTAGATTGTATTAAAATTAGTTTTAGTCAAAATCAAGCTTTTCTAGTTTTATTTAGCTTGCTGCCGCTTCCTGCTGTTCTAGTTATTATAGAATTTTAATTTACCCCTGTTATAATTTATTTTAGATTAGTTTCTGTAGTTACAGAGGGTGAACATTTATTTACAGCAAAATAAAAAGTTTTATTTTATTTTCTTATTAGTTTTGTTTTAGGCATAACAGGAGTTCTATAATAGATATTGATGTGATTCTTTTTGCACCTAGTTTATATGTTGTTTCCCTTTATGTTAGTTAGCAAAACCCTTGTTTTGGTTCTGTTAAGAAAAGTTTTAGTAGGATAAAACTATTTCTTTGTTGTTGCTTGAAGTGATGAAAACCTTGATTTTGTTTTCCTCGAGTTTTCTTTAGAATTGGTTTGAGTTTTATTATTGAGTTTCCTTGTTGTTTTGATTGTTATTTTGAGTGGTAGAATGATTGCTTATGTGAATGCCATGTTTATTATTATAGATTTCATCGGAGAGTTGTGTATAATCTTATCAAGTTTCTGAGAGCGTTATTATTCTTCATCAAGTAATACCAGGCAAGTTCACTTTGACCATGTTCTCCATACCTATGTTTATTTGCATGTGGTAGCACCCTTTCATCAAGCTCTCCAGTAGTGTTATTGAATCTTCTAGTTGAGTAGAATGCATGAGGTATGAACCCATCCCCCTGTTACCAAACCCGGGATGTTACATAGTTTTAATGCTATGCTATAGTAGACGGGGTTTGGTATGAGTGCATGAGAGGGGTGTGAAGAAGGAGGACTCTACGTCAATGGCGACAACTTCTTGATGGCACCGGCAAGGACTGCATCTTCAGGACTCCTCAAGATTTCGGGACTCGAGACAAGAATTCAATACACACTATTGGGTGAAGGACGGTTGACGGGCACCCTGGAGAAACCAGTGGTTGGCCGGGATGCATGGAGAAGCGCCATGACATCTTGCGGAAAGCTTCACCCAGACTCAAAGAGATGGAAGAATACTTCATGCCCGGAAGCTTCCCTGTGCAACCGCAAGTCACTATGGGCTCTAGCTTGGTTGACCTTAGTTGTGACTCTGGCTGGGACGGTGCTAGCAGATGTAGAACTACGGTAGGATTGGATGAGCACCGGACAGTGGTCAGAGGAACTCTTTGGAAGACCATGTTTCGATCATCTTGTTCTCAAACACCCTGAAGTGCGAGAATGTAAAGAGAGGGATCGAATCTTGCGGGTAAAGTGTACAAACCTCTGCAGAGGGTTAAAACCTAATCGATTAGCCGTGTCCCCGGTTACGGACAAATTGAGCCTCTGGACTTGGATCTATCTCGGAACTCTCAGCACCGGACTGATAACTTAATTGTGGGTAACTTATGATGATTTGGGCTGTGAGACATCGGTTGGTGGAACCATGTCATGATAGAAAACTCCGTAGTACAAACTCTGGTTAATTCCTTTGATGTAGAGAAAATAAAACCAGCTTTTATGCAATCAAAACTCAGATACAGAGCCACAAAGCCATATTGCATATACTATAGTTTATCATCTGTTTTTCTTACAGTGATCTTGCCGGTACATTCAATGTACTGACCTACACAGCTGCAACGTCTCATGTTGCAGATATGTTCCTTCCGACGAGTAAGAGTACGGTACAGGGTTACGGTCTACACTCAACCTGCCGATGGCGTTGATGGGACTCCACACCCGATTGTTGGTTTCTGCTGAGACTTATGAGGTATATATATATATCAGTTTTACGTTATTTATACATGTGATTGCGCTTTGATATATAAATTGATGTACTGTGTGTGCCAGCATACCGACCCAGGGATGGCACAGATACACAGAGGCTTGACCGTCTGAGGTCGGGTCGCTACAGATATGGTATCAGAGCACATATTGACTGTAGGACGTGACCCTAGAAAACTGGAAAGCCCCTAGGACAGGAAATCTCTAAAACTTTATTTTCAAAAGAATTCAGCACTTCTCATCTTTTCTAATTTTATCAAATATCACCTCTTACCTCAAATAGTTAGAATAAACGCTTTCCCGTTTGACCACAAGGAGGATCATTTGAAGCCACTCCAAGAAAGACAAGATATCGGACAACCGATCACCTCTTCAGAGTAAAGAGGATTTAACCATAGGATTAGAAGAGTTGAAGCTACAACAGTTGAAGACTCCGAAGACTCGAAGAATTTGAAGATTCCTAAGAATTATTTGACCCTTAGAAGACCAAACCCATGTTATATACTTATGTTGGATACGACGATTTGTGAGTTGTCAATTGTTTGATGTTTTCCCAACAGCCACAAAAGAAAACTCGTTTCTTCAAAACTATTGTTTGTATTGTGTGTATCCCTCCCCACCCCTCTCTTATCTCACCCTAAAACCCTTGGACCCAGTAGATGATGAATGAAGTTGGACTGGTATTCTCTGGACCGAAAACCTAGCCGGAAGCAGAGCAATGGATTCAGAACATGGAGAATCACTTCGGGAGCAATTTGATTTCAAGGAAGAATGAAGTATCATATGCTCTTCAATACTTTGAAGGAAGTGCTGCAACATGGTGGCAGATGCATCAAGCTATACAGGGATGGAATGGAGCAACGACTTGGGAAGAATTTAAGAAGACTCTGACAAGATCTCGTCTTATCCGGAAGCACCATGATACCCCAAGAAATAAACCTTGTGCCTGCAAGATTTGCGGAGAAATAGGACACACCTAGGATAAACACAAGGATGGATGCCCTCATTGTGAGAAGAAACACCCAGCTGAGGAATGCCAAACTAGTCAGGTGACTTGTTTCTTGTGTGAAGGAACCACCCACTACCCAGCTTAGTGTCACATTTACCCCACGGTACAACAAACTATTCGGAAGCGGGAAGAAGGAATGAAAGAAGCCCTCTAAGAAGTTATGAAAGAACCCGTGATTAAGGAAAGTGTTGAAGACCCTGATGGAGAAAGCCTCAACAGATTTTACTCCAATGCCTGTTATTCATGTGGAGAAGAAGGACATTTTTCACAGTATTGCACCAAGGAAAGAAAAGAGTATCTGGGATACTTCCCGACAGAAGCAGTGGAGTTTGATCCACAGGGAATAGAATGTTTGATCAGAATGAAGAAAACCAGGAAGAGAAAACAAAGACACCCTCAGAACAACCCAATTTCTGCAAAGAGGGACAAGAGTCATATTACCTGTTTTGAATGTAAGGACGTCGGGCATTATGCCAATGATTGTCTCGAAAGGAAGCAAGGAACTCAAGGAGCAGGCACCATCACCAAGAAGCCTCGAGACATGCCGAAAGTTATTTGTTTTCATTGCAAGGAAGCAGGACATTTTGCTAGGGATTGTTCAAATCATGAGAAAGCTGGAGCTGAGTAGTGGAGATGCTGATATCAGTAATAAGGGTAGTATGGAAAACACCTTTTCATGAGAATGCGAGGTTGAGTTATGTAATAGATTACTCAGAGATTGTAATAATTCATGACTCAATAAAGTTGATATGTCATATGCTGAAAGGCTTTAAGGAGTTGTTATGTTTTATCTTGGAAATTAATATTCTGTGTGAATATGGAAGAAAATGAGTTGTGATGCATAAACTGGATGTTGGAAATTGAGTTTGAAGTTTTGTTTGGATGATATGAATGTGTACCCAAGGAGATGTGTATCTTATGTTGAGCACCATTTTTGTTTTACAACTGCAGATGACGAACCTTTATGAGTCTTTCCTTAAGGGCCCGGAAACGATCATGACCCTGACAAGTGATCATGACTACCCGAAGATCCTGAAGGACATGATGAAGCATATTCACCTTGAAGGAGATGCAGTCTACAAAGGCTACCCCTTCATGCAAAAGGGAGTGGAACTTTGGTATGTGGAGGTACACCTCCACCGTATCAAAGGAGTTTGCCCAAAGACGATGGGGCAGTACTTTTTCATCTCACGTGTACCACAAGCAACTTTCTTCGACGCTGTTCGTGAAGCAGCCATGGAAGCCATACGCCAGATCAGAGAAATACTTGAAGCAAGACTCCGTTATACTCAGGAATACCTAAGAGAAGTGCATGCAGAGATGATGGAGGTGAAGCTCAAGGCCACCACGATGAAACAGAAGATTGAAGATTTCAAGGCGCATGTCACACAATTCCAGTGGGACTGAAGGATCCTCAAGGAGGAAAATGAATAAAGTTGGAAGTAATGCATGACCATACCAAACCATGTGGGTGGCAGCATTTGTAATAAAGTACTTTTTGGAATTTGGATTTATGAAAAATGGTTAAGGATGTAATAAAAGATTTGATATGAAAATAATATGATTTATGGATAAACTAGTGCTTTTTTTGGTGTGGTAGTACTCCGTAAAGACACAGGATCAATGACCAAAGGAATGTGTTATTCATGACGGTCCATAGAATGGAGCTGGACCAAATAAGTTGGAGTTTTGTATGATCGTCACCACAAGGGTATGAGGGAAGAAGTACTATTGGATTTAAAGGAGATGTAATGTTGGAATATGGAATGATAATCCTCGAATAGATGAGTTAAAATTGTACAAGAATTGAAGTGGGCCATAACCCACATGCCCAGGAGTTAATAAGAAGCAAGCACACTCTTGCTGAAGGAAGATATATTGGAAGAAAACTCTGAGTTAATCAGCCAACATTTTTAGGAGGATATGAAAACCCGAGAGTTGTGAAGAAACGTTAGATGTCTTGTTCAGCTTGCAGAAACAATGGAATTATTCGAACTCAGTTCGTTGACAAGAGAAATTCTGCAATGCTTGTGAGTATGCCCAAGTGTTAGAATACGTGATTCGATGTCTGCATATGTAGTAATGGTTCAAGTACGGGATGGATTGGCCCCCATACCGGAGACTTCTATCATGAACTATCATATGTTGATGGAAAATTGGAGAGCCTTGAAAACCTTAGAAGAGTGTCGACACGTCAAGCCATAAAACCATAGAATGGTAGGACGATGGAACCCTTTACAGGCAACCGTTGCCAATCGTAGGATATATGGTGAGATTCAACCCCGGCCATTTTTCCTGCAGGAGAAGCCATAAATTGTTGACCGCCAGGAGGCTCTGATAGTTCTTCGTATTGACGACAGACATGTCATATACGAAGACCCACTCTTCGGAAGAACCTCACGGCCAGGATTGAGAGGACACAAGATTTTGAGAAAAAGGTCATGCCCCTACTGGGAGAGCACCGGTGAAAGAGTTATTCCAGGGAATATGAGAAGACCAACACCGTCAACTCAAAAGAATGAGCACATGAGTTTTGGACGGGACCATAACCCTGCTTTGAAGTGTGGTAGCACACTAGACCATTCCAATCAATGGCATTGCTAGAAGACCCCAAACCCTAACCTTTTCTTGCTAGCCTCTTCGAATCTCGAGGACGAGATTCATTTTTAAGTGTGGTAGGTTTGTAACATCCCAAAATTCTAAATTTTGGAATGTTATATTAAATAAATATTTATGAATGTTTGTTTGATTTTTGTGTGACTGATTGTGTGAAATTGAGTGGCATTTGGAAATTTCAGAGACATTTGAATTTTATTTGAATTTGGATTCAACTCGGCATTCGAAATTTATTTCATATACCCCTGACAAATACTTGTTTAAAAGTATGAGAGGAGCTAACATGACACTCCAAAAAGTTAGAAGAAATTAATGCCAAAAGTTTTTGAATTCAAATTGGGGTTTATTTGGAATTTTAAAAAAATGTTTTCTTTTAGTTTCGATTTTGCCTCTGGAAAAATGTTCAGGTTTAGGGTTTTTTCTTCTGATTTTATTGATATATATATGTCCTATATAAAAATACTATAGGTTTCTATATTTAGCTTTTTTCCTGTCTGCCTTAATTAAAAAAAAGAGAACCCCCCCCCCCCCAAACTGGCCAGGCCGACCGGCCCAGCCAGTAAGGCCGCAGCCCACCAACACCCAGGGCCGCCAGCCCAGCGCGCCGCACGCCCGCACCCGCTAGGCCTCGGTCGCCCGATCCCTCTCCTCTCTCCCTCTCTCACTGGAGCACCGACCCCACCCCGTCTGCCTCCTCCCGCAAGACGCGCCCGCGCATCTCGCTCGCGCCCGACGCCCTCGACGTCCGCGCCCTCCTCAAAACCCTAGCCTGACTCGACCTCCTCCTCAAGAAAGATGTCCTATAAATACCTATGCCTCTCCTCTCTCGATCCCCCTAAAACCCTAACCCCGAAACCCACCACCACCCACGCCCTCGCCGAACGCATCTCGCCGCCGTCGCCTCAGTTCGCCGCCACTCCCGACGCCGGTGAGCCCTCTCTGCCCCTCCCAGCACCTTCACCCGAACCGCCACCTCCTCCCGCACCTCTTTGACATCCTCTCCTCGCCCAGGGGTCGCCGGAGTCGCCGCCTTGAGCATCACCGCCCGTCGTCGGAGTTGGGGCTCACCAGGAGCTTTGTCGAGCTCGTGACGCTCGCTACCGTCACCCTCGATCGCTGCTGAGATCACCACCACCTCCGCCTCGCTCCGCTGCATCTCCCCGATGTCACCGCCGTCGCCCCGGACCACCGGAGCCACTGCGCCGTCGCCGCCCGAGTCGCCGTCGTCCGTCGTCGCCGACGAGTTCGCTGTAAGCCGCCGGACCTCCTCTCCACTGTTCGATCTACAATCTATGGTGTAGATTAGAAGTAGTGAAGGGTTAGTTTTTTTCATTAGACCGATTTTAGTTGGGTTTTGTTCCGGTTTAGTTACCTGATTTAGTTAGATCGAACCGGTCGGTTTTCTGTTATTAAGCGCGTGTACGGTTTAGTTTATATATCGCTCGAGCGCTGTTTAGTTTCCGATCGCTCACCTTTCGGCCCAGTAGCGCCCGATAGTTTCTTTTAGTATTTTTTGCGTTTCTATTTTTAAAACAGAATAGTTCTGTTCTTGTAAAATCTATATCTTTTAGGTTATTTATTATTTTTAGTTGATTCCTTTTTTTTAGTTTACAACTTTCTTGTAGTTTCTGTAGAAAATATATTCGGCCATGTTTAAGCTTATAAAAATAGTTTTATATTAGTTTTAGTCAGATTAGTATTTCTACTATAATTTGAGCTAGAATTAATGTTTTTAGGTGATTCTTTTTGCCACTGGTTAGTCGTGACCTAGCCTAGCTGTAGGGACTTGTTGGGGTATTTGTAGATTGTGTTAAAATTAGTTTTAGTCAAAATAAATATTTCTAGTTTTATTTAACTTGTTGCCGCTTCCTGTTGTTCTAGTTATTATAGAATTTTAATTTACCCCTGTTATAATTTATTTTAGATTAGTTTCTATAGTTACAGAGGGTGAACATTTATTTACAGCAAAATAAAAAGTTTTATTTTATTTTCTTATTAGTTTTGTTTTAGGCATAACAGGAGTTCTATAATAGATATTGATGTGATTCTTTTTGCACCTAGTTTATATGCTGTTTCCCTTTATGTTAGTTAGCAAAACCCTTATTTTGGTTCTGTTAAGAAAAGTGTTAGTAGGATAAAACTATTTCTTTGTTGTTGCTTGAAGTAATGAAAACCTTGATTTTGTTTTCCTCGAGTTTTCTTTGGAATTGGTTTGAGTTTTATTATTGAGTTTCGTTGTTGTTTTGATTGTTATTTTGAGTGGTAGAATGATTGCTTATGTGAATGCCATGTTTATTATTATAGATTTCATCGGAGAGTTGTGTATAATCTTATCAAGTTTCTGAGAGCGTTATTATTCTTCATCAAGTAATACCAGGCAAGTTCACTTTGACCATGTTCTCCATACCTATGTTTATTTGCATGTGGTAGCACCCTTTCATCAAGCTCTCCAGTAGTGTTATTGAATCTTCTAGTTGAGTAGAATGCATGAGGTATGAACCCATCCCCCTGTTACCAAACCCGGGACGTTACATAGTTTTAATGCTATGCTATAGTAGACGGGGTTTGGTATGAGTGCATGAGAGGGGTGTGAAGAAGGAGGACTCTACGTCAATGGCGACAACTTCTTGATGGCACCGGCAAGGACTGCATCTTCAGGACTCCTCAAGATTTCGGGACTCGAGACAAGAATTCAATACACACTACTGGGTGAAGGACGGTTGACGGGCACCCTGGAGAAACCAGTGGTTGGCCGGGATGCATGGAGAAGCGCCATGACATCTTGCGGAAAGCTTCACCCAGACTCAAAGAGACGGAAGAATACTTCATGCCCGGAAGCTTCCCTGTGCAACCGCAAGTCACTATGGGCTCTAGCTTGGTTGACCTTAGTTGTGACTCTAGCTGGGACGGTGCTAGCAGATGTAGAACTACGGTAGGATTGGATGAGCACCGGACAGTGGTCAGAGGAACTCTTTGGAAGACCATGTTTCGGTCATCTTGTTCTCAAACACCCTGAAGTGCGAGAATGTAAAGAGAGGGATCGAATCTTGCAGGTAAAGTGTACAAACCTCTGCAGAGGGTTAAAACCTAATCGATTAGCTGTGTCCCCGGTTACGGACAAATTGAGCCTCTGGACTTGGATCTATCTTGGAACTCTCAACACCGGACTGATAACTTAATTGTGGGTAACTTATGATGATTTGGGCTATAAGACATCGGTTGGCGGAACCATGTCATGATAGAAAACTCCGTAGTATAGACTCTGGTTAATTCCTTTGATGTAGGGAAAATAAAACCAGCTTTTATGCAATCAAAACTCAGATACATAGCCACAAAGCCATACTGCATATAGTATAGTTTATCATCCGTTTTTCTTACAGTGATCTTGCTGGTACATTCAATGTACTGACCTACACAGCTGCAACGTCTCATGTTGCAGATATGTTCCTTCCGACGAGTAAGAGTACGGTACAGGGTTACGGTCTACACTCAACCTACCGATGGCGTTGATGGGACTCCACACCCAATTGTTTGTTTTCGCTGAGACTTATGTGGTATATATATATATCAGTTTTACGTTATTTATACATGTGATTGCACTTTGATATATAAATTGATGTACTGTGTGTGCCAGCATACCGATCCAGGGATGGCACAGATACACAGAGGCTTGACCGTCTAAGGTCGGGTCGCTACACATATGGACATAGCAGAAGGCTCCAAATGGAGTAATGAAAGCTTTCTTCTCCTGCTCCTTAACTGCCATTTTGATCTGATGATAACCAGAATAAGCATCCAAAAAACTCAAATGCTCACAACCCACCGTAGCATCAATGATTTGATCAATACGAGGGAGAACAAACGGATCAGTCGGACAAGCCTTGTTTAGGTCCGTGTAATCCACACACATTCGCCAAGTGCCGTTCTTTTTGAGTACCAGCACCGGATTAGCCAACCACTCTGGATGAAAAAATTCAATGATAAACCCGGCCGCCAAAAGCCAGGCCACTCCTCACCAATCGCCTTTCGCCTCTCCTCGTTAAACCGGCGAAGAAATTGCTTGGGCGGTTTAAACTTCGGATCAATATTAATAGTGTGCTCAGCAAGTTCCCTCAGTACACTGATACGTCTCCAACGTATCTATAATTTTTGATTGCTCCATGCTATATTATCTACTATTTTGGACTATATTGGGCTTTATTTTCCACTTTTATATTACTTTTGGGACTAACCTATTAACCAGAGGCCCAGTCTAGAATTGCTATTTTTTGCCTATTTCAGTGTTTCGAAGAAACGGAATATCAAACGGAGTCCAAACAGAATAAAACCTTTGGGAACGTGATTTCATCACCGAACGTGATCCAGGAGACTTGGACCCTACGCCAAGGAACAAAAGAGGCGGTCACGAGGGTGCCCCCCCTAGGGCGCGCCCCCTGCCTCGTGGGCCCCTCGGAGCTCCACCGACGTACTCCTTCCTCCTATATATACCTACGTACCCCCAAACGATCAGAATAGGAGCCAAAAACCTAATTCCACCGCCACAACTTTCTGTATCCATGAGATCCCATCTTGGGGCCTGTTCCGAAGCTCCGCCGGAAGAGGGCCATCATCACGGAGGGCTTCTACATCATCATAGCCTCTCCGATGAAGTGTGAGTAGTTTACCTCAGACCTTCGGGTCCATAGTTAGTAGCTAGATGGCTTCTTCTCTCTCTTTGAATCTCAATACAAAGTTCTCCCCCTCTCTTGTGGAGATCTATTCGATGCAATCTTCTTTTTGCGGTGTGTTTGTTGAAACCGATGAATTGTGGGTTTATGATCAAGTCTATCTATGAATAATATTTGAATCTTCTCTGAATTCTTTTATGTATGATTGGTTATCTTTGCAAGTCTCTTCGAATTATCCGTTTGGTTTGGCCAACTAGATTGGTAGTTCATGCCATGGGAGAAGTGCTTAGGTTTGGGTTCGATCTTGCGGTGTCCTTTCCCAGTGACAGAAGGGGCAGCAAGGCACGTATTGCATCATTGCCATCGAGGATAACAAGATGGGGTTTATTTCATATTGCATGAATTTATCTCTCTACATCATGTCATCTTGCTTAAGGCGTTACTTTGTTTTTAACTTAATACTCTAGATGCATGCTGGATAGCGGTCGATGAGTGGAGTAATAGTAGTAGATGCAGAATCGTTCCGGTCTACTTGTCACGGACGTGATGCCTATATACATGATCATGCCTAGATATTCTCATAACTATGCTCAATTCTGTCAATTGCTCAACAGTAATTTGTTCACCCACCGTAGAATACTTATGCTCTTGAGAGAAGCCACTAGTGAAACCTATGGCCCCGGGTCTATTCTCATCATATCAATCTCTATTACTTTAATCTTGCTTTGCTTTTTACTTTGCCTTTACTTTTCACTTTGCATCTTTATACCAAAAATACCAAAAATATTATATCTATCAGATCTCACTCTCGTAAGTGACCGTGAAGGGATTGACAACCCCTAATCGCGTTGGTTGCGAGTAGCTATCGTTTTGTGCAGGTACGAGGGACTTGAGCGTGGCCTCCCTATCTCTCACATTACATTATTTGCCATTTGCCTCTCATTTTCCTCTCCCCCCAATTCACCCTTGCCGTTTTATTCGCCCTCTCTCTCTATCCTCCCTCTCTATTTGCCTCTTTTTCCCGTTTGCCCTTGTTTGCTCGTGTGCTAGTTTGTTTGCTTGTTTGTCGCGATGGCTCAAGATACTACCAAATTGTGTGACTTCACCAATACCAATAATAATGATTTCCTTAGCACTCCAATTGCTCCTCTTGCCAATACTGAATCTTGTGAAATCAATGTTGTTTTGTTGAATCTTGTTATGAAAGATCAATTCGCTGACCTTCCTAGTGAAGATGACTCTACTCATCTGAATAGCTTCGTTGATTTATGTGATATGCAAAAGAAAAAAGATGTCGATAATGATGTCATTAAATTGAAGCTATTTCCTTTTTCGCTTAGAGATCGTGCTAAAGCTTGGTTTTCGTCTTTGCCTAAAAATAGTATTGATTCTTGGAACAAGTGCAAAGATGCTTTTATCTCTAAGTATTTCCCTCCCGCTAAGATCATCTCTCTTAGAAACGATATTATGAATTTTAAACAACTTGATCATGAACATGTTTCACAAGCTTGGGAGAGGATGAAATTAATGATACATAATTGCCCTACTCATGGTTTGAATTTGTGGATGACTATACAAATTTTTTATGCCGGATTGAATTTTGCTTCTAGAAATCTTTTAGATTCGGCCACGGGAAGTACTTTTATGGAAATCACTTTAGGAGATGCTACTAAACTCCAAGATAATATTATGGTTAATTATTCTCAATGGCATACTGGAAGAACTTCTAATAAAAAAGTGCATGCGATAGAAGGAATCAATGTGTTGAGTGGAAAGACGGATGAACTTATGAAATTATTTGCTACTAAGAGTGTTTCTTCTGATCTTAATGATATGCCTTTGTCTACTTTGATTGAGAATAATAATGAATCTATGTATGTGAATTTTGTTGGTAGGAATAATTTTGGTAACAACGCTTATAGAGGGAATTTTAATCCTAGGCCATATCCTAGTAATCCTTCTAATAATTATGGGAATTCCTACAACAACTCTTATGGAAATTATAATAAGATGCCTCTGAATTTGAGAATAGTATTAAAGATTTTATGAATTCACAAAAGAATTTTAATGCTTTGCTTGAAGAGAAATTGCTTAAAGTTGATGAATTGCCTAGGAATGTTGATAGAATTTCTCTTGAGATTGATTCTTTAAAGCTTAGATCTATTCCTCCTAAGCATAATATCAATGAGTCTCTCAAAGCCATGAGAATTTCCATTGATGAGTGCAAGGAAAGAACCGCTAGGATGCGTGCCTCCATAGATGCCTTTATTAAAGCGTGTTCTTCCAATTCCTATGAAAATCAAGATGAAGATCTAAAAGTTATTGATGTGTCTCCTAATAAATCTTTGTTTTGCAATATGAATCTTGATGTGATTATGATCTTGCTTTACCTAGAAGGCGTTCTAAAAATTCGGAGTATTTAGATCTTTATGATGAAATTGATGAAAGTGGGATTGAAATAAATAAAAATCTAGATGTTTCTAAACCCACTATATTGGATTTCAAGGAATTTAATTATGAAATTTGCTCTTTAATTGATTGTATTTCCTTGTTGCAATCCGTGCTAAATTCTCCACATGCTTATAGTCAAAATAAAGCCTTCACCGGACATATTGTTGATGCCTTGATGCAATCTTATGAAGAAAAACTTGAGTTGAAAGTTTCTATCCCTAGAAAACTCTATGATGAGTGGGAACCAACTATTAAAATTAAAATTAAAGATCATGAGTTTTATTCTTTGTGTGATTTGGGTGCTAGTGTCTCCACTGTCCCCAAAACTTTGTGTGATTTGCTAGATTTCCGTAATTTTGATGATTGCTCTCTAAACTTGCATCTTGCGGATTCTACTATTAAGAAACCTATGGGAAGAATTAATGATGTTCTTATTATTGCAAATAGGAATTATGTGCCCATAGATTTCATTGTTCTTGATATAGATTGCAATCCTTCTTGCCCTATTATTCTTGGTAGACCTTTCCTTAGAACGGTTGGTGCGATTATTGATATGAAGGAAGGGAATATTAGATTTCAATTTCCATTAAAAAAGGGCATGTAACACTTTCCAAGAAAGAAAGTAAAATTGCCATATGAAACTATCATGAGAGCCACTTATGGATTTCCTACCAAAGATGGCAATACCTAGATCTATCCTCGCTTTTATGCCTAGCTAGGGGCGTTAAATGATAGCGCTTGTTGGGAGGAAACCCAATTTTATTTTTATTCCTTGATTTTTGCTCCTATTTAGTAATAAATAAATTATTTAGCCTCTGTTTTGGTTGTGTTTTTTGTGTTTAATTAGTGTTTGTGCCAAGTAGAACCGTTGGGAAGACTTGGGGAAAGTCTTGTTGAACTTGCTGTAAAAAACAGAAACTTTAGCGCTCACGAGAACTTCTGTAATTTTTATTTGGAGAGTGATATTTAGTTAATTATTTTTGAATATGATTAATAGATAAATTCCTCACGTCCAGAAATTTATTTTAGAATTTTTGGGGTTCCAGATCTTGCGCTAGCTACATATTACTACAGACTGTTCTGTTTTTGACAGATTCTGTTTTACGTGTGTTGTTTGCTTATTTTGATGAATCTATGGCTAGTAAAATAGTTTATAATCCATAGAGAAGTTGGAATACAGTAGGTTTAACACCAATATAAATAAATAATGAGTTCATTACAGTACCTTGAAGTGTTCTTTTGTTTTCTTTCGCTAACGGAGCTCACGAGTTTTCTGCTTTAAGTTTTGTGTTGTGAAGTTTTCAAGTTTTGGGTAAGGATTTGATGGATTATGGAACAAGGAGTGGCGAGAGCCTAAGCTTGGGGATGTCCATGTCACCCCCAAGATAATCTAAGGACACCTAAAAGCCAAATCTTGGGGATGCCCCGGAAGGCATCCCCTCTTTCGTCTACTTTTATCGGTAACTTTACTTGGAGCTATATTTTTATTCACCAACATGATACGTGTTTTGCTTGGAGCGTCTTGTATTATTTGTGTATTTGTTTGTTAGTGTGCCACAATCATCCTTTCTGTACACACCTTTTGAGAGAGCCATACATGAATTAAAATTTGATAGAATACTCTATGTGCTTCACTTATATCTTTTGAGCTAAGTAGTTTTGCTCTATGTGCTTCACTTATATCTTTTGAGCTAAGTAGTTTTGCTCTATGTGCTTCACTTATATCTTTTGAGCTATGTAATTTTGCTCTATATGCTTCACTTATATCTTTTAGAGCACGGTGGTGGATTTGTTTTAAATAAACTTTTGATCTCTCATGCTTCACTTAAATTATTTTGAGAGTCTCTTAATAGCATGGTAATTTGCTTAATAATAATATGCTTGGTATTCAAGAATTGTGAAACTTTCTTTTGAGTGTGTTGAATACTAAGAAAAGATTGAAGCATGATAATTGTTTTGAGATATGGAGGTGATAATATTAAAGTCATGCTATTTGAGTAGTTGTGAATTTAAAGAATACTTGTGTTGAAGTTTGTGATTCCCGTAGCATGCACGTATGCTGAACCGTTATGTGATGAAGTCGGAGCATGATTTATTTATTGATTGTCTTCCTTATGAGTGGCGGTCGGGGACGAGCAATGGTCTTTTCCTACCAATCTATCCCCCTAGGAGCATGCATGTAATACTTACCATATACCTTCCTCAAAACAGCCACCATGCCTACCTATTATGGCATTTCCATAGCCATTCCGAGATATATTGCCATGCAACTTTCCATCATCTAGTTCATCATGACACATCCATCATTGTCATATTGCTTAGCATGATCATGTAGTTGACATAGTATTTGTGGCAAATCCACCATTCATAATTTTCATACTTGTCACTCTTGATTCATTGCATATCCGGGTACACCGCCGGAGGCATTCATACAGAGTCATACTTTGTTTTAGTATCGAGTTGTAATCATTGAGTTGTAAATAAATAGAAGTGTGATGATTATAATTTAATAGAGCATTGTCCCAAATAAAAAAATAAAAAAATAAAAAAAGAGAGAGAAAGGTCAAAGAAAAACAGAAGGCCCAAAAAAATAAAAAATAAAAAGGGGCAATGCTACTATCCTTTTTCCACACTTGTGCTTCAAAGTAGCACCATGTTCTTCATATAGAGAGTCTCATATATTATCACTTTCATATACCAGTGGGAATTTTACATTATAGAACTTGGCTTGTATATTCCAATGATGGGCTTCTCAAATTGCCCTAGGTCTTCGTGAGCAAGCAAGTTGGATGCACACCCACTAGTTTCTTTTGTTGAGCTTTCATACATTTATAGCTCTAGTGCATCCGTTGCATGGCAATCCCTACTCACTCACATTGATATCTATTGATGGGCATCTCCATAACCCACTGGTACGCCTAGTTGATGTGAGACTATCTTATCCTTTTTGTCTTCTCCACAACCACCATTCTATTCCACCTATAGTGCTATGTCCATGGCTCACGCTCATGTATTGCGTGAAGATTGAAAAGGTTTTGAAAAAGTTAGAGTATGAAACAATTGCTTGGCTTGTCATCGGGGTTGTGCATGATTTAAATATTTTGTGTGGTGAATATAGAGCATAGCCAGACTATATGATTTTGTAGGGATAACTTTCTTTGGCCATGTTATTTTGAGAAGACATAATTGCTTTGTTAGTATGCTTGAAGTATTATTATTTCTTATGTCAATATAAACTTTTGTCTTGAATCTTTCTAATCTGAATATTCATATCACAATTAAGAAGATTTGCATTGAAATTATGCCAAGTAGCACTCCGCATCAAAAATTCTCTTTTTATCATTTACCTACTCGAGGATGAGCAGGAATTAAGCTTGGGGATGCCTGATACGTCTCCAACGTATCTATAATTTTTGATTGCTCCATGCTATATTATCTACTGTTTTGGACTATATTGGGCTTGATTTTCCACTTTTATATTACTTTTGGGACTAACCTATTAACCGGAGGCCCAGCTCAGAATTGCTGTTTTTTGCCTATTTCAGTGTTTCGAAGAAACAGAATATCAAACAGAGTCCAAACGGAATAAAACCTTCGGGAACGTGATTTTCTCACCGAACGTGATCCAGGAGACTTGGACCCTATGCCAAGGAACAAAAGAGGCGGTCACGAGGGTGGGGGGCGCCCCCCTCTAGGGCACGCCCCCTGCCTCGTGTGCCCCTTGGAGCTCCACCGACGTACTCCTTCCTCCTATACATACCTACGTACCCCCAAACGATCAGAATAGGAGCCAAAAACCTAATTCCACCGCCGCAACTTTTTGTATCCACGAGATCCCATCTCGGGGCCTGTTCCGGAGCTCCGCCGGAAGAGGGCCGTCATCACGGAGGGCTTCTACATCATCATAGCCTCTCCGATGAAGTGTGAGTAGTTTACCTCAGACCTTCGGGTCCATAGTTAGTAGCTAGATGGCTTCTTCTCTCTCTTTGAATCTCAATACAAAGTTCTCCCCCTCTCTTGTGGAGATCTATTCGATGTAATCTTCTTTTTACGGTGTGTTTGTTGAGACCGATGAATTGTGGGTTTATGATCAAGTCTATCTATGAATAATATTTGAATCTTCTCTGAATTCTTTTATGTATGATTGGTTATCTTTGCAAGTCTCTTCGAATTATCCGTTTGGTTTGGCCAACTAGATTGGTAGTTCTTGCCATGGGAGAAGTGCTTAGCTTTGGGTTTGATCTTGCGGTGTCCTTTCCCAGTGACAGAAGGGGCAGCAAGGCACGTATTGCATCGTTGCCATCGAGGATAACAAGATGGGGTTTATTTCATATTGCATGAATTTATCCTCTACATCATGTCATCTTGCTTAAGGCGTTACTCTGTTTTTAACTTAATACTCTAGATGCATGCTGGATAGCGGTCGATGAGTGGAGTAATAGTAGTAGATGCAGAATCGTTTCGGTCTACTTGTCACGGACGTGATGCCTATATACATGATCATGCCTAGATATTCTCATAACTATGCTCAATTCTGTCAATTGCTCAACAGTAATTTGTTCACCCACCGTAGAATACTTATGCTCTTGAGAGAAGCCACTAGTGATACCTATGGCCCCCGGGTCTATTCTCATCATATCAATCTCTATTACTTTAATCTTTCTTTGCTTTTTTACTTTGCCTTTACTTTTCACTTTGCATATTTATACCAAAAATATTATATCTATCAGATCTCACTCTCATAAGTCACCGTGAAGGGATTGACAACCCCTAATCGCGTTGGTTGCGAGTAGCTATTGTTTTGTGCAGGTACGAGGGACTTGAGCGTGGCCTCCTACTAGATTGATACCTTGGTTCTCAAAAACTGAGGGAAATACTTACGCTACTCTGCTGCATCATCCTTTCCTCTTCGGGGAAATCCAACGCAAGCTCAAGACGTAGCATACACCCGGCATGTCAGAAGGCTTCCATGCAAAGATGTCCCGGTTCTCACAGATGAACTCGATGAGCGCGCTTTCCTATTTCAGATCCAGATTAGCGCTGATGCTGAACTGCTTAGATGAGTCGCCGGGGACGAAATCAACCATCTTAGTATCGTCCGCCGATTTAAATTTTAACGAAGGATAATGCTCAGTGGTTGGCTTCTTCAAGGACGTCATGTCTGCCGGGTCAACATTGTCTTTGTAAAATTTCAGCTCCCCCGTTGCACAAACTGATTCAGCATAAGCCGCACCACCTTCCTAACATTCCAGGGCCACCTTGAGACTCACATGCACTGTGATGGTGCCCTTATAGACCAGCATTTTAAGCTGCAAGTAGACATAACAGGGCCTCGCCATGAACTTAGCATAAGCTAGCCGCCCAAACAGAGCATGATAAGGGCTTTTGATCTTGACCACTTCGAAGGTTAACGTCTCAGACCTGGAATCATGCTCATCTCCAAAGGCCACTTCCAATGGAATCTTACCCACTGGGTAGGCTGATTTACCTGGCACAACACCATGGAAGACAGTGTTTGACGGCTTAAGATTCTTATCTGTCAGTCCCATGCGTCGGAAGGTCTCATAATATAGGATGTTAATGCTGCTACCTCCAACCATGAGCACCTTAGTAAACTTATAACCTCCAACTTGAGACGCCACCACCAAAGCCAGATGACCCAGATTATCAACCCGGGGTGGATGATCCTCTCGACTCCATACAATTAGCTGCTCTGACAATCGTAGATAATGTGGGACCACCGACTCAACAGCGTTCACATCCCTCTTGTGAAGCTTCTGATCCCGTTTACAGAAACTGGTGGTGAAGACGTGGTAGTGCCCACTATTCAATTGTTTTGGATTGCTCTGATAACCGAACTGATGCTGCTGTTGATTCCCTTGATTACTCTGCTGATTATAACCACCCTGGTTATCGTGACCTTGAAAACCGGAACTTGAACCACCGCCTCCATGACCCGGACCATGAGAACCGGACCCTGACCCACCATTTGGGCCATTGTGGCGCTGGATGGTGATAACTCACAAGTATAGGGTATCAATTGTAGCCTCTTTCGATAAGTAAGAGTGTTGAACCCAACTAGGAGCTAAAGGTAGAACAAATATTCCCTCAAGTTCTATCGACCATTGTCGTGGGTTTGTCACGGCAGATGTCCTTGTGAAAGGACTTAGTCGTGGAGCCATCGCAATGGGTTAGCTTAAAGGGGTTAAACCGGACAAGGGGACACGGGGAGTTTTATACTAGTTCGGCCCCTTTAAGGAAAGTAAAAGCCTACGTCTAGTTGTGATTGGTATTTCTAGGGTTTCGAAGGCCAGAGAGCAAATCCGCTTTGTCTGGCTCTTGAGTTGTTGTCTGTCCCTAGAACCGCTGCCGGGTCGTCCCCTTATATACATGGGTGGCGCCCGTCGGTTTACAGAGTCCCAAAGCCGGAGCATAAACATTTCCGGTTCGGTCTCTACACTTCCTATCTTACAAAGCAAGTTACATGATTACGTCGGTTTGTATCTACAGGCTTTAACTCAATTCTGGGCCTTGGGCCTTCGTAAAGCGCCATCATCTTCACATCTTCATGGGCTTCTAATCTTCATAAAGTTAATCCGGCTACTCCTGGCCGGTTTACGTCCAGTAGTAATATCCCCAACATTAGGCCCCAGATTGATTTGAACAGGTTTCATGTCAATCCTTAGTAAAAAATTCGTCTTCCACATCTTCTCATAATTTGGTAAACCGCCGTGACGTCATCTTCTCGGATCGTGGTAAACCGTTGTGATGTCATCTTCATTAATGGTCCTCCGACAATCGAGGCGACAACTCTGCCTCACTTCCAAGTTTTCGCTCCTCGATTTTCGCGCCTGACACCTATCCCTTGCCTTTATAAATAAGGACGGGGAGTCATTTTCACTTTTTCCCCCTCGTGCCTCTTCGCGTCGTCTTCCTTGCACTGCTCAACCTCCAGAGCTCCGCCGCCACCGTCGACCGTCGCCTCTGCTCCGACTCCGGCCGCTGCATCACCCTGAACGCACCAGAATACTGCGGCATCTCTCCGCCGTTCCCGTGATACTGGTAACTCTTTTTCCTTCCACCCTAGATCTTGTTTTTAGGGTTTCACTGCTCGTCGGAGTTCACCATAAAACTCAGTGTTGTTCTTCTCTTTTCTTCCCTGTAGCATCCCAGGCTAGGTTGGATCTGTTTATCCTTGCGCGACCATAGCCGTAATCATACTCTCCTCATTAGACTCTCTCTTTATATCAAGAACAACTTATCTGAATCTGCTGAACTGTTTAAATACCTGAAGCTTGAATCTGAATATATTCCAGTTTCTGTCATACCTTAGATCCGAAATTTTCATATACCTCTGTGAAATCTGTTTCTCCTCACACCAATATAGGCGGTTTAACTTTGTATAAGCAATCTATACCATTAGCCCTCTGATAAATCGGAGGAGCCTTTTACCTCCATAGTTATACTCCGGTTTAACAGTGTCTGGGTACCCCTGTTCTGGTATTGCCTTTTTATCCATTATTGCATTGGCCTCCGGTTTATGCAATTTCACATATCAGTATATATTTTACTCCATTGCATCTTGTATATCATCATGAGTGATTTATAAACCGGCTTTTTGTTTCCAACTTGTTTGTTTCGCAATGGCCAAACAATTTACCGCCTGCCACTGGGCTCGTTCCCGGGTCACCGAGGAACAATTGAATGATATGGTCAGCATTGGCTCCTTTCCTAAGAAAACTGAAATTAAATGGCGAGTTCCAAGAGCAGAAAATCCTCCGACCCCAAGGCAGGGTGAGGTGGTGGTCTTTATTGACCACATAAGCCGTGGCTTCAAACCGCCAAGGTCAAAGTTTTACCGAGATGTGTTTGCCAATTTCCAACTCCATCCTCAAGACATCGGGCCCAACTCAGTATCCAATCTATGTAACTTCCAGGTCTTCTGTGAGGTGTACTTACAAGAAGAACCAACTGCGGAGCTGTTTCGGGATTTCTTTCACTTAAACCGGTGCACAGAATTTGTAAATGGCCCCAACACTGAACTTGGTGGTGTCTCAATTCAAAAGCGGAAAGAAGCTGAATTTCCTCATGCCAAACTGCACAGCCACCCAAAGGAATGGAACCAGACTTGGTTTTACTGCAGAGACACTTCTCTTGAAGATGAGAATCCCCTCCCAGGCTTTCGTGATCACCGGCTTTCCAACACCCATCCGATGCCGCAATGCTTATGTTCCGCAGAAAGGGCGAAATATGCCCCTCAACTCGCCAAACTCCGGGATTTTATGGCCAACGGTTTAACAGGTGTAGGTTTCGTGCGCTGTTGGATATCTTGGAGCATCTTGCCGCTAAGCCGGCGTCCCGAATTAATGTGTGAGTACACCGGTGAGGTTGAAGACCCTCAACGCCATTGCAACATTCAAATAACTGATGAAGAAGTCACTGAAGGTGTAAAGAATATTTTGAATGAATCGGAACTAGTCTGTAGTCAAACTGGCTTGAATCCCTTCTATACCAAGAACAAACCGCCTGCTATAAGCATTATACTTACTTTTCATCTTTGATATCTTTAATTTGTGCAACTTGTAATCCTTCTTCTGTGTATGTATGTACAGGGTGATGACCCCTTCTGGAAACGGAAAACCATAGAAAAAGCAGTAAAGCCAACTGGGGATAAAGCGGTCAAACCATCTCGCCCCAAAACCAAAGCCGTCAAACGGACGTCAAAACGGAAAACGGCTGACCGGATTACCATGGAACTTGATGACGATGTTGATGATCCGGAAGTTGAGGTAGAACTTGACTCTCTTGGCTCCCTTTTCATGCATCTCATTAACAATCATCTTCCTCAGGAGGACGCAGAAGGCAGCCAAGCTGATGATGTAGAGGTAATTACCCTTTCCTCCGGTTCAGACTCTATGCCAACACAAAAAACCCGCCAAGCAGTCCGGAAAGTAAGCTTTTCTCATCCTCTTGCTCACTTGGATCCAACATTTATTTTGAAGACTCAGCAGCATGAAGCTCGTCGGACAACCCGGCACAGTGGCCAACAGGTCACTTCAGCCGGTTTACCTTATACCCCGGTTCGGAAGCGCCGATCTGAGGTCTCTCCTACTCCTAACAATTCTTACCCCAAGGCAGGTTATTTTAGACAACCTCTTAATCCGTCCGATTCAAATTATCAGGTGACACCTCCCTCATCATCTGGCGAGTCGACAGCAACCCAGCTCCCTCCTCTGAAAACCGTGGCTGGGTAAGCTGTAAAACCTTTTCCTTCAATGCATCACAAATCTTGAATAAGATGTTAATCCTCTTATATTTTGTTTGCAGGGCCAAAGCCAGACCCAGCAAGAAAGCTCGGGTCACCAATCCGCCCGAAGACCCGCCCACTTTTGAAGAAGAACCAAGAGGTGAACTGGAACAAACTTATGAACCGGAGGGCCCTCATCCTGAAGCTGCCTCTGATGAACCGCCCCTTCAAGGCCAAAACACTGATGAACCAGCAGACGCTGAGCCTGCCGCGCCTGACACTAAACCGGCAGAACCAAACCGGGCTAGTCTAGTGAAAGACGCTGAAACTCCATTACCACCAACCAAAAATACCGAAGGCCAAGGAGAGGATGTTATCATTACTGGGATGGGCCACAGCTCTCCTGGCCACCCTGTAGTCTTGGCTCAACATAGTGCCAAAGAAGAGCGAGCTGCTAGGGAAAAAGGCAAATGGAGTAGCGATTTATCAAGTTATGCTCATCTCAACACTGAAGAGCTTCACCCTGGCTTCTTGAACCGTCTGCACTCAAACCGGGACTATGAAGCCGGTTTGGTGAACTTGATGGAAGAGCGATATGATGTAAGTTCATCTCCCTTTGTTTATTGATTCATAGCTAAAACACTAGCCTAAGTAGCCCCCAAGGGCTATTTTATGATGTTAATCATAAACCGGGTCTTTGTAGCACTTTAAGTTTCTCATCATTGATCCTCAAAATGTCAGGTCTCTAATAAGAACCAAGACTCATCTTTTAACAATTAGATAACTTTCTGCAGCATAGCCACCAAAGGCCGGTTTAACTTGGCAAGTTAATCCGGGTTTTAATCCATGCATCCGTTTTAGAACAGACGCACATTAGCCCCCAAGTGTCCAGGATAATGCTTGCATTGTTCTGGAGACTTGTATAAAATGTAGTACTTTAGAGCAAATAGGCATTAGCCCCCAAGTATGAAGTGCATAACTTGTTATACGCTTTGTACTTAGAACATATATATCCTGTTGTTTAATATACCTTCAATGTTGCAGGCTGAACTGAGAAATAGAGATGCCCGAAACTCTGACTTGCAAGAGAATGTGAAATCACAACAAGCAGAAGCTGCAAAAGCCAAAGAGGAGCTGAACCAAGCCCTGGCCGTAATGGAAAAGCTGAAGGAATCTTTCAACAAAGATCGTGCTAGCTGGGAAACCAAAAAATCCGGTTTAACCAAAAGAGCTGAAGACGCCGAGGCAGCCCTGAAACCAATTGTAGATGAACTAGCTGGCTTGAAATGGCAAATCAATGCTACGACTTCTGCTAACTTTGGTAAGTATCTGCTTATGTGTTTTGCGCAAGTCAGTGAACCTTATCACTGACCAAATTGTTGATATAAATCTTTGGCAGGCACTCGGATTGCTCATCTTGGTACAGACATGCGGATGAAGCTCAAAGCGGCGTATACTTTGATTGAACAGTTGTACTCTGGGTCTCAGCGGGATATTTGCACGGCAGCTTACAACAAACCGGCCCCAACCTTGATAAAAGAAACACTTGAGAAGCTGGCCATGTTACCAGCCCGTATTGCCGAATTGAAGAAGGCAGCTGCCAGAGCAGGAGCTTTAACTGCACTTATTCGAGCCAAAGCCTGGATTCCAGACCTTGCAACGGAGGATATCATTAAAGGATACCCAGGCGTGAAGGAAGACGGTTCAAACTTCGACAATGATGACCTCCGGCGGCTGACCAAAGAGATGCGGCCAGTAGCCAGCAAGCTAGCCGAAGACACAGACTTGTCCCATTTTCAACCGGTTTATGACGCTGAAGGGAAAAGACAGCCTGCCGACATCCATAAAGTTGAAGAACTTGTCCCTCCGATTCGTAAGCATACTTACGCTCCTGATATTAACCCATCCAATCTTATCCATGAAGAGGCAGTATTTCAAGCTTTAAGTGGAATCGATTGGTCGACGGTTGATTTCCAGCGTCTGGAGAGGGATGAAGAAGTGCCCACACCAACTGGCCCTCAACCATCAAACCGTCCAGACGAAGCATCCTAAACCGGTCGCCGGTTTATTGGCTACTGTGTGCCGATATTGTGAAAAACAATTATGCCATTGGAGCCGCTTTGGAAGCTTCTTGTAATAGGATAGCCAAAACTCCGTTATCTGCCATGCCATCGAGCATGTTTTGTAATACCTCGTGACAACTTGTGCCACCTTTTGGGATATATTTATGCATAGCCCATGATGAATTGTGTTCCTGGGTACAACAACTTAAAAGTATCTAGCGGTTTACCGCTAGACGGGTCATGATGCCCAACAAGTATATAATACGTAGATGAATAATCGAAGTGTTTGCATAAAAAACAATATGTGCAACATACTGATACGTCTCCAACGCATCTATAATTTTTGATTGCTCCATGCTATATTATATACTATTTTGGACTATATTGGGCTTTATTTTCCACTTTTATATTATTTTTGGGACTAACCTATTAACCGGAGGCCCAGCCCAGAATTGCTGTTTTTTGCCTATTTCAGTGTTTCGGAGAAACAAAATATCAAACGGAGTCCAAACGGAATAAAATCTTCGGGAACGTGACTTTCTCACTGAACGTGATCCAGGAGACTTGGACCCTGCTCCAAGGAACAAAAGAGGCGGTCACGAGGGTGGGGGGCGCGCCCCCTGCCTCGTGGGCTGCTCGTTGCTCCTCCGGCGTACATCTTCCTCCTATATATACACACGTACCCCCAAACAATCAGAACAGGAGCCAAAAACCTAATTCCACCGCCGCAAATTTCTGTATCCACGAGATCCCATCTCGGGGCCTCTTCCGGAGCTCCGCCGAAAGAGGGCCGTCATCACGGAAGGCTTCGACATCATCATAGCCTCTCCGATGAAGTGTGAGTAGTTTACCTCAGACCTTCGGGTCCATAGTTAGTAGCTAGATGGCTTCTTCTCTCTCTTTGAATCTCAATACAAAGTTCTCCCCCTCTCTCGTGGAGATATATTCGATGTAATCTTCTTTTTGCGGTGTGTTTGTTGAGATCGATGAATTGTCGGTTTATGATCAAGTCTATCTATGAATAATATTTGAATCTTCTCTGAATTCTTTTATGTATGATTGGTTATCTTTGCAAGTCTCTTCGAATTATCCGTTTGGTTTGGCCAACTAGATTGGTAGTTCTTGCCATGGGAGAAGTGCTTAGCTTTGGGTTCGATCTTGCGGTGTCCTTTCCCAGTGACAGAAGGGGCAGCAAGGCACATATTGCATCGTTGCCATCGAGGATAACAAGATGGGGTTTATTTCATATTGCATGAATTTATCTCTCTACATCATGTCATCTTGCTTAAGGTGTTACTCTATTTTTAACTTAATACTCTAGATGCATGCTGGATAGTGATCGATGAGTGGAGTAATAGTAGTAGATGCAGAATCGTTTCGGTCTACTTGTCATGGACGTGATGCCTATATACATGATCATGCCTAGATATTCTCATAATTATGCTCAATTCTGTCAATTGCTCAACAGTAATTTGTTCACCCACCGTAGAATACTTATGCTCTTGAGAGAAGCCACTAGTGAAACCTATGGCCCCCGGGTCTATTCTCATCATATCAATCTCCATCACTTTAATATTGTTTTGCTATTTACTTTGCCTTTACTTTTTACTTTGCATCTTTATACCAAAAATATTCTATCTATCAGATCTCACTCTCGTAAGTGACCGTGAAGGGATTGACAACCCCTAATCGCGTTGGTGCGAGTAGCTATCGTTTTGTGCAGGTACGAGGGACTTGAGCGTGGCCTCCTACTGGATTGATACCTTGGTTCTCAAAAACTGAGGGAAATACTTACGCTACTCTGCTGCATCATCTCTTCCTCTTCTGGGAAAACCAACGCAAGCTCAAGACGTAGCAAGAAGGATTTCTGGCGCCGTTGCCCGGGAGTCTGCCAAAAGTCAATATACCAAGTACCCATCACTATCCATATCTCTCGCATTACATTATTTGCCATTTGCCTCTCGTTTTCCTCTCCCCCCAATTCACCCTTGCCGTTTTATTCGCCCTCTCTCTCTAGCCTCCCTCTCTTTCTTTGTTTGCCTATTTTCCCTCGTCATGTCAGAACCAAAAAGAGTTGGGAGTTCTCTCCCAAGTTCTAGTGCTTTAGACAATCCTGCTATCTTATCTAAACTCATGAATCGGAATGCTATAGATCAATCTGCCGGAGTTATCAATGAGAACCTTAGTAATTTTGATGAAGATGATTCTGGAATTTTTCTCTATTTACTTGATGAATCCTTGAAAGATGCTTGGGATAGGCTATTAAGGATCCGGGCTAGCTATGTACCCCAATATCAAATTGAGGTTTACTTAAAAAGCTTTTATGTTGGGCTACCTGCTTCGTTCAAACAAGCTTTAGATTCTATTTTCGAGGGGGGGTTTCTTGAAGGGGACCCCATAGATACTTATGAGAGGATGAAAAATATATTTGGGCACCCCATTAATGAGAAAACTGAAATTACATCTCTCTTGCTTTCTCACCAAAACGAATCTATTAAAGAGATAAAGGCTAGCTTAGATACAAACTTCCGTAACATACTTAATATTTTTAATGGCCATGTGCTTTATCAAAATAAAAAGATTAATTCTATAGATAGCAAGCTTGCTCTTTCTTTATCTAATACCAAAGATGGCAATACCTAGATCTATCCTCGCTTGTTATGCCTAGCTAGGGGCGTTAAACGATAGCGCTTGTTGGGAGGCAACCCAATTTTATTTTTATTCCTTGCTTTTTGATCCTGTTTAGTAATAAATAAATTATCTAGCCTCTGTTTTGGTTGTGTTTTTTGTGTTTAATTAGTGTTTGTGCCAAGTAGAATCGTTGGGAAGACTTGGGGAAAGTCTTGTTGAACTTGCTGTAAAAAACAGAAACTTTAGCACTCACGAGAACTGCTGCCATTTTTATTTGAAGAGTGCTATTTAGTTAATTCTTTTTGCAGATGATTAATAGATAAATTCCTCACGTCCAGAAATTTATTTTAGAATTTTTGGGGTTCCAGATCTTGCGCTAGCTACAGATTAATACAGACTGTTCTGTTTTTGACAGATTCTGTTTTTCGTGTGTTGTTTGCTTATTTTGATGAATCTATGGCTAGTAAAATAATTTATAATCCATAGAGAAGTTGGAATACAGTAGGTTTAACACCAATATAAATAAAGAATGAGTTAATTACAGTACCTTGAAGTGGTCTTTTTTTTTCCTTCGCTAACGGAGCTCACGAGTTTTCTATTTTGAGTTTTGTGTTGTGAAGTTTTCAAGTTTTGGGTAAGAATTTGATGGATTATGGAACAAGGAGTGGAAAGAACCTAAGCTTGGGGATGCCCATGGCACCCCCAAGATAATCCAAGGACACCAAAAATTCAAAGCTTGGGATGCCCCGGAAGGCATCCCCTCTTTTGTCCACTTCCATCGGTAACTTTACTTGGAGCTATATTTTATTCACCAACATGATATGTGTTTTGCTTGGAGCATCTTGTATTATTTTTGTCTTTGTTTGTTAGTATGCCACAATAATCCTTGCTGTACACACCTTTTGAGAGAGCCATACATGAATTAAAATTTGATAGAATACTCTATGTGCTTCACTTATATCTTTTGAGCGTTATAATTTTGCTCTATATGCTTCACTTATATCTTTTAAGCTAAGTAATTTTACTCTATGTGCTTCACTTAGATATTTTAGAGCACGGTGGTGGATTTGTTTTAAAGAAACTATTGATCTCTCATGCTTCACTTAAATTATTTTGAGAGTCTCTTAATAGCATGGTAATTTTCTTAATAATAATATGCTTGGTATTCAAGATTTGTGAAACTTTCTTTTGAGTGTGTTGAATACTAAGAAAAGATTGAAGCATGATAATTGTTTTGAGATATGGACGTGATAATATTAAGTCATGCTAGTTAAGTAGTTTTGAATTTAAATAATACTTGTGTTGAAGTTTGTGATTCCCGTAGCATGCATGTATGGTGAACCGTTATGTGATGAAGTCGGAGCATGATTTATTTATTGATTGTCTTCCTTATGAGTGGCGGTCGGGGACGAGCGATGGTCTTTTCCTACCAATCTATCCCCCTAGGAGCATGCGCGTAATACTTTGCTTTGACAACTTCTAGATTTTTGCAATAAGTATATGAGTTCTTATGACTAATGTTGAGTCCATGGATTATACGCACTCTCACCCTTCCATCCTTGCTAGCCTCTCTAATACCGCGCACCTTTCGCCGGTATCATACACCTACCATATACCTTCCTCAAAACAGCCACCATACCTACCTATTATGGCATTTCCATAGCCATTCCGAGATATATTGCCATGCAACTTTCCATCATCTAGTTCATCATGACACATCCATCATTGTCATATTGCTTAGCATGATCATGTAGTTGACATAGTATTTGTGGCAAATCCACCGTTCATAATTTTCATACTTGTCACTCTTGATTCATTGCATATCCCGGTACACCGCCGGAGGCATTCGTATAGAGTCATACTTTGTTTTAGTATCGAGTTGTAATCATTGAGTTGTAAATAAATAGAAGTGTGATGATTATCATTTAATAGAGCATTGTCCCAAATAAAAAAATAAAAAAAATAAAAAAAAGAGAGAGAAAGGTCAAAGAAAAAAAAGAAGGCCCAAAAAAATAAAAAATAAAAAGGGGCAATGCTACTATCCTTTTTCCACACTTATGCTTCAAAGTAGCACCATGTTCTTCATATAGAGAGTCTCATATGTTATCACTTTCATATACCAGTGGGAATTTTACATTATAGAACTTGGCTTGTATATTCCAATGATGGGCTTCTCAAATTGCCCTAGGTCTTCGTGAGCAAGCAAGTTGGATGCACACCCACTAGTTTCTTTTGTTGAGCTTTCATACATTTATAGCTCTAGTGCATCCGTTGCATGGCAATCCCTACTCACTCACATTGATATCTATTGATGGGCATCTCCATAACCCACTGATACGCCTAGTTGATGTGAGACTATCTTCTCCTTTTTGTCTTCTCCACAACCACCATTCTATTCCACCTATAGTGCTATGTCCATGGATCACGCTCATGTATTGCGTGAAGATTGAAAAGGTTTTGAAAAAGTTAGAGTATGAAACAATTGCTTGGCTTGTCATCGGGGTTGTGCATGATTTAAATATTTTGTGTGGTGAATATAGAGCATAGCCAGACTATATGATTTTGTAGGGATAACTTTCTTTGGCCATGTTATTTTGAGAAGACATGATTGCTTTGTTAGTATGCTTGAAGTATTATTATTTCTTATGTCAATATAAACTTTTGTCTTGAATCTTTCTTATCTGAATATTCATATCACAATTAAGAAGATCTGCATTGAAATTATGCCAAGTAGCACTCCGCATCAAAAATTCTCTTTTTATCATTTACCTACTCGAGGACGAGCAGGAATTAAGCTTGGGGATGCCTGATACGTCTCCAACGTATCTATAATTTTTGATTGCTCCATGCTATATTATCTACTGTTTTGGACTATATTGGGCTTGATTTTCCACTTTTATATTACTTTTGGGACTAACCTATTAACCGGAGGCCCAGCCCAGAATTGCTGTTTTTTTTTGCCTATTTCAGTGTTTCGAAGAAACAGAATATCAAACAGAGTCCAAACGGAATAAAACCTTCGGGAACGTGATTTTCTCACCGAACGTGATCCAGGAGACTTGGACCCTATGCCAAGGAACAAAAGAGGCGGTCACGAGGGTGGGGGGCGCCCCCCTCTAGGGCACGCCCCCTGCCTCGTGGGCCCCTTGGAGCTCCACCGACGTACTCCTTCCTCCTATATATACCTACGTACCCCCAAACGATCAGAACAGGAGCCAAAAACCTAATTCCACTGCCGCAACTTTCTGTATCCACGAGATCCCATCTTGGGGCCTGTTCCGGAGCTCCGCCGGAAGAGGGCCGTCATCACGGAGGGCTTCTACATCATCATAGCCTCTCCGATGAAGTGTGAGTAGTTTACCTCAGACCTTCAGGTCCATAGTTAGTAGCTAGATGGATTCTTCTCTCTCTTTGAATCTCAATACAAAGTTCTCCCCCTCTCTTGTGGAGATCTATTCGATGTAATCTTCTTTTTGCGGTGTGTTTGTTGAGACTGATGAATTGTGGGTTTATGATCAAGTCTATTTATGAATAATATTTGAATCTTCTCTGAATTCTTTTATGTATGATTGGTTATCTTTGCATGTCTCTTCGAATTATCCGTTTGGTTGGGCCAACGAGATTGGTAGTTCTTGCCATGGGAGAAGTGCTTAGCTTTGGGTTCGATCTTGCGGTGTCCTTTCCCAGTGACAGAAGGGGCGGCAAGGCACGTATTGCATTGTTGCCATCGAGGATAACAAGATGGGGTTTATTTCATATTGCATGAATTTATCTCTCTACATCATGTCATCTTGCTTAAGGCGTTACTCTGTTTTTAACATAATACTCTAGATGCATGCTGGATAGTGATCGATGAGTGGAGTAATAGTAGTAGATGCAGAATCGTTTCGGTCTACTTGTCATGGACGTGATGCCTATATACATGATCGTGCCTAGATATTCTCATAATTATGCTCAATTCTGTCAGTTGCTCAACAGTAATTTGTTCACCCACCGTAGAATACTTATGCTCTTGAGAGAAGCCACTAGTGAAACCTATGGCCCCCGGGTCTATTCTCATCATATAAATCTCGATCACTTTAATATTGTTTTGCTATTTAATTTGCCTTTACTTTTTACTTTGCATCTTTATACCAAAAATACGAAAAATATTCTATCTATCAGATCTCACTCTCGTAAGTGACCGTGAAGGGATTGACAACCCCTAATCACGTTGGTTGCGAGTAGCTATCGTTTTATGCAGGTACGAGGGACTTGAGCATGGCCTCCTACTGGATTGAAACCTTAGTTCTCAAAAACTGAGGGAAATACTTACCTACTCTGCTGCATCATCCCTTCCTCTTCGGGGAAAACCAATGCAAGCTCAAGACGTAGCACATACCTCATTGGTTGACCAACGGTGTATACGGCAAAGGTGTTAATACCAGTCCGAAACATTGACAACCCCATCCTTATAATGCCGGATTATATAGTAAACCGGACCGGGATAATTACCGGGTTTTCTTTATAACACTGGTGATTTAGTCAAACCAGACCGGGTCAACGAACACCGGTTTATAACTGATCATGTGGCGACAACTTGTAGTTGAAAAGCAAGCCGGATCAAGGACGCCGGGTTATCAGAAGATACTTATGAACTTCAACAAATAAAACTCAAAAAGGAAATATGAAAGGCTTTTTACGAGCTGCCAGGCTCCAAATCGAGGCTTTTCATGGGCTGCCCCGCTGTAACGGAGGCTCCGGTTTATTATATGATATATACATCGTCATAAATATGTACATATGAAGAGCCTATGGCTTCAAGTATAGTCAGGCCAAAGAAGAGCTATGTTCCATGGCCGCTTGGTCTCCTCCTCCGATTTACGTGAGTCTTTGTGCTCTCGAACATCAATGAGGTAGTAAGACCCGTTGTGCAGATTCTTGCTGACCACAAAGGGTCCTTCCCAAGGTGGGGATAACTTGTGCATATCAGTCTGATCCTGGATGAGCCGGAGCACCAAATCGCCTTCTTGAAAGGTTCTGGTTTTAACCCAGCGACTGTGATAATGTCGAAGATCTTGTTGATAAATCGCCGAACGTGCTGCTACAAGATCACGCTCTACATCCAACAGGTCCAGGGAATCTTGACGTGCCTTCTCATTATCAGCTTCAACGTAGGTTGTCACACGGGGCGAGTCGTGACGGATGTCACTAGGAAGAACTGCCTCCGCTCCATAAACCATGAAGAAAGGTGTGTGCCCCGTAGACCTATTGGGTGTGGTGTTGATGCTCCATAACACAGAAGGTAGCTCCTCAACCCAACAACCCGGTGTCCGTTTTAAAGGAACCATAAGCCTGGGTTTGATACCTCGTAGAATTTCTTGATTTGCCCTCTTTGCTTGACCATTAGACTGGGGGTGAGCCACTGATGCTAGATCGAGTCGGATGTGCTCACATTGGCAAAATTCCTCCATCTCCCCTTTTGACAGGTTAGTACCATTATCATTTATAATACTGTGTGGAAAACCAAACCGGAATATCACCTTTTTGATGAACTTAACCGCCATGGCCACATCACACTTACTGACTGGTTCTGCCTCGACCCATTTGGTAAATTTATCAACTGCTACTAGCATGTGGGTCTTTTATCCTTGGATTGCTTGAAGGGTCCAACCATATCAAGCCCCCAAGTCGCAAACGGCCAAGTTATTGGAATCATCCTCAACTCTTGAGCCGGAATGTGTGCACGGTGGGCGGATTTTTGACAACCGTCACATCTCTTGACTAAATCCTCCGCATCAGCATGCGCTGTCAACCAGTAAAAACCATGGCGAAAAGCTTTAGCAACCAAAGACTTTGAACCGGCGTGGTGACCGTAATCCCCTTCATGGATTTCTTGCAAAATCTCACAACCCTCTTGAGGAGAAACACAACGCTGAATTGCTCCTGAAATGCTGTAACGATGTAACTCCCCGTTGAGTATGGTCATGGACTTGGAACGCCGGATTATCTGTCGAGCCAACGTTTCATCGTCTGGTAACTCGCCCTGGTTCATGTAAGCCAGATATGGGATTGTCCAATCCTATGGCATGCAAAGCTGCCACCAATTGAGCCTCCAGATTAGGAATAGCCAACTCTTCTTCGGTTGGTACCTTGACTGACGGATTATGCAATACATCAAGAAAGACATTTGGCAAAACCGGTTTACGCTGGGAACCAAGACGACTTAAAGCGTCCGCCGCTTCATTCTTTCGCCGGTCTATATGGTCCACCTGATAGCCCTTGAAGTGACCAACCACTGTGTCTACCTCTCGCTGATATGCAGCCATGAGTGGATCTTTTGAATCCCAAGTGCCAGACACCTGTTGAGCCACCAGATCTGAATCCCCGAAGCACTTAACCCGACTTTAGTTCATCTCCTTAGCCATCCGAAGACCGTGGAGCAAAGCCTCATATTCAGCTGCATTCTTAGTACAAGGGAACATTAAATGGAGGACATAACAAAACTTGTCACCTCGTGGGGAAGTTAGTATGACTCCAGCCCCCGAGCCCTCCAACTGTCTGGACCCATCAAAATGAATAGTCCAATATGTATTATCTGGTTTCTCCTCAGGTTCCTGTAACTCCGTCCAATCATTGATGAAGTCCACGAGTGCCTGGGATTTGATTGCTGTGCGGGTTATATATTTGAGCCCATGAGGTCCAAGATCAATAGCCCACTTGGCAATCCGTCCAGTTTCTTCTCTGTTTTGAATGATATCTCCCAGAGGGGCTGAACTGACCACTGTGATGGGATGGCCCTGAAAATAGTGTTTAAGCTTCCGGCTTGCCATAAACACTCCATACACCAGTTTCTGCCAATGTGGATACCTCTGCTTTGACTCAATGAGCACCTCACTGATATAATAAACCGGCCGTTGAACCGGATATTCCTTGCCGATTTCCTTGTGCTCTACCACAATAGCCACACTAACAGCTCGGGCATTAGCAGCCACATATAGCAATAACGGCTCTTTATCGATCGGCGCTGCAAGCACAGGCGGTTTAACTAACTGCCTCTTCAGATCCTCAAATGCTTTATCAGCTGCCTCACTCCAGACAAAATTATATGTTTTCTTAAGCATCTGATATAAAGGTATGGCCTTCTCTCCAAGGCGACTGATAAACCAGCTTAAAGCTGTAATCCGACCGGCCAGGCGTTGGAAGTCATTGACACACGCCGGTTTAGCCAAAGATGTAATTGCTGAAATTTTTTCTGGATTAGCTTCAATGCCTCTGTTTGACACCAGAAAACCCAAGAGCTTGCCTGCCGGAACACCAAATACACACTTCTCCGGATTGAGCATCATCTTGTAAACCCGAAGGTTGTCAAAGGTTTCTCTCAAATCATCTATGAATGTCTCCTCCTTTTTGGACTTGATTACAATATCATCCACATATGCATGAACATTACGCCCAATCTGCGTATGAAGGCAATTCTGAACATAAGGCTGATAAGTTGCCTGGGCGCTCTTAAGTCTAAAGGGCATGGAGACATAACAGAAGGCTCCAAAAGGAGTGATGAAGGTTGTCTTCTCCTGGTCCTTAACTGCCATTTTGATCTGATGATAACCAGAGTAAGCATCCAGAAAACACAAACGGTCACAACCCACCGTAGCATCAATGATCTGATCAATACGAGGGAGGGCAAAGGGGTCTGCAGGGCAAGCTTTGTTCAAATCTGTGTAATCCACACACATCCGCCAAGTGTCGTTTTTCTTAAGAACCAGCACTGGATTAGCCAACCACTCAGGATGAAACACCTCCATGATAAACCCTGCAGCCAACAACCGAGCTACCTCTTCACCGATAGCCTTACGCCTTTCTTCATTGAAGCGACGGAGAAACTGCTGGACCGGTTTAAACTTAGGATCAATTTTGAGTGTGTGCTCAGTGAGTTCCCTCGGTACACCTGGCATGTCAGAAGGTTTTCATGCAAAGATGTCCCGATTCTCACGGATGAACTCGATCAGCGCGCTTTCCTATTTGGGATCCAGGTTAGCACTGATGCTGAACTATTTGGATGAATCGCCAGGAACAAAGTCAACCATCTTAGTATCTATGGCCGATTTAAACTTCAACGCTGGATCGTGTTCCGTAGTTGGCTTTTTCAAAGAAGTCATGTCTGCCGGATCAACTTGCTCCTTATAGAATTTCAACTCCTCCGTAGCACAAACCGACTCAGCATAAGCCGCATCACCTTCCTCACATTCCAAGGCGATATTTCTGCTTCCATGTACTGTGATAGTCCCCTTATGACCTGGCATTTTAAGCTGTAGATAAACATAACATGGCCTCGCCATGAATTTAGCATAAGCCGGCCGCCCAAACAAGGCGTGGTATGGACTTTTGATTTTTACCACCTCAAACGTCAATGTTTCTGACCTTGAATCATAATCATCTCCAAAAGCCACCTCTAAGGCTATCTTGCCAACAGGATATGTAGACTTACCAGGCACCACACCATGAAAACGGTATTTGACGGTTTAAGATTCTTATCTGTCAACCCCATACGGCGGAATGTATCATAATATAGAATGTTGATACTACTTCCCCCATCCATGAGCACTTTAGTAAACTTGTATCCCTCAACTTGAGGGGCTACCACCAGGGCCAAGTGACCCGGATTGTCAACCCGGGGTGGGTGATCCTCTCTGCTCCACAAAATGGGTTGCTCAGACCAGCGCAAATACTGAGGCACTGCCGGTTCAACAGAGTTTACTGCCCTCTTGTAAAGCTTCTGATCACGCTTACACAAACTAGTAGTGAAGACATGATATTGCCCGCTATTTAGATGCTTGGGATTGCTCTGGTAACCCGACTGCTGCTGCTGCTGGTTCCCCTGATGGTTGTAACCTCCCTGGTGGCCTTGGTGCCCTTGATTGATGTGTCCGGTTTGGTTGCCTTGAAACCCTAAACCGGAACCACCACCTCCGTAACTCGGCCCATGGAAACCACCTCCTGAACCGACGGGCGGGCCGTTATCATACTGGAACATATTGGAATTTTTTAAATTCCGCATGATATAACAGTCCTTCCAAAGATGCGATGCTGGCTTCTCCTTTGATCCATGCTTTGGACAGGGTTGATTTAACAAGCGCTCCAAATTGGGGTTTGAACCTCCGCCCCTCTGGGGCTGCTTGCCCTTGCGGCGCTGGCCATTCTCCTGAGCATTGGTGTTAGCGACAAAGTCCAAGCTGCTGTCGGCCTTACGCTTACCACTATTCCCATGGCCTGCCAGATTATGCTGCTGACCCTTGGCGTTGTCGTTCTTCTTCCCTTTCCCCGGTTTGTCCTCCTCTGAATCCGGGTCCTTGGTATTATCTAAATCGGCATACTTAACCAAAGCGGCCATGAGCGTTGACATATCATTGCAATGACGTTTGAGCCTTCCTAACTTCTGTTTGAGCGCTAGGAAATGATAATTGCCTTCTAATGTTAATACTGCGGTATCCGCATTGATACGATCCGATGAGTGCAAAATCGCTGAGACCCGTTTGACCCAATGGGTCATGGACTCCCCTTCCTCTTGGACACAAGCGGCCAGATCCACGATTGACATCGGCTGCTTACAAGTATCTTTGAAGTTCTGGATAAACCGGTGCTTCAATTCGGCCCAGGACCCGACAGAGTTAGTTGGTAAGCTCTTCAACCAAGTACGAGTTGTTCCTTCCAACATCATGGTGAAGTATTTAGCACACACTACCTCATCCACATCTAACATCTCCATTGCCATCTCATAGCTTTCCACCCACGCCTCTAGTTGTAAATCGGCGGTGTAATTTGGTACCTTACGAGGTCCCTTGAAGTCCTTGGGCAGTCTCACATTACGCAAAGCGGGGGTGAGACACGGCACCCCCAAGGAACTGAATACCACACCTGGCTCTACTGAAGCGGTAGAGTGAACCGGAGTATGTTGTCGTGCTCCATGTCGAGCTACTAACTCAGCCTCCCGACACGCGCGGCCATGGTCCACAACATCCTGCGCATTAGCACCTCCCCCTGCCGGGTTGTTTCCTCGCGGTGAATTTCGGTGACGTGCACTGCTTGACACAGCCTGTTCATCCTCAATGTGTCTGCTATAGCTCCGGCTCGGATGAGGAGTGGAATGAATCCTCTCACGACTGTGTGAATATGCCTGCTGCTGGTTTAACGCTGTTTGGAGGAGATCTCTGGCCCGACGTGCCTCAATTGCAACTGGTGATTCGCCGTCGGTTGGGAGGGCTGCCAGGCGTGAAGCGGCAGCCACGATATTGTCCAACGGGTTGGAATAATGCCCGGGAGGTGTTGGCACATACTGTCGCACAACGTTGTTCTGGCGAGGCGGGTCCATCGTGCGCGGTTGAACCGGCGCTCCTGTTCCTGGTGCCTCCGCCCGGTTTAGTATGGGTTGGTTACCAGCTCCTGCTCCTGGTGTGTTGAAGAGATTTCGCGGCTCATAACCCAATGGGAGATGCGATCGGTACCTTCTTCTCATGACTTCTTCGGAGGCGTTCTGATCCAGCCTAATCCGGTAGGCCTGTGCTTCCAATTCAGCCCGTTCTGTAGCCATCCTAGCGTTCTCCGCCGCCAGGTCCATTTTAGCCTGAGCTATCTAATCCTTTACCTTTGCAATCTCTACGTTGTGCTGATCCCTGGCTGCTGCATCCACCTCTACGGCCATCAACGTTGCCAAAGCGTCAAACAAATCAGACAGGACTTGGGCTGGAGGCGGCGCAGAGCTTCCTGCCCCTGCCGGTGTGGCCGTTGTTGAACCGGAGAGTATTGCTGCGGCAGCCGGCGAATGAGGCGCTGATTGTGTGCCGGTCATGAAGATGGCGGCCCGATGTGGCAGATCAGGGGAATCCGGAATATTGTTGCCCTCGGATCCTCCACTAATCCGGCCGTCCTGCAACTGATAAAGTGATTCGGTCTCTCTAGAAGACTCGTCGTCAGAATAGACAACGGTCTCTCCATCGGACGCCGGCCCGTCCTCGTATCCCGCTCCATGGATGACACCCACAAAAACATGCTTTGTCATGGGCTGAACCAGCGAAGAACTTGCACGACGAGCCGTTTCGATGATGTCGGTGCAGATGTCCGGCTCAGGGGCCGGTTCGCCGATCTTGCCGATGAAGACGTGAATCCCACCGAAAGGGACCCGGTACCCATATTCGATTGAGTCGGCCTCAGGACCCCATCCTACATTGTCGATGTAGAGCTTGCCGCGACGACTCTTCGTCATCCGGCCCACAGCATATCCCTTGAGTCCATCAAAGCTGTCCTTCAAGAACTCGAAACCATCGTGCGATAGCCCCACGGTGGGCGCCAACTGTCGTGGGTTTGTCACGGCAGATGTCCTTGTGAAAGGACTTAGTTGTGGAGCCATCGCAACGGGTCAGCTTAAAGGGGTTAAACCGGACAAGGGGACACGGGGAGTTTTATACTAGTTCGGCCCCTTCAAGGAAGGTAAAAGCCTACGTCTAGTTGTGATTGGTATTGCTAGGGTTTTGAAGGCCAGGGAGCGAATCCGCTTTGTCTGGCTCTCGAGTTGTTGTCTGTCCCTAGAACCGCTGCTGGGTCGTCCCCTTATATACATGGGTGGCGCCCGTCGGTTTACAGAGTCCCGAAGCCGGAGCATAAACGTTTCCGGTTCGGTCTCTACACTTCCTATCTTACAAAGCAAGTTACATGATTAAGTCAGTTTGTATCTAAAGGCTTTAGCTCACTTCTGGGCCTTGGGCCTTCGTAAAGCGCCATCATCTTCACATCTTCATGGGCTTCTAATCTTCATAAAGTTAATCCGGCTACTCCTGGCCGGTTTACGTCCAGTAGTAATATCCCCAACAACCACCGATACAACTCTACGCATGCTTGACGTTCGCTTTACCTAGAACAAGTATGAAACTAGACGTACTTTGTAGGTGTTTTCGGATAGGTTTGCACGAATATAAAGAGCACGCAAATAAAAACTAGGGGTTGTTTAGATAAATAAGCAATAAAGTTAGTATAGCGAGTGTGGAAAAGTGATGGTAGGAGTTGCGAAATTGTCCCTAAGCAATTGACTACTTTACTAGACCGATAGCAAGTTTTATGTGGGAGAGGCCACTGCTAGCATGTCATCCCTGACTTGGAATTCTATGCACTTATAATTGGAACTGTTAGCAAGCATCCGCAACTACTAACGTTCATTAAGGTAAAACCAAACCATAGCATTAAGATATATTGGCCCCCCTTCAATCCCGTATGCATCAATTTCTATGCTAGGTTGAAGCTTCTATCACTCTTGCCCTCCAATACATAGTCCTATCAACATACAACTAACCCTATGGTGTGATCCATGCGCGCGCTCATATGATGGGCACCAAATGACAGCAACATAACCACAAGCAAATTAAACCAATCATAGCAATTCATCAACCACCGATAGGACAACGAAAATCTACTCGGACATCGTATGATGGCAACACATCATTGGATAATAATATGAAGCATAAAGCACCATGTTCAAGTAGAGGGTACAGCAGGTTGCGGGAGAGTGGACCATTGTAGATAGAGGGAGGAAGGTGATGGAGATGTTGGTGAAGATGGCGGAGGTGTTGGTGTAGATCGCGGTGATGATGATGGCCCCCAGCGGCGTTCCGGCGCCACCGGAAGCGAGGGGGAGAGAGCCCCCCTCATTCTTCTTCTTCCTTGACATTCTCCCTAGGTGGGACAAGGGTTTCCCCTCTGGTCCATCGTCTCCATGGTGTGGGAGGGGCGAGAGCCCCTCCGAGATTGGATCTATCTCTCTGTCTCTCTCTGTTTCTGCGTTCTCAGATTCAGCCCTTTCACCGTTTATTATATTCCTGGAGATCCGTAACTCCGATTTGGCTGAAATTTTAACAAGATCTCTATTCGGATATTAGCTTTCTTGCGGCGAAAGAAGGGCATCAAACGCCTTACGGGGTGGCCACGAGGGCCCAGGGAGCGCCTGACCCCCTGGGGCGCGCCCCCTGCCTCGTGGCCCCCTCGGGCATCATCTCGCATTGATTCTTCTTCCCAAAAATCACATATATTCCAAAAAAATCTCCGTTAGTTTTTATCCCGTTTGGACTTCGTTTGATATGGATTTACTGCGAAACAAAAAACATGCAACAAACAGGAACTGACACTGGGCACTGGATCAATATGTTAGTCCCAACAAATAGTATAAAAAGTTGCCAAAAGTATATGAAAGTTGTATAATATTGGCATGGAATAATAAAAAAATTATAGATACGACGGAGACGTATCAGCATCCCAAAGCTTAATTCATGCTCGTCCTCGAGTAGGTAAATGATAAAAAAGATAATTTTTGATGTGGAATGCTACCTAGCATAATCTTGATCATGTAATCTAATCATGGCATGAATATTAAGACACGAGTGATTCAAGGCAATAGTCTATCATTTGACTTTAAGACAATAATACTTCAAGCATACTAACTAAGCAATTATGTCTTATCAAAATAACATGGCCAAAGAAAGCCCATCCGTACAAAATCATATAGTCTGGCTATGCTCCATCTTCACCACAAAAATCATTCAAATCATGCTCAACCCCGATGGCAAGCTGGGCAATTGGTTCATACTTTTTAATGCGCTTCATCCTTTTCAACCCTCATGCAATACATGAGCGCAAGCCATGAACATAGCACTATGGGTGGAATAGAATATGATGGTGGAGGTTGTGTGGAGAAGACAAAAAGGAGATAGTCTCACATCGACGCGGCTATTCAACGGGCTATGGAGATGCCCATCAATTGATGTCAATGTGAGGGGTAGGGATTGCCATGCAACGGATGCACTAAGAGCTATACGTGTATGAAAGCTCAAACTGGAAACTAAGTGGGTGTGCATCCAACTTGCTTGCTCATGAAGACCTCGGGAATTTGAGGAAGCCCATCATCGGAATATACAAGCCAAGTTCTATAATGAAAATTCTCACTAGTATATGAAAGTGATAAATCAAGAGACTCTCTATATGAAGAACATGATGCTACTCTGAAGCACAATTGTGGTAAAAGGATAGTAACATTGCCCCCTCTTTTTGCGGGCTTCTTTGGGCCCCTTTTTTTATTTAGGCTTCTTTGGCCTTTATTTTTTTGGGCAATGCTCTAATAATGATGATCATCACACTTTTATTTACTTACAACTCAATATTACAACTCGATACTAGAACAAAGATATGACTCTATATGAATGCCTCCGGCGGTGTACCAGGATGTGCAATGATCTAGCGTAGCAATGACATCAAAAAACGGACAAGCCATGAAAACATCATGCTAGCTATCTTACGATCATGCAAAGCAATATGACAATAAATGCTCAAGTCATGTATATGATGATGATGGAAGTTGCATGGCAATATATCTCAGAATGGCTATGGAAATGCCATGATAGGTAGGTATGGTGGCTGTTTTGAGGAAGATATAAGGAGTCTTATGTATGATAGAGCGTATCGTATCACGGGGTTTGGATGCACCAACGAAGTTTTCACCAACTCTCAAGGTGAGAAAGGGCAATGCATGGTACCGAAGAGGCTAGCAATGATGGAAGCGTGAGAGTGCGTATAATCCATGGACTCACATTAGTCATAAAGAAATCACATACTTATTGCAAAAGTTTTATTAGCCCTCAAAGCAAAGTACTACTACGCATGCCCCTAGGGGGATAGATTGGTAGGAAAAGACCATCGCTCGTCCCTGACTGCCACTCATAAGGAAGACAATCAATAAATACCTCATGCTCCAACTTCGTTACATAACGGTTCACCATACGTGCATGCTACGGGACTTGCAAACCTCAACACAAGTATTTCTCAATTTCACAATTACTCAACTAGCACGACTCTAATATCACCACCTTTATATCGCAAAACTATTGCAAGGAATCAAACATATCATATTTAGTGGTCTACAAGTTTTATGTAGGATTTTATGACTAACCATGTGAATGACCAATTCCTGTTAACTCTCTAAATAGATATAAGTGAAGCAAGAGAGTTTAATTCTTTCTACAAAAGATATGCCCACGCTCTAACAAATATAAGTGAAGCAAAAGAGCATTCTACAAATGGCGGCTTTATATGTGAAGAGAAACAGGCAATCCAAACTTCAAATGATATAAGCGAAGCACATGAAGCATTCTATAAAGCCATAGTCAAAAGATATAAGTGAAGTGCAATGAGCATTCTATAAATCAACCAAGTACTATCTCATACCAGCATGGTGCATAAAAGAAAAGTGAGAACTAAATGCAAAAGACGCTCCAAGATTGCACATATCGCATGAACGAAACGAATCCGAAAACATACCGATACTTGTTGAAGAAAGATGGGATGCCTTCCGGGGCGTCCCCAAGCTTAGACGCTTGAGTCTCCTTGAATATTACTTGGGTGCCTCGGGCATCCCCAAGCTTGAGCTCTTGTCTCTCCTCCTTATCCTCATATTGAGACCTCCTCGATCTTCGAACACTTCATCCACACAAAATCTCATTAGAAGGTGGGCACGGGTGATCAATCCGCTCTTCCTCCTTTTGTTCTTCGCTCTCCTCCTCATCTTTTTCATCCAATGAGCTCACAATTTCATCAATTTCTTCTTCCATAGACTCCTGCAAAATATTAGTCTCTTCTTGGACAGCGGAGGAGTCCTCAATATATGGTTTAACATAGGCATTAGAAGCATAATTATCATAACAATATTTAAGAATGGCAAAATTTTCATATTTGTAAAGAGTAGCATCATACTTTCCAATCAAAGAAGCAATTTCATAAGCACCCTTAAAAGCAACAAATTCTTCAATTTGTTGAACATCATAGTAATTATATATACCATTAGCATAAGAAGCCAAAGTTTTATCATCATTAAATTTGCATGAAAAGGGAAGGTGTGGAGCCTTCATCCTAGAGCAACAAGTATAGTCATATCTCAAGCATAGTTCCCGAGCATACGAATGCAACATATGAATTTGATCCCATAATAGTTTCCCTTTTTGAGTCAAGCGATAATCCCTAAAGTATCCATGTTGATCCAACGTGTCTCCCATTACTAAGTTGAATGGGGTTTTCTTTGGATTTCAAAGTAGTACATAATATGTTTCACATAATGAGCATCAAGGGTTTCAGGAGGTTCCCCATCTCCATGAGTAGCAAGTAAACCTAATTTTTTTGGTATTTCGTGTTCCATATCCATAACTAAAGATAGAGAACAACTAAGAACAGCAAATAAAAATTACTTAGAGATAAAGCAAACAAGCACACATGAGAATATTCACCCCACGCTATGGCTCCCCGGCAACGGCGCCAGAAAAAGGTCTTGATAACCCACAAGTATAGGGGATCAATTGTAGCCTCTTTTGATAAGTAAGAGTGTCGAACCCAACGAGGAGCTAAAGGTAGAACAAATATTCCCTCAAGTTCTATCGACCATCGATACAACTTTACGCACGCTTGACGTTTGCTTTACCTAGAACAAGTATGAAACTAGATGTACTTTGTAGGTGTTTTTGGATAGGTTTGCACGAATATAAAGAGCATGTAAATAAAAACTAGGGTCTGTTTAGATAAAGAAGCAATAAAGTTAGTATAGAGAGTGTGGAAAAGTGGTGGTAGGAGTTGTGAAATTGTCCCTAAGCAATTCACTACTTTACTAAACCGATAGCAAGTTTTATGTGGGAGAGGCCACTGCTAGCATGTCATCCCTGACTTGGAATACTATGCACTTATGATTGGAACTATTAGCAAGCATCCGCAACTACTAACGTTCATTAAGGTAAAACCCAACCATAGCATTAAGATATATTGGTCCCCCTTTAATCCTGTATGCATCAATTTCTATGCTAGGTTGAAGCTTCTGTCACTCTTGCCCTCCAATACATAGTCCTATCAACATACAACTAACCCTGTGGTGTGATCCACACGTGCGCTCATATGATGGGCACCAAAGGACAGCAACATAACCACAAGCAAATTAAACCAATCATAGCAATTCATCAACCACCGATAGGACAACGAAAATCTACTCAGACATCATAGGATGGCAACATATCATTGGATAATAATATAAAGCATAAAGCACCATGTTCAAGTAGAGGGTACAGTGGGTTGAGGGAGAGTGGACCGTTGTAGATAGAGGGGGGAAGGTGATGGAGATGTTGGTGAAGATGGTGGAGGTGTTGGTGTAGATCGCGGTGATGATGATGGCCCCCGGCGGCGTTCCGGCGCCACCGGAAGCGAGGGGGAGAGAGCCCCCCCCTCCTTATTCTTCTTCCTTGACCTTCTCCCTACGTGGGAGAAGGGTTTCCCCTCTGGTACATGGTCTCCATGGCGTGGGAGGGGTGAGAGCCCCTCCGAGATTGGATCTATCTCTCTATCTCTCTCTGTTTCTGTATTCTCAGATTCTGCCCTTTCACTGTTTCTTATATTCCCGGAGATCCGTAACTCCGATTGGGCTGAAATTTTAACACGATCTCTATCCAGATATTAGCTTTCTTGCGGTGAAAGAAGGGCATCAACCGCTTTACGGGGTGGCCACGAGGGCCCAGGGCGCGCCTGACCTCCTGGGGCACGCCCCCCTGCCTCGTGGCCCCCTCGGGCATCGTCTCGCGTTGATTATTCTTCCCAAAAATCACATATATTCCAAAAAAATCTCTGTCAGTTTTTATCCCGTTTGGACTCCGTGTGATATGGATTTACTACGAAACAAAAAACATGCAACAAACAGGAACTGGCACTGGGCACGGGATCAATATGTTAATCCCAAAAAATAGTGTAAAAAGTTGCCAAAAGTATATGAAAGTTGTATAATATTGGCATGGAACAATCAGAAATTATAGATACGATAGATACATATCAGATGGATTCCCGAAAGCTTCTCATTATGCTGCAATCCCTCCATGAATGAGTAGCCGGTTTGGGATCCATGCCATGTTTTGGACACGGCTGGTTTAACATTGCTTCAAGGTCGAATCCTGCCCTCGGAGCAGGCGGCCCCTGCGGCCCCCTACGGCGCTGGTTGTTATTGCGTGCACGTGTGTTAGCCACAAAGTCACCAGCCTTGCGCTTACCGTCTGACTGGCAGAGTTGTAATGTTGTCCCTTCATGCTATTACTCTTCTTTCCCCTTCCCAATCTTTCATCCTCTAAATCGGGGTCCTTGGTACCATCAGAGTCGGCATACTTAACTAGAGCCGCCATCAGCTCCCCCATGTCATTGCAATGATGCTTGAGCCGCCCAAGCTTCTGTTTAAGTGGAATGAACCGGCAATTTTTCTCCAACATCAGAACCGCTGAGCTGACGTTGATGTTATCTGAAGAATGTATGATGGTTGAGACCCGGCGCACCCAGCTGGTCGTGGACTCGCCCTCGGCCTGAACGCAAGAAACCAGATCCACAATCGACATAGGCTGCTTGCACATGTCTTTGAAATTCTAGATAAACCGGGCCTTCAACTCCACCCATGACCCGATGGAATTAGCCGGCAATCCCTTCAACCAGGTATGAGCCATCCCTTCTAACATCATGGTGAAGTACTTGGCGTAAGCAGCTTCACTAACATCCAACATCTCCATGGCCATCTCATAACTCTCCACCCATGCCTCAGGAGGTTGATCGGCTGTGTAATTAGGCACCTTACGAGGGCCTTTGAAGTCCTTGGGCAGACACTCGTTTCATATAGCTGCCGTTAGACACGGCACACCGAAAGCCTTAGAAGTCACTCCTGCCTCAATTGAAGCTGTCGGGTAAACCGGCGCGTGCTGATGAGCCGCCAGTTGAGTCGCCAGCTCAGCCTCTCGACGTGCTCTGGCCTAGTCCACCAAATCTTGTGCATTGGCTCCATTGTGTGCCGGGTCATGAGGTTGGTTACGGCGCCTTTCAGTACTTGAGACCGCTGGCGAGTCAATGTGCCTGCTGTAGGTCTGGCTCAGATGAGGGGTCTCATGAATCCGATCATGGCTGTAAGAATAAGCATGCTACTGCACCAGAGCTGTTTGAAGAAGCTCCCTAGCCCTTCGGGTTTCAACCGCTGCTGGAGTTTCACCCTCGTCGGGCAGAGCCACCAATCGTGTAGCTGCAGCGATCATGTTGTCCAAAGGGGTGGAGTAATGACCCGGCGGTGTCATCACACGCTGAGGCGGAGTGCTGTTCATATGTGGTCGGCCAGGCGGTTCAACTATCCGGTTCACCACCGGCAGGTTACTAGCCCCAGCTCCAGGGGTGTTGAAGAGGTCCCTTGACTCATAAACCAAGGGCAAATGACTCTGTTGCTTCCTCCTTAATACTTCGTGTGAGGCGTTCTGATCTACCCTAAGCCGATATCAATCTGCTTGAATCGTTGTGCTCGGGCGTCCAAAATTGCTTGCTCTGCGGCCATCCTAGCGTTCTCTGCCGCTAAGTCTGCCTTAGCTTGCGCTATTCCACCACGTAATTTAGCCACTTCTACCTTTTGTTGCTCCTGGTTTTCTGGGGTTACCTCAACCTCCATCAGAGTCGCTAGAGCATCCAATAGATCTGTTAAGACTTGAGCCAGCGGGCGAGCTGAACCGCCAGCCCCAGCTGCCATGACCGCAGCTGCACCAGAAGTTATAGCCACAGCAGCTGTCGAGCCAAGAACCGGCTGCGTGCCAGCCATGAAGATCGCCACCCTATGGGTCGGCTCACGGGGGTCCAGAATACTGTCGCCATCGGAACAGCCCCCAAACCTTCCATCTTGTAGCTGATACATTGAATTGGTCTCTCCTGTGGACTCATCATCAGAGCAGATCTCCATGTCACCACCAGAGACAGAACCTTCCAACCCATCCCCATGGGTGAACCCAACGAAGACGTGCCTTACGGATGGCTGAGCCAGGGCGGGTCGTACATGCTGAGCCGTTTCGATGATGTCGGTGCAGATGTCCGGCTCAGGGCCCGGCTTGCCGATCTTGCCGATGAAGATGTGGATTCCGCCGAAGGGGACCCGATACCCGTACTCAATTGAGCCGGCCTCGGGGCCCCAGCCTGCATCGTCGACGTAGAGCTTGCCGCGACGACTCTTGGTCATCCGGCCCACAGTGTATCCCTTGAGCCCTTTGAAGCTGCCCTTTAAGAACTCGAAACCACCATGCGTGTAGCGACCCGACCCGAATGGGTCAAGTCTCTGTGCTTAAGTGTCATCCCTGGATCGGTATGCTGACACACACAGTACTCGAGGATTTATAACAGAGGTAAATCACATGTAAAAGTAACGTAAATACTATTACCTCAAATCCAAAATAGTGGAAGTAACAAGGTTGGGGATTCCCATCAACACCAACGGCAAAGTTGAGTGTAGAAATCGTAACCCTAACGTATCACTTACTCGTCGTAAGATAATCCTGCAACATGAGACGTTGCATCCATCGAGGGTCAGTACATTGAATGTACTGGCAAATTCACACCATAGAGAATGATGAATAAAGACTATCACTACATGCATATTTGGCTGGTGGAAAAGCTCTATGGTTACAGGGTTTTTGCGTAAAGCCAATTTTTCCCTACTGCATAGGAATAAATTTTATTTAACTATCATGGTGGTTGTTGAACATTGAGAATGGTTGACAGCATTCTCAATCCCAATTAAGTAACATCATTAAACCCAACAATATTCATTTAAAGTAACGTGATGAGATCAACAGGATAATTCAAGAACTAGATACTCAAGATGTCCATAACCGGGGACACGGCTAATCATGATTAGTTTGTTACACTCTGCAGAGGTTTGCGCACTTTTCCCCACAAGACTCGATCGCCTCCGTTGGATTTCTCGCACTACATGGTGTTTGAGAAACGGATGACCGAGACACAGTCTTTCAGAAGCGCTAGCACCTTACGATGGATAGACCGGTACACCTACTTTCCCCTACATCTGCTAGTCTACCCTGTAAGAGTTCGCATGACTTAATCAACTACGCCAGAGCCCATAATGGCTTGTGGCTGCACACGGAAGTTTCTAGTTTGAAAAATCTCATGATCCCTTTGAGCCTGGGTGGCGATCCAAAAGAAAACAGGCAAGTCCTGGATTACCCAGGTGCCTAGACAGGCAACCCTAGAATAACCAGGTGCCTCAATCCACCCAGGTGTGTGTTTAAGTTGCCACCTTAAGTAAACCATTAATTAACAATCTCACATCTGTCATGGATACTCTCAAAACCCAATCCACGTCTACGAGCATAGCATGGTCATGTAAGCCTAACGTAAAAGTAACTCCCAAGGTCTGAATGCAGGGCAATAGGTTCCTACCTCATCAACTACTTCCCAATACCCACATGTTATCAATCCTACTCATGCAATGTTTGAGGGTGAAGCTAATGCATAAAAACTGGGTATGGAAGGGGATATGATCAAAGTGTGAACTTGCCTGCAATGTTGATGAAGATGATTCGCACTCAAAACTCTTGATAGCTCTACTCGTCACACTCCGGTCAATCTATTGTAATCAAGCAATAGTAACCACACATAAGCAATCACTCAAAAGATCAGAAAGATCGAAGAAGTCAATTCGGAGAACATCAAAACCAAACAAATAACTCTTGCAACATAAAACAATTTCTAATAGTACCAAAATTATGTGAATTTGGCCTTATTAGAATGTTTAGGTCAAGAGCTTCGGTTTGCAAAAAGAATCAACTCAAACGGAGTTACGAAACTCAAGTTATGATCAAACAAAGTTTGAATTCAGATCTGATCTAATTCAAATTTTAAACTTTTCAAAAACATGTTTGAGTTGGATTACTGGATAGAGGAGATCATAATGAAGACGTGGGCATTGGTTTTGTTGGATTTGGATAAACGAGCAAAGAGTTGTGGTCATTTCAAAACTAGGGGCCAATCTGTAAATAATTATATTCACGGATAGGTCCTTGATGTAAAATAAGCAGAAAAAGAAAAAAACCTACTGAGCGAACACTCACTTTCTAACTCTAACTAGCGAACGTTCTCTAAAAAAACAAAACGAAGCAAAAAAACAGAAAGATCTGGATCGTTGGATCCAGATCCAACGGACGGGAGGCGGCGGTTACCGCGGCGATCACCGGAGTCGGGGAGGACGACGGCGGCGGCTTCGGTCTCGGCCAGAGCGGCGGCTTCGGGCGTCGCGGGAGGCAGCGAAGAGCACGGGGAGGGGCCGCGTGGAGCGGCGGTTGCAGTGGTAGCGTCGGCGGCGGTCGACGGCGACGAGGGCGGCGGCTACGGCTTCCGGCGGCGGCGGCGCGGCTTCGGGCGGAGCTCGGCGGATCTCGCCGGCAGCGAGAGATGCGGCGCGAGGCGCAGCTGCGAGCAGCGGGGAGGAGAGGAACGGGGCCCGGGGCCTCGTTATTTAAGGGGGGGAGGAGGTGGCGTGGAGGAGGGGTCAGGCGAGGAGGACGCGGAGTCCGGCCGGACTCCGGCGGCGGCGCTCCCGTGTGGGAGTCGGAGACGAGCGAGGCGCGCTGGTGCGCTGGGCCGCGGCTGTGGTTGGCCTTGGGCCGGCCAAGTCGGCGGCGGGGAGAGTTTTTTTTTTAGCATTTTCCAGACAATTAAAAATAATAAAAGCAAAAAAAATAAAAATATTATATAGGCATATAATATATCAAAAATTTCAGAGAAAGAATATCTACAACATGAACATTTTTCTTGCATTAAATAAAATACACATAAATTCTAATAATTCAAACAGTGCTACTGGTCTATTAAAATCCAACAAAAAAACATTTTTAAAATACCAAAATGATTTCAAATTAAATTTTCTCCAATTTTCTATTGTAGGGAATCATGTTACCCTAATTTCCATATATTTTACTTTTGGAGAAAAATAATTTGAATAAAACTCAAATAACTCCAAATTGAAAATAAATTCAAAAGAACTTTGAATTTAATTCTTTGAAACTCCCAACTCATATTTCATATAATTTGAAGAAGTCCTTTTATATTCTCTCATGAAAATCATTAAGCTGCATGAAGTTTATGAATTGAAATATTTCCAAATGAAATCCAATTATTTTCAAAATACCCTTTCTTTTGATTTAAATGGAAGAAGTCATATCATCTTCGCTCAAGGGTTTTGTATTTGAAAAGGATTTGAATTCATGGAGATCAAAACGCAAATATGAAAGTTTGGGAAAATCCTTTTATTCCCTCTCATTTAACTTTCAAAAAGTTTCGAATTCACTCACTTTCAGACAATCAATCAAACAATCGGTCAAATCTATCTATTTATTATAACATTCCAAAATTTAGAATTTTGGGATGTTACAAACCTACCACCCTTAAATGAATCTCGTCCTCGAGATTCGGAGAGGCTAGCAAGAAAAAGGTTAGGGTTTGGGGGTCTCCTCAAATTCCATCAATCATCACCGGGGTCTGGGGTGCTACCACCCTTAGAAGCATGGTTACGGTCCCATCAATACTCATATACTCCATCCTTATTCTTGACAGGGTCGGTCTTCTCAGATCCTCGAGAAAATTCCTTCTCTGAGCTCTTCCGGTAGTGGCATAACCTTTTCCTCAATTCTTCCGTCCTTTTATCTTGGTAAGGTTATTTCGAGACTGGGTCTTCTTAGCGGACGGGTCTGGCGCCAATACTAATCAACTATCGACATCTCATGGTGTCAACAATTTATGGTTTCTCTTGCAGGAAATGGGTCTGGGTTGATCCTCACTGTATAACCTACGGTTGGCAAAAAGCTGCCGTGTACAAGGGAAAAAATTCTTATACCATTCTAAGGTTTAACAAGGTTTAATATCGTCGTCTCTCTACTATAGGCAAGTCACTCAGATTTACCATCCCATATAGCAAGGCGAATAATAAGAGTAAGTCGGTATGGTGATCAATCCATCCCGCACCCAAATCATTACCCTGTATATGCTTTAGTGAATCTCGCATTCTAACACTCGGTCATCCTCACAAGCATTACAGAATTTCTCTTGTAAATGAACTAAGTTCGGAATAATCCATTGATTCTGCAAGCCAGACAAACATCTATCGTTCCTTCACAACTCTCAGGTTTTGCGTAAACTCCTATAAAATCGTCTGTCGACAAAGGTATATCCTCTTCTAGGGTTCTTCCTTCAGCAAGAATGTGCTTGCTTCTTGGCAGGTCCTGGGGCCTGTGGGTTATGGCACACCTCATCACTTGTAGTCCTTGAACTTATCATTGGGCAACTGATCATTATTCCAACATCCAACTTCCAGCTTCCTAGCATACTTAGAATCCATCCAATTGTATTGTCTTCTTCCTTCTATTGGCACCAAACTAGGACATGATTACTCAGACACATCATGGAGTTTCCATTGATCGATATTTCCGACATCATACCTCCTTTATATCCAATAGTAATTTATCTCTTCATCCTCGTGGGATATCCCTCATACCGAGATAAAAACTTATACTTATGAAGTCCATATTCTACTTCATGGAACATCATTATCCTTTCCGCGGTCAAGCGTCCTTACAGGGGAATATTGGCCATCTCTGCATGGCACTTCTTCAACTGGGAAACATGAAACACATCATGAACTCCTGACAGTCCTTCGGGTAACTCCAACTTGTAGGCCACTTCTCCCATACGCTCCAAAACTCGGTATGGTCCTACAAATCTCGGGGCTAACTGTCCCTTAACTCCAAATTGTTTAACTCCTCGCAGAGGGGTCACACGAAGACATGCTCTGTCTCCAATTTCATAGACTACCTCCTTGCGTTTTTAAGTCTGCATAACTCTTCTACCTGGACTGAGCTACTTTCAGTCTATCTCGAATCAACTTAACATTCTCTTCTGACTCCTTGATCACATTTGGTCCAAACAACTGACGGTCTCCAACTTCATCCCACATACTCTTGGGGTATCACACATATCGAGACAAAACTCGTATTCATTTTGTCCAAAATCCACTCAGTGGAGTATCCTTATCTTTTCCAGGGGTCAACGGTTCTTACAGGGTACTACCACCCTTAAAATGCACAAATCTTCCATAGACCATATTTCTCATATCCTCAGAATGGCCAAAATTCTTCTTCATAGAGTAACAACTCATAAAACCCAAATCTTTACCAACGATGCTAACTTTATTGATTCTCCAATGATTACAATCTTTTGCTTTTCCATTACATGTCTCAACTCAACACCTCAATATAAAAGAAAATGTTCTCACTTCTACTACTCCATTTTTTTTTGTTGCAAACTCAACTATCTAGCACAAGTTTCCTTCTCCTTGGGGCATTCTCTGGCAAAGTGCCCTGCTCCATTACAACTAAAACATATTACTTCTGACAAGTATCGAGGTTTCCTTTTTGGGCAACTGTTGAGGTAGTGCCCTGACTCCTTGCACCTATAACAGGTAATATGACTCAGGTCCCTCCTGGAATCCAATCTGCTTCTCTTCCTGGACCTTTCCATTCCAATTAGGGCTTCTATTTCCTGTGGGTCATACTCTACTTCCTCTGTCGGGAATTCTACTAGATCCCCATTCAAACAATTTTGGGAGATGTGTCCTTCTTCTCCACATGAATAGCGAGACTTAGTGTAGGGTTTTCTCGGGTCTTCTTTAGGTGTGTCCTCCACATCTTCCTTCATCACAACTTCTTCTAAAATTTCTATGAGGGCTCCTTTCATTACTTCTTTCTTCTGCTGGATGGTTCATTGTACCATGGGGTAAATGTGACACTGAGCAGGATAGTGGGTAGTCCCTTCACACAAGAAACAAGTAATCTTCCTAGTTGGGCATTCTTCAACTGGGTGACTTCCTTCACAATTAGGGCATTCACCCTTGTGTTCTTTATGAGTGTGTCCTATTTCTCCACAAATCTTGCATGCACAAGGTTTCCTCATATCCTTTCCATAAGGCTTCAACTTCTGGGACACAAGCCGAGACTTTGGCAAAGTCAACTTTAATTCTCTCCAAGTGGTTACTCCTTGCCATCCATTCATGGTTTGGTACATTCTCCACCAAGTAGCAGCACCTCCTTCAAAGCACTGAAGAGCATGCTGGGTCATATCATTTCCAATTATAGGGTTATTCTCCATGTGATCCTCCATGTTCTGAATCCATCGGTCCGTCTCCAATTGACTTATCGGTCCAGGAAAACATGAGTTCATCTCCATTCGTCCTCTATTGGGTCCATGGGTTTGGGGTGAGATAAGAGATATAGAGAGGGATACACACAATACAAACAAAAGTTTTGAAAAGACTGATTTTATTTGTGGCTGTCGGGAAAAGCATCAAACAAATGAGAGCTCACAAATGTCGCATCTAACATAGGTATATAATAGGGGTTTGGTCTTCTAAAGGTCAATAAATCTTCAACGTCTCCAAACTCTTCAAGCCTTGTTCAAGCCTCCAATGGCTTCTTCCAATCATGCTTGTCCTTCTCAAGTTCTTTTGCCAGATCAACTCCTATGACGCGAAGTCTCTCGTGACGTCCTTTAATATTCTGGAGTTGCGTTCCAAACTTCTGGTTTCAACATCCTTCGCATGAACCATGGTCCTACTGTCCTTCAGTTCCTGACAAATCTCTGGTATCTCGAGGTTGTAGCTCCTCCAGCTTGGCTACTTTCAGCTTTTGGTTCCTGAGTTCTTCATGAAATGCTTCCTTGTCTAATATGGCTTCATGGAGCTCCACCTTAAACTTCTTGATGTACTCCAGATCTTGGTGATACACCAGCTAAGTTTAAAACTGCATCCTTTGCTGATAGATGCTCCATCAGCCTTCTACCATCCAATCCTTCCGAAGGAATGCATGCTTAGCTCAGCTCGGTGACCACAGTATCAATGGTGATGACATCACGGATAACCGTGTTTCTGCCCTTGTCATTGCCATGAGCTATCTTGCCAGTTGATATCTCCTGCCTTAGGGTTTTCTTGACAAAACTTTGAGTTCTCAACTCTCCATGTTTTGGTCTTTCTCCAATACACCTTGATCTCGGGTATTGACAACTTCCATAGTCTGCCAAGTTCCATAAGGGTAGCCTTCCTAGGTCATATAAATCTGGGAATTCTTCAGAGCCTTCAAGTTCTACTTGTCTTCGGCCTTCAACCGTTGTAGTTTCCATTATTCAGATGCACGGAAAATACTCTTCATTTCTAAGTGGTCTTAGTTGTCCGATATCTTGTACTTCTTGGAGTGGTCTCATCAGTCGAATCTTCGTGTGGTCAAAAGGGGAAAGGGGTATGGTCTCACTAAAGGGAATTTTGAATAAGCTCAGAAGAGAAGAGAGGTAAAAGATCCTTTTGAAGAGTAAAGTTTTAGAGAAAAATCTTTGCTATGGGCTTGCCAGTTTCTAGGGTCACGTCCTACAGTCAACATGTGCTCTGATACCATCTTGTAGCGACCCGACCCGAATGGGTCAAGTCTCTGTGCTTAAGTGTCATCCCTGGATCGGTATGCTGACACACACAGTACTCGAGGATTTATAACAGAGGTAAATCACATGTAAAAGTAACGTAAATACTATTACCTCAAATCCAAAATAGCGGAAGTAACAAGGTTGGGGATTCCCATCAACACCAACGGCAAAGTTGAGTGTAGAAATCGTAACCCTAACGTATCACTTACTCGTCGTAAGATAATCCTGCAACATGAGACGTTGCAGCCACCGAGGGTCAGTACATTGAATGTACTGGCAAATTCACACCATAGAGAATGATGAATAAAGACTATCACTACATGCATATTTGGCTGGTCGAAAAGCTCTATGGTTACAGGGTTTTTGCGTAAAGCCAATTTTTCCCTACTGCAAAGGAATAAATTTTATTTAACTATCATGGTGGTTGTTGAACATTGAGAATGGTTGACAGCATTCCCAATCCCAATTAAGTAACATCATTAAACCCAACAATATTCATTTAAAGTAACGTGATGAGATCAACAGGATAATTCAAGAACTAGATACTCAAGATGTCCATAACCGGGGACACGGCTAATCATGATTAGTTTGTTACACTCTGCAGAGGTTTGCGCACTTTTCCCCACAAGACTCGATCGCCTCCGTTGGATTTCTCGCACTACATGGTGTTTGAGAAACGGATGACCGAGACACAGTCTTTCAGAAGCGCTAGCACCTTACGATGGATAGACCGGTACACCTACTTTCCCCTACATCTGCTAGTCTACCCTGTAAGAGTTCGCATGACTTAATCAACTACGCCAGAGCCCATAATGGCTTGTGGCTGCACACGGAAGTTTCTAGTTTGAAAAATCTCATGATCCCTTTGAGCCTGGGTGGCGGTCCAAAAGAAAACAGGCAAGTCCTGGATTACCCAGGTGCCTAGACAGGCAATCCTAGAATAACCAGGTGCCTCAATCCACCCAGATGTGTGTTTAAGTTGCCACCTTAAGCAAACCATTAATTAACAATCTCACATCTGTCATGGATACTCTCAAAACCCAATCCACGTCTACGAGCATAGCATGGCCATGTAAGCCTAATGTAAAAGTAACTCCCAAGGTTTGAATGCAGGGCAATAGGTTCCTACCTCATCAACTACTTCCCAATACCCACATGTTATCAATCCTACTCATGCAATGTTTGAGGGTGAAGCTAATGCATAAAAACTGGGTATGGAAGGGGATATGATCAAAGTGTGAACTTTCCTGCAATGTTGATGAAGATGATTCGCACTCAAAACTCTTGATAGCTCTACTCGTCACACTCCGGTCAATCTATCGTAATCAAGCAATAGTAACCACACATAAGCAATCACTCAAAAGATCAGAAAGATCGAAGAAGTCGATTCGGAAAACATCAAAACCAAACAAATAACTCTTGCAACATAAAAAAATTTCTAACAGTACCAAAATTATGTGAATTTGGCCTTATTAGAATGTTTAGGTCAAGAGCTTCGGTTTGCAAAAAGAGTCAACTCAAACGGAGTTACGAAACTCAAGTTATGATCAAACGAAGTTTGAATTCAGATCTGATCTAATTCAAATTTTAAACTTTTCAAAATCATGTTTGAGTTGGATTACTGGATAGAGGAGATCATAACGAAGACGTGGGCGTTGGTTTCGTTGGATTTGGATAAACGAGCAAAGAGTTGTGGTCATTTGAAAACTAGGGGCCAATCTGTAAATAATTATATTCACGGATAGGTCCTTGACGTAAAATAAGCAGAAAAAGAAAAAAAACCTACTGAGCGAACGCTCACTTTCTAACTCTAACCAGCGAACGTTCTCTAAAATAACAAAACGAAGCAAAAAAACAGAAAGATCTGGATCGTTGGATCCAGATCCAACGGACGGGAGGCGGCGGTTACCGCGGCGATCACCGGAGTCGGGGAGGACGACGGCGGCGGCTTCGGTCTCGGCCGGAGCGGCGGCTTCGGGCGTCGCGGGAGGCAGCGAAGAGCACGGGGAGGGGCCGCGTGGAGCGGCGGTTGCAGTGGTAGCGTCGGCGGCGGTCGACGGCGACGAGGGCGGCGGCTACGGCTTCCGGCGGCGGCGGCGCGGCTTCGGGCGGAGCTCGGCGGATCTCGCCGGCGACGAGAGATGCGGCGCGAGGCGCGGCTGCGAGCAGCGGGGAGGAGAGGAACGGGGCCCGGGGCCTCGTTATTTAAGGGGGGGAGGAGGTGGCGTGGAGGAGGGGTCAGGCGAGGAGGACGCGGAGTCCGGCTGGACTCCGACGGCGGCACTCCCGTGCGGGATTCGGAGACGAGCGAGGCGCGCTGGTGCGCTGGGCCGCGGCTGTGGTTGGCCTTGGGCTGGCCCAGTCGGCGGCGGGGAGAGTTTTTTTTAAAACATTTTCCAGACAATTAAAAATAATAAAAGCAAAAAAAATAAAAATATTATATAGGCATATAATATATCAAAATTTTCAGAGAAAGAATATCTACAACATGAACATTTTTCTTGCATTAAATAAAATACACATAAATTCTAATAATTCAAACAGTGCTACTGGTCTATTAAAATCCAACAAAAAAACATTTTTAAAATACCAAAATGATTTCAAATTAATTTTTCTCCAATTTTCTATTGTAGGGAATCATGTTACCCTAATTTCCATATATTTTACTTTCGGAGAAAAATAATTTGAATAAAACTCAAATAACTCCAAATTGAAAATAAATTCAAAAGAACTTTGAATTTAATTCTTTGAAACTCCCAACTCATATTTCATATAATTTGAAGAAGTCCTTTTATCTTCTCTCATGAAAATCATTGAGCTGCATGAAGTTTATGAATTGAAATATTTCCAAATGAAATCCAATTATTTTCAAATACCCTTTCATTTAATTTAAATGGAAGAAGTCATATCATCTTCGCTCAAGGGTTTTGTATTTGAAAAGGATTTGAATTCATGGAGATCAGAACGCAAATATGAAAGTTTGGGAAAGTCCTTTTATTCCCTCTCATTTAACTTTCAAAAAGTTTCGAATTCACTCACTTTCAGACAATCAATCAAACAATCGGTCAAATCTATCTATTTATTATAACATTCCAAAATTTAGAATTTTGGGATGTTACAGTGCGCTGGCCCCACGATGGGCACCAATGTGGAAGTGTCACGGCAGATGTCCTCATGGAAGGACTTAGTTGTGGAGCCATTGTGACGAGGTTAGCTTAAAGGGGTTAAACGGGACAAAGGACACGGAGAGTTTATACTGGTTCGGCCCCTTGCGGTGAAGGTAAAGGCCTACTTCAGTTGAGGTGGTATTGCTAGGGTTTCGATTACCAGGGAGCAAACACGCTTTGCCTAGCTCTCGATTTGATGTTTCTTGCCCCAAGCCGCTGTCGGGTTGTCCCCTTATATACATGTGTTGACGCCCTGCCGCCTACAGAGTCCCGACCGGCTCATACAACGTATCTGACTCGGTGACGTATCTTACATGCCTTATATTACAAGTCTACTCATACATGGCGGTTTGCACTTACAGGCCTTAAGCCGTGTCTGGGCTTGGGCCTCTTACCGGCCTATCTATGACCCGCCGTCTGATATACTCTTGGGCTTCATGGATGAACCGCCATTGTGGTTGACCCGGCCCTTCATGGGTGGGTCATACCTGATAGTCATATCCCCAACACCTTTGGATCTGTGATAGAAGGTGTACCCAACAGTTTCTTTTGGGTATCCTATGAAGACGCACTTCTCCGATTTGGGTTTGAGCTTATCAGGTTGAAACTTTTTCACATAAGCATCGCAACCCCAACTTTAAGAAACGACAGCTTAGGTTTCTTGCTAAACCACAGTTCATATGGTGTCGTCTCAACGGATTTAGATGGTGCCTGATTTAACGTGAATGCAATTGTCTCTAATGCTTAACCCCAAAACGGTAGTGGTAAATTGGTAAGAGACATCATAAATCGCACCATATCTAATAAAGTACGGTTACGATGCTCGGACACACCATTATGCTATGGTGTTCCAGGTGGCATGAGTTTGTGAAACTATTCCACATTATTTTAATTGAAGGCCAAACTCGTATCAAATTTTCTCCTCCATGATCAAATCATAGAAACTTAATTTTCTTGTTACGATGATTTTCCACTTCACTCTGAAATTCTTTGAACTTTTCAAATGGTTCGGACTTATGTTTCATCAAGTAGATATAGCCATATCTGCTCAAATCATCTGTGAAGGTCAAAAAATAACGATACCCGCCGCGAGCCTCAACACTCATCAGATCACATACATCAGTATGTATTATTTCCAATAAGTCAGTTGCTTGCTCCATTGTTCCGGAGAACGAAGTCTTAGTCATCTTGCCCATGAGGCATGGTTCGCAAGCATCAAGTGATTCATAATCAAGTGATTCCAAAAGCCCATCAGCATGGAGTTTCTTCATGCGCTTTACACCAATATGATCTAAACGGCAGTGCCACAAATATGTTGCACTATCATTATCAACTTTGCATCTTTTGGCATTAATATTATGAATATGTGTATCACTATGATCGAGATTCAGTAAACCATTCACCTTTGGGTGTATGACCTCAGAAGATATTATTCATGTAAACAAAATAGCAATTATTCTTTGACTTAAATGAATAACCATATTGCAACAAACATGATCCAATCATATTATGCTCAACGCAAACACCAAATAATATTTATTTTACGTTCAACACTAATCCCGAAGGTTAAGGGAGTGTGCGATGGTGATCTTATCAACCTTGGAATCATTTCCAACTCACATCATCACCTCGCCCTTAACTAGTCTTTGTTTATTTTGCAACTCCCGTTTCGAGTTACTACTCTTAGCAACTGAACCAGTATCAAATACTGAGGGGTTTCTATAAACACTGGTAAAGTACACATCAATAACATGTATATCAAATATACTTTTATTTACTTTGCCATCCTTCTTATCCGCCAAGTATCTAGGGAAGCTCCACTTCCAGTGACAATTTCCTTTGCAGTAGAAGCACTCAGTTCCAGGCTTGGGTCTAGCTTTGGGCTTCTTCATGGGAGTGGCAACTTGCTTGCCATTCTTCTTGAAGTTCCCTTTCTTTCCCTTGCCCTTTTACTTGAAACTAGTGGTCTTGTCAACCATCAACATTTGATGCTTTTCTTGATTTCTACCTTCGCTGATTTCAGCATCACGAAGAGCTTGGGAATTGTTTTCGTCACCCCTTGCATATTATAGTTCATCACGAAGTTCTAGTAACTTGGTGATAGTGACTAGAGAACTCTGTCAATCACTATCTTATCTGGAAGATTAACTCCCAATTGATTCAAGTGATTGTAGTACTCAGACAATCTCAGTACATGCTCACTGGTTGAGCTATTCTCCTCCATCTTGTAGGCAAATTACTTGTCAGAGGTCTCATACCTCTTGACCCAGGCATGAGTCTGAAATACCAATTTCAGCTCTTAGAACATCTTATATGCTCCATGGTGTTCAAAACGTTTTTGAAGTCCTGGTTCTAAGCCGTGAAGTATGGTGCACTAAACTATCAAGTAGTCATCATACCGAGCTTGTCAAACATTCATAACGTCTGCATCTGCTCCTGCAACAGTTCTAGCACATAGTGGTGCATCAAGGACATAATACTTCTGTGCAGCATTGAGGATAATCCTCAGATCACGGAGCTTAGTCCGCATCATTGCTACTAACATATTTCAACTTATTTTTCTCTAGGAAAATATCAAAAATAAAACGGGGAATCTATACGCAAGCTATTTATCTACAACATAGAAATGCAAATACTATCAGGACTAAGTTCATGATAAATTAAAGTTCAATTAATCATATTACTTAAGAACTCCCACTTAGATAGATATCCCTCTAATCATCTAAGTGATCACGTGATCCATATCAACTAAACCATGTCCGATCATCACATGAGATGGAGTAGTTTTCAATGGTGAACATCACTATGTTGATCATATCTATTATATGATTCACGCTCGACCTTTCGGCCCCAGTGTTCCGAGGCCATATCTGCATATGCTAGGCTTGTCAAGTTTAACCCGAGTATTCCACGTGTGCAAAACTGGCTTGCACCCGTTGTATGTGAATGTAGAGCTTATCACACCCGATCATCACGTGGTGTCTCGGCACGACGAACTGTCGTAACGGTGCATACTCAGGAAGAACACTTATACCTTGAAATTTAGTGAGGGATCATCCTATAATGCTACCGCCGTACTAAGCAAAATAAGATGCATAAAGGATAAACATCACATGCAATCAAATATAAGTGATATGATATGTCCATCATCATCTTGTGCCTTTGATCTCCATCTCCAAAGCACCGTCATGATCACCATCGTCACCGACATGACATCATGATCTACATTATCTTGATCTTTATCAACGTGTCGTCACATGGTCGTCTCGCCAACTATTGTTTTGCAACTATTGCTATCGCATAGCGATAAAGTAAAGCAATTATATGTCGCTTGCATCTTATGCAATAAAAAGACAACCATAAGGCTCTTGCCAGTTACCGATAACTTTAACAAAACATGATCATCTCATACAACAATTTATATCTCATGACGTCTTGACCATATCACATCACAAAATGCCCTGCAAAAACAAGTTAGACGTCCTCTATTTTGTTGTTTGCAAGTTTTACGTGCCTGCTACGGGCTTAGCAAGAACCGTTCTTACCTACGTATCAAAAACCACAGCGTGGTATAGTGATTGCTTTCTGATCTTCAGAAAGAACCCTGTTCATTGAATACGATTCAACTAAAGTTGGAGAAACAGACACCCACTAGCCACCTATGTGCGAAGCACGTCGGTAGAACCAGTCTCGCGTTAGTGTACGCGTAATGTCGGTCTGAGCCGCTTTATCCAACAATACCGCTGAATCAAGAATCAACTAGTGATGGAAAGCAATATGTATATGCCCACGCCCACAACTCCTTTGTGTTCTACTCATGAATAGAACATCTATGCATAGACCTGACTCTGATGCCACTGTCGGGGAACACAGTAATTTCAAAAAAATTCCTACGCATACGCAAGATCTATCATGGTGATGCATGGCTATGAGAGGGGAAGAGTGGTGCCCACGTACCCTCGTAGACCGTAAGCGGAAGCGTTATGACAACGCGGTTGATGTAGTCATACGTCTTCATGGTCCGACCGATCCTAGTACCAAAAGTACAACACCTCCGCGATCTGCACACGTTCGACTCGGTGACATCCCATGAACTCTAGATCCAGTTGAGTGTCGAGTGTGATCTTCATCAGCACGACGGCGTGATGACGGTGATGATGAAGCTACCGGCGCAGGGCTTCACCTAAGCACTACGACGATATGACCGAGGTGGATTATGGTGGAGGGGGCATCGCACACGGCTAAGAGATCAATGATCTACTTGTGTCTATGGGGTGCCCCCTCCCCCGTATATAAAGGAGTGGAGGAGGGGAGGGGCCAGCCCTCTCTATGGCGCGCCCTAGGGGAGTCCTACTCCCACCAGGAGTAGGATTCCCCCCTTCCCTAGTTGGAGTAGGAGAGGAAGGGAAGGAGGAGCAGGAGAGAAGGAAAGCCCCCCCCCCCCCAAACCTATTCCAATTCAGCCTCCTGCCCAAGGGGGGCGCACCAGCCCCTTGTGGGCTGGTGTGCTTCCTTCTTATGGCCCATAAGGCCCATAACTTCTCCCGGGGGGTTCTGGTAACCTCCCGGTACTCCAGAAAAATGCCCGAACCACTCGGAACCATTCCGATGTCCAAACATAGGATTCCAATATATCGATCTTTATGTCTCGACCATTTCGAGACTCCTCATCATGCCCGTGATTACATCCAGGAATCCAAACAACCTACGGTTCATCAAAACACATAAACTCATAATATCGATCGTCACCGAACATTAAGCGTGCGGACCCTACGGGTTTCAGAACTATGTAGACATGACCGAGACTCACTTCCGGTCAATAACCAATAGCGGAACCTGGATGCTCATATTGGTTCCTACATATTCTATGAAGATCTTTATCGATCAAACCGCAAAAAACATACGTTGTTCCCTTTGTCATCGGTATGTTACTTGCCCGAGATTCGATCGTCGGTATCTCAATACCTAGTTAAATCTCGTTACCGGCAAGTCTCTTTACTCATTCCATAATGCATCATCCCGCAACTAACTCATTAGTCACAATGCTTGCAAGGCTTATAGTGATGTGCATTACCGAGAGGGCCTAGAGATACCTCTCCGATACTCGGAGTGACAAATCCTAATCTCGATCTATGACAACTCAACAAACACCATTGGAGACACCTGTAGAGCACCTTTATAATCACCCAGTTACGTTGTGATGTTTGGTAGCACACAAAGTGTTTCTCCGGTATTCGGGAGTTGCATGATCTCATAGTCATAGGAACATGTATAAGTTATGGAGAAAGCAGTAGCAACAAACTAAACGATCATCGTGCTAAGCTAACGGATGGGTCAAGTCAATCACATCATTCTATAATGATGTGATCCCGTTAATCAAATGACAACTCGTGTCTATGGTTAGGAAACATAACCATCATTGATTCAAGGAGCTAGTCAAGCAGAGGCAAACTAGTGACACTCTTTTTGTCTATGTATTCACACATGTACTAAGTTTCCGGTTAATACAATTCTAGCATGAATAATAAACATTTATCATGATATAAGGAAATATAAATAACAACTTTATTATTGCCTCTAGGTTATATTTCCTTCAACGGTAATGTTATTGTCTACAAAGCTTCACTTGTTGCGAAAGGTTTTTGACAAGTTCAAGGAGTTGACTATGATGAGACCTTCTCACCCGTAGCGATGCTTAAGTCTGTCTGAATCATGTTAGCAATTGCCGCATTTTATGATTATGAAATTTGGCAAATAGATGTCAAAACTGCATTCCTTAATTGCTTTCTTAAAGAAGAGTTGTATATGATGCAACCAGAAGGTTTTTTCGATCCTAAAGGTGCTAACAAAGTGTGCAAGCTCCAGCGATCCATTTATGGACTGGTGCAAGCCTCTCGGAGTTGGAATATACGCTTTGATAGTGTGATCAAAGCATATGGTTTTATACAGACTTTTGGAGAAGCCTGTATTTACAAGAAAGTGAGTGGGAGCTCTATAGCATTTCTGATATTATATGTAGATGACATATTGTTGATCGGAAATGATACTGAATTTCTGAATAGCATAGTGGTAGTCTAGATGAAGGAGTTCATGTCCGATTTAGGTGTAATACCAGAATGGTTTCGAGTGGTTCGGGTATTTTTCTGGAGTACCGAGGGGTTACCGGAACCCCCCGGGGAAGTAATGGGTCCTAATGGGTCATAGGGGAGAAAGAGAGGAGAGCCCATAGGGTGGCGCCCCCCAAGGGAGTCCGAATTGGACAAGGGGGAGGGGGCGCGGCCCCCTTTCCTCTTTCCCCTCCCTCTCCTTCCCTTTCCCCCTCCGATGAGAAAGGAAAAAAAGGAGGGGGATCCTACTAGGAATGGAGTCCTAGTAGGACTCCCCCCTGGCGCGCCACCTTGGTGGTCGGCCTCCTCCTCCCCTCCGTTATATACGGGCACAGGGGGCACCCCAAAGGACAACATATATTCTCTTAGCCGTGTGCGGTGCCCCCTCCACAGTTTACTCCTCCAGTCATATTGTTGTAGTGCTTAGGCAAAACCCTCGCAGATCACACCACCATCACCGTCACCACGCTGTCGTGCTATCAAAACTCTCCCTCGACCCTCTGCTGGATCAAGAGTTCGAGGGACGTCATCGAGCTGAACGTGTGCTGAACTCGGAGGTGTCGTACGTTCAGTACTAGATCGGTTGGATCGTGAAGACGTTCGACTACATCAACCGCGTTAACCTAATGCTTCCGCTTTCGGTCTACGATGGTATGTGGACACACTCTCCCCCTCCCGTTGATATGCATCTCCTAGATAGATCTTGCGTGATCGTAGGAATTTTTTAAAATTTCATACTACGTTCCCCAACACTAAATATATGTCAAAAGACACCACTTCTTCAAGTAGCTCTAGTGGTTCCACTAACCTTTATCTTAGCCAAGTTACACTTGAGCAAGAAAATGCATTATTTAAAGGAATCAGTGAGAAAGGTTTCCACGAAAGTCTTTCCGCAAGTAAGCAATTTGATGAGATTGTGAGTAAGCAAGGACAACATCGTAATAATCAAGGTGTTGGTTTTGATGCAAGTTCAATGCCAATGGAGTAGAATGCGAAGATGATCAATACCCCAAGACAAAGTTTGTTCCTTAAAATGAGAAGTATTGTCGGGGATATACCCCGCGGTATGACCCGGCCGGAAATATGACCCGGCCGGACTTGGCGGCTTACAAAGACCCGGCGAGTATTTGGTGACTTACTAATGACCCCAACGGCGGGTCAGATGGATGACAAGGCCCAAGGCCCAGAAGGCCGGTTCATGTGATGGTGGGCCGGCATAAGAGGAAGACATAAGGAATATTCTCCTGCAAAGGAAGCAAGACTAGGACTCCACTTGTAATAGAGTAATCCTAATCCTACTAGGACTAGTCATGTAACCCGCCCCTTCAACTTATATAAGGAGGGGTAGGGCTCCCCAAAAGGGGGACAAGCAACAAGAAACAATCTCTAGGGCTAGACACAAAGGGGAAGCCGGCTTATGCGGTGACTCTCTCATGAGCATAATGAGAGCTAGCCACAAACAACACGTAGGGTTATTGCCGGATGATGTTTCCCGGGGCGCGAAGCTGTCTAAATTCTTGTCTTGTGTTGCGTCTCTCGATTCCGCTCAAATCCTCTCAAGCTACTACAAACATGCATTGGCCTCACGAATAAGTCCTCACACTAGGAAATCTGCCGTGACAAATCCACGACAGTTGGCGCCCACCGTGGGGCTTGCGCACGGTGGTGATGAGTTCTTGAAGGGATTTCTTTAGGATTTGAGAAGTTATGACCCGCTGGATCAGCAAGAGCCGGCGTGGAAGAATTCATGTCAACTATGAAGTTTATTAGTCAAAAATTGAAAAAATATTCAACGGCGACATTTACAAGTTTGAGACGAGAGAAGCTAAGGTTTGGCGTCCTGTGCGTCGCCGCTGACGCGACTTGGCAAACCAAAGCCAAATCGATAAAGGAAGCCGATAGGATTTCCGCTGAGCCGCCGTATGCCACGTCATATCAATCCGCAAGTTGCCGCTGTTGCGTATATACGCTTGAAGCTCCGAGTACGCAGTGTCCCGTTTGCTGTCTCGAGAGAATCAACCGCTGCTGCTGCTTGGAGTTCCAAGGGCCTTCACGTGAAGCTAAGAAGAATTGTTTTATACTTGGAAAACGTTTACAATCAACCGGATGATTTCTATCTCTCGTAAACCTCCTTCACAGCACGCCACGTGTCCCACAGGCCCACATGCCCACGCGTCCTCCACCTTATCTCTTTGCCGAAGGATCTGGTCTTCCCTGGAGCGCTTCTTTTCATCCCCATCTCTTCTCTGTTCCATCTCCTCCCTCTCTCTCACCCCTCAATCCCGTCCAACCCACCGCCGGAGCCATGCCGCCGGCGCCAACAACCTTCATGCTCACCTTCTCTCCCTCCAGCGAAGCTCCAACACAAATCCTAGGACCCATGTGAGAGATCCATCGCAGGGCATCGCTGCTCCAAAGGGGGCGAGGGTACGGTGTGGCCACCGGAGCTGCAGAAGACGATGGTGATGGAGGCGGGTCACCACTCGCCGCACATGCTGCAGTGGGGAGGTTGAGGAGAGGAGCATCACAACATCGGGCCTCGAGAGCTCTGTCGCCACCGCGTCTGCATCACAGCATCGCCGTCGCCGGCTCGCCGCACTATTGTGTCACAACATCCGCCATCGCGGTCGCCTGATTCGCCGCAGCACCTCGACGCCATCGCGTTGCGCTGCAGTGAAGCTTCACCGGCACCCGTTTGGTGCTGCGGTGGAGCTTTGACGGGGCAGGCGGGCAGCGGGGCTGCGATGGAGCACGACCGTGTGGTGGTGGTGACGCTGCAATGAAGCTTCGCCGGCGGCCGTCGGGGTGCTACCATGGAGCACGGCTGAGGTTGCAATGAAGCTCCGGCGAGGTTGCAATGAAGCGCCACGGCGGTTGTTGGAGCTCCGGCGAGGTTGCAGTGAAGCTCCGGCGAGGTTGTAGTGAAGCGTCGAGGCGGTCGTTGGAAGCTCCGGCGAGGTTGCAATGAAGCACCGCCGACGTCGGCGGTTCGACAATGCTTCATCACAGCACCACGGCATCGACGGTCCGGCGACGCTCCACCGTAGCAGCGACGACCCCCAGTGATGTTTCATTGCAGCTCCACCACGGCACCGTCAGCCAAGTGATACTCCATTACAGCAGCGGCGACCTCCGGTGATGTTCCATTGCAGCTCCACCACGACACCGACCGTGCTGCATGCGGCCGACGGCAAGCGCTGCTCGCTCTGATCTCGGTAGCGTCTGCCATTGAACGGTTTGTATCAGTTAATGTCGTGGGGCTGTGGGCGTGCTGTGATGCGGGGATACAAACTGATGGCCTTGATTAATCATATCAGACGGTAGATAAGGCGGCTTATAACTGCAAGTTATCAACCGGATGACGCCTAGCAGGCGCCATTCTAAATTGAAGATCTTAATTAATTATGAGGCATTGAAAATTGATAAATATAATGTATAGTGTAAAAGAATTGAAGAGAGTTTTTCAGAAATTGTGATCAGGTCAAAATTGGGCGACCCAATTTAATTGATGACCTCAATTGATTATGGACTCTTTAAAAATAGGGAGGGTTATAAAAAATTGATACAGGTAACCAAATGTAGTGTTTTCATAGAAAAATAAACCCGTAGTGATTTCGCAATTTGAGCATCCTTGTGGACACAGAGATATGGCCACAGACAAACTCAGCCTCCAAAGCCGTTGCACGGATCGTTGCCACGACGAATGCGCCGCGCACGACTTAAAAGGCCAGAGATGCGGATAGGCACCACCGCTCGCTCCGGGGCCCACGCGTGTCAGTGGTCTGACGCCGCCGCCGAAGCACACCCCGGCAAGCAACCAGCCGTGGCGCCGCCAGCCTCCGTCATCCCACGGCGGAGGCCGTTGTGCACCTCGCGGCGCTTCACCTCGAAGCCACCGCCGCGTCGCCTCCGGCCTCGCCTACTTAAGGCCGCAGCCTCCGGGTCTCCCTGCACCTCGCACTCACTCCTCGACCTGCGCTGCCTGGTGAGGACTCCCCTCGAACTGCGAATCTTTTTCTTTGCTTCTGGCCCTGCTCGTTTACTCCTTCGGTTCTCGGTTTCGTAGATGAGTTGTTCGATAAAATGGCCAATACAAGAGAATTGCTCCATGTCTGTGCGTTCGTTCGACCAGTGATAGGACCATTTGAATTCAGCTCCCATTTCCTGTCTAAAAACAAGTGTTTAGTTGTATAATCTTTAATTAAATGCCTTTTAAGTCTTAAACTTCATGCTGTACAAATAGTATAGAGTGGCAAGTTATTTGGTTTAGTTGTAGATATGTGTTGTTTTGGACATGCCAACTGACCCTGGCAGGACTCCATGGCCAGGGTCGGCCTTATTGTGGTTTTATAATTTGACGGTGACATGTTTGAGTAGTTTGTACTTATAATTTTCATCAAAAGACGTGATTGGCATTGCATAATGTATCCTGATTTGTTATCTGTTCAAACTGACAGATTGGTTAGTCGTTAGAACTTGGAGCGTATGGGTTCCAAAGAAACGCCATGTCGTGCTCGTACTACTCTCTGCTTCTTGCTTCTCTTCTGCGTGAGCTGCAAATGTTCAGCATCAGAATTTGAGATCACCCAAGTGGCAAGCCTTGGTGTTGATGCCTCACCGCGCCTTTCTCGAAAGATCCCTGATACGTTGTTTGGAATATTTTTTGAGGTGAGAAAAGAGATTCAGATCTTGTTGGTTCATCTTCTTCTCGTGGCACTTTGCAGGCATCTATAGGTTCACTGCATTCACAGAATAATCCATCTATACCAATTATGTTCCGTCAGGTTCTCACTTCAACTGGATTGACTAATAATGTAGGAGATCAACCATGCAGGAGCTGGTGGAATATGGGCAGAACTTGTTAGTAATAGAGGTACTTAAATACTTCTCAATTCTAATACACAACACTTGAAGTAAAACTGACATGTGGCAACATTCCTATCCAATCAAGTCCATTTGAACATCTGAACTTAAACATGGAACTATATCTGTTGACAAAGAAAAGCATATAGAATAAATCTAGAAGAGGTACCCTTAAATATTATTGCCTGAAGGTTACAATTCCCTATTGACCTATTCTTCATGATGAATTCAACTCTACTTTACCACAACATCTTCAAGTCAGTCATGACTATTGTCCAATTACGGAAATTCCATCTTACACATCCTGAATAAACCAATAGGCATTCACTTTAGTTGCTGTTGATTTTCAAGGTCTAGAATAACTTGGTTTTCCTATGATCCAGGTTTTGAAGCTGGAGGCCCCCATACTCCATCAAATATTGAGCCATGGTCCATCATTGGAGATGACTCTTCCGTATTTGTGGGAACAGACCGTACGTCATGTTTCAGGCGAAACAAGGTTGCTCTAAGAATGGAGGTTCTCTGTGATAACTGCCCAGTTGGCGGTGTTGGCATTTACAACCCTGGGTTCTGGGGCATGGTATGAGTTTACGTTGATCATAGGTTGATTAATCATAGCATACTGCTGTTACTTCGTGTTTTTTCCTCATGAAACCAGAAGTAACTAGCACCATGCATGTTGTGTGTAGCTTTCAGGTAATGTTAGCTTTCATGCTGTCGTGTTTGTCAAAATTTTGTGCACATTATGTAATATATACTGCATTTTCATTTGTTTGCTTTCCAATAATGCCATCATAATTATCATTCCAATCTCCAGAACATAGAGGATGGGAAGACCTACAATCTAGTTATGCATGCCAAGTCACCAGAAACGATAGAAATGACAGTTTCACTAACAAGCTCTGACGGATTACAAGTTCTGGCTTCAGCTGCCATACGGTTAGCATCTTCTCTCTCAAATTTGGACGTCATGACGAGTAAATTTGACTATTAGCAACACTAGCGGAGGTATGTGTACGCCAGAGAGGGCCACTGTACCCCCAGCCTTTGAAAGAGAAATAATTGTGAAGGAAAAAAATATATTTGGAGGGCTTAGATGGAAAAAAGTAATAGTGTTTTGCCCCCTCCAATCTTCAGATTTGCCTTTTACCCCCCACCCACCCCCCGAAGTACTTTTCTAGCTCCGCCACTGATTAATAGTAAGGAAAGGTTTGCACTTCTGCAGAGTACCCGGCGGATCGAATTGGATAAAATTGGACCAGAAGTTGGTTGCTCAAGGAACAAACAGAACCTCAAGACTTCAAATAACAGCTAAGACAAAGGGAGTTGTATGGCTTGATCAAGTATCACTCATGCCTTCGGATACGTACAAGGTAAATCATACTTTTGTTGTCAATATTGATACTCAGAATATTAGTACATCTCAAGTAAAACTATACTGGAATTTAATCTTGTTAAAACTTAGAAACTTCAAGTTAATTTTTTTAATCATTGTAGTATATGAATATACCAGTGGTGCATACGTTTATATGAGAGTTTGACATACCAAATTTCTCTGTACTCTCAGGGGCACGGTTTCCGCACAGAACTCATATCCATGCTTTTGGATTTAAAACCCCGGTTCTTGAGATTCCCTGGTTTGTTGAAACTGTTTCTGATTGAAAAAATCGAATTCGTGATGTTTGCACATATATTATTCAGACATATCTGGGATTATTGACTAGATCACATGCAACTATTTTAGGAGGTTGCTTTGTTGAAGGCAGTTGGTTAAGAAACGCATTCAGGTGGAGGGATTCTATAGGTCCATGGGAAGAGAGGCCTGGACACTATGGGGATGTCTGGAATTACTGGACGGATGATGGCCTCGGATATTATGAGTTTCTTCAGGTGCTTGTTTACAACGTTTCACCCTTTCCTTTTATGTTATTACCTTTAATTATATATAACTTTTGAAACCTATATAAAAGCTTTCTGAAGACCTCGGTGCTGCCCCAGTCTGGGTATTCAACAATGGTAATTATTACTAGATATCCTATATCTTTGATCACTACTGTTTCCCTCCTTACTTACGAAAGTTCTCCCTTAATTATCAGGAATCAGCCACCATGATGAAGTTGATACTACTGCTATTGCTCCTTTCGTAAAGGTATGTCCTGAAGTTTGAACTCCTAACTAATTTTCTAGCAGAGCGGACCAATACATTTTCTTTTCTGGGCATATCTGAAGATTAGAAACCTTATTACTCTGAACCTAACAGGAGAAATATGTATGATGAGTCTGCTCGAGTGGCCTAAAATAGTAAAATTCTTTTTTCTCGCTGATCAATATTGGAACAGAGATGGTGTTGGTCTTATTTCTTTAGTTTCTTATTAACATAGCTCAGAAATAGAGATGATATTGAACACAAAGTTAATTGTACGTTTCTCTGAATAGTGAATAGGATCACACTCATCAAGAGATTCCAATTTCGTTTGCAGGCTTAGGTAGCTGTCGTAACTCACCATTTAGGTTTATTATTATGGAACTGTTGTTATCATCTGCTCTACAGGATATACTGGACAGTCTAGAATTTGCAAGGGGGAGTGCAGAATCAACATGGGGTTCTGTTAGAGCTGCAATGGGGCATCCTGAACCATTCCCAGTCAAATACGTTGCAATCGGAAATGAAGATTGTGGGAAAGAAAATTACCGTGGTAAAATTTCAACTGCATTCATTCCACAGTCGAAGTATTTTTTGTGGTAATCTGCACACTTAATGCCATGTGCACAATATTAAGATGTACAATCAAATAGAAATCCCTTAAACTTAAGAGAATATGTACTCGTCATCTGAGTGGTCTGATTGCGGGAAGAAGAATTTGCATCCATCTGATAATGGGGAGACTACTATCCAGTGTATTATGGTAGATAGCAATGATCACGTTTCCAAGGTCCCAAGGTTTAGATTCAGTGAAGGTGATTCATTCCAACGCTGACCAGACACTGATATTGTGGATTAATGTTCTCGTATTTTAAGAGCATTCCGTACCCGAGATGAACCGATATGCCCCAACAGCTGAGAAAACATGAAAGTAGTTATCTGCCCCTTAATTATTTTGGTTGATTTTGCATGTAAAGTGTTTCTATCTTACCATAACTCCCTGTTGTAGTGTATAAATTTTACTTGAACTATAGAGAACCACCGGTTACAACTATTTACTACTGATATGATGTCTTTAGATACATGACATGCTCTAATTCTATTGAACAGGTAACTACCTTAAGTTCTACAATGCTATAAGAGAGGCCTATCCAGACATTCAGATGATTTCAAATTGTGATGGTTCATCTGGACCACTTGACCATCCTGCTGATCTATATGATTTCCATGTACGCTACTTGCTACCAGATCTGTTTGCCTTTCTTGTTGCATAGATACTATAATTCTATCTCACCAAGGTCGAGCACTCAAGTTTTTTCCTGAGATCTTGAGGATGCTTCTTCTTTTTAGGTCTATACCGGTTCCAGGGCACTATTTTCCATGAAGAATACATTTGACAATACCTCTCGTAGTGGGCCCAAGGTATGCCTTAGTTGTCATTGCTTTGCGGACCCTTTTATGTTGCAGAAAGATGCCTGTGAAACAGCCTTGCAAAGGCTCTTGTTTTCATGGTACTACCTTTCATGTGAATTCACAACTTGCTCATATTTTTCAAGGGGTGTTCCTAGGATAGCCTAGCTTGTTGACGTACGCTTACAGTTCTGCCGGCTACACCTAAATATGTTATGCAATTTGCCAATGTAAAGTCATTGATGAATATCGTGAGGATGAGTAAGAAGGATATCGACCACGTGATGTTTTTATATGTTGTGGAGAAATCTTGGCATCGCCTCATCCTGGCTAGCCACACTAAGCATCGTTGTGAATCTAATTTTGGGTGCAGGCTTTTGTTAGCGAGTATGCTGTTACAGGAAACGATGCCGGCAGAGGAAGTCTTCTTGCTTCATTGGCAGAGGCCGCTTTCCTTACTGGGCTGGAGAAGAATAGGTAATTCTCCTTCAAAATATTTTTTATTTGGCACTTTGTTGTTGGGTGATTTGCACCTGAGTTTCTTGGATAAAAGTTTGACACTATGTTTCCTCATCGAGTCTACCTAATGGAGATTTATTGCATTCTACTAGAAACAACGAAGTGGTGTTTACTTTCGAGTTACCTGACCATTCACTTCTTATTTTACAGTGATGTTGTTCATATGGCAAGCTATGCACCGCTCTTCATAAATGATAACGACCGCACGTTAGTTATCAATCAGTGGCTTGCTCTTTCTTCAACATTTCACCTGTTCATGTTGATTATTTTAGCACTGCAATAATTACATTCGAACGTGACAATCAGGTGGAACCCAGACGCTATCGTCTTCAACTCCTGGCAGCAATATGGGACTCCCAGTTACTGGATGCAGAAGTTTTTCCGTGAATCAAGCGGCGCTACGATCCATCCCATCACAATCAGTTCAAGCTACTCTGATTCGCTGGCAGCATCCGCGATCACGTGGCATGATGACGAGAACAGCATCCTGAGAGTTAAGGCAAGTAAAATCTTTTGGCATCCTAGACATAGCCGGTATCTGGACGGAGTTGTACTGATCTCGGAAGCTCATGCATTTGCAGATTGTGAACTTTGGGCCAGATGCCGTGAGCCTTACATTCTCGGCAACTGGGCTCCAGGGCAGCATCAATGCGCTCGGATCCACCGCGACCGTTCTCACATCCGGCAGTGTAATGGACGAGAACTCTTTCGCTAACCCAAACAAGGTATCACACCGATCTCTGCTCGCATTCAGATCAAATGCGTCGCAAAGTGTAGAGCCCGTTGCCCTCGGTTATGATATGATATGATTGAAGGCATGGCAGTTGCGAGCGCTGTTGTTCGTTTGTTCTGGTCAGCTCATCTGAAGCAGCCAATGCGCTTTGCGTCTGACTATGATGAATGATGCAGGTTGTGCCGGTGATGATCGAGTTGCGTAACGCCGCGGAGGAGATGGAGGTCACGCTGCCTCCCCACTCTCTCAGTGCATTCGACCTGGCGCTGGCGCAGTCCAGGCTTGTAGCGGAGATGTGAAGCGAATGACACGGCGTTGGTGAATAAGAGAACGATGGGCAGGGCAAAGCACCGGCAACAGCAAGCGGAGAGGGGTCAGTGCGCGCGCTTGTGTCCTGATAAAGCACTGTATCATGTGTGTACGGTGGTGTGGCATGAAGGAAATACTGGAGTAAATAAAAATCACGTCAGGGGTCAGGCTTATTTTCTTTTATTTTCTATTCTGAAAGTGCATTTTCAGTTTTTCTCGGCGAAGGCAAAAGGAAAGGTTTGTCTTTTGGGAAAAGCTTGGCTTGAGCCGGCGGATCGTACGCGGGCGTCCGCCGCCTCGTCCGTGTGACGTGTGTCCTTGGGGCTCACCTAGCATTATCTTTTACGGTTTTGCAACTGAGCCCTTGTAGTGATTTTTTCACCACAACAACTTGTATGTTGCAGGAACAGGATCTAGATCCTTCGTTGAAAAAGGTGAAAACAGAAAAAGAACTGCAGCACTTGAATGTTTTTGCGACATGAACTCTCTTGCAAGGAGGGTTCTACAACACTGATTTTGTTGCAATAATAAGGACGGGTTTAGACTGTTGGTTGGACTAGATCTAACGGCTGTTGAGGTGGATCTTTTCAGATTATCCACTGGGGGACGCGTAGATGGCTTCAGCCGGCAGATCGCACGTGGGCGTCCGCCGCCTCATTCGTGTGGCGCGTGTCCTGCGGGCTCATCTAGCATTATCTTTTATGATTTTGTAACTGAGCCCTTGTTATGTTTTTTCCACCGCAATGACTCATATATTGCAGGATTTGGATCGGTATCCATTGGTGCGTCATTTTGTCAAAATCCTCTCATTGCACGAAAGTTGGCAGAATGGCACAACTTTTATTGACCTTTGTCTTATCTTCAACATGGACTCATAAACTGCCCGTGGTACGCATTAGGTACCCTATCGGTCCATGAACCGGTTCAGACGTTCGTTTTCACGCAAATTGAAGGCAAACAAGGGGGTTTTGCGGGTATTTGGACCATCGCCACACATGTGTCCTACAACTTGGTCCCACCAGAAAACCCTCTTTCCTGAAAATCCTCCCGCGCAAAGCGATTACCGCACACTCATGCCAGTCAGCGCCGCTCCACAACGGACGTGACTCTGCAGCATTGATATCGGTCGAAGCGACGCATCGAACGAGTGGGAGGCGTCGCTTCAATGCAGACACGCGCGGCCGAGAAGCCCACTTCGACTGTTGCGCCGCATTGAAGCTGGCTTCCAACCCCTTCACCGGGCCACCGTGCCTATTTTTAGTCGTGTTCCGGCATCGTCCACATTGCATCTCTTCAAACCCTCTCCGCGCTTAGCCTCTCGTCATCTCCAAACTCCTCCTTTTCCCCACCCACCATGCCCAAGTCATGGTTCTTTGCGCGGGCAGGTGGCTCCAGCTCCGCACCACCGTCCAAATCTTGGTGGCGGGCAGTCGGTTCCAGGTCCGCACCATCGTTCAGATCTTGGCACCGCTACCGTTGTTCTCCAAGGCCCTTGAGCTCTTCTCCGACCAAGGGATCATCGTCTCCTCCTCCAATGATGAGAACCAAGCGTCATTGCAGCAGTCGCGCCTCCTCTTGAAGGCCGCAACCACAGACAAGGAGAAGAGTTCTTGCGGCAGATAGAGCTTCTGACGAAGCGATCGCTCTAGGAACATGGTCCAGCGCCACCACCGGCCCCACCACAAGCACACATGGGCGAGCCACCCTCACTACCGCATGAAGCAAGAGCCAGCGTCACCACCTCTCCAATGTGTTAAATATATTGTTGAATTCATATTTATAAATGTAGTTTTTAATGATATTGTTTTTACTACGTATAACCTACATTTTATTAAACATACATTTATTAATTAAAAAGCCATGGTCAAAATATGACCCAAAATACGGGGACTAGTAAACCCTAATGAAGGTAATCGGTCCAATCTGGCGGATCCAACGTGGTGAACACACCCGGGCACATCCAGACATCCCAAATCCGCTCCACATATTGGTTGGGTTTAATGGGTGCCATACAGCCCAAATGTTTGGGCTGGCTTTGGAGGATCCGTCAGGGTGGCAATTTTATGACCAGGCAGTGAGTGAAAGTTTGGAGAGGGTTTAAGGGATTCGGTTGTAGATGCTCTAAGCACCGCCACCGTCACTACCAATACTAGTAATAAAGACAGCCGATATACAAGACACTCCCAATGCAAAAAGAAAAAGGAGCACAAACAAACCAAGAAAGTGCTATGTAGTAGGGAGGTATCAGAAGCCCGTCATCTCTAAAGAGTACACATATATTGCCGAAATCAGAAATAGGTCTCGGGGAGCAAAACGCCACAAGTGTCCAGCAGATAGTTAATGGGAGCGGAGTATCAGTGGGTATGTGCAACACCAGCCGCTGCTCCAGCACTGCATTGTCAAATTGGAAACGATTTGTGAGCAAAACTGTTTTTTATCATATACTTGAAAACCTTCAGGGACCTCCATCTTACCACAGAAAGCAGCGGTCCTTGCTTGAATTTGTTGTGGAAGGCGAACGCGAGCGCCTTCACGCCCTCTCCAGGTCCTCTGATGAATCCACTAGACGCGTGCACAGGAATTTCATCAGACCATGTGTGTCATCAGGATTCATGACACAATCATCATAATCGAGATAATGGGCATAAACAGGAAGATTGCGAACTTACACCAGCGAAACTGAAACAAGTGGAGATCTTCTCACATCATAGACAGCAACAAGTCCCTGATATGTTTCATTACCATCTTTGAATGACACTGCCAGACGCTCTCCTGCAGCATCCCATGCTAATTTCTCTATGCCTCGACTGGATGAAGCAGTTAAAAGCATAAGTTAGTGCATGGAAGCCAGCAACAACCAGGTTGTATTTCTGGGTTGCTACGGTTCAACCTTACAAATATATAAAGCGTATATGTATATGAATGACCTCCAAGCTAGATAAGATGAAAGCAATTTGAATTCACAAAACATGTTACTTCAGAAATAAAATCAACAACACAACCACAATGTGGTTACTTTGCAATATCACCGGCTAAAATTAGCATTTCAAGACAACAGTAAAATATGTTGCATGAGGTCCACATGAAGTCAAGAGTAGAATGGCAGTGCCGCTTTTGTTACCTAACAATCAGAGAGGAAATTTCTGGAAGCTCCACTGGTAGGAGATGAGCATCTGAAGTTAAGGAACACATCATAACTGATCAGGATTCAGGAATGTACACAATAGCATACCTTGAACTGAAAGAATGCAGTAATGCCTATACCTAAAGATGGTGGCTTTGATGAGAAGTGAACTGAACCTAGTGTGGTTGAGTTAGAAAAGGATAACAATGCAACACGACCTTCTGGGTCCCAGTTTGCTCCCTGACATTAAGCAAACAAGAGTCAATAAACATCATGCCTCCAAAAAAACAGTAGCACCACAATCAATCCACTATACTGTTTTAAAGGTCTGTAAGCGACACCAGATATATGGCTGTAAGTCAAATTAAGCGTTATGCAAAGCCAATACTAACAATGTTCAAACTGAACAAACAGAGGCAACACTAATTGCTGAAGAAAAATAACTATTATGTTACCTAAAAAAGTTCAAATTACTTTCAATGACCTAAAACACATTAATAACAAAATGTAACAAATCCCAAGAAACAAATGGTGCAAAGTTGTCATACAATCATGCTAAACATATTAGCATTCAAAATAACTTCATATACACCCTTATGAAGTCAAGAATAGGTTAATTTTTTCACAAGCATGATAAGCACGCTAGATTTCATGGAATACTACAACTTAGGAATTATGCATATCATTGCTCGTCGATTTCACAACTTAGGAATTATGCTTAGATTTAAAATACTACAATAGCATTATACTTAGGAATTTGACTGTCCAGTCTTCAAACTTTAGTTATTTATAGGAATGTATATATCACTTACAGTTACATATCCATTGGATGAAGACCAGGGTTCTGACGTCCATGTGTTGGTTTCCCATAAGTGAAAAGTTCCATCGCTAACAAAAAAAATTGAATTATATCATTCATAAAAAAAACAGTCATGAAAGATAGGAACAAAATATATAGTCATACAATTTAGCAGTCAAAAAGTAATCTCCACTAGGTGACCACCGCACCAATGATATGCTACTCAATCCGCGTCGTATAGGAGTTCCCAATCCTGCAACAAACAAATATGTATATACATTAATATATAGATCTGTAAAAGATAGGATTGGATGTCTGAATTTAGAAGAAATGGATATACCTTGAGAAACATCCCAAATTGTGAATGACTGGCCATTACAAGAGGCCGAGGCCAAGTATGTGGAGATATGTCAAGGGAAATTATCTAAAACCATCAACAGTTTGTAAATTCAAGTAACACGTAGTGTAAATCTTTCTGTTTGCAGGGTGCATCGTAAATATTAATCTAGAATTTACATATTGTTCTTTGCTGCCCAATCTGAAAAAATGGAGTTATCACATGTTGCCTGCAGTTCTTTTGATGTTTTCTTAGTTTTCAAATAAGAGAGATAAAATCAATGGTAACCTCCAATAGATGCCATTCTAAAAAACTAATAAAGGATATCTTCCATCAGGTTTCCAGCAAAGTGCACTGACTAGCTCAGGAGAAGAACCACGAAGAACATCCACCAGAATCCACTGACCACTAGAACCTCTAGGGAAGGCACCAAAGGAAGAAGAGGTGACACCAGATTTCATGGATGCAACATTGCCAGGATATGATGCTGACCAGAGGCATATACCTCCGCTGAAAAGAAAATTGCCAACTCAGTCAAAAAGTATATTATTATGAAATGACCAAGAATGTGGTGGCATTTTAATACTGTTCCATTATTAGGTGATACTAACTACTACGTACTTGCAGCCAACTGCAATCATCTTCCCGCTATTTGGCCTCCATTCAATAGCTTTAACTTCCTTTTGATGTTCACTTGTTAGAATGCACGATTCTTTACCATCTGTTTAGAAAATCAGCAGTTATTATGGACTTTAACTAAGTGAGTAAACATATTAGTTCATTAAAAACTGAAACAGGCACTCACAAAGTTATGCACCTCAAAAACCAGGAATGATATCCATTTATTGATACAAGAAAGTAGGCAAATCTCACCTGAATCCTCAAAGTCATGGACCGTAACCTGGTCCTTCCCAGATACAAATGCTAAACAGTGTTTGTGTGGATTCCAGCTTACTTTCTGGGTATCAAATTCTTCTAGCAGTTTTGGCTGGTAAACGAAATGTCCTTTGTCAGTATGATTGTCATGAATTTAAACAACCATAATGAGAAACTATACAGAAACTCGAGAATATTCTAAAAGAGCAGCTTCAGGATTTAATTTTGAGAGAACAGACTAAAGCCAAAAAATGGAGCAAGTATGTTAGAAAAGTGGGAAAATCATGCACAGAGAGAGACAATTGTCAAATAAGCATAAAAGAATGTCATGAAATAACATGGTAAGTTTTCCAAGCTGTATTGAGCGTGCAGTTGTAATGTAAACATCGCTTGATGAACTCAACACTCTTACTAAGGATAAGTGTGCTGGTGTTGAACTGTGCTGTCATTATTTTGTGATCAGTTGAGGAAAATTAGCCACTAAAATAAGGAAAAACTGTTGGGCAAACGGAATTATCTTAATCCACCTCAATACCAGACGGTAGCTTTTGGAACTTGTAGAACAAATTATGCAAGCTCAGTAGTGAGACACAGGCGAGGGAGCAGCTCGCATGCAACCGAGTTACATAGATACCGACGTATTTTTTAGTAGCTATACACATTGGCAGTTGATGAGTATAAAATCCCACACAACCCTGTCTTCTCATACAGACACATGGTTACTTCTCGAGATAACATACTATGACGATATGGTATACTGGCAGAATCTTTTGACCATATCAATCACAGCCAGACAAAGAAATGCAGGGTTTTCTTTTTGAACATGAGGTTTTTTCTTTGGACAAGACACATTCCGGAGAAACGGTAATAAAACACAACTGAATGCAAGAATTCAGAAAACTCACATTGCAAGAAGGGAAGAGCATTTGCTTGAAGGACTCGGCTATGGTGGACACCAAACTTGTTCTGGGGACACTCTCAGGGAGCTCAGCTTCGTCTGGAGCAGGAGCCTCGTGCTTGGCTAGGAGATCATCCGGCTGGAAAGGAATTGGGCTGAACACCATCCCCTGAAATATCCACATTGTGGGCATATGAATACAATTTGGAGTAAATTGGAGTGCTAAAACTCTAAATCCTCCGCAGAGAGATGAAAGCTGATAGTCGAGGTGAAGATGAACTGACGAGGACATCCCCGTAGGCCTCCTTGGCGCGATCCTCCGACAGGGAGTCCGCCACAACTGCGACCCAATGCGCAATCGATTAGTGGTGCGTGTGGTTGTTGGGGGGAGGAGGGGTTGCAAGCAAGCTGCAGGAGCAAGCGGAAGCTGGTTGTGGGGGTACGTACCGAGGTCGCGGTTGATCTCGCAGACGGTGACGCCGCCCGGCGGAGGGAAGCTCGGCATCGTCGCGGCCGGCGAGAGGGCGGCGGGTTACCTTGCCTAGGGTTGGGGCCCTGGGGGCGCTCGGCTTCCCAATCCGAAATGGGGTCCGAAATTCAATTGATAAGCAGACAACAGGAGGACGCAGGGGTGGGGGGTGGGGGGGCGGCGGCGGCGAGTAGCTGAGAGCGAGGCGGCCGGCGGTGACTGTCGAGACTGGCGGGGAGGGGAGGAGCAGAGCCGCTGGAGACTGAGAATTGATAAACCCTTGGGCCATCGCGTAAGAAGGACGGACGGTGCGGATACGGCTTCCACCTCCATCCAACGGCTGAGAGGCCTCGCGCGCGCCTCCTCCTGCGTTTAGAGTTCGAGAAAGAAACGTGACCCCTTTGCTTCTTCACAGACCCTTTCTCCCGCCGTCCGGCTTGACCGACCACCGTCGCCGTGCGCCTGCGGCGGCGCGTCGCTCTCGCCCTTACTAGATACAAGGATTCCCCCAACGACCGAGTCATGGCCGCTCTCTTCTTCCGTCCCTCTCACACAAGAGCGCGGTACAGGGGACAGGGGTGGCTGGAGCTCGTTTCGGCCATCCTGCACGCGTCCTGCTCGATGAATTGACTACGAGGGTTAAGGTCCCTCTCTTTTCTTTCTCTCGTTTTTCTTGCAACGTCTCTCGTCATGAATTATGTCATCAATTAGACTAATGGGCACCATATGATCACGTGCCACAAAACATCACAGAAGATTATCATTGGGAAAGAAGAACCAACTTCTTGCTTTGTGTTGCAGTATATAAAATAGCCAAATATAAGTGTCTACAGATCAGACATGAACTTTATTACGAGAGCGTTGCTTCATTGTACTACTAGCTTCATCAGCCAAATGGAGGATCTGGACATTCAATTTCATAGCTGATGATTTGCTTTTATTCTCCTCCGGTCTTATAAGCATGACATAAACTAACATGATCAACATTCTTATTCTTGTGCGGGCAGTCGAATTGTATGCCACCGTATGCCTCTAACTAATTTATCGTACTCTCTATATTGTGTGCGTTGGGTATCGTTTGCATGACAAACTTAATTGAACCCTCGCTAGCTTGTTAGGTGCTTATTCAGAAACTCGCTTTAGTATTTACCGAATATTGATAAACCAAATTGAGCCCTCTATTGGGCATATTGGACCCCCGACGTGGTATTGGTCAACTGCCTCCATTCCTGGAAGCTGCAGATTCTATTATGTGGGCTAGAGCGTCAGCATCAGTTCCCTGAAAGTGACCATCCAGGCCTGATGCATGGTCAATTCCTTTGAATGTTCAAATGCAGATAAGTCAAAGTCACCATCGAAGCATCAATGAGCCAGCTGTAATGGATGCGAGGGAACCCGCCTTTATTGGTGATTTTGACGCTGGCATAGTGTTTTGATTATCTGGTCAAATGTGTCACTCTCTACCAGGACTAGCTCCGGTGGGTGCAAGTCTGACTTGGACTGCCTGTGAGGCTGTGAGGCAAAGGCATTGGCATGTACAGCCCTGACGTTTTTAGATGTTTAAGGAGTTGAAACCCCATAGCATCCTCATTTTGACTTTGGATTGATATTTTCCTTTCAGGATTGAGACAGAAAGATAGCATAAGTAGACAAGTGGTACTTGTTCAGCCATCATCTGGCGCTGCCATCTCGGCAACCATGGTTCCTGTTCTTCCAACACACCTTGCCACTGTCTCCCTTCTCTCCTTTGTCGCACTAGTCTCGAGCGCTGCAAATCGAGACATCCTGCGGCCAGGAACCTCTCTCGCCATCGAAGCCTACCAAAGTGAGATCCTGCAATCACCGGATGGCACCTTCTCCTGTGGCTTCTATGGCGTCTATGACAACGCCTTCACCTTCTCAATATGGTACTCCAAGGCAGCCAACAAGACCGTCGTCTGGAGTGCGAACCGCGACCGGCCCGTCCACTCCAGGAGGTCAGCCCTGACCTTGCACAAGGATGGCAACATGGTCCTCACAGATTACGATGACGCGGTTGTGTGGCAAGCTGATGATGATGGCAACTCCCGCAGAAATGTTCAGCATGTTCAGCTGCTGGACACTGGGAATCTCGTAATGAAGAACACCAGCGGCACGATAATATGGCAAAGTTTTGATTCACCGACAGACACGCTCCTACCAGCCCAGCGCATCACGGCTGCGACAAAGTTGGTCCCAACAACCCAGTCACGTGCTCCTGGTAACTACATCTTCCGTTTCAATGATATATCAGTGCTATCACTTATATATGATGTTCCTGAGGTTTCGGATATATACTGGCCAAACCCTGATAACAGTGTGTACGAAAATAACAGAAGCCGGTATAACAGTACTAGATTGGCAATTCTAGACAATAATGGGATCCTTGCATCTAGTGATTTTGCTGATGGAGTGCTACTTAAGGCCTCTGATGCAGCGCCAGGGATTAGGAGAAGGCTAACTCTTGACCCTGATGGTAATCTCCGGCTGTACAGCCTGAACGACTCAGATGGGGTGTGGTCAGTTTCAATGGTAGCAATCTCCCAACCTTGTACTATCCATGGTATATGCGGTCAGAATGGAATCTGTCATTACTCGCCTGAACCAACGTGTTCATGCCCACCGGGTTATGTGATGACCAACCCGGGTAACTGGACCCAAGGCTGCACGGCTAGTTTCAACATACCATGTCATGATCAGGAACCTATGAAGTTTGTGAAACTCCCGCACACGGATTTCTGGGGATCTGATCAGAAGCGCCTTCTGGGAGTTTCCTTTGAGGCTTGTAGGAACAGTTGCATCAATGACTGCACCTGCAAAGGCTTTCAATACCAGCAAGGTGCAGGGTCATGCTACCCGAAAGCTCTTCTTTTCAATGGAAAGAGCTGCGCGACACCCAGCGTGCGAACAATATATCTCAAACTTCCTGCCAGGTTGAGTGTTTCAGGTACACCTATTCCTCAGTCCAATGTATTGGATCCCGCGCCTCCTCGTCTCGACTGCAATCAGATGAGCAAAGGAATCAGACATCCATTTCCAGATTTGCGCAAAACTGGGGATGAAGAATTAAATTGGATCTACCTTTACAGTTTCATAGTTGCAATTTTTGTTTTTGAAGTTTCTTTCATGACATTCGCATGGTTCTTTGTCTTGAGAAGAGAGATGAGGCCATCAGAAATGTGGGCTGCTGAGGAAGGTTACAGGGTGATGACTAGCCATTTTCGAAGATACAGTTACAGAGAGCTTGTTGAGGCAACAAGAAAGTTCAGAGTTGAGCTAGGAAGGGGAAGCTCAGGCACTGTGTATAAAGGTGTCCTAGAAGATGAAAGGCCAGTGGCTGTGAAGAAGCTGGAAAATGTAAGTCGAGGCAAGGAAGAGTTTCAAGCTGAGCTGAGCGTAATTGGGAGGATCTACCACATGAATTTGGCCAGAATATGGGGGTTTTGCTCAGAAGGGTCACACAGGCTGTTGGTTTGTGAGTACGTGGAGAACGGATCCCTGGCAAACATTTTGTTCAATGACCAAAAGACTGTCGTGCTGGACTGGAAGCAAAGGTTTAATATCGCATTGGGTGTCGCGAAAGGATTGGCCTATCTTCACCATGAGTGCTTAGAATGGGTCATCCATTGTGATGTGAAACCTGAGAATATATTGTTGGACACAAACTTTGAGCCTAAGATCACTGACTTTGGGTTGGCAAAGTTGCTAAACAGAGGCGGAGCCACACAGAACATGTCGCAGGTACGAGGAACAATAGGTTACATAGCTCCTGAGTGGGTTTCAAGCCTCCCAATCACGGCGAAAGTCGATGTTTATAGTTACGGAGTTGTTTTGCTTGAGCTTTTATCTGGGACAAGAGTTTCAGAGCTGGCTGTAGGTTCAGGTGCAGAGGTGCATGGCATGCTGCAGAAGCTTGTCAGGGTGCTTGCTGATAAACTGGGAGGACATGAAGAATCATCGATTAATGAATTTGTTGACCCTGAATTGGGTGGACGATTCAGCTATGTCCAAGCAAGAACAATGATCAAGTTGGCTGTTTCCTGCTTGCAGGAAGATAGAAACAAGAGGCCAACCATGGAATCTGTAGTTCAGACTCTCCTGCCGTTTGACGAAGCTAGTAGTTAGTGCTTGGACTACCATTGTTTGTGAAGTGTACGAATAAGGTGAAGGGTACTTGACTGCATTGTCAAGGATGTATAATAGTTGCCAGGTGCCACTGTGATGCATTTTAACATTGGATAGGTGGGATCCAGCCGTCTAGGTCACAGTGGTGAAATTTCCATGTTTTTCATGCTAATTTTGAGTTTGCAGATATCATGTTAATACAAAAGTTTGACATAGTTTTGGAACAATGTCCTTGCTAAAAGATACTTGTGATGTTTATGCTTCTTTATGTTTACTCTGCTCCCATCTTTCCTGGTGATGCCTGATTTTCATTATAGTTTAATGTGAACCACCAAATTGTGTTTTGTTGTTGAGGAATACCGTATAACTTTTCATTAGTTTTGGCGACCCCCATGTATCCACATATTTACTTTCAGTCCTAGAGAATTCCTCTTTTACATGAACTCCTAGAAGTCATTGAGGTACAAGATGCTGAAGGTTGTCAAAGGAATATAGTGTGCGAAGAATAATGATATCGATCAGCATCCCAGAATGATGGCTGAAGTTTGCCACATATACTCTTACCACACACTAGCAAAATACCCGTGTGTTGCTACGGGCAAAAAGTAAGAAATTCCTAAGTGCACCGCGGTTCAGATTTCTGGTCCTTCAAGATCATAGGTTGTTTGCTCACCTTAAGATTTTTGCACACCAAAATTCAAATATAGTTTGAAGTTTAAGTTACACTTCATCACAATCAAAATTAATACTTTACGTAAGGGTTCATCAGGCAATCTCAAAGGAAACGTAATCTGGCTGAAGCAATGACATAACATACAGATAAAGTTGCAGCATGATCACACATAAGTAACAAGAACGTAGTGACACTACAAATCCATATTGAAATTCATATTCATACAATCACTCCACCAATTCATAAAGATCCGGCACCCAAGAGTATCATCAGCGGATCCACAAGAGAAGTTACTCATAGTATAGATGGCGTGATAGATAACCAAGGGTATAGATATACAAATGTTGAATTGCTTGACAGCAAACTAATACCAGCAGATCAGTTTATGCCTTTTCCTGAATGTTTATACAACATTGTGCATCAAAGAAATATGTTCCTGCAAAGCTAAAAAGCAACCAACAAAAAATTTACCTTGCATGCATTAGCTTGCTTTGGCTTTTTTGTGGTCTAAAAAGAGAAATGAGTATGTCACCAAAATGATGTCACTGTATGCACATGACACAGTATGATGAACAGATGCCCCTCTTTTACTCCAAGTAGCAAGTGTAGTCACGAGGAGATAACATTTCCTTACTTTCTTTCAGAAGGTACATATTTTTTAAGGAAAGGCACATGACTACTTTTCTGAAGCAATCTGGTGAACACATGGTAGAAAACATTGTACGTTACTATTTTCAGCTTGCTGAGACAAGAAACATTTCCATGGAAAAAACCTCTTGACACTGATAGTTCACCCATCAGGTTGCATGTACATTCTTCTTCTTTAGGTATATGCACTAAGATTTTGCTTTCAGTGAGGTCCAGAAGCACTAAGATTTCCTCTGAACTTTTTGCAGGTACCACAAACAGAACTCTGAACCCAGCATACATGCTTGGAAGCAAAGTCTCGCCGTCAGAGATCAAAGCTTAAAGGCTTGGCATGATCCAGAAAAACACTCAATGGTGCATCTTATCTTTTCTCCATTTGACTTTGCTTTGAAGCAATTCAATGGCGTGCCCAAATTGAGACTACAAATACATGCATCCTATCCTCCATCCTGCAACAAACCAACCGCCAACACTTCCATTCCAGGCATCAACCATGGCTTCTCCTCGGCATCTGATGAAGCTTTCGGCTGCTCTTCTCCTCCTCTGTGTTGGCGTGTGTGTGGCTCGCAACAGTGACTTCTCCATTGTCGGCTACTCGGAGGAGGACCTGTCGTCCAACGACAGACTCGTCGAGCTGTTTGAGAAGTGGCTGGCCAAGCACCAGAAGGCGTACGCGAGCTTCGAGGAGAAGCTGCACAAGTTCGAGGTGTTCAAGGACAACCTGAAGCACATCGACAAGATCAACCGGGAAGTGACCAGCTACTGGCTCGGCCTCAACGAGTTTGCCGACCTCACCAACGTCGAGTTCAAGGCCGCCTACCTCGGCCTCAATGCTGCTCCGGCTCGTCGGGGCAGCAGCCGAAGCTTCAGGTACGAGGACGTGAGTGCCAGCGACCTGCCCAAGTCTGTGGACTGGAGGAAGAAGGGCGCGGTGACAGAGGTGAAGAACCAGGGGCAGTGCGGCAGCTGCTGGGCCTTCTCGACGGTGGCGGCAGTGGAAGGGATCAACGCCATCGTGACAGGCAACCTGACTGCGCTGTCGGAGCAGGAGCTCATCGACTGCAGCGTCGATGGCAACAGTGGCTGCAATGGCGGCTTGATGGACTACGCCTTCTCCTACATCGCGTCCAGTGGCGGGCTACACACCGAGGAGGCGTACCCCTACCTCATGGAGGAAGGCAGCTGCGGCGACGGTAAGAAGGCCGAGTCCAAGGCGGTGACGATCAGCGGCTTCGAGGACGTGCCGGCCAATGACGAGCAGGCGCTGATCAAGGCTCTCGCCCACCAGCCCGTCTCCGTCGCCATCGAGGCCTCCGGCAGGCACTTCCAGTTCTACAGCGGGGTAAGCATATCATCTTTCTTTTTCTTTCGAAAATGGGAGTACCCTGGCCTCTGCATCAGACTATGCACACAGCCATCCAACGTGTCACTCTTTCTAGCAACGGAAACACCATCCAACGTGTCACTGCCATGTGGCCCCACACCACATGTCGTTGCCTCACGTTGGATTTCAATCTTTGAAAAGAAGTTGGGATATGAAACCATTTCCTTTCTTGGTTGTTGCAGGGAGTTTTCGACGGTCCTTGCGGCGCGCAGCTAGATCACGGCGTGGCGGCGGTCGGGTACGGGTCGGACAAGGGGAAGGGCCACGACTACATCATCGTGAGGAACTCGTGGGGTGCGGACTGGGGCGAGAAGGGTTACATCAGGATGAAGAGGGGCACCAGCAACGGCGAGGGCCTCTGCGGCATCAACAAGATGGCCTCCTACCCAACCAAGGACAAGTGATGTTCCAGCCTCAAATCCTGCATCCAGAGGATTGAAGATTTGAACCATCCTTGAGAGTCCTTGTTCCCGATCTTTGCATTTCCCTGCTTTTTCTTTCACGTTTTTCCTTTTCTCAATGGTTCCTTTCGGTTAATGCGACGAACATGGACTGAAATAATAAAATTTATTTCCAAGTTTCTATTGAGATTGCTCAGCTGGTCTTGTCAACTTATGCTGAACATGTCTGAAACTTCAGAGGAAAGTGTGAGTGTGAGCACTTAACTGAAACCCAAGTCATTTTTTAGCATGTTTTGGAAGGACACCGGGACCAATTGTCCAATGTTCTGGAAAATTAATAAGGAGGTCTAGAAACTTCGGTTGGAATATTGCAACAAGAGCATGTCGGCCCAAACCTACCGTACTGTTCTATCTGCACTCACAGTTAAATTAAGCATAAATTTTGGTCTCCGGCTGCGCACTGAACTGAAACCCCAAGTCATTGTTCAACGATACTATTTCCTCCTGCTACGTACATTCATGCACTGTGGCTTGCATATATCGTTGTGTGGTCCAGCATATCGGCGATTGGGTAGGTGCTAATGCTATTGCAATTGGAGACCAACCTCCCACACCTCGCACATCAGCCTCCCAACAACTCTATATGCAACCACCAATTATAACAAAGGTGTATGTATGATCAATCGTCCACTTTATCATTGGACCAGGAGATATCCTTTTTGAATAACAAAAACAATCTAATCAATGGAGATTTTCCCATCTCTCTCTCCCTCCCTTTCTCTCCTGCGAGGCCAAAACAGATAGTCTTCAAAATGATAGGTATTTCCACCGCAAAAAAAGAAAATGAAACCTTTTAGAAAGGGAAAATATTCTGAGCACCCGATAGATCCCACACTAAAAGTCCACCGCCTTCCCTATGCGCCACGTGCCCATGTGAGTCTGCACCACCGCTCTTATTTTTCCTTATCTCCAAGGAAGCGACCCCATCCACATCTCCTTCCCCAACCTCTTCTCCTACCTCCACTACATCAAACCAAATGGCGTTGCTCCGCCACCGGCGCCCTTCCTCTTCTCCTCTCTCCTCCTTTCTCTCTTTCCCGAGGGATGCCGCCGCCAGAGCACCGTCGTCGCCGTCCTGGAGGAGTACCGGTGTGGACAGACATGGCTGATGCTTCCTCAAGGTCAGCTGCAAACGCCGGTACCAAGCGCAGCAGCAGTTCCTGCAACAGCGGCGCTGTTGCAATGGCGGCTGGGCATGGTGAAGTTTTCTACAGTATAGTCTTTCTTGAATAAAATCGCAACAAGGAGTTTGTTGCAGAAATACAGAGAAGAGGTCAGAGATGCTACTGTAAATTTTGCAACAAGGGTCTTTTTGCAAGAATACAAAGAAGTGGCAGGAGATATTGCAAGTTTTTGCAACTGAGATCTTGTTGCAGGAATTAGGTTTGCAACAAGAGTCTTGTTGCACGAAAAAGGAGAACACATTTTGCAACTGAGATCTTGCAGGAATGAGGTTTGCAACAAGGGGCAATGTTGCAGAAAAATAGAAAAGAGAAACGGACGGCTCACACCATACAATCGGACGGCTTGTGAGGCAGCGGATCTTTTTAAAAGATCTGTCGGTGGATGTGTAGCAGGCCCCTTTTAGAAAGCAACTATAAATCCATTAGAATAAGATCAAGGGTTTTTATCATTTTTGCCACTAGTTGTGTCCCACTACTCAGTTTTGCCATTAGAAATTACAACTACTCAAAAATGCCATCGATCCGTGAGATGTTTGCTCAAAAATGCCATCGTTCCGTTAGATGTTTCCTCAAAAATGCCATTAGACATCGTTATTTTCACATCAAACTCATTGACCATGTTATATGACAAAAATAAGCCTAGACCCACATGTCAGTTCTCTCTATCTCACAATGATAAGTGTGGCCCCACTTGTCAGGAGTAACCAAGCGAATAATTTTATAGGAAAATAAGAACGTCGTTGGGATCAAGTGGGCCCCACACTTTATTGTAGTAAGATAGAAGGAGAGCTGGCATGTTGGTTTATAGGTATTTATGTCATTATAACATAGCAAAAGAGATTTGAGAACACAATAATGGTGCCCAGTGGCATTTTTGAACATGTGCCTAACAAAGCGATGGCATTTTTGAGCAGTTGAAATTCCTAGTGGCAAAACTGAGTAGTGGGACACAACCGATGGCATAAATGATAAAAACCCTAAGATCAAAGGCAGTAAATTAAATCATCAATGGTTTGACACCGTGTAAGCCTCCATAGAATCGGGAAGAATTCAGTATCCACTACTATAGACGCAAACAACACTAAACCCTCATCACTGACCTGCGAGCATGCATCGGTCAGAGATGAGGCTCATCACTGACCGGCCATGAAATGCTCATTAGTTATAAAACCCGTAGTTATAAGTCCTTGAATCCTTTTTTAGAACGAAGGCTCAAGAAGAGCCCAGCTTTGAATTAACAAGCCATCAACCGGCCAGGATTACAAGATCACCATCTTACAAGAAAAAGCAAGAAGAGAAACAAGCGGCTGATACAAGGAGCAAAGCGAAACAGATTCAAAGGCAGCAGCGATAGCAAGCACGCCATGCTGCCGCCAACACCCTACAAGACGACCTACACCAACCGGACAAGCTACGGACTTGAGAGGATGCACCACCGCGCAAGCTTCGTGATCGTAGCCAAACTCAAAGACAGCACTAACACTCCTCTGGAACTGCCACTGCAAAGGGCCCCTGCCCTCTCATCCTGGCTCGAAGGATGCCGCACCGGCAGGCGGCAGCTCGGTTCACCCTAGAACCCAGACGAAGACGTCCAACCTGCGCATGAAGAAGGAACTACAAGCAGACCTGCTAGCACAGAGCACACCATTCCGAGCATCGTCGTCGTCCGCGGTTAAGCCACACCGAAGGGCTAGAGCTGTCGACCACAGTCGCAACAACAAGGGTAACAGTGATGAGCCACCGAAGAAAAGGCAGTGAAGCGTCGAGCCAAGCTGCCACCCGCCACCATCACACCCACAACTCGACTCTCTCGCCGCCCCTGCGATCCCCGGACTGCGCCTCCAAGAAGGAACACGACACGGATGTGTCGTCACCGCCCGAATCAGGGGACCTAGGCTTTCACCTAGCAGGGAACGGAAGGAGGGGGAGAAGGATCCTCACCACAGCCTCCAGGAAGGGGTACGGCGCCCAGGGCGTCGCTTGCAATGTGGCTGCGCCGTCCAGGGGTTTCCCCTGGATCCAACCCCACTCAACAAGATCCGCGCTGCCGGCACCCGGGAAGAACGGCCTAAGCCACTAGGACCCGGATCCGGCCATGGAAGGAGCAGATCGGGGCAGAGAGGATGAGATGCATCTGGCGACGGCAACCGCGCAGGCGAGGCCGCACACCAGCGACCGTGGACCGACGCCGCCTCGTCCCTCGTGAGACCGAGGGAGGCACCTCACCATCTCCCGCCGAACTGGCCCGCCGCCCGGGCCACCCGGCACTCTCCGCCCGGGGCCGCCGCCCCGGATGCCGAGGCCCTCCACTCTATGTGGAGCCGCCAGATCCCCCGCCGCGACCTTCATCGGTGTTGAGCGCACGCCGGCGCACACCTCTGGCGGCGGCGGAGGGGAAGGGGAGGGGGAGGAGGGGTGCGGCGGCGGCGGTTAGGGTTTCCCCCGAGTCGCCTCGAAGGAGATGACGCGGGGGCGGGGGGGGGGGGGTCCTTGAATCCTTCACTGGGTAGTTATCACAAATGGGCTAATATATGGACAGTAAGGATGAGTCAAGGGGTCAGCCATGGTATTTCACTGACAGGTTGCCCTGCTTGACCTGTTGGTGGTGTAGGTACTTTCACTGACCTCCATTTTTGTAGTTATCCGTGATGACTCTCCCGTCAAAATGTTGGACGTTATCAGGTGTATTCCTTCACATGCCATTTTGGCCAGCTGCGGAGGTGGTGAGCTGCCTGTCTCTTGATAGTTGCGGCCTGTTAGTTTTGTGTACTCCTAGTCTGAAATGCTTTTTCAAAGCCTCCTAATCCACCGTTACGTGTAAATTTGATCAATGCATTATGTCCAAAACACAAATTGCATGTGTGTCCAAGGTCCATTATGTCGCCCTTGTTATTTTTGTCAATGCAATGAAGCATCGTTGTACCTGTGGAAGTGCTAATTATATATATATATATATATATATATATATATATATATATATCTTTCATAGATGGATCGAAGATGGATGTATGAGAATAGGGCGATCGATGATTTCGTCCAAAAGTCAGAAGGGTTTCTTCAAGTCACCCTCTAACACATGGAGGTCAATGGAAGATGAAAAGATGTGTTCTGATGTAGGGTAGAGACCCTATGTGGCTCAATCTTCACGAACTGGAGGTGGATTCAAGGAGGAACACAAATAACACAAGGGGGAAATGTGGGAAATCACAAGGAAAAACACGTTAATGGACAAGATCCACACCAAGTACTCCTCAAATCACAAGCAATACATGGGATGCATCAAGATCCCAAAACAACAAGGGAAATAAAGATACAAAGATAGTTTGTCCAAATCTCACGGAGAGATGGGTCTTGCATCCAAGATGGATCTTCCCGTGTAGGGGTCTTGTATCCCTAGATGGATCTTCCCATGTAGGGGTTGTACTCCATGGAGTCTTCTCTCTAGGAGGAATCTCACAAGAGGAGATACATGAGCTAGACTCTATGATTTGTGTTCTATCTGTTGGGGAACGCAGTAATTTCAAAAAAAATCCTACGCACACGCGAGATCTATCTAGGTGATGCATAGAAACGAGAGGGGAGAGTGTTGTCCACGTACCCTCGTAGACCGTAAGCGGAAGCGTTATGACAACGCGGTTGATGTAGTCGTACGTCTTCATGATCCGACCGATCCTAGCACCGAAGGTACGGCACCTCCGCGATCTGCACACGTTCAGCTCGGTGACGTCCCACGAACTCTAGATCTAACTGAGGTCAAGGGAGAGTTTCATCAGCACGGCAGCGTGATGACGGTGATGATGAAGTTACCGACGCAGGGCTTCGCCTAAGCACTACAACGATATGACCAAGGTGGAAATCTGTAGAGGGGGCACCGCACACGGCTAAACAATCAACTTGCGTGTCTATGGGGTGCCCCTGGCCACGTATATAAAGGAGGGGAGGGAAGAGGTGGCCGGCCCTAAGGAGGCGCGCCAGGTGTGGGGAATCCTACTAGGACTCCCCAGTCCAAGTAGGATTCCCCTCCTCTTTCCTATTCGGAGTAAGAGAGAAGGAAAGAGAGGGAGAGGGAGAAGGAAAGGGGGGCCGCGCCCCCACCCCTTGTCCAATTCGGTTTGGGCAGGGGGGAGGCGCGCGCCACCTCTTGTCCCTTCTCCCCTCTCTCCACTAAAGCCTAATAAGGCCCATTACTTCTCCCAGTGAATTCCCGTAACTCCCCGGTACTCCGAAAAAATACCCGAATCACTCGGAACCTTTCTGATGTCCGAATATAGCCTTCCAATATATCGATCTTTACGTCTTGACCATTTCGAGACTCCTCGTCATGTCCGTGATCTCATCCGGGACTCCGAACACCCTTCGGTACATCAAATCACATAACTCATAATAACAATCGTCATCGAACGTTAAGCGTGCGGACCCTACGGGTTTGAGAACTATGTAGGCATGACCGGGACTCATCTCCGGGCAATAACCAATAGCGGAACCTGGATGCTCATATTGGTTCCTACATATTCTACGAAGATCTTTATCGGTCAAACCGCATAACAACATACGTTGTTCCCTTTGTCATCGGTATGTTACTTGCCCGAGATTCGATCGTCGGTATCATCATACCTAGTTCAATATCGTTACCGGCAAGTCACGTTACTCGTTCCGTAATGCAACATCCCGCAACTAACTTATTAGTCACATTGCTTGCAAGGCTTATAGTGATGTGCATTATCGAGAGGGCCCAGAGATACCTCTCCGACAATCGAAGTGACAAATCCTAATCTCGATCTATGCCAAATCAACAAACACCATCGGAGACACCCCTAGAGCATCTTTATAATCACCCAGTTACGTTGTGATGTTTGATAGCACACTAAGTGTTCCTCCGGTATTGGGGAGTTGCATAATCTCATAGTCATAGGAACATGTATAAGTTATGAAGAAAGCAATAGCAACAAACTAAATGATCATAGTGCTAAGATAACGGATGGGTCAAGTCAATCACATCCTTCTCTAATGATGTGATCCTGTTAATCAAATGACAACTCATGTCTATGGTTAGGAAACTTAACCATCTTTGATTAACGAGCTAGTCAAGTAGAGGCATACTAGTGACATTCAGTTTGTCTATGTATTCACACATGTACTAAGTTTCCGGTTAATACAATTCTAGCATGAATAATAAACATTTATCATGATATAAGGAAATATAAATAACAACTTTATTATTGCCACTAGGGCATATTTCCTTCAGTCTCCCACTTGCACTAGAGTCAATAATCTAGTTCATATCGTCATGTGATTTCACACCAATAGTTCACATCTTTATTTGATTAGTTCACATCTTCATGTGACCAATACCTAAAGGGTTTACTAGAGTCAATAATCTAGTTCACATCGCTATGTGATTAACACCCAAAGAGTGATCATGTTTTGCTTGTGAGAGAAGTTTAGTCTACGGGTCTGCAACATTCAGATCCGTATGTATTTTGCAAATTTTCTATGTCTACAATGCTTTGCACGGAGCTACTCTAACTAATTGCTCCCACTTTCAATATGTATCTAGATCAAGACTTAGAGTCATCCATATCGGTGTCAAAGCTTGCATCGACGTAACTCTTTACGACGAACTATTTATCACCTCCATAACCGAGAAACATTTCCTTATTCCACTAAGGATATTTTTGACCGATGTCCAGTGATCCACTCCTGGATCACTATTGTACCCGTCGTTGGTTTGTCACGGCAGATGTCCTAGCGTAAGGACTTAGTCGTGGATCCATCGCAACGTAGTAGCTTACAGGGGTTAAAGCGGAACAAGGGATGCAAGGAATTATACTGGTTCGGCCCCTTACGGTGAAGGTAAAAGCCTACTCCAGTTGTGATGGAATTGCTAGGGTTTCGATGACCAGGAAGCAAATCCGCTTTGCCTGGCTCTTGAGTTGTTGTTTGTTCTCCTTAAACCGCCGCCGGTTCGTCCCCTTATATACACAGGTTGATGCCCGGCGGTTTACAGAATCCCGAGGCCGGCTCATAAACGTGTCCGGCTCGGTTTCTACCTTTTCTTGTCTTACAACACAAGTTAGATATCATATGGAGGTTTATGTCTACGGGCCCTAATCCGCCTTTGGGCCCCAGGCCTCTATGTTAGATCTCCTCCGTAAAGCGTCATACTCCTTGTCTTCATGGGCTTCAAACATGACTAACTCATTGTGGGCATAACCCGGCCCCTCATGGCCGGTTTATACTTAGTAGTAATATCCCCAACATTAGGTCCTAGATTGATTTGAACCTGTTCATGTCAATCTTCAACACTTAGAAAATTCCTCCTTCAGCACCTTCGCATAAATCTTGTAAACCGCTATGATGTCATCTTCCAGGTTCATAATAAACCACCATGACATCACCTGTTATTAAAAATTGTATATCTCACCTTCATTAATGAGCCTCCGACAATCGAGGCGACAACTCTGTCACATATCCAACTTTTGGGCTCCTCGACTTTCGCGCCTGTCACGTATCCCTTCACCTTATAAATAAGACCAAGGGGTACTTTTCATCCCCCCCGTGCCTCCTCGCTTATTCTTCCTTGTGCCGACCTGACCCTTACGCGCAGCCGCCGTCGTCAAGCTCCGCCCTCGACTTCATCTCCGGCCGCTGCATCAACCTGAACGTACTAGAGAAACGCGACGCGCCTTCGCTATTTCGCCAACAATAGTAAGTTTCCCTTTTCCTTGCTCTAGATCCGCCATTAGGGTTTCGGTGTTCATCAAAGCTCGAAGTTGTTCTTCTCTGTTCATCTCCGTAGTGTAAATGGCGATCTCAGATCTGACATTTTCTTGCGCAGTCGTAGTTATAATTCCTTTTTGCATCCTTAGAACATCTTCTTCGTATAGAAAAAACTCATCTGGACCCAATGAACTACTTAAACACCTGTATTTTGAGTCTGAATATATTTTGATTTACTGATACACTGCAGATCTGAAATTACCATATCGATATGTGAAACTTGTTTTTCCCTTACTTAGATATTTTAGATCTGTACCTTCCATACCAATGTAGGCAGTTTAACTTTTTTTTAGAAAATAATAATCCGGCAGGTAGAAGATGATAATCTGGCAGGTACCATTAGTCCCCTCTTAAACCGCCGATTCTTTTATCTTTGTAACCCCTCCAATGTCAGGCTCCGGTTTAACAATGTGCATCCGCCTCCGTCTTCTCCTTCTGATCTTGCGTCGCTTTATGCTTGTCTGTCATAAACCTTAAACCAGCATTTGATATTTTTCCAGCTTTTCATTTGAAATGGCCAAACAATTTTATGCTTGTAACTGGGTCCCTTCCCGGGCTACTGAAGAGCAACTAACCGGATGCGTTGCAACCGGCGTTTTAGCAAAGAAAGAAGTCATCCACTGGAGGGCCAATGGTCCGGAAAATCCTCCTGAGCCCAAGGATGGAGAAGTAGTCGCGTTCGTTGACCACCTGGGTCGAGGGTTTAGCCCTCCCGGATCAAAAAAAAATCTGAGATGTGCTTGCTAGCTTCCAAATCCATCCTTAGGACATCAGACCAAACTCTGTGTCCAATGTTTGCAATTTCCAAGTATTTTGAGAGGCTTATCTTCAAGAAGAGCCCACAGTTGAACTGTTTAGGGATTTCTTCTACTTGAACCGTCGTACAGAGTTTACAGACGGACCCAATACTGAACTTGGTGGAATGGCTATTCAAAAGAGGAAGGATGTTAGTTTCCCTCACGCCAAGCTTCATAGTCACCCCAAGGATTGGAGTCAGACTTGGTTTTATTGCCGAGATACGTCTCCAACTGATCAGAATCCTCTGCCGGGTTATCGTCCTCACCGGCTTAGCAACACACATCCATTTCCTCAGAGGCTGACTGCAAAGGAATGATCCAACTACGCAGCACAACTCTCAAAACTCAGAGCCTTTATGGCAAACGGTTTAACAGGAGTTGACTTTGTTCGCTGCTGGATATCCTGGAGCATTCTGCCTTTAAGCCGGCGCCCTGATTTAATGTGTGAGTACACAGGGGACTTGAAAGATCCTCAATGCCATATTAACATTCAGCTAACAGAGGCTGTCAAGAAAATATTGAATGAACCGGAGGCTGTTTGCAGCAAGGCAGGGCTAAGTCCTTTCTGCACTTCGAATAAACAGCCAATTGTAAGAACCATATAACCTTTTGTTTTAGCTTGATCCCTTTAAATATTCTCTCAAAAAAATTTCCATCTTTGACAGGGCGATGATCCGTTCTGGAAGAAGAAACCACAGGACAAACCGGCCAAGACGCCTCGCCCCAAGACCAAGGTTACTAAAAACCTGCCAAGAAGAAAAACGTTGAACCCTCTGAACCGAACATTGATGATGACCCGGATAATCCGGACTCAGAGGTAGAACTTGACTCTCTTGGTTCGTTTTTCATACACCTCATTGACAATGACTATTATCAGGATGACGTTGAAGGCAGCCAAGCCGATGTCGCAGAGGTAATTATTCTTTCCTCCGGTTCAGATCCTCTGCCAACACAGAAAATCCATCAAGCAAACCAGAAAGTAAGATTTTCTCACCCCTAGCTCACTTGGATCCAAACTTTCTTTTGAAGAAGCAGCAACACAAAGCTCGCCGCACAACCTGGCACAGCGGCCAAGTAGTCACTTCAGCACTTCAGCCGGTTTACCGAACACTCCGGTTCGGAAACGTCAACCTGAGGTCTCACATACTTCTGATACTTCTTATCCCAAGGTAGGCTATTTCCGACAACCTCTTAATCCGTCCGATTCAAATTATCAGGGAACGCCTCATTCATCATCTGGCGAGTCAATGACCACACGGCTCCCTCCTCTTAAGACTGTTCCTGGGTAAACGCTTTGAACTTAACCTTTTGACACTTTATACTTGTGTGTTATACTAACCTTTATATATTTTCGTTTCAGAGCCAAGGTCAGGCCCAGCAAAAAGGCCAAATTGAATAAACCAGCGGATGATAACCCGACTGATGATAACCCGGCTGAAGATAATCCAGAACAGTTTTGAGACGAACGTTGATGACATACATGATGATCCGCCACCAGAACACCATGATACCTTTGCTGAACCGACGGAAGAGGATCCCACCGGCCGTGCTACTGACTCGCCAAGCCTAGCCAAAGCCGCAGATAAACCGCCAAGCCCGGCCAAAGCCGCTGAGGAACAATCAGACGACGTCATTGTCACTCGCATCGGCCACACCAGCCCTGGCAATCCTATCGCTTTATCAAAGCATAGTGCCAAGGAAGAGTTTTCTGCTATGGACAAGGGCAAGTGGAAAACGGATTTATCCAGCTATGCCCACCTCAACACTCAAGAGATTCATTCTAGTTTCTTGAACCGGTGTCTTCCAGTTATGCACGTTGTTGCCATGTCATTCGCTTGTGTGTTGTATCTTATTATGTCATCATGTGCATTGCATCGTCATGTTTTTAAAAACTTGCATTCGTCCGGGTTTTCCCAGTTCTCCCCATTGTCCATTCTGAGCCCAACCACACTCGCACACGCCCGCGACATGTCCGAAATAGTATTTTATAAGTGGCCGGAAAATGTTCTCGAAATGGGTTGAAAGTTGGCATGTGGTGTTGTTTTGTTGTCAGTAGGCCACCTGCCAAGTTTCATCGCATTCGGAGTCCGTTTGACGTCCCAACGGATAACTATAGCGACAATATAGCCGGTCTTTTCGTCGGACGTTTTCGGTCTCCGAAAACTGCTGCCGGGTCTCTCTCTCTTCTCCCGCAGCCCTCGGCCTTCTACATAGTCACAACCAGCCCACCTAGGCCTACCTATCCTCCCTCTCGATCGGATCCATCGGTCGCGATCAGAGGCTCCAACCCCCCCCCCCCCCCCTTTTATCTTTGGCCTTTCATCAAACCCCTCGCGCGTCCGAAAGCTGTCCCGAACCCGAACCGCTCAGTCGTGACCATTGGGTCCGGATCATCCCCAAGCATCCCTAAAATTTCTTCATTTCTTTGTTTGGACGCCCTAGTCTATTTATCCGGATTCATCTGATTAAAATCAAAGGGACCAAATGCCCCTATAAAAATCCACTTGCTATATATATAAGACCACCACCTACCAAATCAACCTAACCCTGTTAGAATCTAGGATGGTTGTCCCATCCATACCTCCTCCCTGCCGCCACTCCACCTGGATCCTCGGGATCCATCCCGGACCAACCAGCGAGCCCACCTCCTCCTGCTTTGATCCCCGAAGGGATCGAGAGAGCTGCCGCCGCCTCGTCACCTCCCGCGCCTCTCGACCCCCGCCTCCTCTGCATGCATCTCACCGGAGCAAGCCCCGTCCCGATCCAGCCGTCGCCGGCGAACAACAGCAGCACCTGAGCCCCCCGCTCCCTGCCTCCTCACACCGGCGACCAACCCGACGACACCAGGCCCTGTCTCGCGCCCCTGTTTTTTTTCCTTCGTCTCCCTCGCTGCTCCCTCTGTCTCACCCGATTCTCTCTCTCTCTCTCTCTCTCTCTCTCTCTCTCTCTCTCTCCCTCTCTGTTCTCTGTAACAGCGCCGTCTTCAACCTCGTCGAACCAGGCCACCCCGGCCAGCCTTCCGCCACCTGCAAGCCAACCCCACCGCCGGCCGCCCTTCCCCATCTCGATCGGATCCAGGACCCCGCCGCCTCCAGCCACCTCTCCACGGTCATGGCACCGCTGGAGGTTCCTTGCCTCGAGCCTCTGCCACGACCAGCACCCGACCAGCAGGTCGCCAGCGCGCCCGATGCCTCCTCCTCGCGCATGCCTGGCCGCGCCACCGGACCTCGCAGGTCGCCGTGCCCTGCCATCTCCGTCTCTCTTCTTCCCTTCCCCTGTTTCTCTCTGAACTCTGTCTTTCTTCAGGCAACAACAGCCTCCTTCAACCTCGTCGCCTCAAGCCCCTGCTTCGTCTCCTCCTACGTGGATCCATTCGCCCTCGCGTCGTTCCCACGGGATCAGGCGCGTTCCGGCCGGGAAGAGCCCCGCCGCTGCGACCTCCTGCATCCTGCCGCCATGGCGCCACTGCCGTTCTCCTTCAGCGAGACTAGTAAGCTTGCACGTGCAATGCACGTCTTGCTTGCACATGCAAAGGTAAATAACGACAAACCATGATTAGATCAATGGTGGGCATAGGGTCCATTGATTTCTCAAGAAACATACTATGAGCAGAAAATAAATGTAATATAAATGAATAAAGAATTGGTAAGAAAAAATATGATCCGAATAAAGGTTGCATTATGATGGAGAAAAATGTAACATATGTTTTGGATAACAGTGCCCAACCATGTTATGAGTTTCGTACAGGCACTTGAAATTTGATTGTGAGATATTCTCTATTCCTAGTCGATAATGCATAAAAATACAACTGAAAAGGGATATAAAAACCAAGCAATAATCAGCTTGGGCAACATTATCTCATCTCTGTTGAGATGTCTTCACCAAGATTCCGTTCTCTGCTTTCTCTTTACCCAACTTAATTACTGGAAAGGTATTTAAGTTGCTCATTGGTCAGCACACTACATGGGAGATCAATAATACTACCACTGTAAATCACTAAAAGGAGAGGACACTTCGCAAACATGTCTCATATTTCAGTATACTACTTTAGTACTTACCGCAGGTGTGGGAAGATGACAACAACAATCAAAAAAAGGTTTCTTGTCCCTGTAAAATCAGTGAATTGTTATATCTAAATCACATATTTGCTCCATTCAGTTGAACTAATTTTGACGAAGATCAATTTCAGGTCTAAAATTTCAAGCCTAATGAAAAACAAAATGCAATAGACATAACTGAATAATGGGTACATGATAGTAGGTTAAATAAGCCCATACAACTTGTGGTCTATGGAAATAAGAATTAGAATTCAAGCTCATACAAGTAAATAAATAGATTATCAAAAAGCTATATCAGGTTACAGAGCAACAATAGTGCTACCATGAGGTTGCAGTGAGGAATAGTGGAAAAGGAATAAAAAAATTGTGTAAGCATGAGAGCAAACTTCCTCCAATAATTTTTGTGTCAGTCACATAGCAGGTGCATTCCTGTTCTGATTAAATCAGATAACCAATGATGGAATAATCCCATTAAAGGGGATAGTTGCATTATTGTTCATGTTTTTCTTCACCGCAAAGATCATATATCTGAGTGTAGCCTCTGCAACTAACTTTCATCACCTCCCGGACCGTCATGGTAGGTTGTTGATAACAACAACAGTAACACAATCGCCGCGAGAAAAATGTGTGATGTAGCACAATGGTGACACCAACGCCTCCCGGCTGTGCCCAGCTGTGGCAACTGCCACACCCCACTGCCACCGGACGGCGCCCCCATCCAGGAGTACACAAGTTGCCCCACGCCAAGCGAGATCTTTCAAATCTTCTCTATCATTGTCATTGCAAAAGGACTTTCATCAGTGGCTCGCTGACAATCTCCCCCAAACCCTACAAGAGATTCAAGTAAGTTTAAACTTCCATTTTGCACATGTGCAATTGAGTCACTCACCTTGCTAGATTAGGTCAGATCTATTATCCATACCTAAGCCCTCCGAATTATTGTATTTTCCTGGCCAGATAATGGATCAACAAGCTTGTCCCTTCATATTGTCAAACACGGGCTGACTGGATCATCTACTTTGGTCATTCAAATTATAAAACACAATCATGATATTGAAATCTCATCTCATTCCATCACGTGAGCTTTTCCCAGTTTTTTTTAAAGAGCTTTTCTCAGTTTTGGACAAACTGAATGACGGTGACGATTTGTATATTGTAGCTTTTTCTTTCATACACTTCACTGAGTAGATGGGAGAGCGCGCTGTGCCCTATGTTCAACCCCAAAAACCTTGATTCAAGGTTTGTAGGTCATAGTAGTTGTCATCACTCGCAAGCTTGCTTGTGCACTTTAAAAAACTGCATGACGAAGCACATCAAGAGCAGCAAAGGTGCTCTCAAGTTGTTATGCATATCATATGGCACATGTAGGACAACAAAATGACAGTCATCAAGGAAAATATATAATTACCAAATCAACCCCAAATCAGCACTCGCATCTCCATCTATGTATCAGACTACTTGGAACTGAACTGAATGTAAAGCAAGATTTAAGTGTTGACCATTAGTCCTCAATGTCCCATGTGTTCTCCATCCTGCTCCTGATTTTACTGTCCTACTCTAGTTCGTAGTCTAAATTTAGTTACTGGTTGCACTCACCCCTAAGTGAACACTAAAAGTTTTAACAGGATAAATCACACAGATATATCATTAATTACCTTAGTCAATAGAGTCCTGGAATTGGGTCACAAGATCCTGACAAAACTGACCGGAGTTTTCGTAGTTCTCTGAAACTTTTCATGTCTGGTTCGCTACTACTCACAGTTCTTTCTTGGATTAAATAAGCCCCATGAAAGCAAATTTTCTTGGGGTATACGACTGAAAAGAAGGTTGTAAAATTCATCAAAATCATCTAGAACAAAACAGTATGACATACTTTTTGCGCAAGTACTGTAAAAACAAGTATTACCTGTCCTAGCCTTTCTTTCTCAACAGTCTCTGGCTTGTACTGAAAAAACAGTATGACGTACTTTTTTACTCCTACAACTACCTTCGTGATGATCCGAAGAAAGTGTCGCAGACACTATGCACATTTATTTTGTTGGATTGTGCAGATCCAATTGAGCAGTCCCTAAAGCTGGAAGGACTTGAGAGAATTCAGTACACTATTATTAGGAGCCAACAATTCCGTTTCAGAACACAATTGCTATAGATATATGATGCTGAAAATTCCGTTCTTAAAATATCCTTCATATTTAAACTCGACATATCTAGAAAATGAGAGCTTTGGCCTTCTTCTGTTAACATGAAAGTAGCAGCTAGCAGCCATGTTGCAACTCCATATTTTAGACGCTTTCAATGAATACACAAGACATGCAAGGACCGCTCACAGTTTCGGCGGCAATGTGAGCAAAACAAGTCAGCAAGCACATAATGATTTCTAGGCTGAGAAGAGTGTAGATAGACGTGCATAACAAGTATTCCTATATACGACCCTTCACCACTTATCTGCTTCTAAAACAAACCATATACTAAAAGCTGGAATACAGATCACGAAAATGTTGCGATAATTCTGATTTTTGCAGTTGACAGAACAGTATTAGTAGAAGGTAAGTAGTATTGTTCTGGAAATTTAGTGAAACGGAAGCGTGATTAGCATATCAAAATACCGTATTAATCGACCCATTGTATTTGGAAGAATAGGGCGGCATATCTCACGGGGTCATCCATGATCGCAGTGGATGTAAATCGCTTGGTGATCGGTGATGAACTGGGGCGAGATGGACGCACCCGATGGACGTTTTGAGCACAGTACTTGACACAATAGCCTTGATCTTTGCGACCCCTCTCCAAAGCTGCCTTTCTATCCTGAAATCTCCCGAAAAAACCAAACTCTGAGACAGATGGTAGCCGGTGAGGGGAACTGACCACATGCTGCTGAAGTAAGCTTCTGCTTTTTATGTTCCGAGAGGTCAAATTTCAGGCTGGTTCTAGTGATACTTATCAGCCTAAAACTACTTGGTCACATATGGACATGAAGTCCAACTGATTGTCCGGTAGCTAAATAGTTCAAACTTTTTCACTACACGGTTTGTGACTAATAAGTCAGTCATATGTTAGTACTACACAGTGCTTAATGACATTTTAGTTTTTTTGCAAAAAAAAAGAATTATAGCAATTGGAGTTCACTTGTTCGTTTTTTCTCTAACTAATGAGAAACAAATAGGATCTGCTTTCTTGCTAAAAATTCTTTAAGCAAGGGATCAACATAACTTCCGTCAAATTTATGAAATCATGTGATGCTAGATAACAATAACAGCATCAAACTCTACAAAATAAATGCCTCGGCATTTAAAAAAAAAATCCATGATGAGCTCATTGATGAGAAGCAGACAAACACTATGCCAATAAATAATTACCACTACCTAAGCATCATTGAGCTACATACTATGACACTCTTGTTTATTCAGTAGAAGAGCAAGAAAAGTCTTCCTTTCAGCGTGATAATTGTAAATATTTCAGATGCAGAAGAGTAGGAAAAGAATTTACCAATGGATGAACAGTTTCAATATGAAAATACTTATGTGCATTATAAAGATTATTCAGTTTATGGAACTTTAAAAAGTAATAACATGGCAAAAGCTTTTATATTGTCTTCAGAGGATAAAACAACCATGCATGTTTGAAAAAAGTTCAGAATCAAGTTGTAAACCAGATACCTTTCTAGTTGCAATACCTCCTTCAGCATCCTCTTTCTTGTTGTAGGAAAAAATAAGCTTGAATAATGATCCAAGAGCAAAGGCGTTGGGACTATCAGTGCCACCCATCAGCAGCATTGTCGACTTATATTTCTTCCTCATTGGACCATCACATACTATGTTCTTCTTAACTATCACCTACTCAAGGCAGTTGCAGAGCTTTGCATATAATTTCATATTATTTCAACATAAATAGCACAGCTTATCAAATAACCCAGTATAAAGATATATGCATGAATTTCAGCACAACACAAAGATCTAAACTTCATGCTTTTACAAGGGTAGTAGTAGATGAACACTATACCACTACAATAACTGACAATAGTATCTGAATTGTGGAGCACGACCAGAATGTTCAGAAAAGACGCATGACATTTACCTGAACATGGATAACCTGTTCGTCAATCAAGAAGGCATGTCTCTTCAGAGAATAATATTCAGTTTCGCTGGTTAAAACTGCTTCTTGCTTTTAACTGCATTTCGCTCAAATTAGCCTAACCTCAAAACTGAGGACAGATCAGTCTACTGCTATTGCAGCAAGCAAAATGAAATTCATTCAAAAACAGAAGATAACATAGAGAGCAAGCATGACATGGTGGATAAAATGCGACAGATCGGTAGCTGGTACTCCCTCTGTAAACTATTCCCTCCGTCCCAAAATTCTTGTCTTAGATTTGTCTAAATACGGATGTATCTAGTTACGTTTTAGTGTTAGATACATCTGTATCTAGACAAATGTAAGACAAGAATTTTGGGACGGAGGGAGTAATATAAGAGCATTTAGATCACTAATATAAAACTGGTTCAATGTGATACGAATTGCAACAGATGTCAACACCTATGAAGCTACAAACGGGCAACTCCCAGTTCATTGAAGTATACCACAACTGTATATATACTGCTAAGGACATACAAAGATCAGAACCAAGAATAGGAAGTGGTGGTAACCTGACTGTAGCTGCGACTGCGGCGGTTTCAAGATGGCCTAGGCGAGGCGGTGGAGAACCGGCAGGCATCGTGGGGAGTGTGGTCGCGAAGGGGCCAGCGGTGGGGCGTCGTGGTCGCTGTTCGGGGATGGCCTGAGTTGGGAGAGGCGTGCGTTTGTGGAGTGCGAGTGGGGGTGGGCAGCAGCCGGCGTCACCGTGCGCGCCGCAAGGAAGCAGAACCCGGCGGCCACCTCGACCCTCCTCGCCGCCTTCCGTCTCCGCCTCCACCTCGACCGCGCGCACCGTAAGGAAGCAGAACCCGGCCTCCACCTCAACCCTCCGCACCGCAAGGAAGCAGGACCCGGCGGCCATCTCGTTACTCCCCCGCCTCCGCCTCACCGCCTTCCGAGACACCGCGCTCACCCTCCACCTCCTCGTCCGCGGCGGAGGAGGCCAAGCTGACCGGCGGTGGCGGAGGAGGGCGAGGATTTAGGGCGGCGGGCGGCGGCGGAGGCCGAGTGGATAGGCGGGCGGCGGACGGGGCGGACGACGGGGGAGGATCAGCGTCCGCTGGGAGGTGGAGCGGGTGAGGTCGTGGTGCGGGCGTGGCGTGCGGAGCGGTTTTTGTTTTTCGAAGCAGCGGGTAGGATTAGCGATCGATAGTGTGGGCGTGGCTTAATTCCGTGGCTTGCAGCGTTAAACACGAAACGATTAGGAGCCATTAGATTTTGATGATGGATGGATGTGATTGTTTGGATCTGCCCCTCTCTTCCTTTTATAGTGGTAGTAGATGCAGCAGCGCTGCATCGAGCGCATGACCACCACGCGCGTGGGTCACCAGCTGGACTCCAGATCAGGCCCAGCGCGCTTCCTTCCCACCGACTTGGGCTTGGCCCATGGTGAGGGCACCCCGCACCCCTCCTTTTTTCCCTCCTGTTGGGCTAGTCTGCCAGATTTGGCCTGTATATTTTTTAGGCTCTGTGAATTTCTGTAATTATCCAGTGCACGTTGTTTTGTAGAAACCCCCCTAAGCTTCATGCATTTAATAACTCATGAACCGTGCATTGGATTAAAACAAACTTTATATGTAAAATGCTTAGAATTTTGTGCAGTTTCATAATATGCCACTTTCATCCATGTTTAAAATGATGTTTGTTTAAATTTGCTTAAATAACTTGCTAAAATGATTTATTTCACAACTAAATAACCGTAGCTCCAAATTTAATAAACTTTATATGTAAATGGGGTGAAAAAATGCATAGATTAACATGGTGGCATTACTTTGCATGTTTAATAACTCTAAAATTGTGTTTAGGGCAGAACAATACCAACCTTAAAATATGCATATGAGGATTTTCCAGAAGTGTCGTTGGTTATTTCCGTCCTCATTTAAACTTGACCAGTAGTTAGTTTACTTATGCTTCACCCCTTGCCATGTTTAATAACATTTAATATTGTTGAGTACATAACCGAGAGTGAACTAAATGTTTGAATGTGGTGCTTTCTTCAATATGCAACTCATTGCATATTGAGCTCCACTTAACTTGTAGTTTTGCTTGTGCACTTTGCCATGCCATGTTTCATTAAACCGGACATGCATCATACTTGGTTGTGCATCATGCCATGTTCATGTGATGGTTGTTTACTATGTTGCTTGCTTCTTTCCGGGTTGCTTCTCTCGTTAGCTTCGGTTCTGTTCCGGAGTTGTGAGGATTCGTTCGACTACGTCCGTTTGCCTTCTTGATGGACTCGTTCTTATTTCTTGCGGGATCTCAGGCAAGATGACCATACCCTCGAAATCACTTCTATCTTTGCTTGCTAGTTGTTCGCTCTATCGCTATGTCGCGCTACCTACCACTTGTTATATCATACCTTCCATATTTGCCATGTCAAGCATCTAACCTTCCTTCCTAGCAAACCATTGTTTGGCTAAGTTACCGCTTTTGCTCAGCCTCTCTTATAGCGTTGTTAGTTGCAGGTGAAGCTGAAGTTTGTTCCATGTTGGAACATGGATATGTTGGGATATCACAATATCTCCTATTTTTAATTAATGCATCTATATACTTGGTAAAGGGTTGAAGCCTCGGTCTTATGCCTGGTGTTTTGTTCCACTCTTGCCATCCTAGTTTCCGTCATACCGGTGTTATGTTCCTTGATTTTGCGTTCCTTACGTAGTTGGGTGTTATGGGAAACCCTTGACAATTCGCTTTGAATAAAACTCCTCCAGCAAGGCCCAACCTTGGTTTTACATTTGCCTAACAACCTATACCTTTCCCTTGGGAGTAATTAACCCGAGGTTCATCTTATTTTAACCCCCCTAGGCCAGTGCTTCTCTAAGTGTTGGTCCGAACTAGAGCACCATGCGGGACCGTCCCTTGGCAACTTGGGTTATGTTGGTACCTGTACGCTTAGCTTATCCAGTGTGCCCTGAGAACGAGATATGTGCAGCTCCTATCAGGATTTGTCGGCACATTCGGGCGGTCTTGCTGGTCTTATTTTACCATTATCGAAATGTCTTGTAACCGGGATTCCGAGACTGATCGGGTCTTTCCAGGAGAAGGAATATCCTTCGTTGACCATGAGAGCTTGTGATGGGCTAAGTTGGGACACCCCTGCAGGGTATAAACTTTCGAGAGCCGTGCCCGCGGTTATGTGGCAGATGGGAATTTGTTAATATCCGGTTGTAAAGAACTTGACACTTAACTTAATTAAGATGCACCAACCGCGTGTGTAACCATGATGGTCTCTTCTCGGCGGAGTCCGGGAAGTGAACACGGTCTTGTGTTATGCTTGAACGTAAGTAGTTTCAGGATCACTTCTAGTTTCTCGACCGTTGCGTTGCTTCTCTTCTTGCTCTTATTTACGTATGTTAGCCACCATATATGCTTAGTGCTTGCTGCAGCTCCACCTCACTACCTTTTCCTACCCTTAATATTAAATAGTCTTGATCTCGCGGGTGTGAGATTGCTAAGTCCTCGTGGCTCACAGATACTTCCAAACAGTTGCAGGTGCCGATTATACCAGTGCAGGTGACGCAACTGAGCTCAAGTGGGAGCTCGATGAAGATCTTGATCGTTGTGTTGTGTCTTTTCCGGTTGATCAGTAGTGGAGCCTAGTTGGGACGATCGGGGATCTAGCATTGGGGGTTGTCTTCTTTTATTTTGGTTCCGTAGTGGGACCTTGATTGTATTCTGGATGGTGTATGTTTAACTTGTTATTTGTGTGAAGTGGCGATTGTAAGCCAACTCTTTATCCCTTTCTTATTCAGTACATGGGATTGTGTGAAGATTACCCCTCTTGCGACAAACCTACCATGCGGCTATGCCTCTAAGTCGTGCCCCGACACGTGGGAGATATAGCCGCATTGTGGGTGTTACAAACCGGGACTATGAAGCCGATTTAGTAGGCCTGAGGAAGGAGCGATACGAGGTAAACACTGTTAACTCTTCACAACTGTTTCTCTTGTTCCATTTGTACTATCAACTCCAGCAGCCCCCAAGGGCCGGTTTATGATATCAACATGAGCCGGGACTTAATAAAACTTCAATTTTTGCCTGCATAGCCCCCAAGGGCCGGTTTATCGTTTTATGATGAACCGGGACTTTTAAAGTATGAATCCTGCAATTTTGCTTGTGTAGCCCCCAGGGATCGGTTTATACCTTTAGGATGAATCAGTACCTACCTGTCATGAAGCTTCCAAAACTCTTGATAACCATATTTGTAAACTGGTTGATGAAGAAAAATCCATAATTCTGTCTTGAGAAAATATACAGTAGCCCCCAAGTGCCAAGAATATAACTTGTTATGTGCTTGGGACTTAAAATGTCAGTTGAGAAAAGCCATATGCATTAGCCCCCAAGTGCCAAGTGTATAACTTGTTATGTGCTTGAGACTTCCAACATGCACTACTGACTTATAAAATGTCGCTTGCAGGCTAACCTTAGCCAGAAAGAATGTCAAATCGCCGACCTTCAGGAAAATATTAAGTCCCAGCAAGCTGTAACCTCCAAGGCTAAAGAGGAGTTGACTGACGCTTTAGCAGCCATGGAACAACTGAAAGAAGGCTTCAACAGTGAACGGGCGACATGGGATGCTGAAAAAACAACTCTGCTAAAGCGGGCGGAGGATGCTGAAGCAACTCTTAAACCGGTAACAGAAGAGTTGACTGGCTTGAAGCGGCAAATCAATGCCATGAACACTGCTGTGTTTGGTAAGTACCTTTATGATAAGCTTCAACATGTATTGTCCCATAATCTGCCGGTTTATCAATATGTTCAATGATGCAGGATCTTGTATTACCCACCTGGGCTCGGATATGCGGAAGAAGCTGAAGGCTTCCTATACTCTTATAGAGCAGTTATACACCGGTGCACAACGGATCATTTGCACTGCCGCTCATAACAAACTGCCCCGGAACCTTATCAAGGAAACACTAGAAAAGCTGTCAATGCTGCCTGCCCGGTTGGAGGAGTTAAAAAGATCAGCTGCAAGAGCAGGTGCTCTGACTGCACTAATCCGGGCTAAGGCCTGGATACCAGATCTTGACTCGGCTGGCATAGGACGCGGCTATCCGAGCATAAAGGAAGACGGGTCAGCGTTTGATAACAACGATCTTCGAGCTTTGACAAAGGAGATGCGTCCCTTAGCGAGCAAATTGGCCGAAGAAACAGATATCTCACACTATCAGCCGGTTTATGATGCTGAGAATAAGCGACTTCCTGCACCAACTCATGATGTGGAGGATCTTATCCCACCAATCCGTAAGCATACTTATGCCCCGGACGTTGACCCCTCCACCCTTATAAGCGACGAGGTTGTATTCAAGGCTCTAACTGGAATCGACTGGACCACCATTGAGTTCCAGCCGTTGGGTGGAGAGGAGGAGGGTGAACTGACGCAGGATGACCCGCAGCCATCAAGTCAGCCTGGCAAAGAATCATGATCCGGAGGCCGGTTTAATCTACTGCAATCTTTGCTAAAAAAAGACAATTATCCTTTTGGGCATCAAAAACGCCTTGTAATAGGCTAGTTGAAACACTTGGTCTCTATGCTATCGTGCATATTCACTTCTGCATGATACTGTTAATCCGTTATAATTATGTGATGTCTGCTTATGATCCTTTAGCAGCTCTATTTGACCTGTTTCTACATATAACAAGTTTGAAGTGTCCTGGCGGTTTATCGCCGGACGGGTCATAATGCCCAACATATAACCCAGGTTTATAACCAGGCTGTATTGAATGATAATCAAATACGAAATATATCATACATGTGATATTGAATCACATCGTTGGCGCACCAACTCCCTGTAGTAAAGGTGATAACCCAAATCTTGAGTACTGATAACTCCTCCCTGTTTCGCCGGTTTAGAATAAAGCCGGACCGGGTTGTAATAAACACCGGTTTATTCATATATCATACTGGTGACTTGTAATCAAAGACAAACCGGGTCAATCAACACCGGTTTATATTTGATTGTATACTGACGATGTATAATCGACAATGAAGCCGGATCAGTAGATACCAGCAATATTCTCACTTTGTTCGGCCGACTTATAGTCAACAGCCAGGCCGGGTCAATAGACACCGGTTTGGTATAAAACCCATCAAAAGAAATATCAAAAAAGAAAGATATCAGAAAATATTTAAAAAGGGCGAGGCTTTTCATGGGCTGCCAGGCCCAAATCGAGGCTTTTCATGGGCTGCCAGGCCACTGAGTTAAACCATTTTACAAAGCCTTTTAAGATGGACCTCACATTAACCAATCGTCGTTTTAACTTTGACAAGTTCAGGGTCTATGAGATTGACTTGTCAAACGTTCGGCGGGTCATACCAGGATTACCTGGATGGAGTGGCTTACTTAAAAAGGTAGGATAACCCAGGGTTTTAGGTGAATACACCTGGCTTCCAAGCCAGGCTTGATAGCCTATTACAAGGGTGTAGACTCTTTGTTCTTTGAAAAGCAAAGATCCCCCAAGCAATATTTTGAGTTGTGCTCAGTGGGTGCCTATGTTTGAGTTGTGCTTTTGCAACACTCTCTTTGGCCCCCACGTGATTTCCTTTGGACTTTAAGCCGATCAAGAGGTGTAGCTATGGCTCAAATACAACCAAGCCCCCAAGTGATTTCCCTGGTGGCCTTATGCCAATCAAGAGGTGTAGCTATGGTTCGAATACGACCAAGTCCCCAAGTGATTTTTTACATCTATGGCTTTATAAGCCGGATCAATGAGAAAACTCTGCTTTATAAACAGAAGCCCCCATGTAATCACACATGATGTCAAAAAAAAACAGAGACCCCGCTTTAGCTGAGGCTCCGGTTTATTATATTGATCATAATATATACATTGTCATAACTATGTACATAAGAAGAGCCTGTGGCTCAAGTATAGTAAGGCCGAAGATGAGCTATATTCCACGGCCGTTGGGTCTCCTCCTCCAATTTACGTGAGTCTTTGTGCTCTCGAACATCGATAAGGTAGTATGATCCGTTGTGCAGATTTTTGCTGACCACAAAAGGTCCTTCCCAAGGTAGGGACAACTTGTGCATATCGGTCTGATCCTGGATGAGCCGGAGCACCAGATCGCCTTCTTGAAAAGTTCTAGTTTTAACCCGGCGGCTGTGATAACGACGCAAGTCTTGCTGGTAAATCGCCGAATGAGCCGCTGCAAGATCACGCTCCTCATCTAACAGGTCAAGTGAATCCCGACGTGCTTTCTCATTATCGGCTTCAACATAAGCCGCCACACGGGGCGAGTCATGACGGATGTCACTAGGGAGAATCGCCTCTGCTCCGTAAACCATGAAGAAAGGTGTGTAACCCATAGATCTGTTCGGTGTGGTATTGATGCTCCATAACACAGAAGGTAACTCCTCCACCCAACAACCCAGCGTCCGCTTTAAAGGAACCATAAGTCGGGGCTTGATGCCTCTCAAAATCTCCTGATTGGCTCTCTTTGCTTGACCATTAGATTGGGGGTGAGCCACTAATGACACATCAAGCCGGATGTGCTCACGTTGACAAAATTCTTCCATAGCACCCTTGGACAGATTAGTACCATTATCGGTTATGACGCTATGTGGAAAACCAAAACGGAAGATCACCTTTTTGATGAATTGAACCGTTGTAGCTGCATCACACTTACTAACTGGCTCTGCCTCCACCCACTTGGTGAATTTATCAACCGCCACCAGAAGGTGGGTCTTCTTGTCCTTGGACCTCTTAAAGGGCCCAACCATATCCAGCCCCCAAGTTGCAAATGGCCAAGTGATTGGAATCATCCTTAATTCTTGAGCCAGAACATGAGTGCGGCATGCAAACTTCTGACAACCATCACACCTCTTTACCAAATCCTCAGCATCAGCATGAGCCGTCAACCAATAGAAGCCGTGATGAAAAGCCTTAGCTACCAAGGATTTTGAACTGGCGTGGTGACCACAATTGCCTTCGTGGATCTCACGCAATATCTCACAACCTTCTTCAGGAGACACACAATGCTGAAACGCCCCTGTTACACTGCAATGATGCAACTCCCCATTGATAATGGTCATTGACTCGGATCGCCGGATTATCTGCCTGGCCAAACTTTCGTCCTCCGACAGCTTGCCCCAGTTCATATACGCTAAATATGGGACCGTCCAATCCGGGATAACATGAAGAGCTGCCACCAACTGAGCCTCTGGGTTAGGAACAGCCAAATCCTCCTCCGTAGGTAGCTTGACCGACAGGTTATGCAAAACATCTAGAAAAACATTTGGTGGAACCGGTTTACGTTGGGAACCCAAACGGCTTAAAGCGTCCGCCGCTTCATTCTTTCGCCGGTCCACATGATCGACTTGATAACCCTTGAAATGACCTGCAACAATATCTACTTCTCGACGATATGCTGCCATGAGTGGGTTCTTGGAATCCCAAGTACCAGATACTTGCTGAGCCACCACGTCTGAGTCACCAAAGCACTTAACCCGGCTTAGATTCATTTCCTTAGACATTTGAAGACCATGGAGTAAAGCCTCATATTCAGCTGCATTGTTAGTGCAAGGGAACATTAAACGGAGAACATAACAAAACTTATCACCTAGTGGTGAAGTTAACGCGACTCCAGTCCCCGAGCCCTCCAATTGCCTGGACCCATCAAAATGAATAGTCCAATAAGTATGATCCGGCTTTTCTTCTGGTGCCTGTAACTCTGTCCAGTCATTGATAAAATCCACAAGTGCTTGGGACTTGTTCGCCGTGCGAGGCATATATTTTACTCCATGAGGCCCAAGCTCAATAGCCCACTTAGCAACTTGGCCAGTTGCCTCCCTGTTCTGGATTATATCTCCCAAAGGGGCAGAACTGACCACTGTGATGGGATGACCTTGAAAATACTGCTTGAGCTTCCGGCTTGCCATGAAAACTCCATACATCAGTTTCTGCCAATGTGGGTACCTCTGCTTGGACTCAATAAGCACCTCACTGGTATATAAACCGGCTGTTGAACCGGATACTCCTTTCCGGCCTCCTTGCGCTCCACCACAATAGCCACACTAACAGCCCGGGCATTAGCAGCCACATATAACAACAAGGGCTCTTTATCAACAGGAGCAGCAAGGATAGGCGGCTCGGCTAGCTGCCGCTTTAGACCCTCAAATGCTTCATTGTCAGCATCACTCCAGACGAAGTCATCCGTCTTCTTCAGCATCTGATACAAAGGGATGGCCTTCTCCCCAAGGCGACTGATAAACCGGCTTAAGGCTGCAATCTGGCCTGCCAAGCGTTGAACATTATTGACACACTTTGGCTTGGCTAGCGAAGTAATAGCTTTGATCTTCTCCGGATTAGCCTCAATGCCCCCGTTAGACACCAGAAAACCCAAGAGCTTGCTTGCTGGTACACCAAAGACACACTTGGCCGGATTAAGCATCATCTTATAAACCCGGAGGTTATCAAAACTCTCCTTCAAGTCATCTATCAATGTTTCCTCCTTTCTGGACTTCACCACAATATCATCCACATAAGCATGAACATTGCGCCCGATCTGATTATGAAGACAATTCTGCACACAGCGATGATAAGTCGCCTGGGCACTCTTGAGCCCGAAAGGCATAGATGCTGGAATTTAGTCTATTTTGGGACAGCCCAATAACTATTTCAGAAATTCCTAAATAAATCCTAGAGGCCCACTTAGCCCATTTGTGCAAGGCAAGGGATACTACTAAAGTTTAGTCCCACATTGCTAGTTTAGTGGGAGTTGGACCTCCTTATAAGGGAGGTTCTTTCCCCACTTGTATGAGCATGAGAACAAGAGGGGCATCCACGCACGCTCCTCCTCCGCCGCCCGCCTCGCCACGCCACGCCACGCCTCGTCACGACGCGCCGTGGGTTGCGGGAATAAGACGAGCCGATGTCTAAATTTTTGCCACGCACTACGGGTATACGAAAGGCCACTCGGGAGCTGGAAAGTTTTTGTTGTAGTGGATATTGAATACGAACGCTACACCCTTCGGCTGCTGCCTGTTCGTTTCGTCTCCCGCGTTCCCTTCAGCTCCCGACACAGCCTCTCGCCTCCTTCTCTTGCGCCTATAAAAGGGAGGTCGCTCCTCTCAGAGAGACGCACCAGAACTTCTTCTTCCTCTCGCCACAGTTCCTGAGCACTGCGCTGCTGCTACGTTCTTCCCCATCCCGGCTTGCGGCGTGCACCGCAGGTCGGGACAGTAGGCCTCCAAAACCGCACCTTTTGAGTCCTGTACGGGAGAAGGGTGATAAGGTTTTTGGGGAGCGCTTCGTGTGACTACTGACTTCTTCGTCACGGACGCCCCGGACTCCGATGACTACTTCCCCGACGATGACTTCTTCCCCGACGTCGACAACCTCCTCGACGACATGGCTGGCGAGGATACTGACCCCAAGTCTAGCGCTTCTGCTGCTGCTGTCCCGTATGTGTTCTTCTTCTTTCTGTTAGATGTCCTGCCACAGTTTCTCATACTAGTACTTACCCTAGATGTGTTATGTTCTACTTCATATATGCAACTAGCTCTACTGTCTGCTATAGATATGCTAGGCTACAGTTCATATATGCAGATGTTATTTACCTTGTCTCTGTCAGAACGCATGACTTGTTTTATCTCTACTATATTAGTCATGCTTTACCTAGTATTTCTATTAGTAAAATCATTCGGTAAATTGCTCATTTATCCAACAATCCAAAAACCTTATTATAGGCAATTTACCCCAAGTGGTTTTTCTACTTCCATGAGACCTCCTATGTTTGAGGGTATCCATTATAAGAGGTGGCGCATGAGAGCAGTCTTATGGTTTCAAACCATGAGTTGCTATGACGCCACGCTTGGCAAGCCTGAAGGGGAGCTTGATGCCCAACAGGAACAAGCTTTTCAGAAAATTGATACTCTGTTTAAGGCTGCTCTCTTGAGTGTTCTTGGTGAGAACATAGTTGATGCTTATGTGTCAATTGATAATGGAAAAGATATGTGGGATGCACTCGAGGCCAAGTTTGGGGTCTCGGATGCAGGCACTGAGCTGTACATCATGGAGCAATTTTATGATTACAGGATGACTGAAGAGCGCTCCATGGTTGAGCAAGCTCATGAGATACAGTCATTTGCTAGAGAACTTGAGCACTTCAATTGTATGCTACCAGACAAGTTTGTTGCCGGAGGTATCATCACTAAGCTTCCTACTTCGTGGAGGAACTTTGCTACCTTACTGAAGCATAAGAGGCAGGAGTTTTCCGTTCCGGATCTCATTGGCACTCTTGATATGGAAGAAAAGGCGAGAGCAAAGGACACACGTGCTCGAGGTATTGAGGGAGGATCTAGTGACAATTTGGTACAGAAGAAGAACTTCCAGCCCCACAAGTTCAAGAACAAGGGCAAGTTTGATGGTAAAGCAAAGTTTGATGGGAAGAACAAGGTTGTGCAACACACGAACTTCAAGAGGAAGAATGACAAGAAGAAAGGTGTTTGTCATGTGTGTGGGGATCCTGATCATTGGGCTCCTAGTTGCCCTAATTGCTATGACAAGCGTCATCCTGGGAAAGGCGGCAAGACCGCTAATGTTGTCATTGGAGACATTGACATGAAGGATGCTGGGTATGGTATATTTCCCACTATTCTTTCAGTATGTCATTCTCCTGATTGGTTGATTGACACGGGTGCTAATGTGCATGTATGCGGTGATATTTCCATGTTTTTGTCTTATCAGACCGCAGGGACTTCAACCATGCTGATGGGCAACGATTCAAGTGCTTCTGTTTGTGGTGTTCGCACGGTCGATCTGAAGTTTACTTCGGGGAAGATCGTGCGGCTGAAGAACGTGCATTATGTCCCCTCCGTCAATAAAAATCTTGTTAGCGGATCTCTTCTGTGTAGAGATGGCTATAAGCTTGTCTTTGAGTCGAATAAATTTGTAATATCCAAGTATGGAACCTTTGTTGGTAAAGGCTATGAGTCAGGAGGCCTGTTTCGTTTATCCTTATCAGACGTTTGCAATAAAGTTGTTAATCATGTTTGCAACAATAGTGAATCAAATGTGTGGCATTCACGTCTTTGTCATGTTAACTTTGGTTGCATGTCGCGACTAGCAAAGTTGAACTTAATCCCTAGTTTAACCACTGTCAAGGGATCTAAGTGTCAAGTTTGTGTGCAAGCTAAGAAACCTCGTAAGTCTCACACGATTGCGGAAAGGAGAAATCTTGCACCACTAGAGCTCATACATTCAGATCTATGTGAAATGAATGGTGTTTTGACAAAAGGTGGAAAGAAATATTTCATGACGTTAATTGATGACTCCACTAGATACTGCAGTGTGTATCTTCTGAAATCTAAGGATGAGGCTTTGAACCTTTTCAAGATCTATAAAGCTGAAGTGGAAAACCAACTTGATCGAAAAATCAAGAGGCTTAGGTCCGACTGTGGTGGAGAGTATTTTTCCAATGAATTTGATGCTTTTTGTGCGGAACATGGTATAATCCATGAGAGAACGCCTCCCTACTCACCTCAGTCAAATGGGGTGGCCAAAAGAAAGAACTGTACTCTAACTGATTTGGTTAACGCCATGTTAGACACATCAGGTCTCTCCAAGGCATGGTGGGGGGAGGCGATATTGACAGCATGTCATGTCCTAAACCGAGTCCCCACAAAGAACAAAGAGATAACTCCATTAGAGGAATGAGAGAAGAAAAGGTTAAAGCTCTCTTATCTACGAACCTGGGGTTGTTTGGCGAAAGTCAATGTGCCAATTCCAAAGAAGCGCAAGCTTGGACCAAAGACCGTGGATTGTGTTTTCCTGGGATATGCTTTTCATAGCATTCGTTATAGATTCTTGGTTGTAAAATCTGAGGTACCTGACATGCATGTCGGTACGATCATGGAGTTGAATGATGCGACTTTCTTTGAAGATATCTTTCCCATGAAGGATATGGCTACCTCATCTAATCAGGAGATGCCTAGTTCATCGAATCAGGAACCAGTTACAATTACCGAACCTGCCATTTCGATGGAACACTTGGAAAGTCCTGTGGAGGAGAACAATGAAGTTCCTACTAGGAGCAAGAGACAGAGGACTGCAAAGTCATTTGGTGATGATTTTCTTGTGTATCTCATAGATGACACTCCCAGTTCTATTTCAGAGGCCTATGCATCTGAAGATGCTGACTACTAGAAGGAAGCGGTTCGTAGCGAGATGGATTCCATCTTGGCGAATGAAACTTGGGAGATAACTGATCGTCCTTATGGGTGCAAACCTATAGGATGCAAATGGGTATTCAAGAAGAAGCTTAGGCCTGATGGTACTATTGAAAAGTACAAGGGCCGGCTCGTGGCTAAGGGTTATACCCAAAAGGAAGGTGAAGACTTCTTTGATACTTACTCACCCGTGGCTAGACTGACCACTATTCGAGTTCTACTTTCACTAGATGCCTCACATGGTCTTCTCGTTCATCAAATGGATGTTAAGACTGCTTTCCTAAATGGAGAGTTGGACGAGGAAATTTATATGGAACAACCAGATGGCTTTGTACTAGATGGTCAAGAAAGAAAAGTGTGCAAGTTGCTGAAGTCTTTGTATGGACTTAAGCGAGCACCCAAACAGTGGCATGAGAAGTTTGAAAGAACTTTAACAGCTGCAGGCTTTGTTGTAAACGAAGCTGACAAATGTGTGTACTATCGCCATGGTGGGGGCGAGGGAGTTATCCTTTGCTTGTATGTTGATGACATACTGATTTTCGGAACAAATCTGAATGTGATTAAGAAGGTCAAGGACTTTCTATCTCGCTATTTTGAGATGAAAGACTTAGGAGTGGCTGATGTCATTCTGAACATCAAGTTGTTGAGAGATGATGATGGTGGGATCACATTGCTTCAATCTCACTATGTGGAAAAGATCTTGAGTCGCTTTGGCTATAGTGACTGCAATCCCTCTCCAACACCATATGATGCTAGTGTGTTGCTTCGAAAGAATCGAAGAATTGCTAGAGACCAATTGAAGTATTCTCAGATTATTGGCTCGCTTATGTACTTAGCCAGTGCTACAAGACCTGACATCTCTTGTCGTTAGCAAACTGAGTCGGTTTGTTTCAAAACCAGGAGATGTGCATTGGAAAGCTCTAGAAAGAGTTTTGTGTTATTTGAAAGGCACTGCGAATTATGGAATTCACTACACTGGGCACCCAAAGGTGCTTGAAGGGTATAGTGACTCAAACTGGATCTCAGATGCTGATGAGATAAAGGCCATGAGCGGATATGTATTCACTCATGGAGGTGGCACTATTTCTTGGAAGTCTTGCAAGAAGACCATCTTAACAAGGTCAACAATGGAAGCAGAACTCACAGCACTAGATACAGCTACGGTTGAAGCAGGTTGGCTTCGTCGGCTCTTGAATGACTTGTCGGTTGTTAAGAAACATGTACCGGGTATCCTTATGAACCGCGACAATCAAACTGTGATCATGAAAGTGAGAAGCTCGAAGGATAACATGAAGTCATCAAGACACGTTTAGAGAAGGTTAAAGTCTGTCAGGAAAATGAAAAACTCCGGAGTTATTGCATTGGATTATATCCAAACGTCTAAAAATCTGGCAGATCCTTTTACTAAGGGTCTATCACGTAATGTGATAGATAATGCATCGAGGGAGATGGGTATGAGACCCACAATATGAGTTGTTCATAGTGGTAACCTATTCTTTGTGATCGGAGATCCCGTGAATTAGATGTGGAAGACAAGCTGTTGATCAACTGAGAGGAGAGTATCCTTACTATTAACAATACCACTCCATGAATATGCAATACTCTCCTAATCTGCATGGCAGGTTGATGTATATCTTAATGTGTTCTAAGTGGCTCATTTAAGCAGAGATGTTGTCTTGCAGAACATCTTTTGAAGAACACACCTATATGAGTCTGATTGTCAAACATCGCAATCTATGAGAGTAGGGTTCTCTCTAGTAAACTCATGAAAGGTCACGGAGTATGACGCATAAGCTCCACCCACGGGGAAGACCCACGGTAACCTAGTATCGGTTAAGGCTTTATGTGAAACTAGATTCGCAGAAAACTTGCAGTTCAAGGCCCAGTCCACTGTTCAAGTTGCTTACTAGTGTAGCATAGAGTTCTAGGTGGAAGTTCAACTTAATAGTCTCCACTGCAATACCGGTATATCAAACAGTGTTTTGGAACCAAAGGCAAATTTTTGTGTGCCTCTGGGATCTGGTGGGGGATTGCTGGAATTTAGTCTATTTTGGGACAACCCAATAACTATTTTAGAAATTCCTAAATAAATCCTAGAGGCCCACTTAGCCCATTTGTGTAAGGCAAGGGATACTACTAAAGTTTAGTCCCACACTGCTAGTTTAGTGGGAGTTGGACCTCCTTATAAGGGAGGTTCTTTCCCCACTTGTATGAGCATGAGAACAAGAGGGACATCCACATGCGCTCCTCCTCCGCCACCCGCCTCGCCACACCATGCCTCGTCACGACACGGGTTGCGGGAATGAGCCGAGCCGATGTCTAAATTTTTGCCACGCACTACGGTTATATGAAAGGCCACTCGGGAGCTGGAAAGTTTTTGCTGTAGTGGACATTGAATACGAACGCCGCACCCTTCGGCTGCTACCTGTTCGTTTCGCCTCCCACATTCCCTTCAGCTCCCGATGCAGCCTCTCACATCCTTCTCTTGCGCCTATAAAAGGGAGTTCGCTCCTCTCAGAGAGACGCACCAGAACTTCTTCTTCCTCTCGCCACAGTTCCTGAGCATTGCGCTGCTGCTACGTTCTTCCCCATCCCGGCTTGCGGCGTGCACCGCAGGTCGGGACAATAGGCCTCCGAAACCGCACCTTTTGAGTCATGTACGGGAGAAGGGTGATAAGGTTTTTGGGGAGCGCTTAGCGCGACTACTGACGCCCCGGACTCCGACAACTACTTCCCTGACGATGACTTCTTCCCCGACGTCGACAACCTCCTCGACGACATGGCTCGCGAGGATACTGACCCCAAGTCCGGCGCTTCTGCTGGTGCTGTCTCGTATGTGTTCTTCTTTCTGTTAGATGTCCTGCCACAGTTTCTCGTACTAGTACTTACCCTAGATGTGTTAGGTTCTACTTCATATATGCAACTAGCTCTACTGTCTGCTATAGATATGCTAGGCTACAGTTCATATATGCAGATGTTATTTACCTTCTCTCTGTTAGAACGCATGACTTGTTTTATCTCTACTATATTAGTCATGCTTTATCTAGTATTTCTGTTAGTAAAACCATTCGGTAAATTGCTCATTTATCCAGCAATAGATACATAGCATAAGGCTCCAAGGGAGTTATAAAAGTTGTCTTCTCCTGGTCCTTAACTGCCATTTTGATCTGATGATAACCAGAATAAGCGTCCAGAAAACACAAACGGTCACAACCTGCCGTAGCGTCAATGATTTGATCAATACGAGGGAGAGCAAAGGGATCAGCTGGACAAGCCTTGTTCAAATCTGTGTAGTCCACACACATATGCCAAGTGCCATTCTTCTTAAGTACCAGCACCGGATTAGCTAGCCACTCAGGGTGAAAAACCTCCACAATAAACCCTGCTGCCAGAAGCCGGGCTACCTCCTCACCAATAGCCTTGCGCCTTTCTTCATTGAAGCGGCGGAGAAACTGCCTGACCGGTTTAAACTTAGGATCTATATTAAGAATGTGCTCAGCGAGTTCCCTCGGTACACCTGGCATATCAGAAGGTTTTCATGCAAAGATGTCCCGGTTCTCACGGATGAACTCGATGAGCACGCTTTCCTATTTCGGATCCAAGTTAGCGCTGATGCTGAACTGCCTGGATGAATCGCCAGGAACAAAGTCAACCAGCTTAGTCTCCTCAGCTGATTTAAACTTCAAAGCCGGATCATGCTCTGTAGTTGGCTTTTTCAGAGAAGTCATATCTGCCGGATCAACATTGTCTTTGTAGAACTTCAACTCCTCTGTTGCATAAACCGACTCAGCATAGGCCGCATCACCTTCTTCACATTCCAAAGCAATCTTCCGGCTCCCATGCACTGTGATGGTCCCCTTATGACCTGGCATCTTAAGCTACAGATAAACATAACAGGGCCTTGCCATGAACTTAGCATAAGCCAGCCACCCAAATAGGGCATGATATGGGCTCTTGATTTTCACCACTTCAAAAGTCAATGTTTTTGATCTTGAATCATGATCATCTCCAAAAGAAACCTCTAGAGCTATCTTACCAATTGGATACGCTGATTTACCAGGCAGCACACCATGAAAAACGGTGTTCGACGGTTTAAGATTTTTATCAGTCAACCCCATGCGACGGAAGGTTTCATAATAAAGGATATTGATACTTCTCCCTGAAGGAAATATGCCCTAGAGGCAATAATAAAGTTATTATTTATTTCCTTATATCATGATAAATGTTTATTATTCATGCTAGAATTGTATTAACCGGAAACATAATACATGTGTGAATACATAGACAAACAAAGTGTCACTAGTATGCCTCTACTTGACTAGCTCGTTGATCAAAGATGGTTAAGTTTCCTAACCATAGACATGAGTTGTCATTTGATTAACGGGATCACATCATTAGGAGAATGATGTGATTGACTTGACCCATTCCGTTAGCTTAGCACTTGATCATTTAGTTTGTTGCTATTGCTTTCTTCATGACTTATACATGTTCCTATGACTATGAGATTATGCAACTCCCGTTTACCGGAGGAACACTTTGTGTGCCACCAAAAGTCACAACGTAACTGGGTGATTATAAAGGTGCTCTATAGGTGTCTCCAAAGGTACTTGTTGGGTTGGCGTATTTCGAGATCAGGATTTGTCACTCCGATTGTCAGAGAGGTATCTCTGGGCCCACTCGGTAATGCACATCACTATAAGCCTTCCAAGCATTGCAACTAATGAGTTAGTTGCGGGATGATGTATTACGGAACGAGTAAATAGACTTGCCGGTAACGAGATTGAACTAGGTATTGAGATACCGACGATCGAATCTCGGGCAAGTAACATACCGATGACAAAGGGAACAATGTATGTTGTTATGCGGTCTGACCGATAAAGATCTTTGTAGAATATGTAGGAGCCAATATGGGCATCCAGGTCCCGCTATTGGTTATTGACCAGAGAGGTGTCTCGGTCATGTCTACATAGTTCTCGAACCCGTAGGGTCCGCACGCTTAACGTTCATTGACAATATAGTACTATGAGTTATGTATGTTGGTGACCGAATGTTGTTCGGAGTCCCGGATGAGATCACGGACATGACGAGGAGCTCCAGAATGGTCCGGAGGTAAAGATTCATATATTGGATGATATGGTTTGGCCAAGGGGTCAGGCCCATGGGGCTATAAGTCGGTGCAAAAGGAATTTTGCGGAGGCCAAGGGGCCAAACGCCGGAGACCCTGGCATATGGCCCTGGGCCAGACGCCGAGGCCCATGGCGTCTGGGCCAGACGCCAAGGATTGTGGCATTTGGTCCTGGAGTCCGAGTGGGACTCTTGCCTTTCGGGCAAAACCGACTTTGAGGAGGCTTTTGCTCCAAGTTTCGACCCCAGGGCTCAACATATAAATAGAGGGGCAGTGCTAGCACCAAAGATACATCAAGAAACACCAAGCCGTGTGTCGGCAACCCTGTCCCCTCTAGTTTATCCTCCGTCATAGTTTTCGTAGTGCTTAGGCGAAGCCCTACAGAGATTGTTCTTCACCAACACCGTCACCACGCCGTCGTGCTGCCGGAACTCATCTACTACTTCGCCCCTCTTGCTGGATCAAGAAGGCGAGGACGTCACCGAGCCGAACGTGTGCAGAACTCGGAGGTGCCGTGCTTTCGGTACTTGGATCGGTCGAATCGTGAAGACGTACGACTACATCAACCGCGTTGATATAACGCTTCCGCAAATGGTCTACAAGGGTATGTAGACAACACTCTCCCCTCTCATTGCTATGCATCACCATAATCCTGCGTGTGCGTAGGATTATTTTTGAAATTACTATGTTCCCCAACAGTGGCATCCGAGCCAGGTTTTATGCGTAGATGTCATATGCACGAGTAGAACACAAGTGAGTTGTGGGCGATATAAGTCATACTGCTTACCAGCATGTCATACTTTGGTTCAGCGGTATTGTTGGATGAAGCGGCCCGGACCGACATTACGCGTACACTTACACGAGACTGGTTCTACCGACGTGCTTTGCACACAGGTGGCTGGCGGGTGTCAGTTTCTCCAACTTCAGTTGAACCGAGTGTGGCTACGCCCGGTCCTTGCGAAGGTTAAAACATCACCAACTTGATGAACTATCGTTGTGGTTTTGATGCGTAGGTAAGAACGGTTCTTGCTAAGCCCAGTAGCAGCCACGTAAAACTTGCAGCAACAAAGTAGAGGACGTCTAACTTGTTTTTGCAGGTCATGTTTTGATGTGATATGGTCAAGACATGATGCTAAATTTTATTGTATGAGATGATCATGTTTTGTAACCGAGTTATCGGCAACTGGCAGGAGCCATATGGTTGTCGCTTTATTGTATGCAATGCAATCGCCCTGTAATGCTTTACTTTATCACTAAGCGGTAGCGATAGTCATAGAAGCATAAGATTGGCGAGACGACAATGATGCTACGATGGAGATCAAGGTGTCGTGCTGGTGACGATGGTAATCATGACGGTGCTTCGGAGATGGAGATCACAAGCACAAGAAGATGATGGCCATATCATATCACTTATATTGATTGCATGTGATGTTTATCTTTTATGCATCTTATCTTGCTTTGATTGACGGTAGCATTATAAGATGATCTCTCACTAAATTATCAAGGTATAAGTGTTCTCCCTGAGTATGCACCATTGCGAAAGTTCTTCATGCTGAGACAACACGTGATGATCGGGTGTGATAGGCTCTACGTTCAAATACAACGGGTGCAAAACAGTTGCACACGCGAAATACTCAGGTTAAACTTGATGAGCCTAGCATATAACAGATATGGCCTCGGAACACGGAGACCAAAAGGTCGAGCATGAATCATATAGTAGATATGATCAACATAGTGATGTTCACCATTGAAACTACTCCATCTCATGTGATGATCGAACATGGTTTAGTTGATTTGGATCACGTGATCACTTAGAGGATTAGAGGGATGTCTATCTAAGTGGGAGTTCTTAAGTAATATGATTAATTGAACTTAAATTTATCATGATCTTAGTCCTGGTAGTATTAGCATATCTATGTTGTAGATCAATAGCTCGCGTTTAGCTCCCCTGTTTTATTTTTGATATGTTCCTAGAGTAAACTAACTTGAAAGATGTTAGTAGCAATGATGCGGATTGGATCCGTGATCTGAGGTTTATCCTCATTGCTGCATAGAAGAATTATATCCTTGATGCACCGCTAGGTGACAAACCTATTGCAGGAGCAGATGCAGATGTTATGAATGTTTGGCTAGCTCAATATGATGACTACTTGATAGTTTAGTGCACCATGCTTAAACGGCTTAGAATCGGGACTTCAAAGATGTTTTGAACGTCATGGACCATATGAGATGTTCCAGGAGTTGAAGTTAATATTTCAAGCAAATACCTGAGTTGAGAGATATGAAGTCTCCAACAAGTTCTATAGCTAAAAGATGGAGGAGAATAGCTCAAGCAGTGAGCATGTGCTCAAATTGTCTGGGTACTACAATCGCTTGAATCAAGTGGGAGTTAATCTTCCAGATAAAATAGTGATTGACAGAATTCTCTAGTCACCATCACCAAGTTAGTAGAACTTCGTGATGAACTATAATATGCAAGGGATAATGGAAACGATTCCCAAGCTCTTCGTGATGCTGAAATCGACGAAGGTAGAAATCAAGAAAAACATCAAGTGTTGATGGTAAACAAAACCACTAGTTTCAAGTAAAGGGACAAAGGGAAGAAAGGGGAACTTCAAGAAAAACAGCAAGCAAGTTGCTGCTCAAGTGAAAAAACCCAAGTCTAAACCTAAGCCTGAAACTGAGTGCTTCTACTGCAAAGGAACTGGTCACTGGAAGCGGAACTACCCAAGCAATTGGCGGATAAGAAGGATGGCAAAGTGAACATAGGTATATTTGATATACATGTTATTGATGTTTACTTTACTAGTGTTTATAGCAACCCCTCAGTATTTGATACTAGTTCAGTTGCTAAGAATAGTAACTCGAAACGGGAGTTGCAAAATGAACAGAGACTAGTTAAGGGTGAAGTGACGATGTGTATTGGAAATGGTTCCAAGATTGATATGATCATCATCGCACACTCCCTATACTTTCGGGATTAGTGTTAAACTTAAAATAAATGTTATTTAGTGTTTGCGTTGAGCATGAATATGATTGGATCATGTTTATTGCAATACGGTTATTCATGTAAGTTAGAGAATAATTGTTGTTTTGTTTACATGAATAAAACCTTCTATGGTCATACACCCAACGAAAATGGTTTGTTGGATCTCGATCGTGGTGATACACATTTTCATAATATTGAAGCCAAAAGATGCAAAGTTAATAATGATAGTGCAACTTATTTATGGCACTACCGTTTAGGTCATATTGGTGTAAAGCGCATGAAGAAAATCCATGCTGATGGGCTTTTGGAATCACTTGATTATGAATCAGTTGATGCTTGCGAACCATGCCTCATGGGCAAGATGACTAAGACTCCGTTCTCCGGAACAATGGAGCGAGCAATAGATTTGTTGGAAATCATACATACTGATGTATGTGGTCCGATGAATATTGAGGCTCACGGCAGGTATCATTATTTTCTGATCTTCATAGATGATTTGAGCAGATATGAGTATATCTACTTGATGAAACACAAGTCTGAAACATTTGAAAAGTTCAAAGAATTTCAGAGTGAAGTGGAGAATCATCATAACAAAAATAAAAGTTTCTATGATATGATCGCAGAAGTAAAATATTTGAGTTACGAGTTTGGCCTTCAGTTAAAACAATGTGAAATAGTTTCACTACTCATGCCACCTGGAACACCACAGCGTAATGGTGTGTCCGAACGTCATAACCGTACTTTATTTGATATAGTGAAATCTATGATGTCTCTTACCGATTTACCACTATTGATTTGGGGTTATGCATTAGAGACAACTGCATTCACGTTAAATAGGGCACCATCTAAATCTGTTGAGACGACACCATATGAACTATGGTTTGGCAAGAAACCTAAGCTGTCGTTTCTCGAAGTTTGAGGTTGCAATGCTTATGTGAAAAAGTTTCAACCTGATAAGCTCAAACCCAAATCAGAGAAGTGCGTCTTCATAGGATACCCAAAAGAAAAATGTTGGGTACACCTTCTATCACAGATCCGAAGGCAAGATATTCATTGCTGAGAATGGATCCTTTCTAGAGAAGGAGTTTCTCTCGAAATAAGTGAGTGGGAGGAAAGTAGAACTTGATGAGGTAACTGTACCTGCTCCCTTATTGGAAAGTAGTTCACCACAGAAATCTGTTCCTGTGACTACTACACCAATTAGTGAGGAAGCTAATGATGATGATCATGTAACTTCAGATCAAGTTACTACCGAACCTCGTAGGTAAACCAGAGTGAGATCCACACCAGAGTGGTACGGTAATCCTGTTCTGGAGGTCATGTTACTTGACCATGATGAACCTACGAACTATGAGGAAGCAATGATGAGCCCAGATTCCACGAAATGGCTTGAGGCCATGAAATCTGAGATGAGATCCATGTATGAGAACAAAGTATGGACTTTGATTGACTTGCCCAATGATTGGCGAGCCATTGAGATTAAATGGATCTTCAAGAGGAAAACGGACGCTTATAGTAGTGTTACTATCTACAAAGCTAGAATTGTCGCAAAAAGGTTTTCGACAAGTTCAAGGTGTTGACTACGATGAGAGTTTCTCACTCGTATCTATGCTTAAGTCTGTCCGAATCATGTTAGCAATTGCCACATTTTATGAAATTTGGCAAATGGATAAACAAAATTACATTTCTTAATGGATTTATTAAAGAAGAGTTGTATATGATGCAACAAGAAAGTTTTGTCAATCCTAAAGGTGCTAACAAAATATGCAAGCTCCAGCAATCCACCTATGGACTGGTGCAAGCATCTCGGAGTTGGAATATACGCTTTGATAAGTTGATCAAAGCATATAGTTTTATACAGACTTGCGGTGAAGCCTGTATTTACAAGAAAATGAGTGGGAGCACTACAACATTTTTGATAAGTATATGTGAATGACATATTGTTGATCGGAGATAATGTAGAATTATTCTGCAAAGCATAAAGGAGTGTTTGAAAGGAGTTTTTCAAAGAAAGACCTCAGTGAAGCTGCTTACATATTGAGCATCAAGATCTATAGAGATAGAACAAGATGCTTGATAAGTTTTTTAATGAGTACATACCTTGACGAGATTTTGAAGTAGTTCAAAATGGAACAATCAAAGAAAGAGTTCTTGCATGTGTTACAAGGTGTGAAACTGAGTAAGACTCACAGCCCGACCACGGTAGAAGATAGAAAGAGAATGAAAGTCATTCCCTATGCCTTGGCCATAGGTTCTATAAAATATGCCATCTGTGTACCAGACCTATTGTATACCCTGCCCTAGGTTTGGCAAGGGAGTACAATAGTGATCTAGGAGTAGATCACTGGACATTGGTCAAAAATTATCCTTAGTGGAATAAGGATATGTTTCTTGATTATGGAGGTGACAAAAGGTTCGTCGTAAAGGGTTATGTCGATGCAAGTTTTGACACTGATCCAGATGAATCAAAGTCTCAATCTGGATACATATTGAAAGTGGGAGCAATAAGCTAGAGTAGCTCCGTGCAGAGCATTGTTGACATAGAAATTTGCAAAATACTTACGGATCTGAATGCGGCAGACCTGTTGACTAAACTTCTCTCACAAGCAAAACATGATCACACCTTAGTACTCTTTGGGTGTTAATCACATATCTACTCTAGTAAACCCTTTGGGTGTTGGTCACATGACGATGTGAACTATGGGTGTTAATCACATGGTGATGTGAACTATTGATGTTAAATCACATGGCGATGTGAACTAGATTATTGACTCTAGTGCAAGTGGGAGACTGAAGGAAATATGCCCTAGAGGCAATAATAAAGTTATTATTTATTTCCTTATTCATGCTAGAATTGTATTAATCGGAAACATAATACATGTGTGAATACATAGACAAACAGAGTGTCACTAGTATGCCTCTACTTGACTAGCTCGTTGATCAAAGATGGTTATGTTTCCTAACCATAGACATGAGTTGTCATTTGATTAACGGGATCATATCATTAGGAGAATGATGTGATTGACATGACCCATTCCGTTAGCTTAGCACACGATTGTTTAGTATTTGCTATTGCTTTCTTCATGACTTATACATGTTCCGAGATTAGGATTTGTCACTTCGATTGTCGGAGAGGTATCTCTGGGCCCACTCGGTAATGCACATCACTATAAGCCTTGCAAGCATTGCAACTAATGAGTTAGTTGCGGGATGATGTATTACGAAACGACTAAAGAGACTTGCCGGTAACGAGATTGAACTAGGTATTGAGATACCGACGATCGAATCTCGGGCAAGTAACATACCGATGACAAAGGGAACAATGTATGTTGTTATGCGGTCTGACCGATAAAGATCTTCGTAGAATATGTAGGAGCCAATATGGGCATCCAGGTCCCGCTATTGGTTATTGACCAGAGAGGTGTCTCGGTCATGTCTACATAGTTCTCGAACCCATAGGGTCCGCACGCTTAACGTTCGTTGACGATATAGTACTATGAGTTATGTATGTTGGTGACCGAATGTTGTTCGGAGTCCTGGATGAGATCACGGACATGATGAGGAGCTCCGGAATGGTCCAGAGGTAAAGATTCATATATTGGATGATATGGTTTGGCCAAGGGGTCAGGCCCATGGGGCTATAAGTCGGTGCAAAAGGAGTTTTGCGGAGGCCAGGGGGCCAAACGCCGGAGACCCTGGCGTCTGGCCCTGGGCCAGACGCCGAGGCCCATGGCGTCTGGGCCGGACGCCAAGGACCATGGCGTCTGGTCTTGGAAGTCCGAGAAAGACTCTTCCTTGCGGGCAAAAACGACTTTGAGGAGGCTTTTGCTCCAAGTTTCGACCCCAGGGCTCAACATATAAATAGAGGGGCAGGGCTAGCACCAAAGACACATCAAGAAACACCAAGCTGTGTGCCGGCAACCCCTCCCCTCTAGTTTATCCTCCGTCATAGTTTTCGTAGTGCTTAGGCGAAGCCCTACGGAGATTGTTCTTCACCAACACCGTCACCACGCCGTCGTGCTTCCGAAACTCATCTACTACTTCGCCCCTCTTGCTGGATCGAGAAGGCGAGGACGTCACCAAGACGAACGTGTGCAGAACTCGGAGGTGTCGTGCTTTCGGTACTTGGATCGGTCGGATCGTGAAGATGTACAACTACATCAACCGCGTTGATATAACGCTTCTGCAAACGGTCTACAAGGGTATGTAGACAACACTCTCCCCTCTCGTTGCTATGCACCTACGTGTGCATAGGATTTTTTTTGAAATTACTACGTTCCCCAACACTCCCTCCATCCATGAGTACCTTGGTGAACTTATACCCCCCAACCTGAGGTGCCACCACTAATGCCAGGTGACCCGGATTATCAACCCGAGGTGGATGATCCTCTCGACTCCACAAAATGGGTTGTTCAGACTAGCGCAGATAATGGAGCATTGCCGGTTCAACGGAGTTTACTGCCCTTTTATGAAGCTTCTGATTGCGCTTACATAAGCTAGTGGTGAAGACATGGTACTGTCCACTATTCAACTGCTTCGGATTACTCTGATAACCTGATTGTTGCTGCTGCTGAGTCCCCTGATGATTATAACCGCCCTGGTTGCCCTGACTGCCTTGATTGCCATGTCCGGTTTGGTTGCTTTGAAATCCTGAACCGGAGCAACCTCCACCATAACCCGGCCCATGAGAACCGCCTCCTGAACCTCTGGGCGGTCCATGGTCGTATTGAAAAAGATTCGGATTTTTGAATTCCCGCATAATAAAGCAATCCTTCCCAAGGTGCGTAGCTGGTCTTTCTCGCGACCCGTGCTTTGGGCAAGGTTGGTTTAACATGCGCTCAAGATTGGGACCCGATCCTCCACTCCGTGGTGGTGGTTTACCCTTACAACGCTGACAATTATCCTGTGTGTTGGTGTTTGCCACAAAATCCAAACTATTATCCGCCTTGCGCTTACCGTTGTTCCCATTACCCACCGGGTTATGTTGCTGCCCCTTGGTACTGCCATTCTTCTTTCCCTTCCCCGGCTTTTCATCATCAGACTCAGGGTCCTTGGTACTATCCGAATCGGCATACTTAACCAGAGCTGCCATAAGCGTTGCCATGTCATTGCAGTGACGCTTGAGTCTTCCCAACTTCAGCTTCAAAGGCGTAAACCGGCAATTGCCTTCCAAAGAGTGCCGTATCGGCGTTGATGCAGTCTGATGAATGCAAAATAGCTGAGACTCGCTTCACCCAATGGGTTATAGACACCCCTTCCTCTTGAACACAGGCAGCTAGGTCCACAATTGACATGGGCTGCTTGCATGTATCTTTGAAATTCTGGATAAACCGGCTTTTTAACTCAGCCCATGACCCAATGGAGTTGGCTGGTAAACTTTTCAGCTAGGTACGAGCTGTTCCTTCCAGCATCATGGTGAAGTACTTAGCACATCCCGCATCATCTACGTCCAGCATCTCCATCGCCATCTCATAACTCTCGACCCATGATTCGGGGGTAAATCGGCAGTGTAATTGGGCACCTTACGAGGACCCTTGAAATCCTTGGGCAGACGCACGTTATGTAAGGCCGGGGTGAGACATGGCACCCCCAACGAGCTGAAAACCACACCTGGTTCCACCGAAGTGGTTGGACGAACCAGAGTAAGCTGACGGGCCGCGTATTGTGCTGCTAACTCGGCTTCTTGACATGCTCTACTGTGATCCACCACATCCTGGGCATTAGCACCGCCGCTCGCCGGGTTATGCCCTCACGGCGGGTTACGGTTTCGCGCACTGCTTGACATAGCCGGTTCATCAATATGCCTGTTGTACCTCCGACTTGGGCGGGGGTGGAATGAATCCTCTCGCGACTGTATGAATAAGCCTGCTATTGGGTTAAAGATGTCTGAAGGAGCTCTCTAGCCCATCGTGTTTCAACTGCTCCTGGAGACTTGCCTTCGACCGTGAGAGCTGCCAATCGTGAAGCGGCGGCAACGATGTTATCCAACGGGTTATAGTAATGACCCGAAGGCGTTGAGACGTGTTGTGACAGGACATTTTCCTGACAAGGCAGATCCATCGTGCGTGGCTGAACCGGCGCCCCCGTTCCAGGTGCCTCCACCCGGTTTACCACTGGCTGGTTGCTGGTTCCTGCCCCTGGCGTGTTAAAGAGATTCATTCCCTTGTAAACCGGAGGCAGGTGAGACCGATACCTTCTCCTCATGACATCATTTGATGCGCTCTGATCCAGCATAAGCCGATAAGCCCGTGCCTCTAACTCGGCCCACTCTGCGGCCATCCTGGTGTTCTCTGCTGCCAGATCTACCTTAGCTTGAGCTATCTGATCCTTCACCTTTGCAATTTCTGCGTTATGCTGATCCTGACCTGCCGGATTAACCTCAGTTGCCAGCAATGTTGCCAAAGTGTCAAATAAATCAAACAAAACCTGAACCGGCGCTGGCGCGGGGCCTCCTCTTGCCAAACTCATGGTGAGGTACACAATAGGTCTGGTACATAGCATAGCATACTTTATAAACCCTATGACGGAGGCCTAGCGAATGACTTTTCATTCTCTTTATATTTTCTGTCGTGGTCGGGTTTTGAGTCGTTACTCAACTTCATACCTTGCAACACCGGCAAGAACTCCTTCTTTGACTGTTTCATTTTTAAACTACTTCAAAATCTTGTCAAGGTATGTACTCATTGAAAATATATCAAGTGTCTTGATCTATCTCTATAGATCTTGATGCTCAATATGTAAGTAGCTTCACCGAGGTTTTTCTTTGAAAAACTCCTTTCAAACACTCCTTTATGCTTTCGAGAAAATTCTACATTATTTCTGATCAACAATATGTCATTCACATATACTTATCAGAAATGTTGTAGTGCCCCCACTCACTTTCTTGTAAATACAGGCTTCACCGCAAGTCTGTATAAAACCATAAGCTTTGATCACACTATCTGAAGGAAATATGCCCTAGAGGCAATACTAAAGTTGTTATTTACATTTCCTTATATCATGATAAATGTTTATTATTCATGCTAGAATTGTATTAACCGGAAACTTAGTACATGTGTGAATACATAGACAAACAGCGTGTCACTAGTTTGCCTCTACTTAACTAGCTCATTGAATCAATGATGGTTATGTTTCCTAACCATAGACATGAGTTGTCATTTGATTAACGGGATCACATCATTAGAGAATGATGTGATTGACTTGACCCATTCGTTAGCTTAGCACGATGATCATTTAGTTTGTTGCTATTGCTTTCTCCATAACTATACATGTTCCTATGACTATGAGATCATGCAACTCCTGAATACCGGAGGAACACTTTGTGTGCTACCAAACGTCACAACGTAACTAGGTGATTATAAAGGTGCTCTATAGGTGTCTCCGATGGTGTTTGTTGAGTTGGCATGGATCAAGATTAGGATTTGTCACTCCGATTGTCAGAGAGGTATCTCTGGGCCCTCTCGGTAATGTACATCACAATAAGCCTTGCAAGCAATATAGCTAATGAGTTAGTTACGGGATGTAGCATTACAGAACGAGTAAAGAGACTTGTCGGTAATGAGATTGAACTAGGTATTGAGATACCGACGATCGAATCTCGGGTAAGTAACATACCGATGACAAAGGGAACAACGTATGTTGTTATGCGGTTTGACCGATAAAGATCTTCATAGAATATGTAGGAACCAATATGAGCATCCAGGTTCTGCTATTGGTTATTGGCCGGAGATGAGCCTCGGTCATGTCTACATAGTTCTCAAACCCGTAGGGTCCGCACGCTTAACGTTCGATGACGATCGGTATTATGAGTTTATGTGTTTTGATGTACCGAAGGTAGTTTAGAGTCCCGGATATGATCACGAACATGATGACGAGTCTCGAAATGGTCAAGACATAAAGATCGATATATTGGACGGATATATTTGGACACCGGAAGTGTTCTGGGTGCTTTCGGAGAAAACCGGAGTGCCGGAGGGGTTACCGGAACCCCCGGGGAAGTATTGGGCCTTAGTGGGCCTTAGGGGAGAGAGAGGGCAGCAGCCCAGGAGGTGACGCCCCCCCAAGGGGATTCCGAATAGGACTAGGGGAGGGGGGCGCATCCCCTCTTTCCCTCTCCCTCTCCCTCTCTTTCCTTCCCCCTTCCTCGTTCCTAGTAGGACTAGGAAAGGATGAATCCTACTCCTACTAGGAGGAGGATTCCTCCTTCCTAGTAGGACTAGGAAAGGATGAATCCTACTCCTACTAGGAGGAGGATTCCTCCTCTCCTTGGGCGCCACTAGGGCCGTCCGGCCTCCCCCCTTTCTCCTTTATATACGGGGGTAGGGGGCACCCTAGAACACACAAGTTGATTGTTCCAAGCCGTGTGCGGTGCCCCCCTCCACCATAATCCACCTCGATCGTATCGTAGCGGTGCTTAGGTGAAGCCCTGTTCCGCTAGCCACATCATCACCGTCATCACGCCGTCGTGCTGACGAAGCTCTCCCTTGAAGATCTACAGGATCGTGAGTTCGTGGGACGTCACCAAACCGAACGAGTGCAAATCACGGAGGTGACGTACCTTCGGTGCTGGGATCGGTCGATCGTGAAGACGTACGACTACATCAACTGCGTTGTCATAACGCTTCCTCTTATGGTCTACGATGGTACGTAGACAACACTCTTCTTGTGCTATGCATCACCATGATCTTGCATGTGCGTATGATTTTTTTGAAATTACGACGTTCCCCAATAGTGGCATCCAAGCCAGGTTTATGCGTAGATGTTATATGCACGAGTAGAACACAAAGGAGTTGTGGGCGTGGGTATATACATATTGCTTGCCGTCACTAGTTGATTCTTGACTCGATGGAATTTTTGGATGAAGCGGCCCAGACCGACTTTACGCGTATGCTTACGCGAGACTGGTTCTACCGACGTGCTTCGCACACAGGTGGCTGGTGGGTGTCAGTTTCTCCAACTTTAGTTGAATCAAATTCAATGAACAAGGTTCTTTATGAAGATCAAAAAGCAATCACTATACCGTGTTGTGGTTTTTTATGCATAGGTAAGAACGGTTCTTGCTCAGCCCATAGCAACCACGTAAAGCTTGCAACAACAAAGTAGAGGATGTCTAACTTGTTTTTGCAGGGCATGTTGTGATGTGATATGGTCAAGACATGATGCCAAATTTTATTGTATGAAATGATCATGTTTTGTAACACCGTTATCGGCAACTGGCACGAGCCATATGGTTGTCGCTTTATTGTATGAAATGCAATCACCATGTAATTGCTTTACTTTATCACTAAGCGGTAGCAATAGTCGTAGAAGCAATAGTTGGCGAGACGAAAATGATGCTTCGATGGAGATCAAGGTGTTAAGCTGGTGACGATGGTGATCATGACGGTGCTTTGGAGATGGAGATCAAAGGCACAAGATGATGATGGCCATATCATACCACTTATATTGGTTGCATGTGATGTTTATCCTTTATGAATCTTATTTTGCTTACTTCGGCGGTAGCATTATAAGATGATCTCTCACTAAATTTCAAGGTATAAGTGTTCTCCCTGAGTATGCACCGTTGCTACAGTTCGTCATGCCGAGACACCATGTGATGATCGGGTGTGATAAGCTCTACGCTCACATACAACGGGTGCAAGCCAGTTTTGCACACGCGGAATACTCGGGTTAAACTTGAAGAGCCTAGCATATGCAGATATGGCCTCGGAACACTGAGACCGAAAGGTCGAGCGTGAAACATATAGTAGATATGATCAACATAGTGATGTTCACCATTGAAAACTATTCCATCTCACGTGATGATCGGACATGGTTTAGTTGATATGGATCACGTGATCACTTAGATGATTAGAGAGATGTTTATCTAATTGGGAGTTCTTAAGTAATTTGATTAATTGAACTTTAATTTATCATGAACTTAGTACCTGATAGTATTTTGCATGTCTATGTTGTTGTAGATAGATGGCCCGTGCTGTTGTTCTGTTGAATTTTAATGCGTTCCTAGAGAAAGCTAAGTTGAAAGATGATGGTAGAAACTACACGGACTGGGTCTGTAACTTGAGGATTATCCTCATTGCTGCACAGAAGAATTACGTCCTAGAAGCACCGCTAGGTGACAAACCCGCTGCAGGAGCAACGCCAGATGTTGTGAACACCTGGCAGAGCAAAGCTGATGACTACTCGATAGTTTAGTGTGCCATGCTTTACGGCTTAGAACCGGGACTTCAACGACGTTTTCAACGTCATGGAGCATATGAGATGTTCCAGGAGTTGAAGTTAATATTTCAAGCAAATGCCCGGATTGAGAGATATGAAGTCTCCAATAAGTTCTACAGCTGCAAGATGGAGGAGAATAGTTCCGTCAGTGAACATATACTCAGAATGTCTGGGTACCACAACCACTTGACTCAACTGGGAGCTAATATTCTTGATGATAGTGTCACTGATAGAGTTCTTCAATCACTGCCACCAAGCTACAAGAGCTTCGTGATGAACTATAATATGCAAGGGATGGATAAGACGATTCCTGAGCTCTTCGCAATGCTAAAGGCTGCGGAGGTAGAAATCAAGAAAGAGCATCAAGTGTTGATGGTCAACAAGACCAGCAGTTTCAAGAAAAAAGGGTAAAGGGAAGAAGGGGAACTTCAAGAAGAACAGTAAGCCAGTTGCTGCTCAAGTGAAGAAACCCAAGTCTGGACCTAAGCCTGAGACTGAGTGCTTTTACTGCAAAGGAACTGGTCACTGGAATCGGAACTGACCCAAGTATTTGGCGGAGAAGAAGGATGGCAAAGTGAAAGGTATATTTAATATACATGTTATTGATGTGTACCTTACTAATGATCGCAGTAGTGCCTGGGTATTTGATACTGGTTCAGTTGCTAACATTTGCAACTCGAAACAGGGGCTACGGATTAAGCGAAGATTGGCTAAGGACGAGGTGACGATGCACGTGGGAAATGGTTCCAAAGTCGATGTGATCGCCGTCGGCATGCTACCTCTACATCTACCTTCGGGATTAGTTTTAGACCTAAATAATTGTTATTTGGTGCCAGCGTTGAGCATGAACATTATATCTGGATCTTGTTTGATGCGAGACGGTTATTCATTTAAATCAGAGAATAATGGTTGTTCTATTTATATGAGTAATATCTTTTATGGTCATGCACTGTTGATGACTGGTCTATTTTTACTAAATCTTGATAGTAGTGATACACATGTTCATAGTATTGAAGCCAAAAGATGCAGAGTTGATAATGATAGTGCAACTTATTTGTGGCACTGCCGTTTAGGTCATATTGGTGTAAAGCGCATGAAGAAACTCCATTCTGATGGACTTCTAGAATCACTTGATTATGAATCACTTGGTACTTGTGAACCATGCCTCATGGGCAAGATGACTAAAACTCCATTCTCCGGAACAATGGAGCGAGCAACAGAGTTATTGGAAATCATACATACTGATGTATGTGGTCCAATGAACATTGAAGCTCGCGGCGGATATCGTTATTTTCTCACCTTCACAGATGATTTGAGCAGATATGCGTATATCTACTTAATGAAACATAAGTCTGAAACTTTTGAATAGTTCAAAGAATTTCAGAGTGAAGTGGAAAATCATCGTAACAAGAAAATCAAGTTTCTACGATCGGATCGTGGAGGTGAATATTTGAGTTATGAGTTTGGACTTCATTTGAAACAATGCAGAATAGTTTCGCAACTCACGCCACCTAGAACACCACAGCGTAATGGTGTGTCTGAATGTCGTAATCGTACTTTACTAGATATGGTGCGATCTATGATGTCCCTCATTGATTTACCGCTATCATTTTGGGGTTATGCTTTAGAGACAGCTGCATTCACGTTAAATAGGGGACCATCTAAATCCGTTGAGATGACACCTTATAAACTGTGGTTTGGCAAGAAACCCAAGTTTTCGTTTCTTAAAGTTTGGGGATGTGATGCTTATGTGAAGAAACTTCAACCTGATAAGCTCGAACCCAGATCAGAGAAATGTGTCTTCATAGGATACCCAAAGGAGACTGTTGGGTACACCTTCCATCAGAGATCTGAAGGCAAGATATTCGTTGCTAAGAATGGATCCTTTCTAGAGAAGGAATTTCTCTCGAAAGAAGTGAGTGGGAGGAAAATAGAACTTGACGAGGTAATTGTACCTTCTCCCTTATTGGAAAGTAGTTCATCACTGAAATCAGTTCCAGTGATTCCTACACCAGTAAGTGTGGAAGCTAATGATGATGATCATGAAACTTCTGATCAAGTTACTACCGAACCTCGTAGGTCAACCAGAGTAAGATCGGCAGGCCATAGAGAATAAATGGATCTTCAAGAAGAAGACTGACACTGACGGTAATGTTACTGTCTACAAAGCTCAACTTGTTGCAAAAGGTTTTCGACAAGTTCAAGGTGTTGACTACGAGGAGACCTTCTTACCCGTAGCGATGCTTAAGTCCGTCTGAATCATGTTAGCAATTGCCGCATTTTATGATTATGAAATTTGGCAAATGGATGTCAAAACTGCATTCCTTAATGGATACCTTAAAGAAGAGTTGTATATGATGCAACCAGAAGGTTTTGTCGATCCAAAAGGTGCTAACAAAGTGTGCAAGCTCCAGCGATCCATTTATGGACTGGTGCAAGCCTCTCGAAGTTGGAATATATGCTTTGATAGAGTGATCAAAGCATATGGTTTTATACAGACTTTTGGAGAAGCCTGTATTTACAAGAAAGTGAGTGGGAGCTCCGTAGCATTTCTGATATTATATGTAGATGATATATTTTTGATCGGAAATGATACTGAATTTTTGAATAGCATAAAAGGATACTTGAATAAGAATTTTTCAATGAAAGACCTCGGTGAAGCTGCTTATATATTGGCATCAAGATCTATAGATATAGATCAAGACGCTTGATTGGACTTTCACAAAGCACATACCTTGATAAAGTTTTGAAGAAGTTCAAAATGGATCAGGCAAAGAAAGGGTGCTTGCCTGTATTACAAGGTGTGAAGTTGAGTCAGACTCAATACCCGACCACTACAGAAGATAGAGAGAAAATGAAAGGTGTTCCCTATGCTTCAGCCATAGGCTCTATCATGTATGCAATGCTGTGTACCGGACCTGATGTGTGCCCTGCTATAAGTTTAGTAGGGAGGTACCAAAGTAATCCAGAAGTGGATCACTAGACAACGGTCAAGAACATCCTGAAATACCTGAAAAGGACTAAGGATATGTTTCTCATATATGGAGGTTACAAAGAGCTCGTTGTAAACGGTTACGTCGATGCAAGCTTTGACACTGATCTGGATGACTCTAAGTCACAAACCGATACGTGTTTTTATTAAATGGTGGAGCTGTCAGTTGGTGCAGTTCCAAGTAGAGTGTTGTGGCGGGATCTACGTGTGAAGCGGAATACATAGCTGCTTCAGAAGCAGCAAATGAAGGAGTCTGGATTAAGGAGTTCATATCCGATCTAGGCGTCATACCTAGTGCATCGGGTCCAATTAAAATCTTTTGTGAAAATACTGGTGCAATTGCCTTGGCAAAGGAATCCAGATTTAACAAGAGAACCAAGCACATCAAGAGACGCTTCAATTCCATCCATGATCAAGTCAAGGAGGGATACATAGAGATTTGCAAGATACATACGGATCTGAATATTGCAGACCCGTTGACTAAGCCACTCTCACGAGCAAAACATGATCAACACCAAGACTCCATGGGTGTTAGAATCATTACAATGTAATCTAGATTATTGACTCTAGTGCAAGTGGGAGACTGAAGGAAATATGCCCTAGAGGTAATAATAAAGTTGTTATTTATATTTCCTTATATCATGATAAATGTTTATTATTCATGCTAGAATTGTATTAACCGGAAACTTAGTACATGTGCGAATACATATACAAATAGAGTGTCACTAGTTTGCCTCTACTTAACTAGCTCGTTGAATCAATGATGGTTATGTTTCCTAACCATAGACATGATTTGTCATTTGATTAACGGGATCACATCATTCGAGAATGATGTGATTGACTTGACCCATCCGTTAGCTTAGCACGATGATCGTTTAGTTTGTTGTTATTGCTTTCTCCATAACTTATACATGTTCCTATGACTATGAGATCAACTCCCGAATACCGGAGGAACACTTTGTGTGCTACCAAACATCACAACATAACTGGGTGATTATAAAGGTGCTCTATAGGTGTCTCCGATGGTGTTTGTTGAGTTGGCATGGATCAAGATTAGGATTTGTCACTCCGATTGTCGGGGAGGTATCTCTGGGCCCTCTCGGTAAAGTACATCACAATAAGCCTTGCAAGCAATATAGCTAATGAGTTAGTTACGGGATGTAGCATTATAGAACGAGTAAAGAGACTTGCCGGTAACGAGATTGAACTAGGTATTGAGATACCAACGATCGAATCTCGGGTAAGTAACATACCGATGACAAAGGGAACAACGTATGTTATGCGGTTTGACCGATAAAGATCTTCGTAGAATATGTAGGAACCAATATGAGCATCCATGTTCCGCTATTGGTTATTGACCGGAGATGAGTCTCGGTCATGTCTACATAGTTCTCGAACCCGTAGGGTCCGCACGCTTAAAGTTCGGTGACGATCGGTATTATGAGTTTATGTGTTTTGATGTACCGAAGGTAGTTCAGAGTCCCGGATATGATCATGGACACGACGAGGAGTCTCAAAATGGTCGAGACATAAAGATCGATATATTGGACGGATATATTCGGACACCGGAAGTGTTCCGGGTGATTTCGGAGAAAACCGGAGTGCCGGAGGGGTTACCGGAACCCCCCGAGGAAGTATTGGGCCTTAGTGGGCCTTAGGGGAGAGAGAGGGCAGCAGCCGAGGAGGTGCCCCCCAAGGGGAGTCCGAATAGGACTAGGGGAGGGGGACGCGTCCCCTCTTTCCCTCTCCCTCGCCCTCTCTTTCCTTCCCCCTTCCTCCTTCCTAGTAGGACTAGGAAAGGATGAATCCTACTCCTACTAGGAGGAGGATTCCTCCTCTCCTTGGGCACCACTAGGGCCGGCCGGCCTCCCCCTTGCTCCTTTGTATACGGGGGTAGGGGGACACCCTAGAACACACAAGTTGATTATTCCAAGCCGTGTGCGGTGCCCCCCTCCACCATAATCCACCTCAGTCATATCGTAGTGGTGCTTAGGCGAAGCCCTGTTTTGGTAGCAACATCATCACCATCATCATGCCGTCGTGCTGACGAAGTTCTCCCTCGAAGCTCTATTGGATCGTGAGTTCGCGGGACGTCACCGAGCCGAACGTGTGCAGATCGCGGAGGTGCCGTACCTTCGGTGCTAGGATTGGTCGATCGTGAAGACGTACGACTACATCAACCGTGTTGTCATAACGCTTCCGCTTACGGTCTACAAGGGTACGTAGACAACACTCTTCCCTCTCATTGCTATGCATCACCATGATCTTGCATGTGTGTAGGAATTTTTTGAAATTACTACATTCCCTAACAGTGGGATCCGAGCCAGGTTTATGCGTAGATGTTATATGCACGAGTAGAACACAAAGGAGTTGTGGGCGTGGATATATACATATTGCTTGCCGTCACTAGTTGATTCTTGATTCGGTGGTATTGTTGGATGAAGCGGCCCAGACCGACATTACGCGTACGCTTACACGAGACTGGTTCTACCGACGTGCTTCGCACACAGGTGGCTGGTAGGTGTTAGTTTCTCCAACTTTAGTTGAATCGGATTCAATGAACAGGGTTCTTTGTGAAGATCAAAAAGCAATCACTATACCGCGTTGTGGTTTTTGATGCATAGGTAAGAACGGTTCTTGCTCAGCCCATAGCAGCCACGTAAAACTTGCAACAACAAAGTAGGGGACATCTAACTTGTTTTTGCAGGGCATGTTGTGATGTGATATGGTCAAGACATGATGCTAAATTTTATTGTATGAGATGATCATGTTTTGTAACACAGTTATCGGCAACTGGCAGGAGCCATATGGTTGTCGCTTTATTGTATGAAATGCAATCGCCATGTAATTGCTTTACTTTATCACTAAGCGGTAGCGATAGTCGTAGAAGCAATAGTTGGCAAGACGACAACGATGCTTCGATGGAGATCAAGGTGTCAAGCTGGTGACGATGGTGATCATGACAGTTCTTTGGAGATGGAGATCAAAGGCACAAGATGATGATGGCCATATCATATCACTTATATTGGTTGCATGTGATGTTTATCCTTTATGCATCTTATTTTGCTTAGTTAGGTGGTAGCATTATAAGATGATCTCTCACTAAATTGCAAGGTATAAGTGTTCTCCTTGAGTATGCACCGTTGCTACAGTTCGTCGTGCCGAGACAGAACGTGATGATCGGGTGTGATAAGCTGTAGCGACCAGACCTCATACGGTCCAATCCCTGTGCTCCGGTGTCATCCCTGGATCAGTAATGCTGACACCACACAATGCTTGAAGGATTTATAACAGAGTAGCAATCACACACTTATTACATCGAGTGTCTCAAAAGAGAACTTATTACAATAAATATGGCTTAAGGCCATCTAATAACAATAACAGCGGAAGGCTTGGAAGATAAGTGAGTCCATCAACTCCAACGGCATCACTGAGTATAGAACCACGACCTAAAACTCCTTAATCGTCGTCTGAAAAGTCTGCAACATTAACGTTGCAGCCCGAAAACGGGTCAGCACATGGAATATGCTGGCAAAGTAACACATAGAGAGTAATGGAAAGAAACAGCTATTCTACATGCATATTTGGCTGGTGGAAGGCTCTATGGTTACAGTTTTGCGTAAAGCCAATTTTTCCCTACTGCAAAGGAATAAACTTACTTAAGTATCATGGTGGTTGTTAAACATTGAGAATGGTTGACAGCATCCTCAATCCCAATTAAGCATCATCATTAAACAAACCTATCAAAATTAAACTTTATAGTAACATGTTGAGATTCACATGATAATCCAGGTACTAGATACTCAAGATGTCCATAACCGGGGACACGGCTAACCATGATTAGTTTATACACTCTGCAGAGGTTTGCGCACTTTTCCCCACAAGACTCGATCTCCTCCGTTGGATTTCTCGCACTACATGGTGTTTGAGAAACGGATGACCCAGACATAGTCTTTCAGAAGCGCTAGCACCTTACGATGGGTAGACCGTACCACCTACATCCCCTACATCTGCTAGTCTACCACTGTAAGAGTTCGCACGACTTAGTTGACTATGCTAGAGCCCATAATAGCTTGTGGCTGCACACGGAAGTTTCTAGCATGAATAATCTCATGATCCCTTTGAACCTGGGTGGCGGTCCGAAAGAAAACAGGCAATCCTAGAATACCCAGGTACCTCAATCCACCCAGATGTGTGTTTAAGTTGCCACCTTAAATAAACTATTAATTAACCAACTCACATATGTCATGGATACACTCACCCAATCCACGTCTACTAGCATAGCATGGCATAATAAGCAACGTAGAAGTAACTCCCAAAGGTTTGATAATAAACAAGTAATAGGTACTACCTCAACTACTTCCCAAACCCACAATTTAATTAGATCCTAATCATGCAATGTGTAAGGATTGATCTAATGCAATAAAACTGGGTAGTAGGAGGTATGATCAAAGTGTTACTTGCCTTGCTGATGATCCGGGAAACCTAGCGATTCGAAGTAACAAGCGGCGCACTCCGGGTACTCTATCGCAAACAAACAAGCACACCATAAGTACTCAACTGATGCACAAGTAAAACTCAAATAAGAGATCTAACCAGAAGGTTCAACTTTAAGAACTCCGGTTGGCAAAAAGAATCAAATCAAACGAAGCAACGAAAGACAAACGGCAAAAGAAACAGGCTTCATTTACTATTCTGAATCTAAGGCAATTTTTACAAAAGCAAAAACTTGTTTAAGTTGGTTAAACGGAAAGAGGGTTTCAAGACGAAACTCCTGGCGCTTGAATCGCCTGATTCCGATAAACGAGCGAAAAGTTATACTAAAACGAAAATCGGATTAGAAATCGCGATCAGAAATAATCGCGGAAAATCCGAGAAAAAGAAAAACGACAAACAGATTAACGAACAAACGTTTGTTATATGGATCTAAACGATGAACACGTTCGTTAAAATGAACGAACGAGCGAACGCTCGCTAAATAAACTAAACCGTAAAAAAACTGATCTAATAAAAAATGGATCTAAAAAAACCGTGGTTTTTTTTAAAAAAATGAGCGGTTTTCTGAGGAAAACCGCCGGCGACGGCGGCTACCTCGAGCGGCGAGGCGGCGTGGCGCTGGAGGCGGCGACGCTAGGGTTTCGGTGGGCGGGCTGGTGGGCTTCGGCGGCTCGGCGGGGTCGGCTTATAAAGCCCCCCCCCCCGGGCGGAGTCCCGCTCAGGTATGGCCGGGAGTCGGTTCGGTTTTTTTTAAATTAATTCCGCGCAGAAATACTAACGAAAGAAATACTAAACGGACTCCAAAAATCCTGAAATAAATTTTCCCCGACTTCTAGTATCAAGCCGGACAAAGTGAACATTTATTTGGGGCCTAAATGCAATTTTGAAAAACGCACATTTTTCCTAAATTCAAATAAAATAGCAAATAAAACCAAATAAAATCTTATTTGATTTTATTATTAAACCCTCAATATTTCTTTATTTTGGGAAATTCATTTTATTCCCTCTCTCATATTTTTTGTAATAGAAATAATTGAAGATAAAATAAATAAAATCAAATGATCCTATTTTCAAAATTTGAGACAACTCAAATATGAAAATAACGAAATCCCCAACTCTCTCCGAGGGTCCTTGAGTTGCGTGAAATTTCTAGGGTCAACCAAAATGCAATAAATATGATATGCAATGATGATCTAGTGTATAACATTCCAAATTGAAAATTTGGGATGTTACAATCCTACCCCCCTTAAGATGAATCTCGCCCTCGAGATTCTGGTTGGCTAGAAAATAGGTGAGGGTGGTCCTTCAGCAAATCTTCCTCTCGTTCCCAAGTGGCTTCATCCTCCGTGTGGTGGCTCCACTGAACCTTGCAAAACTTGATAACTTTGCTGCGGGTGACTCTACTAGCATATTCTAGAATCTTAACTGGTTTCTCCTCATAGGTCAAATCACTGTCCAACTGAATTGCTTCAAGTGGTACCGTATCTCTCAGCGGTATGTCAGCCATCTCTGCATGGCATTTCTTCAACTGGGATACATGAAACACGTCGTGAACTCCTGACAGTCCTTCGAGTAATTCCAACTTGTAGGCTACTTCTCCCATACGTTCCAAAACTTTGTATGGGCCTTCAAAACGTGGTGCTAGTTTTCCCTTAACTCCAAAGCGCTTAACTCCTCGAAGTGGTGATACTCGAAGATAAACTCGGTCTCCAACTTTGTAAACTGTCTCCTTGCGTTTAGAATCTGCATAACTCTTCTACCTGGATTGACCTACCTTTAGCCTGTCGCGAATTAATTTCACTTTCTGTTTAGACTCCTTTATCAGATTCGGTCCAAACAACTAGCGATCTCCAACTTTATCCCAGGACAATGGGGTCCTGCACCTCCTTCCGTACAAGGCTTCGAAAGGGGCCATCTTCAAACTGGATTGATAGCTGTTGTTGTAAGAGAACTCTGCATACGGCAAATTCTCGTCCCAACTAGATCCGTAATCTAGCGCACAAGCTCTTAGCATATCCTCCAAAATCTGATTGACTCTCTCGGTCTGTCCATCTGTCTGCGGTTGGAAAGCTGTGCTAAACTCCAGTCTGGTACCCAAGGTTTCATGCAACTGATTCCAGAACTTTGAGGTAAATTGGGTTCCTCTATCAGATACTATGCTCCTTGGAACTCCATGCATACATACGATCCTGGTCATGTATATCTTTGCCAACTTTGCACTGGTATAGGTAGTATTCACTGGAATGAAATGAGCTACCTTTGTCAAACGATCGACTACAACCCATATTGAGTCATAGCCTGAACGTGTTCTGGGCAATCCTGTAATAAAATCCATGCCTAGCTTATCCCACTTCCATTCGGGGATCGGCAATGGTTGTAGCAATCCTGCTGGCTTCTGATGCTCTGCCTTCACTCTCTGACATACATCACAAACTGCTACATACTCCGCAATATCCTTCTTCATTCCGGTCCACCAGAAAATATTCTTCAAATCCAAATACATCTTGGTATTTCCTGGGTGAATTGAGTATGGTGAGTCATGGGCCTCTTGCAGAATTAGCTTCCTGATCTCCGAATCATTTGGCACATAAACACGGTCTTCAAACCATATGGTATCGTGCTCATCCTCACGAAATCCCTTAGCTTTTCCTTTGCTAATTTTCTCCTTAATAGAAGCAATCTCCTTGTCAGTCCTTTGGGCTTCTCTGATTTTATCCATCAATGTAGACTGAATCTCCAATGCTGCTACATAGCCTCTCGGGACTATTTCTAAACATAGCTCTCGAAGATTTTCGGCTAACTCCCTTGGTAAATCTCCCATCATTAAGGTGTTGACATGGCTCTTACGGCTCAACGCGTTAGCTACTATGTTAGCCTTTTCAGGGTGATAATGCAATCTCATATCATAATCCTTGATGAGCTCCAACCATCTCCTTTGTCTGAGATTCAACTCCTTCTGTGTGAAAATATACTTCAGACACTCTTATGATCCGTATACACTTCGCAATGGTTTCCAATCAGAAAATGTCTCCAAGTCTTCAGTGCATGCACTACGGCTGCTAACTCCGAATCATGTGTAGCATAATTCAACTCATGAGGCTTAAGCTGTCGTGAGGCATATGAAACAACTCTCCCTTCCTGCATAAGCACTGCTCCAAGTCCTCGACGTGAAGCGTCGCAATACACCTCATAATCCTTGGTCTGGTCTGGCAAAATCAACACTGTTGAGGTAACCAAACGTTTCTTCAACTCCTGAAAACTAGCCGCACATTTCTCCGTCCATATGAACTTGGTATCCTTCTTCAACAACTCCGTCATAGGCTTCGCAATCTTTGAGAAATTCTCAATAAACCTTCGGTAGTATCCTGCGAGTCCAAGAAAACTCCGGATCTCTCCCACGGTGGTTGGTGCTTCCCACTTGGTCACAGTATCAACTTTAGTGGGATGTACTGCTATACCTTCTCCGGATATAGCGTGTCCGAGAAATCCAACTTCCTTCAACCAAAACTCACATTTGCTAAACTTGGCATATAATTGATGTTCTCTGAGCTTTCCAAGAAGCAAACGCAAATGTTCCTTATGCTCCTCTTCATTCTTTGAGTAAACCAGGATATCATCAATGAACACTACGACGAACTTATCCAAGAACTCCATAAACACTTTGTTCATCATGTTCATAAAATATGCAGGTGCGTTAGTCAGACCAAATGACATAACAGTATACTCGTGCAGCCCATACCTGGTGGTAAAATCCGTCTTGGGTATACCCTATTCCCGAATCTTCAACTGGTGGTATCCTGATCGCAGATCGATCTTGGAAAATACCTTAGCTCCTTGCAATCGATCAAACAGATCATTGATCATCGGTAGTGGGTACTTGTTCTTGATGGTTACTTCATTCAATCCTCGATAATCGACAACCATCCTTAACGATCCATCCTTCTTTTCTACTAGAAGTACTGGCGATCCCCAAGGTGAAGAACTTGGGTGAATATATCCTTTATCTAGTAACTCCTTAATTTGCTTCTTAATTTCCACCAAATCCTTTGCAGGCATCCTATATGGTCTCTTTAATATTGGCCCTGTGCCTGGCAATAGCTCAATCAAAAACTCAATATCTCTATCCGGTGGCATGCCTGGCAACTCTTCTGGAAATACTTCGGGGAAATCCTTCACTACTGGTACTTCCTCCTGCACAACTCCGGTTAAACAATTTATTTGAGTCCTCTTTGGCACATGTCGGGATACATACTTGATCCTTCTCCCTTCTGGGGTGGTAAGCAAAATTGACTTACTGGCACATTCAATATTCCCTTCATACTTTGACAACCAATCCATGCCTAATATCACATCCAATCCTTAGGATTCCAATACTATTAGGTCCGAGGGAAAAACATAGTTACCAATCCTTAATGGTAACCGATCACACCATAGACTAGCCATATATTCTGCTCCAGGCGAGGTTACTAACATGGGTGACCTAAGGGCTTGGGTTGGAAGTTTATACTTATCCACAAATCCCCTTGATATGTATGAATGCGATGCACCAGTATCGAAAAGAACGAGTGCAGTAAATGGCTTAACCAAAAACTTACCGATTACTGCATCTGGCTGCTCTTCAACCTCCTCCATGTTGACGTGGTTCACCTGTCCCCTGTTGAAAGGGCTCGGCTTCTTCCCAGAACTTACATTGCCATTTCCATTCTGTGATTCAAGACATTCATTGGCATAATGTCCGGTCTTCTGGCACTTAAAGCAAGTGACTTGGCTCAGGTCTTTCTTGGCTGGGGTTGATGGGTTGGTGCGGTTCTGGCCGTTGCTTCCTCCATTCCCATTACCATTCTTGGGGCCATTGTGATTGTGCGAGCTACCTCCTCCATGGGTATGCTAAAAATGTCCTCCCGGCCTAGGGGTAAACCGTGGCTTCTGCTGAGCTCATGAATTGTACTTTCCTTGTGCATACTTCCTCTTGCGATTCTCAATTTGCTGCTCCTTCCCTTCAATCATGAGAGCATGATCTACCAACTCCTGGTAGTTGTTGAAGGTTGCTACCATCAACTGCATGCTCAACTCATCATTCAGTCCTTCCAGAAATTTCTCCTGCTTAGTTGCATCCGTAGCAACGTCATCTGGGGCATAACGTGCTAGCTTACTAAAGTCCTCCACATACTGGCCAACTGTCCGTCCTCCTTGGCGCAAGTTGCGAAACTCTCGCTTCTTCATGGCCATAGCTCCTACTGAAACATGGGCAGTTCGAAAAGCCTGCTGAAACTGGTCCCATGTGATAGTATCGACAAGGAAAGTGGCTGTGAAATTCTCCCACCATGATGCTGCGGGTCCTTCAATCTGATGTGCGGCAAACTTCACCTTCTCCGCATCCGTGCATCCTGCTGTGGTCAACTCTCTAGCTGTCTTGCGGAGCCAATCATCTGCTACTATCGGCTCGGTGCTACTGGAAAACACTGGCGGATTCAGCCTAAGAAAACGGGCTAAGTGATCAACAGGTGGTGGTGGTGGTGGGTTGTTGTTGTTCCCTTGATTCTGATTCTGGACTAGCAACTGCATCAATGTGTTCTGCTGCTGGATCAACTGGGTGAGCTCCGGTGGAAAGGTAAATCCGGGGTCACGTCTCGGAGGCATCTGAGGGTTTAGAAAAGATGAGATTTAAGAATAGAGGGGGTCTAAAGAGAAAACACTACCCATATGCACATGAGGCAAAAGCAAACAATTCATTCAATCAAACAAGGGCATACAATTGATCTAACTATCGCGAAAGGGCTCGGACTATAATATTTACATGGTGGACTACTACTACTGTTGGGGTGGTCTACTAGAAATATTCTTCGATTGCAGACTCCATGATATCTGCTCCGGCTTCATCAACATAGTTATCATCACTATCGTCGGGATCCGAGTCGGTGTCGTCGATGATGATGATGTAGTCTTCCGGGCGAATCTCCTTGGGTTCTTCGTCTTCTTCTACCGGTGTAGGGCCTCCCATAAATATTCCAATCTTCATTGTTAGGTCAGCATTCTTATCCACTAATACTTCAATTTCTTCTTCATAATCTTCACGTGTAGCCTTGAGTTCTTCCTCCAGTTCCTTGATTCTTGTCTTTGTCTTCTTCAGGTCTATCATGTCGGCGCACATCTGGTTCTCCTGACGTCGAATGTGCTGGTTTAACTCCTGGATAAAAGCTGCGATTGATCTATCCTTTCTGGTGCTGATCATCTCCCAGTGCTCATCTTGGCGCCCACAAATCTGGTAGATAGTATTCTTGAGATCATTGCGGTAGACTTCTCCAATGCGTCCCATGGCGATGTGAGCTGCCATGCTCTTTCCTAGACTCCAAGTTGGTGCATCAAAAGAAAACTCTATGGGCTCAGTGACTGGCATGAACGTCCTCCCTGGAATTTGAACTTGAATCATCCAGCGCTCTTCTTCAGGTAAAGTGGCGTTGTAGGTTCCAGTGAAACTTGGTACTCCTATGTTCAGATATCTATTGACTTTCTTCAAGTGACGTCCAAAGGGTGTATCTTCATCCGGTTGCGTGAATTTGTTCCTTGCATCCACCATCCTAAAAGAGTAGAAAAGATGAGAGGTCAGAAAGAGAAGAGAATGAGTAGTGATCTAGGTCTTTAACTTAGTGGTTGTGTCCTACAGTCAGCGTGTGCTCTGATACCATCTTGTAGCGACCAGACCTCAAACGGTCCAATCTCTGTGCTCCGGGGTCATCCCTGGATCAGTAATGCTGACACCACATAGTACTTGAAGGATTTATAACAAAGTAGCAATCACACACTTATTACATCGAGTGTCTCAAAAGAGAACTTATTACAATAAATATGGCTTAAGGCCATCTAATAACGATAACAGCGGAAGGCTTGGAAGATAAGTGAGTCCATCAACTCCAACGGCATCACTGAGTATAGAACCATGACCTAAAACTCCTTAATCGTCGTCTGAAAATTTTGCAACATTAACGTTGCAGCCCGAAAACGGGTCAGCGCATTGAATATGCTAGCAAAGTAACACATAGAGAGTAATGGAAAGAAACAGCTATTCTACATGCATATTTGGCTGGTGGAAGGCTCTATGGTTACAGTTTTGCGTAAAGCCAATTTTTCCCTACTGCAAAGGAATAAACTTACTTAACTACCATGGTGGTTGTTAAACATTGAGAATGGTTGACAGCATCCTCAATCCCAATTAAGCATCATCATTAAACAAACCTATCAAAATTAAACTTTATAGTAACATGTTGAGATTCACATGATAATCCAGGTACTAGATACTCAAGATGTCCATAACCGGGGACACGGCTAACCATGATTAGTTTATACACTCTGCAGAGGTTTGCGCACTTTTCCCCACAAGACTCGATCTCCTCCGTTGGATTTCTCGCACTACATGGTGTTTGAGAAACGGATGACCCAGACATAGTCTTTCAGAAGCGCTAGCACCTTACGATGGGTAGACCGTACCACCTACATCCCCTACATCTGCTAGTCTACCACTGTAAGAGTTCGCACGACTTAGTTGACTATGCTAGAGCCCATAATAGCTTGTGGCTGCACACGGAAGTTTCTAGCATGAATAATCTCATGATCCCTTTGAACCTGGGTGGCGGTCCGAAAGAAAACAGGCAATCCTGGAATACCCAGGTACCTCAATCCACCCAGATGTGTGTTTAAGTTGCCACCTTAAATAAACTATTAATTAACCAACTCACATATGTCATGGATACACTCACCCAATCCACGTCTACTAGCATAGCATGGCATAATAAGCAACGTAGAAGTAACTCCCAAAGGTTTGATAATAAACAAGTAATAGGTACTACTTCAACTACTTCCCAAACCCACAATTTAATTAGATCCTAATCATGCAATGTGTAAGGATTGATCTAATGCAATAAAACTGGGTAGTAGGAGGTATGATCAAAGTGTTACTTGCCTTGCTGATGATCCGGGAAACCTAGCGATTCGAAGTAACAAGCGGCGCACTCTGGGTACTCTATCGCAAACAAACAAGCACACAATAAGTACTCAACTGATGCACAGGTAAAACTCAAATAAGAGATCTAACCAGAAGGTTCAACTTAAGAACTCCGGTTGGCAAAAAGAATCAAATTAAACAAAGCAACGAAAGACAAACGACAAAAGAAACAGGCTTCATTTACTATTCTGAATCCAAGGCAATTTTTATAGAAGCAAAAAATTGTTTAAGTTGGTTAAACGGAAAGAGGGTTTCGAGACAAAACTCCAGGCGCTTGAATCGCCTGACTCCGATAAACGAGCAAAAAGTTATACTAAAACGAAAATCGGATCAGAAATCGCGATCAGAAATAATCGCGGAAAATCCGAGAAAAAGAAAAACGACGAACAGATTAACGAACAAACGTTCGTTATCTGGATCTAAACGACGAACACGTTCGTTAAAACGAATGAACGAGCGAACGCTCGCTAAATAAACTAAACCGTAAAAAACCGATCTAATAAAAATGGATCTAAAAAACCGTGGTTTTTTTAAAAAAACCGGGCGGTTTTCTGAGGAAAACCGCTGGCGACGGCGGCTACCTCGGGCGGCGGGACGGCAGGGTCGGCGGCAAGGCGGCGCGGCGGGGCGGCGGCGGCGCTAGGGTTTCGGCGGGCGGGCTGGTGGGCTTCGGCGGCTCGGCGGGGTCGGCTTATAAAGCCCCCCCCCCCCCCCGGGCGTAGTCCCGCTCGGGTACGGCCCGGAGTCGGTTTGGTTTTTTTTAAATTAATTCTGCGCAGAAATACTAACGAAAGAAATACTAAACGGACTCCAAAAATCCCGAAATAAATTTTCCCCAACTTCTAAAATCAAGCCAGACAAAGTGAACATTTATTTGGGGCCTAAATGCAATTTTGAAAAACGCACATTTTTCCTAAATTCAAATAAAATAGCAAATAAAACCAAATAAAATCTTATTTGATTTTATTATTAAACCCTCAATATTTCTTTATTTTGGGAAAGTCATTTTATTCCCTCTCTCATATTTTTTTGTAATAGAAATAATTGAAGATAATATAAATAAAATCAAATGATCCTATTTTCAAAATTTGAGACAACTCAAATATGAAAATAACGAAATCCCCAACTCTCTCCGAGGGTCCTTGAGTTGCGTGAAATTTCTAGGATCAACCAAAATGCAATAAATATGATATGCAATGATGATCTAGTGTATAACATTCTAAATTAAAAATTTGGGATGTTACATAAGCTCTACGTTCACCTACAACAGGTGCAAGCCAGTTTTGCACACGCGGAATACTCGAGTTAAGCTTGACGAGCCTAGCATATGCAGATATGGCCTCGGAACACTGAGACCGAAAGGTCGAGCGTGAAACATATAGTAGATATGATCAACATAATGATGTTCACCATTGAAAACTACTCCATCTCACGTGATGATCGGACATGGTTTAGTTGATATGGATCATGTGATCACTTAGATAATTAGAGAGATGTTTATCTAATTGGGAGTTCTTAAGTAATTTGATTAATTGAACTTTAATTTATCATGAACTTAGTACCTGATAGTATTTTGCATGTCTATGTTGTTGTAGATAGATGGCCCGTGCTGTTGTTCCGTTGAATTTTAATTTGTTCCTAGAGAAAGCTAAGTTGAAAGATGATGGTAGCAACTACATAGACTGGGTCTGTAACTTGAGGATTATCCTCATTGCTGCACAGAAGAATTACGTCCTGGAAGCACCGCTAGGTGACAAACCCGCTACAGGAGCAACGCCAGATGTTGTGAACACCTGGCAGAGCAAAGCTGATGACTACTCGATAGTTCAGTGTGCCATGATTTACGGCTTAAAACCGGGACTTCAACAACGTTTTCAACGTCATGGAGCATATGAGATGTTCTAGGAGTTGAAGTTAATATTTCAAGCAAATGCCCGGATTGAGAGATATGAAGTCTCCAATAAGTTCTACAGCTGCAAGATGGAGGAGAATAGTTCTGTCAGTGAACATATACTCAGAATGTCTGGGTACCACAACCACTGGACTCAACTCGGAGTTAATCTTCCTGATGATAGTGTCATTGACAGAGTTCTTCAATCACTGCCACCAAGCTACAAGAGCTTCGTGATGAACTATAATGCAAGGGATGGATAAGATGATTCCTGAGCTCTTCGCAATGCTAAAGGTTGCGGAGGTAGAAATCAAGAAAGAGCATCAAGTATTGATGGTCAACAAGACCACCAGTTTCAAGAAAAAGGGTAAAGGGAAGAAGGGGAACTTCAAGAAGAACAGTAAGCCAGTTGCTGCTCAAGTGAAGAAACCCAAGTCTGGACCTAAGCCTGAGACTGAGTGCCTCTACTACAAAGGAACTGGTCACTGGAAGCACAACTGACCCAAGTATTTGGTCGGTAAAAATTCATTATATAATCTCCCGGAGGTTTTGACTCCCGTATCACGCAAATATCTCTTGTCCTTGTTTCGAGCTATTTTTCTGACAGATCTAGGTTGTCATGACGTCTTCAAGTGCCCCCAAGGACAAGTTTTTCGAGAAGGTAATCAACCCCTACCTCGCGGAAGTGCTCCAACACCCTCAAACCATTGAGATGCGTGAGGGGGTGCTGCACATCCGTGATGCTGAGGGACCAAGGAGGACCGGAAGCGTGGAGACAAGGCTCGAGGCAATGGAGCAACAAGTTTTCATGTGCCAGGAGATGGTGGAATGCGGACTCCACACCAACCATATGATGATCGCGGAGTTCACCAACAACCACAAGCTGGATGCCAAGAACATTGGGGAGACCATCTTCAAGCTTCATGAGAAGATCGAGCACCTCCAAGCCCAAATCTATGACCTGCAAAACCAAAACTGTGAGTATGAATATAGATTCAAAAGGATGAGTTTGGCTGCAGATTTGAGGATCCAGGAGACTCGGTCATCCTTCTATGATGGCGAGCCTATGCCTTGGAAGAAGGACGACAAGCCTACATCATCAACAACTCCACCCTCTCCACCAACAAAGAAGAACTGAATATCTGGTATGGGCACTCCCCTTGGCAACTGCCAAGCTTGGGGGAGGTGCCCCGGTATCGTATCACCATCACTTTTATCTTTACCATTTTTCTTAGTTCGATCCTTTTGATGATATTTTGATCTAGTAGAATAAAAGTTTTAGTATGATCTAGTTGCGAGTTTTGCTTTACGATCCTTCTATGTAATCGAGTCCGTGAGCTATATAATAAAGATTAGTGTTGAGTCAAGGGCTTGATTATTTTGCCATGATCTTGAATGAATAAAAGAAAAGAGAAGAAATAAAAAGAAACAAAGAGATCATATGGATCTTATGGAGAGTAATGAGCTCACATAGAAAGAGTATGATGAATAAAAATTGTTGAGAGTTAACAAACATAGTTCTGGTCATCGTTGCAATTAATAGGAAGTAATAAAGAAAGAGAGGTCTTCACATATAAATACACTATCTTGGACATCTTTTATGATTGTGAGCACTCATTAAAATATGACATGCTAAAGAGTTGACGTTGGACAAGGAAGACAACGTAATGGGTTATGTTTCTTACATCTGAGATAAATTATATTGTCATGGACCATCCAACATGATTGAGCTTGCTTTTCCCCCTCATGCTAGCCAAATTCTTTGCACTAAGTAGAGATACTACTTGTGCTTCCAAACACCCTTAAACCAGTTTTGCCATGAGAGTCCACCATACGTGCTTATGGATTGAGTAAGATCCTCCAAGTAAGTTGTCATCGGTGCAAGCAATAAAAATTGCCCTCTAAATATGTATGACTTATTAGTGTGGGAGAAAATAAGCTTTATACGATCATGTGATATGGAAGAAATAAAAGCGACAGACTGCATAATAAAGGTCCATATCACAAGTGGCAATATAAAGTGACGTTCTTTCGCACTAAGATTTTGTGCATCCAACCATAAAAGCGCATGACAACCTGTGCTTCCCTCTGTGAAGGGCCTATCTTTTACCTTTATCTCCTACCTTACATAAGAGTCATTGTGATATTCACCCTTCCTTTTTACATTTTATCTTTTGGAAAGCACAACATGTTGGAAAGATCCTGGTATATATGGCTAATTGGATGTGAGTTTTCATGAACTATTATTGTTGACATTACCCTTGAGGTAAAACGTTGGGAGGCAAAATTATAAGCCCATATCTTTCTCTGTGTCCGATTAAAACTCCATACCCATAAGTATTGCGTGAGTGTTAGCAATTGTGAAAGACTATATGATAGTTGAGTATGTGGACTTGCTGAAAAGCTCTTATATATTGAATCTTTCCTATGTTATGATAAATTGCAATTGCTCCAATGATTGAAATTATAGTTTGTTAGTTTTCAATGAATTTTATGATTCATACTTGAAATTGTGATTTAATTGTTACTCTAGCATAAGAGATCATATGACAATAATTATATAAGTTGTTGTTCTAAGAATGATCATGATGCCCTCATGTCCGTATTTTATTTTTATCGACACCTCTATCTCTGAACATGTGGACATATTTTTCGATTTCGGCTTTCTCTTGAGGACAAGCGAGGTCTAAGCTTGGGGGAGTTGATACGTCCATTTTGCATCATGCTTTTATATCTATATTTATTGCATTATGGGCTATTATTACACATTATGTCACAATACTTATGCCTATTCTCTCTTATTTTACAAGGTTTACATAAAGAGGGAGAATGCCGGCAGCTGGGATTCTGGGCTGGAAAAGGAGGAAATATTATAGACCTATTCTGCACAGCTCCAAAAGTTCTGAAACTTCACGAAAGTCATTTTCAGAATATATAAAAAATACTGAGCGCAAGAAGTTCACCATGGGGGCCACACCCTGCCCACGAGGGTGGGGGCGCACCCTACCCCCCTGGGCGCGCCCCCTACCTCGTGGGCCCCCTGGTGGCCCTCTGATGTCCATCTTCTGCTATATGGAGTCTTTCGATGAGGAAAAAATCATAAGCCATCTTTCCGGACGAGACTCCGCCGCCACGACGCGGAACCTTGGCGGAACCAATCTAGGGCTCCGGCGGAGCTGTTCTGCCGGGGACACTTCCCTCCGGGAGGGGCAAATCATCGCCATCGTCATCACCAACGCTCCTCTCATCGGGAGAGGGCAATATCCATCAACATATTCACCAGCACCATCTCCTCTCAAAACCCTAGTTCATCTCTTATATCCAATTCTTGTCTCCAAGTCCGGGATTGGTACCTGTTGGTTGCTAGTAGTGTTGATTACTCCTTGTAGTTGATGCTAGTTGGTTTATTTGGTGGAAGATCATATGTTTAGATCCTTTATGCATATTAATACCCCTCTGATTATGAACATGAATATGCTTTGTGAGTAGTTACGTTTGTTCCTGAGGACATGGGAGAAGTCTTGCTATTAGTAGTCATGTGAATTTGGTATTCGTTCGATATTTTGATGAGATGTATGTTGTCTTTCCTCTAGTGGTGTTATATGAACATCGACTACATGAAACTTCACCATTATTTGGGCCTAGAGGAAGGCATTGGGAAGTAATAATTAGATGGTGGGTTGCTAGAGTGACAGAAGCTTAAACCCTAGTTTATGTGTTGCTTCGTAAGGGGCTGATTTGGATCCATATGTTTCATGCTATGGTTAGGTTTACCTTAATACTTTTGTTGTAGTTGCGGATGATTGAAATAGAGGTTAATCATAAGTGGGATGCTTGTCCAAGTAAGGAAAGTACCCAAGCACCGGTCCACCCACATACCAAATTATCAAAGTACCGAACGCGAATCATATGAACGTGGTGAAAACTAGCTTGACGATATTCCCATGTGTCCTCGGGAGCGCTTTACATCATATAAGAGTTTGTCTAGGCTTGTCCTTTGCTACAAAAAGGATTGGGCCACCTTTCTGCACTTTATTTACTTTTGTTACTTGTTGCTCGTTACAAATTATCTTATCACAAAACTATATGTTACCTATAATTTCAGTGCTTGCAGAGAATACCTTGCTGAAAACCGCTCATCATTTCCTTCTGCTCCTCGTTGGGTTCGACACTCTTACTTATTAAAAGGACTACGATAGATCCCCTATACTTGTGGGTCATCAAGACTCTTTTTTGGCGCCGTTGCCGGGGAGTGAAGCGCCTTTGGTAGGTGGAATTTGGTAAGGAAAAAATTATATAGTGTGCTGAAATTTCCTGTCACTTGTTACTATGGAAAGTAATCCTCTGAGGGGCTTGTTCGGGGTACCTTCACCCCGACCAGTAGAGCAAAGAGTTACTCCTCAACCTACTGAACCTACTGGAAATGAAAATGACTGCTTTGAAATTCCTTGTGGTATGTTAGAAAAACTGCTAGCTAATCCTTTTGCAGGAGATGGAACAAAGCATCCTGATGAGCACCTAATATATGTGGATGAAGTTTGTGGATTATTTAAGCTTGCAGGTGTGCCCGGAGATGTTATTAAGAAGAAGGTCTTCCCTTTATCTTTGAAGGGAGATGCATTGACATGGTATAGGCTATGTGATGATACGGGGTCATGGAACTACAAACGATTGAAATTGGAATTTAATCAGAAGTTTTATCCTATGCATCTTGTTCATCGTGATCGCAATTATATATATAATTTCTGGCCTCGCGAAGGAGAAAGCATCGCTCAGGCTTGGGGGAGGCTTAAATCAATGTTATATTCATGCCCCAATCATGAGCTCTCAAGAGAAATGATTATTCAAAAAATTTATGCTCGGCTTTCTGATAACAATCGCACCCTGCTCGATACTTCTTGTGCTGGCTCTTTTATGATGAAGACTATTGAATTCAAATGGGATTTATTCGAAAATATTAAACGCAACTCTGAAGATTGGGACCTCGACGAAGGTAAGGAGTCAGGTATGACACCTAAGTATGATTGTGTTAAATCTTTTATGGATACCGATGTTTTCTATAAATTTAGCACTAAATATGGACTTGACTCTGAGATAGTAGCCTCCTTCTGTGAATCTTTTGCTGCTCATATCGATCTCCCTAAGGAGAAGTGGTTTAAATATCATCCTCCCATAGAAGTAAAAGTAGCTGCACCTATTAGAGTTGAAGAAAAGACTATCAGTTATAATGATCCTATTGTTCCTACTGCTTATGTTGAGAAACCACCTTTTCCTGTTAGGATAAAAGATCATGCTAAAGCTTCAACTATGGTTCGTAAAAGCAATATTAGAACTTATACACCTCCTGAACAAATTAAAGTTGAACCTAATATTGCTATTGTTAAAGATCTCTTGTCTGATAATATTGATGGGCATGTTATTCATTTCTGTGATGAGGCTGCTAGAATTGCTAAACCTTGTGCTAAAGATAAACCTAGATCTTTGGTAGGCATGCTTGTTATTTCTGTTAAAATAGGAGATCATTGTTATCGTGGATTGTGTGATATGTGTGCTAGTGCTAGTGCAATACCTATTGACTTATACAGAGAAATTATGCATGATATTGCACCTGCTGAGTTAGAAGATATTGATGTCACAATTAAACTTGCCAATAGAGATACCATTTCACCAATGGGAATTGTTAGAGATGTTGAAGTCTTGTGTGGGAAAACTAAATATCCTACTGATTTTCTTGTGCTTGGTTCCCCACAAGATAGCTTTTGTCCCATTATATCTGGTAGACCCTTCTTGAACACAGTTAATGCTAAGATAGATTGCGAAAAGGATGTTGTTACTATTGGTTTAGGTGATATGTCTCATGAATTTAATTTCTCTAAATTTCGTAGACAACACCGTGAAGAGGAATTGGCTAGTAAAGATGAAATTATTGTCTTGCTTCTATTGCCGTGCCTCCTAGCGATCCTTTAGAACAGTATTTGCTAGACCATGAAAATGATATGTTTATGAATGAAAGAAGGGAAATAGATGAAGTATTCTTTAAACAGGAACCCATCCTGAAACACAATTTGCCTACTGAAATCCTAGGGGATCCTCCTCCACCCAAGGGTGACCCCGTCTTTGAGCTCAAACCGTTACCTGATACTCTTAAATATGCTTACCTTGATGAGAAAAAGATATATCATGTTATTATTAGTGCTAACCTTTCATAGCATGAAGAAGAGAGATTATTGAAAACTCTGAAGAAGCACCGTGCTGCTATTGGATATACTCTTAATGATGTTAAGGGCATTAGTCCCACTCTATGTCAACACAAAATAAATTTGGAGGAAGATGCCAAACCAGTTCGTGATCATCAACGACGGCTGAATCCTAAGATGAAGGAAGTGGTAAGAAAGGAAATACTAAAGCTTCTTGAGGTGGGTATAATTTATCCCGTTGCTGATAGTCAGTGGGTAAGTCCTGTCCATTGTGTCCCTAAGAAGGGAGGTACTACTGTCGTTCCTAATGATAAAGATGAGTTGATCCCGCAAAGAATTATTACATGTTATAGGATGGTAATTGATTTCCGCAAATTAAATAAAGCTACTAAAAAAGATCATTACCCCTTACCTTTTATCGATCAAATGCTAGAAAGATTATCCAAACATACACATTTTTGCTTTCAAGATGGTTATTCTGGTTTCTCCCAAATACACGTGTCAGCCAATGATCAATCAAATACTACTTTTACTTGCCCTTTTGGTACTTTTTCTTATAGACGTATGCCTTTTGGTTTATGTAATGCACCTGCTACCTTCCAAAGATGCATGATGGCTATATTCTCTGACTTTTGTGAAAATATTTGTGAGGTTTTCATGGACGATTTCTCTATCTATGGATCCTCTTTTGATGATTGCTTAAGCAACCTTGATCGAATTTTGCAGAGATGTGAAGAAACTAACATCTTGAATTGGGGAAGTGCCACTTTATGGTTAATGAAGGTATTGTCTTGGGGCATAAAGTTTCTGAAAGAGGTATTGAAGTTGATAAAGCTAAAGTTTATGCTATTGAAAAGATGCCTTGTCCCAAGGACATCAAATGTATAAGAAGTTTCCTTGGTCATGTCGATTTTTATAGGAGGTTCATTAAGGACTTCTCAAAAATTTCTCGGCCTCTGACTAATTTATTACAAAAAGATATACCATTTGTTTTCGATGATGATTGCGTAGAAGCATTTGAAATACTTAAGAAATCATTGATCTCTGCACCGATTATTCAGCCACCTGATTGGAATTTACCCTTTGAAATTATGTGTGATGCTAGTGATTATGCTGTAGGTGTTGTTCTAGGGCAAAGAGTTGATAAGAAATTAAATGTTATTCAATATGCTAGTAAAACTCTAGACAATGCTCAGAGAAATTATGCTACTACTGAAAAAGAATTCTTAGCAGTTGTATTTGCTTGTGATAAGTTCAGACCTTATATTGTTGATTCTAAAGTAACTATTCACACTGACCATGCTGCTATTAAATATCTTCTGGAAAAGAAAGATGATAAACCTAGACTTATTAGATGGGTTCTCTTGCTATAAGAATTTGATTTGCATATTGTTGATAGAAAGGGAGCTGAGAACCCCGTTGTAGACAACTTGTCTAGGCTAGAGAATGTTCTTGATGACCCACTACCTATTGATGATAGCTTTCCTGATGAACAATTAAATGTCATAAATGTTCTCATACTGCTCCATGGTATGCTGATTATGCTAATTACATTGTTGCTAAATTTATACCACCTAGTTTCACACACCAGCAAAAGAAAAAGTTCTTCTATGATTTGAGACATTACTTTTGGGATGACCCACATCTTTATAAAGAAGGAGTAGATGGTGTTATTAGACGTTGTGTACTTGAGCATGAACAGGAACAGATCCTACGCAAGTGTCACTCCGAAGCTTATGGAGGACACCACGCTGGAGATAGAACTGCACATAAGGTATTGCAATCCGGTTTTTATTGGCCTACTCTCTTCAAGGATGCCCGTAAGTTTGTTGTATCTTGTGATGAATGTCAAAGAATTGGTAATATTAGTAGACGTCAAGAAATTCCTATGAATTATTCACTTGTTATTGAACCATTTGTTGTTTGGGGCTTTGATTATATGGGACCTTTTCCTGCCTCCAATGGATATACACATATTTTAGTTGTTGTTGATTACGTTACTAAGTGGGTATAAGCTATTCCAACTAGTAGTGCTGATCATAACACCTCTGTTAAGATGCTTAAAGAAGTTATTTTTCCGAGGTTTGGAGTCCCTAGATATTTATTGACTGATGGTGGTTCACATTTTATTCATGGTGCTTTCCGTAAAATGCTTGCTAAATATGATATTAATCATAGAATTGCCTCTCCTTATCACCCACAGTCTAGTGGTCAAGTAGAATTGAGCAATAGAGAACTCAAATTAATTTTGCAAAAGACTGTTAATAGATCTAGAAAGAATTGGTCCAAGAAACTTGATGATGCATTATGGGCCTATAGAACTGCATATAAAAATCCTATGGGTATGTCTCCGTATAAAATGGTTTATGGAAAAGCATGTCACTTACCTCTCGAACTAGAACATAAGGCATATTGGGCTATTAAAGAGCTCAATTATGATTTCAAACTTGCCGGTGAGAAGAGGTTATTTGACATTAGTTCACTTGATGAATGGAGAACCCAAGCCTATGAGAATGCCAAATTATTTAAAGAAAAAGTTAAAAGATGGCATGACAAAAGAATACAAAAGCGTGAGTTTAATGTAGGTGATTATGTATTACTATACAACTCTCGTTTAAGATTTTTTGCAGGAAAACTTCTCTCTAAATGGGAAGGCCCTTACGTTATCGAGGAGGTCTATCGTTCCGGTGCCATAAAAATCAACAACTTTGAAGGCACAAACCCGAAGGTGGTGAACGGTCAAAGAATCAAACATTATATCTCAGGTAATCCTATAAATGTTGAAACCAATATTATTGAAACCGTAACCCAGGAGGAATACATAAGAGACACTTTCCGGAATGTTTCAGACTCCGAAAAGGAACAGGTATGTGGTACGGTAAGTAAACCGACTCCAAAACAGTTCTAATGGCAATTTTTCTCCGTTTTGGAATATTTAGAAAAATAGAAAAATAAGAAGCAGTTCGGGAAGGACACGAGGGCTCCACGAGGGTGGAGGGCGTGCCCTACCCCCTGGGCGCCCCCCTACCTCGTGGGCACCTCGTGTGCTCTTCGGACTCCGTTTTCTTGCACGATACGTATTTTGGTCGGTAAAAATTCATTATGTAGTCTCTCGGAGGTTTTGACTCCCGTATCACGCAAATATCTCTTGTCCTGTTTCGAGCTGTTTTTCTGACAGATCTAGGTTGTCATGACGTCTTCAAGTGCCCCCAAGGACAAGTTTTTCGAGAAGGTCATCAACCCCTACCTCACAGAGGTTCTCCAACACCCTCAAACCATTGAGATGCGTGAGGGGGTGCTGCACATCCGTGATGCTGAGGGACCAAGGAGGACTGGAAGCGTGGAGACAAGGCTCGAGGCAATGGAGCAACAAGTTTTCATGTGCCAGGAGATGGTGGAACGCGGACTCGACATCAACCATATGATGATCGCGGAGTTCACCAACAACCACAAGCTGGATGCCAAGAACATTGGGGAGACCATCTTCAAGCTTCACGAGAAGATCGAGCACCTCCAAGCCCAAATCTATGACCTGCAAAACCAAAACTGTGAGTATGAATATAGATTCAAAAGGATGAGTTTGGCTGCAGATTTGAGAATCCAGGAGACTCGGTCATCCTTCTATGATGGCGAGCCTATGCCTTGGAAGAAGGACGACAAGCCTACGTCATCAACAACTCCACCCTCTCCACCAACAAAGAAGAACTGAGTATCTGGTATGGGCACTACCCTTGGCAACTGCCAAGCTTGGGGGAGGTGCCCCGGTATCGTATCAATCACTTTTATCTTTACCGTTTTTCTTAGTTTGATCCTTTCGATGATATTTTGATCTAGTAGAATAAAAGTTTTCGTATGATCTAGTTGTGAGTTTTGCTTTATGATCCTTCTATCTAATCGAGTCCGTGAGCTATATAATAAAGATTAGTGTTGAGTCAAGGGCTTGATTATTTTGCCATGATCTTGAGTGAATAAAAGAAAAGAGAAGAAATAAAAAGAAACAAAGAGATCATATGGATCTTATGGAGAGTAATGTAACACCCACGATGCGGCTATATCTCCCACGTGTTGGAGCACGACTTAGAGGCATAACCGCATTGTAGGCATGTCGCAAGAGGGGTAATCTTTACACATCCCATGTACTGAATAAAAAAGAGGTACAAAGTTGGCTTACACTCGCCACTTCACACAATACATGAATATAGCATTACATCATCCAGATACAATCAACGTCCGACTACGGTACCAAAATAAAGACAACCCCAAATGCATAAGATCCCCGATCGCCCCAACTGGGCTCCACTACTAATCGTCTAGAAAAGAAACGTAGTAACGTCCTCAGTCCTCATCGAACTCCCACTTCAGTTCAGTCACATCCCCTGGAATGACATCATCGGCACCTGCATCTGGTTTTGGAAGTAATCTGTGAGTCACGGGGACTCAGCAATCTCACACCCTCGCGATCAAGACTATTTAAGCTTATGGGTAGGCAAAGGTAGTGATGTGGAGCTGCAGCAAGCACTAGCATATATGGTGGCAAACTTACGCAAATGAGAGCAAGAAGAGAAGGCAAAGCACGTTCGAGAATTTATGATCAAGAAGTGATCCTAGAACTACTTACGTTCAAGCATAACACGAGACCGTGTTCTCTTCCCGGACTCCGCCGAAAAGTGACCATCACGGCTACACACGCTGTTGATTCATTTTTAATAAGTTAAGTGTCAAGTTCTCTACAACCGGATATTAACAAATTCCCATCTGCCCATAACCGCGGGCACGGCTTTCGAAAGTTCAAATCCCTGCAGGGGTGTCCCAACTTAGCCCATCACAAGCTCCCACGGTCAACGAAGGATATTCCTTCTCCCAGGACGGCCCGATCAGACTCGGAATCCTGGTTACAAGACATCTCGACAATGGTAAAACAAGACCAGCAAAGCCGCCCGAATGTGCCGACAAATCCCGATAGGAGCTGCACATATCTCGTTCTCAAGGCACACCGGATGAGCGCTCCGTAGAACTAAAACCAAACCTCGAGTTTCCCCAAGGGGGCGCTGCAAAGGACTCTAGTTTGGACCAACACTCAGAGGAGCACTGGCCTGGGGGTTTAAAATAAAGATGACCCTTGAGTCCGCGGAACCCAAGGGAAAAAGGCTTAGGTGGCAAATGCTAAAACCAAGGCTAGGCCTTGCTGGAGGAGTTTTATTCAAGGCGGACTGTCAAGGGGTTCCATTATAACCCAACCGCGTAAGGAACGCAAAATCAAGGAACATAACACCGATATGACGGAAACTAGGGCGGCAAGAGTGGAACAAAACACCAGGCATAAGGACGAGCCTTCCACCCTTTACCAAGTATATAGGTGCATTAAAGTAAACAAGATATAATAATGCTATCCCAACAATAACCATGTTTCAACAAGGAACAAACTCCAATCTTCACCTGCAACTAGCAATGCTATAAGAGGGGCTGAGCAAAGCGGTAACATAGCCAAACAACGGTTTGCTAGGACAAGGTGGGTTAGAGGTTTGACATGGCAATATGGGAGGCATGATATAGCAAGTGGTAGGTATCACGGCATAGGCATAGAAATAGAGCGAGCAACTAGCAAGCAAAGATAGAAGTGATTTTGAGGGTATGGTCATCTTGCCTGCAAAGTTCTCCGAGTTGACGTAAGCTTGATCCTCGTAAGCATACTCAACGGGTTCCTCGATCACGTACTCGTATCCCAGCTCTACCCAAAGCAAGAACACAAGCAAGGGAAACACAATCAACCACGGTGCAATGCACAAGCAACATGATGCAAAACATGGCATGATATGCGGGATGTAAAATGCAATGCATATGCGTGCTCCGGAACGAAAAGACTGAACCAGGCCTCAACTTGGCAAACCAAGTGCGCCGCTGGAAATATGAGTTGATTTCGGTCGAAATCGATATAAAGATCACCGGAATCGGATGCACGATTTGCAAATGGCAAGCAAAACAATAATGGCACGATTCTGCGATTAACAGCACGATGCCATCTAAAATGCAACAAGAAACTAAGCTACTGCACTCTAACATAGCAACAAAGCACGTGGAAGTGATCCACTCAAGATGCTTGACAAAATATGAACACTGAGCTACGGCTAAATCACACAATAGCAGGTTCAAACAAGCATGGCAAATGTGCAAAAGATATCAGGTTCACAGACTTAGTGAAAATAACATGTCAGGATTTAACATCAGGAAGCAATGTTTAGAGCAAGATAACAACATGCTACATGAACATATCATGGCAAAGCAAGGCATGGAATGAAACTACTCAGAGCATATAATAAAAGTCCCTTACTGACCATAAGCCAAAAAGGGTCAGAAGATATGATGGCACCCATGTAAACATAGCAAGATTCGTTAACAGATTCTGACTTAGCAGAAAACTGGACATGGCATAAACAGAGTTACGTAGGCATGTTTGCGAGCTCGATGCACTCACCACAAGGCATTTCATGATAAACTAAGAATAAACCCAGCAAGAAGACATGTTCAAGAAGCTAACCATGGCAAGAACCAACTCATAGCATGCATGGATCAACTACAACAACCTTGGCAAAATTGATTAACATGTAAACAATCTGCCAGGAATATTTTATAGCAAAAGTAGAGCAAGATTGAGTCATGCTAGGGTACTCCATAATTGCAAACAAAGACATGGATGGATAGAACATAACAATATCTCAAAATCATCCTTACTAAACATGCTCAAAAGAGGCATGGAACACTCTGTAGCAACATGAATACATGGCATAAAAATAACATCAGGGAAATGACTTAGAAGAATTCTAAGTCCCTGAAATCAGCTACTTTGCATGCTTGTGCTATTCACCACATTGATCACAAAAATACATGGCATACACCCCTGTAAAGATGGCATAGCATAGCCCAAAACACATATAGGTCTCAAGTTCATAGGAGGCACACAATAATCATGGAAAAAAATGACAAATGCTCATAATCTGATAAGAAACAGAAACTAACATTTTATAGCACTCTTGCAACAGCATTTTAGGCATCAAGATGGACTCAAACAAGCATGGTGCAATGGAACAAAATGAAGAGCACATCCTAACGAACATTTCGGTATATCACACGTGCAAAACGGAGCTACGATGATGAGATATGGCATGGTGAAATGTGCTAGAAAATAATGCAGACTTAGGTAAAAAAACGAGGTCAACCCCTAGGTTTCTTCTCAGATCCAGATCCAGCGCGCACGGTTCCTGAGGTTGACCGGGGTCTCACCGGAGACGATGGGGATGGCGGCCGGAGGGGTCGAGGACGGCGGGGCCGGTTCGGCGGAGGGCGGATCCGGCCACGGCGCGGCAGGGCAGCGAGGTTTGGCCGGCGATGACCGGCGGCGGGCGGCGCGGCGGAGTGGCGCCCGCGGGAGGCGGCGGCGGTAACCGGCGAGTTGGGCGGCGGAGCGGCGACCGCAGGACGCGGCGATGGAGCTTGCAGGCGCGCGGGGGCCGAGCGGGCGGGCGGTGGAGGCGACGGGCCTCGGGGGCCCGCCTCGGGCCTGGCGGGCCGGTGCGGGAGGGCGGCGAAGTGGGCGCGGGCGGAGCGACGTGGCGGAGCGGGGCGGGCGGCGGTGCGGACACGTCCGGCTGTCTCTGACGTGTCCGGCGGCGGGGGGGAGAATTCTAGGGTTTGGACCCGGAATTTTTGGAGGGGGGCATATATTTATAGGTTCTGAGAGCTAGGAGAGTCCAAATGAGGTGCGGTTTTCGGCCACGCGGTCGTGATCGAACGGCCGAGAGGATGGAGGGGGTTTAGATGGGTTTTGGGCCACTTTGGAGGGGTGTTGGGCTGCAACACACACGAGGCCTTTACGGTTCCCCGGTTAACCGTTGGGGTATCAAACGAACTCCAAATGACACTAAACTTGACAGGCGGTCTACCGGTAGTACACCAAGGCCGCTTGGCAAATCTCGGTCCAATCTGAGAACGTTTAACACCCGCACACGAAAAGAGGCAAAAGGAGATGCCAGAGGACATAGGAGTGCCGGAATGCAAAACGGACAAAGGGGAAAATGCTCGGATGCATGAGACGAACACGTATGCAAATGCGATGCATATGATGACATGATATGAGATGCATGACATGGACAAAATGCAAAATGAAGACAAAACCCAACCACGAGGGAATATCATAACTTAGTGCCGAAAATGGCAAGAGTTGGAATACAAATATGGCAAGTTGCATATGGGGCGTTACAACACTCCACCACTACGAAAGGATCTCGTCCCGAGATCTAGGACTGGAAAAACTCCGGATATTCGGAACGGAGGTGGTCCTCGCGTTCCCAGGTGGCTTCACGGTCAGAATGATGTGACCACTTCACTTTCAGGAATTTGATAGACTTGTTGCGAGTCTTGCGCTCGGTTTCCTCAAGAATAGGAACGGGATGCTCATGATAAGACAGGTCTTCTTGGAGATCAATCTCTTCGAAGTTGATGGTGCGGTCAGGAGTCTTGAAACACTTGCAAAGCTGAGACACGTGAAACACGTCATGAACGTTTGCAAAGTTGGATGGAAGCTCAAGTTGATAGGCGAGATCGCCTCTTTTGCCAATGATCTTGAAAGGACCCACGTATCTAGGGGCAAGCTTCCCTTTGATACCGAAGTGACGAGTACCTTTCATTGGAGAGACGCGGAGATAGACATGGTCTCCGATCTCGAAAGCCAACTCACGATGCTTGCTATCATAGTAACCCTTTTGGCGCGATTGCACGGCTTTGAGATTTTCACGAATGACTTTGCACATTTCTTCAGCCTCTGTGATCAAGTCATTGCCAAGAAGTTGGCATTCACCAGTCTCTGACCAATTAAGAGGAGTACGGCACTTTCTGCCATAGAGAATCTCGAATGGGGCCTTGCCCGAACTCGCTTGGAAGTTGTTGTTGTAGGAGAACTCGGCATATGGAATACAATCTTCCCACTTCATACCGAAAGAAATGACACATGCCCTGAGCATATCTTCAAGAATTTGATTTACTCGCTCGACTTGTCCACTGGTTTGAGGATGAAAGGCTGTGCTGAAGCGAATGCTGGTGCCCATGGCCTTCTGAAAAGAATCCCAGAACTTAGAGGTAAAGATGCTTCCACGATCTGAAGATATCAACTCCGGAATGCCGTGCAAAGATACAACCCTGGAGGTATATAGCTCTGCCAACTGAGCTGTTGTGATAGATTCTTTGATAGGAATAAAATGAGCCACTTTAGTGAGCTTGTCGATGACAACGAAGATAGCATCATTGCCACGCTTGGACTTGGGAAATCCAGTCACGAAGTCCATCTCAATATGATCAAACTTCCATTCTTGAATGGCAAGAGGTTGGAGGAGACTAGCTGGCCGTTGGTGTTCTGCTTTCACTCTTCTGCAGACATCACATTCATTCACGAACTGAGCAATCTCGCGCTTCATTTGAGTCCACCAATACGACTGTTTGAGGTCATGGTACATCTTTGTACTTCCAGGATGAATAGAAAGGAGAGAATTGTGAGCCTCGTTCATAATGACTTTACGAAGGTCACCCTTAGGAACAACAATGCGATCCTCGAAGAATGGAGTATCTTTGTCATCAAGACGATAGCACTTGTACTTGGGTTGGCTCTTGGCAATTCCAATCTTCACCTTCTTCACCATAGCATCAAGAAGTTGAGCCTCACGAATCTGATCTTCCAAAGTAGGAGAGACTTGGAGGTTGGCAAGGAATCCTTGAGGAACAACTTGGAGATTAAGTTTGCGGAAAGCTTCACAAAGATCCGGTTGGAAGGGCTTAAGAATCAAACTGTTGCAGTAAGCCTTCATGCTCAAGGTGTCAGCAATGACATTGGCCTTGCCTGGAGTATATTCAATACTCGGATTATACTCTTGAATCATTTCGACCCAACGAGTCTGCCTGAGGTTGAGGTTGGGCTGAGTGAAGATGTACTTGAGACTCTTATGATCAGTGAAGATGTCCACTTTTCTTCCCAACAAGAGATGTCTCCATGTTAAAAGAGCATGGACAACTGCCGCTAACTCGAGGTCATGAGTGGGGTAGTTCTTTTCGTTGGGCTTCAACTGGCGAGAGGTATAGGCCACAACTTTCTTCTCTTGCATTAACACAGCACCGAGACCTTGCAGGGAAGCATCACAAAAAACCTCGAATGGTTTGGATTCATCATGAGGAGTCACAACTGGAGCTGTGACTAACTTCTCTTTGAGGGTGTTGAAAGCCACGTCACATTCAGGCGTCCAGACATACTTCACATGCTTCTGGAGGAGGTTGGAAAGAGGCTTCGTGATCTTAGAGAAATTCTCAACGAATCTTCGACAATAGCTTGCGAGCCCAAGGAAGCTGCGGAGCTGCTTCACATTCTGAGGCGGTTCCCAATTCACAATTGTAGACAGCTTCTCGGGATTAATAGCTATGCCCTTGGCGGAGATGATATGCCCAAGGTAGAGAACCTCATCGAGCCAAAACTCGCACTTTGAGAACTTCGCATAGAACTGATGTTCTCCAAGTTTCTCAGGCACCAATCTCAAATGCTTGGCATGATCCTCCTTGTTCTTGGAAAAGACCAAAATGTCATCGAGATAGACCAAGACGAATTCATTTGTGTAGGTGTTGAAGATGAAGTTCATCATGTGAGAGAACGTTGGAGGAGCGTTGACAAGGCCGAAAGACATGACAGTGTATTCATAGGAACCATAGCTTGTTCTGAATGTTGTCTTGAGGATATCTTGTTCACGAATGCGAATCTGATGATAGCCCATACGGAGGTCAAGATTGGAGAATACTTGAGCACCCTTGAGTTGTTCGAATAGCTCATTGATGTTGGGAAGTGGGTACTTGTTCTTTATGGTCTTCTTGTTCAATGGACGGTAGTCGACACAAAGTCGGTCCATGCCATCCTTCTTCTTGACGAAAAGAACACCACAACCCCAAGGAGAAGAAATCGGTCGGATGAGACCCATACGCTCTTGTTCATCGAGTTGTTTCTTCAGCTCCTTCAACTCTTTCGGTCCAAGCTTGTAAGGATGTTTGCAAACAGGTTCCGTGCCAGGCTCAAGATCAATGACGAATTCAACTGGCCAGTGAGGAGGCATTCCTGGAAGCTCTTCTGGAAAGACGTCTTGATATTCACAAACGACTGGAATCTGAGAGATGGCATCCAACTCGCCCTTCTCATTGAGAGAAAATAGTCGAATGGTATCATCACGAGCGGCAAAGACGATCACATCCTCAGACGAGTGTGTCAATTGAATCTGCCTGGCAGCACAATCAAGCTGAGCCTTGTGCTTAGAAAGCCAGTCCATGCCGAGAATTAGATCAATATCCGAGTCACCAAGAACAATAGGAGAAGCTAGAAATTTGTAGTCGCCCATCTCGATAGAAACATCTGGGACGCAGATATTAGCTGACATTTGCTTGCCCAGGGACATAATTGATAAAGTTCTTGGCAAATGTTGATAATCACACTCATACTTTGATGCAAAAGGTTTAGAAATGAAACAATGCGAGGCACCAGTATCAAAAAGAACTTTTGCTGGAATAGAGTTAACTGGAAGGTTACCCATGATCACTTCTAATGAGTCCTCTGCCTGAGCTGCGTTCATCATGTTAACCTTGACATGCTTGGGATTATGCTTGACCACTGCATTGCTGGCAGATCTCACAGGAGGAGGAGGCGGAAGACGCCTCTCGTTGAAGCATTTGTTTGCATAGTGACCCTTCTGCTGACACTTGTTGCACGTAACCTCTGAGAGCGGCCAGTGATACGGAGCACTTGACCTTGGAGCATGAGATGAAGCTTTGTTCTGAAAGCCTGGGTTGGGTGGGTGGGAAGATCCATTGCCACCTTTGCTCTTCTGATGATAAGGACGGAACGGAGGAGGAGGAGGCAACCAATACTTTTGCTGCTTAGCTGCCACTTGAGTTGAAGAAGAAGGATTTGCATCCCTGACTCTCTTCTTAGAAGCATCGCACTTGAGCTGAGCGGCCTCTTGCTTTAATGCCATGTTGTAGAACTTATCATACTTTTTCGGCTCAAAAAGCACAAGAGCTAGTTGTAGATCTTCTCTGAGGCCACCTCTAAACTGATAAATCATGCTCTTCTCGTCAGGGATGTCTTGCTTGGCGAAGCGATCAAGCCTCTGGAACAGGATGTTGTATTGGTAAACAGACAAGCTGCCTTGCTTCAGATTGCGGAACTCCTCACGCTTACTCTCAACAACACTCTGAGGAATGTGGTGAGCTTTGAAGTCTTGGCGGAAATCATCCTAGGTAATCACACGACCTCCTCTGGAATCTTTGTGTTGTTGATACCACTCAGCAGCTTGGTCTTTGAGTTGGAACGAAGCAAACTTGACAAAGTCCTCAGGCCTGACGTTGGTACACTCAAAATGTTTGCAGATATCCACGAGCCAATCGTCAGCGTCTGTGTCCTTGACACAGTTACTGAAAGACTTCGGCTGGTTTGCGAGGAACTGGTTGAGGGTAGCAAACTGAGTTTGATTGTTGCCATTGCCTTGATTTCCTTGGTTGCGCTCTTGCAAGAATTGCATAATCAACTGTGTGTTGGCGTTGGTAGCGGCCATCACAGCTTGCCATGCCTCCGGAGGTGGAGGTGGTGGCGGTGGTTCCAGATTCTGACGTGTTGGAGGAGCCATCCTGAAGAGGGTGACATCCGTTAGCATCTTGACAGACATATATTCAAGCTAAATCAAATGGATCGAAATTGCAACATATAGCCTTAACATTCGAACAAGAATGAACGAATGAATTCCAAATTAAATGATCACACTACCATAAATTGAGAAGCCACTTAGATAGAGATAGATGAATAAAACAACAAGGTACAGATATGAACAAATAATTGGTAAGGATTACCCAATCACAAACCAACTATCTGCGAAAAGAAATACTAGAGCTACATGAATTCCCACCTATGAAACTCCCGAAACTTTCTGGTTATGCAATCAGGTGTTGGGGATACAGGGGAAGCATAATATCTCACCCAAAACTAGCAAATCCTACATCCAACCGTATCCATCCTTCAACACATAACCAAGAAACCTTCGGAAATCATTTACCTCAACCTTCGAAAAGCATCCGTTATACGAGTTATGGCAATACTCCCGAACTCCCGCCCCAATACTGGGTGGCGTTGAGGTTATCTCACCAACAACTGCATAAAAGAGATTTTCAATGTCGGTGAAACTCAGGTATTCCAAAACTGCAACGATAAAATTGTGACGACAACACCTCGGGGCTCAACTCCCCGAGACACGGCCACAACCCCTAAATGTCAGGAGACACCAAGAACAATGTTCTCGTCACAAAACCATCAGAACGATTCCAAGATACCCGCGTGATCATAAATTTTTTTTAGTGAAATTTGAGAAGAGAAGAGTCAAAACTCTACGTCAGGATGCCTCACCAGAGCGACGAAGGGACTGAGCAGTAAAAAGAATCCTACTCTCCGATATATATAATCCTAAAAGACTCAAAACATTTTTCTAGACTCAACAACGCCAGCGATTCGATCAAGCAGGGGGCTCCTAAGTCGGGGAAGGCTCTCATTACCAACTTGTAACACCCACGATGCGGCTATATCTCCCATGTGTCAGAGCACGACTTAGAGGCATAACCGCATTGTAGGCATGTCGCAAGAGGGGTAATCTTTACACATCCCATGTACTGAATAAAAAAGAGGTATAGAGTTGGCTTACACTCGCCACTTCACATAATACATGAATATAGCATTACATCATCCAGATACAATCAAGGTCCGATTATGGAACCAAAATAAAGACAACCCCAAATGCATAAGATCCCCGATCGCCCCAACTGGGCTCCACTACTCATCGTCTGGAAAAGAAACGTAGTAACGTCCTGAGTCCTCATCGAACTCCCACTTGAGTTCAGTCGCATCCCCTGGAATGACATCATCGGCACCTGCATCTGGTTTTGGAAGTGATCTGTGAGTCACGGGGACTCAGCAATCTCACACCCTCGCGATCAAGACTATTTAAGATTATGGGTAGGCAAAGGTAGTGAGGTGGAGCTGCAGCAAGCACTAGCATATATGGTGGCTAACTTACGCAAATGAGAGTGAGAAGAGAAGGCAAAGCACGTTCGAGAATTTATGATCAAGAAGTGATCCTAGAACTACTTACGTTCAAGCATAACACGAGACCGTGTTCTCTTCCCAGACTCCGCCGAAAAGAGACCATCACGGCTACACACACTGTTGATTCATTTTAAATAAGTTAAGTGTCAAGTTCTCTACAACCGGATATTAACAAATTCCCATCTGCCCATAACCACGGGCACGGCTTTCGAAAGTTCAAATCCCTGCAGGGGTGTCCCAACTTAGCCCATCACCAGCTCTCATGGTCAACGAAGGATATTCCTTCTCCCAGGACGGCCCGATCAGACTCGGAATCCCGGTTACAAGACATCTCAACAATGGCAAAACAAGACCAGCAAAGCTACCCGAATGTGCCGACAAATACCGATAGGAGCTGCACATATCTCGTTCTCAGGGCACACCGGATGAGCGCTCCGTAGAACTAAAACCAAACCTCGAGTTTCCCCGAGGGGGCGCTGCAAAGGACTCTAGTTTGGACCAACACTCAGAGGAGCACTGACCCGGGGGTTTAAAATAAAGATGACCCTTGAGTCCGCGGAACCCAAGGGAAAAAGGCTTAGGTGGCAAATGGTAAAACCAAGGTTGGCCCTTGCTGGAGGAGTTTTATTCAAGGCGAACTGTCAAGGGGTTCCCATTATAACCCAACCGCGTAAGGAACGCAAAATCAAGGAACATAACACCGATATGACGTAAACTAGGGCGGCAAGAGTGGAACAAAACACCAGGCATAAGGCCGAGCCTTCCACCCTTTACCAAGTATATAGGTGCATTAAAGTAAACAAGATATAATAATGCTATCCCAACAATAACCATGTTTCAATAAGGAACAAACTCCAATCTTCACCTGCAGCTAGCAACGCTATAAGAGGGGCTGAGCAAAGCGGTAACATAGCCAAACAACGTTTTGTTAGGACAAGGTGGGTTAGAGGTTTGACATGGCAATATGGGAGGCATGATATAGCAAGTGGTAGGTATCGCGGCATAGGCATAGCAATAGAGCGAGCAACTAGCAAGCAAAGATAGAAGTGATTTCGAGGGTATGGTCTTCTTGCCTGCAAAGTTCTCCGAGTTGACGTAAGCTTGATCCTCGTAAGCGTACTCAACGGGTTCCTCGATCACATACTCGTCTCCCAGCTCTACCCAAAGCAAGAACACAAGCAAGGGAAACACAATCAACCATGGTGCAATGCACAAGCAACATGATGCAAAACATGGCATGATATGCGGGATGTAAAATGCAATGCATATGCGTGCTCCGGAAGGAAAAGATTGAACCAGGCCTCAACTTGGAAAAACAAGTGCGCCGATGGAAATATGAGTTGATTTCGGTCGAAATCGATATAAAGATCACCGGAATCGGATGCACGATTTGCAAATGGCAAGCAAAACAATAATGGCATGATTCTGCGATTAACAGCACGATGCCATCTAAAATGCAACAAGAAACTAAGCTACTGAACTCTAACATAGCAACAAAGCACATGGCAGTGATCCACTCAAGATGCTTGACAAAAGATGAACACTGAGCTACGGCTAAATCACACAATAGCAGGTTCAAACAAGCATGACAAAAGTGCAAAAGATATGAGGTTCACAGACTTAGTGAAAACAACATGTCAGGATTTAACATCACGAAGCAATGTTTAGAGCAAGATAACAACATGCTACATGAACATATCATGGCAAAGCAAGGCATGTCATGAAACTAATAAAAGCATATAACAAAAGTCCCTCACTGACCATAAGCGAAAAAGGATCAGAAGATATGATGGCACCCATGTAAACATAGCAAGATTCGTTAACAGGTTCAGACTTAGCAGAAAACTAGACATGGCATAAACAGAGTTACGTAGGCATGTTTGCGAGCTCGATGCACTCACCACAAGGCATTGCATGACAAACTAAGCATACACCCAGCAAGAAGACATGTTCAAGAAGCTAACCATGGCAAGAACCAACTCATAGCATGCATGGATCAACTACAACAACCTTGGCAAAATTGATTAACACGTAAACAATCTGCCGGGAATATTTTATAGCAAAAGTAGAGCAAGATTGTGTCATGCTAGGGTACTCCATAATTGCAAACAAAGACATGGATGGATAGAACCTAACAATATCTCAAAATCATCCTTACTAACATGCTCAAAAGAGGCATGGAACACTCTGTAGCAACATGAATACATGGCATAAAAATAACATCAGGGAAATGACTTAGAAGAATTCTAAGTCCCTGAAATCAGCAACATCACGAGAGCTACTTTGCATGCTTGTGCTATTCACCACATTAATCACAAAAATACATGGCATACACCCCTATAAAAATGGCATAGCATAGCCCAAAACACATGTAGGGCTCAAGTTCATAGGAGGCACACAATAATCATGGCAAAAATGACAAATGCTCATAATCTGATAAGAAACAGAAACTAACATTTTATAGCACTCTTGCAACAGAATTTTAGGCATCAAGATGGACTCAAACAAGCATGGTGCAATGGAACAAAATGAAGAGCACATCCTAACGAACATTTCGGTATATCACACGTGCAAAACGGAGCTACGATGATGAGATATGGCATGGTGAAATGTGCTAGAAAATAATGCAGACTTAGGTAAAAAAACGAGGTCAACCCCTAGGTTTCTTCTCAGATCCAGATCCAGCATGCACGGTTCCTGAGGTTGACCGGGTTCTCGCTGGAGACGATGGGGACGGCGGCCGGAGGGGTCGAGGACGGTGGGGCCGGGTCGGCGGAGGGTGGATCCGGCCACAGCGCGGCGAGGTTTGGCCGGTGGCGACCGGCGCCGGGCCGCGCGGCGGAGTGGAGCTTGCGGGAGGCGGCGGCGGTGACTGGCGAGTTGGGCAGAGGAGCGGCGACCGCGGGAGGAGGCGATGGACCTTGCAGGCGCGTGGGGGCCGAGCGGGCGGCCGTGGAGGCGACGGGCCTTGGGGGCCTGCCTCGGGCCTGGCGTGCCGGTGCGGGAGGGCGCGAAGTGGGCGCAGGCGGAGCGACATGGCGTTGCGGGGTTGGTCGGGCGGCGGTGCAGACACGTCCGGCCGTCTCGGACGTGTCCGGCGGCGGCGGGGAAAGAATTCTAGGGTTTGGAACTGGAATTTTTGGAGGGGGGCATATATTTATAGGTTCTGAGAGCTAGGAGAGTCCAAATGAGGTGCGGTTTTCGGCCACGTGATCGTGATCGAACGGACAAGAGGATGGAGGGGGTTTAGATGGGTTTTGGGCCACTTTGGAGGGGTGTTGGGCTGCAACACACACGAAGCCTTTACGGTTCCCCGGCTAACCGTTGGGGTATCAAACGAACTCCAAATGACACGAAACTTGACAGGCGGTCTACCGGTAGTACACCAAGGCCGCTTGGCAAATCTCGGTACAATCCGAGAACGTTTAACACCCGCACATGAAAAGAGGCAAAAGGAGACGCCGGAGGACATAGGAGTGCCGGAATGCAAAACGGACAACGGGGAAAATGCTCGGATGCATGAGACGAACACGTATGCAAATGCGATGCATAAGATGACATGATATGAGATGCATGACATGGAAAAAATGCAAAACGAAACAAAACCCAACCACGAGGGAATATCATAACTTAGTGCCGAAAATGGCAAGAGTTGGAATACAAATATGGCAAGTTACATACGGGCGTTACAAGTAATGAGCTCACATAGAAAGATTATGATGAACAAAAGTTGTTGAGAGTTAACAAACATAGTTCTGGTCATCGTTGCAATTAATAGGAAGTAATAAAGAAAGAGAGGTCTTCACATATAAATACACTATCTTGGACATCTTTTATGATTGTGAGCACTCATTAAAATATGACATGCTAAAGAGTTGACGTTGGACAAGGAAGACAACGTAATGGGTTATGTTTTATTACATCTGAGATAAATTATATTGTCATGTATCATCCAACATGTTTGAGCTTGCCTTTCCCCCTCATGCTAGCCAAATTCTTTGCACTAAGTAGAGATACTACTTGTTCTTCCAAACACCCTTAAACCAGTTTTGCCATGAGAGTCCACCATACCTGCCTATGGATTGAATAAGATCCTCCAAGTAAGTTGTCATCAGTGCAAGCAATAAAAATTGCCCCCTAAATATGTATGAATTATTAGTGTGGGAGAAAATAAGCTTTATACGATCGTGTGATATGGAAGAAATAAAAGCGACGGACTGCATAATAAAGGTCCATATCACAAGTGGCAATATAAAGTGACATTCTTTCGCATTAAGATTTTGTGCATCCAACCATAAAAGCGTATGACAACCTCTGCTTCCCTCTGCGAAGGGCCTATCTTTTACCTTTACCTCCTACCTTACATAAGAGTCATGGTGATCTTCACCCTTCCTTTTTACATTTTATCTTTTGGCAAGCACAACATGTTGGAAAGATCCTGGTATATATGGTTAATTGGATGTGAGTTTTCATGAACTATTATTGTTGACATCACCCTTGGGGTAAAACGTTGGGAGGCAAAATTATAAGCCCCTATCTTTCTCTGTGTCCGATTAAAACTCCATACCCATAAGTATTGCATGAGTGTTAGCAATTGTGAAAGACTATATGATAGTTGAGTATGTGGACATGCTGAAAAGCTCTTATATATTGACTCTTTCCTATGTTACGATAAATTGCAATTGCTCCAATGACTGAGATTATAGTTTGTTAGTTTTCAATGAAGTTTATGATTCATACTTGAAATTGTGATTTAATTGTTACTCTAGCATAAGAGATCATATGACAAGAATTATATAAGTTGCTGTTCTAAGAATGATCATGATGCCCTCATGTCCGTATTTTATTTTTATCGACACCTCTATCTCTAAACATGTGGACATATTTTTCGATTTCGGCTTTTGCTTGAGGACAAGCGAGGTCTAAGCTTGGGGGAGTTGATATGTCCATTTTGCGTCATGCTTTTATATCTATATTTATTGCATTATGGGCTATTATTACACATTATGTCACAATACTTATGCCTATTCTCTCTTATTTTACAAGGTTTACATAAAGAGGGAGAATGCCGGCAACTGGGATTCTGGGCTGGAAAAGGAGCAAATATTAGAGACCTATTCTGCACAGCTCCAAAAGTCCTGAGACTTCACAGAAGTCATTTTCAGAATATATATAAAATACTGAGCGCAAGAAGTTCACCAAGGGGGCCACACCCTGCCCACGAGGGTGGGGGCGCGCCCTACCCCCCTGGGTGCACCCCCCTACCTCGTGGGCCCCCTGGTGGCCCTCCGATGTCCATCTTCTGCTATATGGAGTCTTTCGATGAGGAAAAAAATCATAATCGATCTTTCCGGACAAGACTCCGGCGCCACGAGGCGGAACCTTGGCGGAACCAATCTAGGGCTCCGGCGGAGCTGTTCTGCCGGGAACACTTCCCTCCGGGAGGGGGAAATCATCGCCATCGTCATCACCAACGATCCTCTCATCGGGAGAGGGCAATCTCCATCAACATCTTCACCAGCACCATCTCCTCTCAAAGCCCTAGTTCATCTCTTGTATCCAATTCTTGTCTCCAAGTCCGGGATTGGTACCTGTAGGTTGCTAGTAGTGTTGATTACTCCTTGTAGTTGATGCTAGTTGGTTTATTTGGTGGAAGATCATATGTTCAGATCCTTTATGCATACTAATACCCCTCTGATTATGAACATGAATATGCTTTGTGAGTAGTTACGTTTATTCCTGAGGACATGGGAGAAGTCTTGCTATTAGTAGTCATGTGAATTTGGTATTCGTTCGATATTTTGATGAGATGTATGTTGTCTTTCCTCTAGTGGTGTTATGTGAACTTCGACTACATGCCACTTCACCATTATTTGGGCCTAGAGGAAGGCATTGGGAAGTAATAAGTAGATGATGGGTTGCTAGAGTGACAGAAGCTTAAACCCTAGTTTATGTGTTGCTTCGTAAGGGGCTGATTTGGATCCATATGTTTCATGCTATGGTTAGGTTTACCTTAATACTTTTGTTGTAGTTGTGGATGCTTGAAATAGAGGTTAATCATAAGTGGGATGCTTGTCCAAGTAAGGACAGTACCCAAGCACCGGTCCACCCACATACCAAATTATCAAAGTACCGAACGTGAATCATATGAACGTGATGAAAAATAGCTTGACGATATTCCCATGTGTCCTCGGGAGCGCTTTACATCATATAAGAGTTTGTCCAGGCTTGTCCTTTGCTACAAAAAGGATTGGGCCACCTTGCTGCACCTTATTTACTTTTGTTACTTGTTTCTCGTTACAAATTATCTTATCGCAAAACTATTTGTTACCTATAATTTCAGTGCTTGCAGAGAATACCTTGCTGAAAACCGCTCATCATTTCCTTCCGCTCCTTGTTGGGTTCGACACTCTTACTTATTGAAAGGACTACGATAGATCCCCTATACTTGTGGGTCATCAATAAGCTCGTTGGGAGATTGAAAGTGCAACTATCCCTGGGTGGTTTTGGTAATTCCTAACAACATATAGCTCATTGAGCTAATGCTATTTTAAGATAAATATTTCAGGAAAGCTCAATGATTGGCATGGCATGGATTAGAAAGTGGACCCCTCAAAATTCTAAGGACAAAAGATTGGCTCAAGCTCAAAGCGCAAGACTCCACATTTTACTTGTAGTGATCCAAGATCACATTGAGTCCATAGGAAAAGCCAATACTATTAAAAGGGGGTGAGGTGTTGCTTAATGAGTTACTTGCTCAAAATGCTTAGTGATATGCTCCAAAAAACCCTCAACTACTTTCACATATCCACATATGTCCCAAACCAAAAGTCAAACTCGGCCCCACCAAAATCTTCTATCCGGCGCCACCGAGTTCACTTGACATAGCCACTACCACAAACCCTAGTCACTTCGGTCTCACCGATAGGGATCTCGGTCTCACCGAGATGGGATTGCAACCTCTCCGTTTCCCTTCGTAACGTTTCGGTCCAGCCGAGATGAGCGATCGGTCCCACCGAGATTGCAATGCAAACTCTCTGTTTCCCCTTCGTAACATTTCGGTCTAACCGAGATGAGCGAATCGGTCCCACCGAGTTTGCCTGACCAACTCTTTGTTTGTCTGTTACCAAAATCAGTCCCACCGAGTTTGTGTAATCGGTCTCACCGAGATTACGTTATTCCCTAGCCCTAATGGAATCGGTCCCACTGAGTTGACATGTCGGTCCCACCGAAAATCCTAACGTTCAAATTTTGAACTAAATCGGTCTGACCGAGTTTTATTATTCGGTCCCACCGAGTTTGGAGATTTGTGTGTGATGGTTAGATTTTGTGTGGAGGCTATATATACCCCTCCACCCACTCTTCATTCATGGAGAGAGCCATCATAATATGCCTACACTTCCAACATACATTTTCTGAGAGAGAGAACCACCTACACTTGTGTTGAGGTCAAGATATTCCATTCCAACCACATAAATCTTGATCTCTAGCCTTCCCCAAGTTGCTTTCCACTCAAATCATCTTTCTACCAAATCCAATCCCATGAGAGAGAGTTGAGTGTTGGGGAGACTATCATTTGAAGCACAAGAGCAAGGAGTTCATCATCAACACACCATCTATTACCTTTTGGAGAGTGGTGTCTCCTAGATTGGTTAGGTGTCACTTGGGAGCCTCCGTCAAGATTGTGGAGTTGAACCAAGGAGTTTGTACGGACAAGGAGATCTCCTACTTCGTGAAGATCTACCCTAGTGAGGCAAGTCCTTCGTGGGCAATGGCCATGGTGGGATAGACAAGGTTGCTTCTTTGTGGACCCTTCATGGGTGGAGCCCTCCGTGGACTCGCGCAACCGTTACCCTTCGTGGGTTAAAGTCTCCATCAACGTGGATGCACGATAGCACCACCTATCGGAACCACGCCAAAAATCTCCGTGTCTACATTGCGTTTGCTCCCTCCAAACTCCTCCCTTTACCTTCATATGCAATTGTTTTACACTCCGCTGCTATACTCTTAGAATTGCATGTGTAGGTTGATTACTTGAATTGTGCTAAGTTGCTAAAATCTACCAAGAATTAAAATTGGGAAAAGGCTAGATTTTTATTTGGTCAAGTAGTCTAATCACCCCCCCTCTAGACATACTTTCGATCCTACAATATCTTAAAGAAGAGTTGTATATGATGCAACCAGAAGGTTTTGTCGATCCAAAAATGTGCTAACAAAGTGTGCAAGCTCTAGCGATCCATTTATGGACTGGTGCAAGCCTCTCAGAGTTGGAATATACGCTTTGATTGTGTGATCAAAGCATATGGTTTTATATAGACTTTTGGAGAAGCCTGTATTTACAAGAAAGTGAGTGGGAGCTCTATAGCATTTCTGATATTATATGTAGATGACATATTGTTGATCGGAAATGATACTGAATTTCTGAATAGCATAAAAGGATACTTGAATAAGAATTTTTCAATGAAAGACCTCAGTGAAGTTGCTTATATATTGGGCATCAAGATCTATAGAGATAGATCAAGACGCTTAATTGACTTTCACAAAGCACATACCTTGATAAAATTTTGAAGAAGTTCAAAATGGATCAAGCAAAGAAAGGGTTCTTGCCTGTGTTACAAGGTGTGAAGTTGAGTCAGACCCAATGCCCGACCACTGCAGAAGATAGAGAGAAAATGAAAGTGGTTCCCTATGCTTCAGCCATAGGCTCTATCATGTATGTAATGCTGTGTACCAGACCTGATGTGTACCTTGCTATCAGTTTAGCAGGGAGGTACCAAAGTAACCCAGGAGTGGATCACTGGACAACGGTCAAGAACATCCTGAAATACCTGAAAAGGACTAAGGATATGTTTCTCGTATATGGAGGTGACAAAGAGCTCATCGTAAACGGTTACGTTGATGCAAGCTTTGACACTGATCCAGATGACTCTAAGTCACAAACCGAATACGTGTTTTTATTAAATGGTGGAGCTATTAGTTGGTGCAGTTCCAAGCGGAGCGTCATGGCAGGATCTACGTGTGAAGCGGAATACATAGCTGCTTTGGAAGCAGCAAATGAAGGAGTCTGGATGATGGAGTTCATATCCGATCTAGGTGTCATACCTAGTGCATCGGGCCTAATGAAAATCTTTTGTGACAGTACTGGTGCAATTGCCTTTGCAAAGGAATCCAGATTTCACAAGAGAACTAAGCACATCAAGAGACACTTCAATTCCGTCCGCGAAAAAGTCAAGGAGGGAGACATAGAGATTTGCAAGATACATACAGATCTGAATGTTGTAGACCCATTGACTAAGCCTCTCTCACGAGCAAAACATGATCAGCACCAAGACTCCATGGGTGTTAGAATCATTACAATGTAATCTAGATTATTGACTCTAGTGCAAGTGGGAGACTAAAGGAAATATGCCCTAGAGGCAATAACAAAGTTGTTATTTATATTTCCTTATATCATGATAAATATTTATTATTCATGCTAGAACTGTATTAACCAGAAACTTAGTACATGTGTGAATACATAGACAAACAGAATGTCACTAGTATGCCTCTACTTGACTAGCTCGTTGAATCAATGATGGTTATGTTTCCTAACCATAGACATGAGTTGTCATTTGATTAACAGGATCACATCATTAGAGAATGATGTGATTGACTTGACCCATCCGTTAGCTTAGCATGATGATCGTTTAGTTTGTTGCTATTGCTTTCTCCATAACTTATACGTGTTCCTATGACTTTGAGATCATGCAACTCCCGAATACCGGAGGAACACTTCGTTTGCTACCAAATGTCACAACGCAACTGGGTGATTATAAAGGTGCTCTACAGGTGTCTCCGATGGTGTTTGTTGAGTTGGCATAGATCGAGATTAGGATTTGTCACTCCGAGTATCGGAGAGGTATCTCTAGGCCCTCTTGGTAATGCACATCACTATAAGACTTGCAAGCAATATAACTAATGAGTTAGTTATGGGATGTAGCATTATGGAACGAGTAAAGAGACTTGCCAGTAACGATATTGAACTAGGTATTGAGATACCGACGATCGAATCTCGAGCAAGTAACATACCGATGACAAAGGGAACAACGTATATCGTTATGCGTTTGACCAATAAAGATCTTCGTAGAATATGTGGGAGCCAATATGAACATCCAGGTTACGCTATTGGTTATTGACCGGAGACGTGTCTCGGTCATGTCTACATAGTTCTCAAACCCGTAGGGTCCGCACGCTTAGCGTTCGGTGACGATCAGTATTATGAGTTTATGTGTTTTGATGTACCAAAGGTAGTTCGGAGTCCTGGATATGATCACGGACATGACAAGGAGTCTCGAAATGGCCGAGACATAAAGATTGATATATTGGACGGCTATATTCGGACATCGGAAGTGTTCCGGGTGATTTCGGAGAAAACCGGAGTGCCGGAGGGTTACCGGAACCCCCCAGGGAAAGTTGGTCCTTCATGGGCCATAGGGAAGAGGGGAGACAGACCACAAGGGGTAGCCGCGCCCCCTCCCTATAGGGAGTCCGAATTGGACTAGGGAGGGGGCCCCCCCTTTCCTTCTCCTCTTCCTCTCCCTTCCTTCCTTCCACTTCTCCTCCTAGTAGGACTAGGAAAGGAGGAATCCTACTCCTACTAGGAGGAGGATTCCTCCTCCCTTGGTGCGCCACTAGGGCCGGCGGCCTCCCCCTTGCTCCTTTATATACGGGGCAGGGCGCACCCTAGAACACACAAGTTGATTGTTTCCAGCCGTGTGTGGTGCCCCCTCCACCATAATCCACCTCGATCATATCGTAGCGGTTCTTAGGCGAAGACCTGTTCTGATAGCATCATCATAACCGTCATCACGTCGTCGTGCTGACGAAGCTCTCCCTCGACACTCTGCTAGATCGTGAGTTCGTGGGACGTCATCGAGCCGAACATGTGCAGATCACGGAGGTGCCGTACTTTTGGTACTAGGATCAGTCGATCGTGAAGACGTACGGCTACATCAACCGCGTTGTCATAACGCTTCCGCTTACGGTCTACGAGGGTATGTAGACAACACTCTTCCCTCTTGTTGCTATGCATCACCATGATCTTGCGTGTGCGTAGGAATTTTTTTGAAATTACTGCATTCCCCAATAGTTCAATCTCGTTACCAGCAAGTCTCTTTACTCATTTCCATAATAGAAGATCCTGTGACTAAACTCATTAGTCACATGCTTGCAAGCTTCTTGTGATGTTATATTACCGAGACGGCCCAAAGATATCTCTCTATCATACGGAATGACAAAACCCAGTCTTGATCCATGCAACCCAACAAACACCTTTGGAAATACCTGCAGAGCACATTTATGATCACCCTGTTATGAAGTGACCTTTAATAGCACACAAAGTATTCCTCTAGTATCCAGGAGTGGCATGATCTCATCGTCTAATGAACAAATACTTGACATTGCAAAAGCTGTAGCAAATAACTAAGTGATACAGTCTTATGCTAAGCTTACGATTGGGTCTGTCCATCACATCATTCTCCTAATGATGTGATCCCCTTACCAAATGACAACTCATGTCTATGGTTAGGAAACCTTAACCATCAATGACAACTCATGTCTATGGTTAGGAAACCTTAACCATCTTTGATCAACGAGCTAGTCTAGTAGAGTCTTACTAGGGACACGGTGTTGTCTATGTATTCACACATGTATTTAAGTTTCCGGTCTATACAATTCTAGCATGCATAATAAACATTTATCATGAACAAGAAATATGATAATAACCATTTTATTATTGCCTCTAGGGCATATTTCCAACATGCACGAGGTAGGAGGGTCAATATACCATCATTGAAGGGCACAAGTAAACACGTGTAAAGGAAAAGATTCACCTTTGTATGTATGAACTAGACGTCACACGTGTCACTTGGCAAATGGACTCTTGACATGGTGATGTCTGTAGGATGCTCTGCATCATGTTGTCCATGTTATAGTTTTGGCAACATGAGAATGATTGGAACGAAAGATGACTTGAAATATCATTTGGTGCAGAGGGGTTTTATTTATGTTTATACACACTGGATATCGCACGATGAGGATACAGAAGACGGTGATGATATGAAAGATAACAGTGGCACATATTATGTTGAGGATGAGAGAGATTATGATGACACACATGTAATGGGTGAAGAGGAAGATGAATGAAATTCAAAAGATACCGATGAGGAAAGGGAAGATAGTGAGAATATGAGTGAGATGTTGGGTGACTTGCATGATCAAGTGGTGCAAGACGATAATGCAAAGGAGGCAGAAAAGTTTGAGCAATTATTGGTGGACTCACAAACCCCTCTGTATCACGGAAGCAAAGAAAAGCACACACTCCTTATGGTCACACTAAAAATTCTAAAGATGAGGGCACCCCATAATTGAGACAACAAAAGCATTTCCATGTTGAAATACCTTGCAAAGGAGCATCTTCTACTTGCTAAGCTTCACTCCAAAGCTAGCTACCCCGAGCCCACGCGTCCGCCGTGCGTCACTCTGACGCCGGCGTCCACCTTCTCGCCACCGGCCACTCCGGCAGCGGCGGCCACCGCTTCGTCCCCTACCTACTTCGTTCCCCCTCCCCCTTGTGCCATGGCGGCGAGCCCGTGCTCCATGACCTCGACCTTCCATGGGGAGAGGACGGTGGTCTCTGGGCTTGGCCTCTCGTCGGCCTCGGAGGGCTCTGCTGCGGCAGCGCCGGTGCCTGCCCCTGCGTGGTGGAGGGTGTGGTGGGGCCTAGCAGGTGCATCTCGCCATGGCAGGAGGCCCCTGCCTCTAAGAAGATCCTGTGGCGGCGTCGGCTGGAGGAGCGACCGGCGCCCCGCCGTCTGTCGCCTTCGTGCAAGGGGGTCTCGCCGGAGATGCGGGATAAGTGTTTCCGCTGTCTGAGCAAAGGTCACTTTCTGAAGGACTGCACCAACGACGTTGTTTGCCTCCAGTGTGGCCTCCCTGGCCATGTCGCGATGCAGTGCAAGAGGCCGTGCAGTCCGTCGCCGGTTGAGGATCGCAGGAGGGAGGCTGCGGCAAAGGTTGAGCGGCGGTCTTCATCGGGAGCGGCGCCGGTGGTCTCTGGTTTGCTGGGCGCTGCTTCCGGGCGCAGGCTCCCCCCACCCCCTCCCGCACTGTTGCAGCCGGCGGCGCCGGTGTGGCTGCGCCTCGCCCCGCCGCTTCTGATGGTGGAGTCAGATCTTGAGATTGGTCCTGGGAAGCTGTGCGTTGTCAGGAGGACGCATGCTATGGAGCATCTCGAGGGCAGATTGCAGCACGCCATGTTAGTTTATGCAGGTGGAGATACGTCGGCGGTCTCACCGGAGTTTGTGCTGACTGCACTTCAGAAGAGGATGGGCATCTCACCGGAGTTTGTATTGGTGCACGGGTTCAGGCCAGAGGACTTCCTGGTTGTGTTTTCTAGAAAGGAAGATCACACCAGGATGGGGCTGCGGCCGGTGTTGGAGTTCAGAGGCCAGCGGCTTTCTTTTAGGCAATGGATCCAGCAACCTCAGGCTGTGTTCACGGCCATGAAGTTCAAGGTGGGGCTGGAAATTGAAGGAATCCCTCCCCACGCCCGGGAGCTGGATGTGGTGGAGAGTTTGCTTAGGGGATCGTGCATCATTGAGGCCGTTGCTCCGGAGACCTCGTCGAGGGCTGATTTGTCGTCGTTCAAGTTGACGGCATGGACGACGGAGCCAGACCAGATTCCATCTCGTCGGTGGCTGGCGGTGCCGGAGCCGGAGGAGCAGCGTGGCTTGTTTGAGCCGAAGATGATGCAGTACAGAGTTCTGGTTCGTTTGGATTCAGTGAAGACTTTCGAAGACGGTGATGAGCCGTGGTTCTTGGGGGACTCGTCCGGCAGTGGGCAGAGTGGTCTTCCTGACCCGGAGTTGGATAGGTGTGGGGGACCGAACACACAGTGTCCTGCCTGGCAGTTTGGGGTGCGAGATCGTCGTGGCGATTCTGCGGACGCCAATGGCGGCACGGTGGCCGGCAGATGCCACGCCGTCAGGATGGATGGAGGCTCCACTACGGCAGGCTGGCAGATCCCACCTATGGCCCCCATGCAGCGTGTCACCAATCGGGGCCCAGGCGTGGGGGTCCAGGACAGACTAACATTGAGGCGCTCGGCTTTTGACCGGATGGATGACGATGCGGGTTGGGTGCGCGGGACGGAGCGGGGGCCGGTTCAAATTTTGTACTCGCAACGGTCTGGCTCCACCAATGCTTGGCCTCAGTCCGCATGCCAGGATGAGGACAGGGTGGATCCTCCTCGGGGCGCGTCTCAGCTAGGGGCCACACTGATCTCCTCCCAGGCGGCGCGGGCTCCACCCCAGGAGGCCGCCTCGCGACTGGCCTGTCGGATTATGGCACCAGAGGTGGGGGACAAGGTTGGGCCCAAGGAGCATGGGGATTGCGGCACCGCGTCACGCGGAGTGGATGGTCATATCATGGAGGAGGGTCGGATTGAGCCGCAGGGCAGACAACTTGTGGAAGGCAGCGATGACAGTGGGGACACGCCTGTTTCAGATGCGACTCGCGGGGCCACGGGCAGAGATGGAGTTGGGATCGTTTGCGCTGTCTCGGCTGGGGAGCCACCTCTGCTGCTGTGGGGGGGGGCCTAGCCACAGGGTTTCCACTCTGGTCCCTCCCGCATCGGATCCTGCGGTGGGGGCGTTTCAGCGAGATTGGAGGATTTTGTAGCGGGGCCCCGGATGGGTCTGTTCCGCAGTCCGTGCCGGATCTGGAGCCACCAATGATTTCTGAGATTCTGCCTCTAGGTGGTGATCCTTGCGATCTTGGACAAGTGGCGAGCGTGGAGGTGGGCTCTGGAGTTTGGGATGTTTCGCACGTTAAGTTGGCCATGCAAAGGGAGTTTCAGGCATGCACGAGCGGTATGAAACCCCATGAGGCAGCGGCGATTGGGAAGCTTAAGTGGTTTTGCAACACACTTGTGCGTAAGCTAGCGGCCCCACTCCTCTTGGAGGTTCAATCCACGTTGAGGCCGGAGGCGGAGCCTTTCACTCCACGGCGTACGATGAGGGGCTCCAAGCGCGCTCCAGCGAGCAAACCGTCCAAGGCAACCCAGGCAGAAAATGTGCTAATGAGAGCACTTGGGATTGTTCCGGAGGATTTGGAGGGTAATGAGGATAACATCGCGGAGCTGGCTGAGATCTTTGATTCGCCATTAAGGGAGCAACATATAAGGGTCATAGTTGCCCTGTTTGGCAAGGAAGTGCCACCAGAGTGCGAGATGACCACCGGGATGACGGTGGTGGTTGCTTGATCATCCTGTTTGGATGCGGTTGTGGGCGGTTCCTTTGGTTATGGATAGGAACCCACAAATTCTGTGTTGGAACGTGAGGGGGTTAAACAACCCTGCCAAAAGAAGCGCGGTTAGGGAGTTCGTTGTGTCGGCGAAGGTGAACCTTGTGTGCTTGCAAGAGACCAAGATTGATGTGTTTGATCCGTTTAATGTAATGTAATGCATTGGGCCATCTTTTGATGGCTTTGACTATGTCCCGGCGATTGATACGCGTGGTGGGATCCTTTTGGGGTGGGATACGACGGTCTTGGAGGTAGACAATATCATTAGGGATACCAATTCGCTCACCGGGCTGGTTCACAATAAGGATGGGTCGGAGTGGTGGATTACTGTGGTCTATGGTCCGCAAGGTGACGAAGCCAAGATGCAATTTATTCTGGATTTGCACAACACGAGGGCGGCGTGCCCGGGACCATGGGTGCTTCTTGGTGATTTCAACATGATCTTGCATGCTGATGAGAAGAGCAATAACAACCTCAACCGAAGGATCATGAGGAAGTTCAGGAAGTTTGTGGATAATTGTGAGCTCAAAGATGTCTACATGCATGGGAGGTGTTTCACGTGGACTAACGAGAGGGAACAACTGGTTCTAACCAAGATTGACAGAGTGCTCGTTTCAGTTGATTGGGAACTGAGTTTCCCGGATGTCCTTTTACAAGCCCTCTCCTCCATTATTTCTGATCATGCCCCCCTACATCTCACCATGTTGGCCCCGTTCTGCTCTAAGAAAAGATTTCGCTTTGAGATGTACTAGACGAGACTAGAGGGCTTCGAGGAGGCAGTTAGGGAGGCTTGGGTGTGTGAGGATAGTATTGTTGACCCCTATAAGAGGCTGGACTCCCTCCTTCGCAACACCGCCGCAGCTCTACAAGCTTGGGTGCAAAGGAAGACAGGGCACATCAAGACCCAGATGGCGGTGGCTAATTACATCATCTTGAGGCTAGATCGGGCATGGAAGATAGGGTGCTCACGCCCAAGGAACGATGGCTAAGGGGAACTCTAAAGCATGCGTTGTTAGGACTGTCCTCCTTGCAACGCACCATTGACCGACAGCGATCGAGACTACGCTGGATCCGAAAAGGAGACACCAACACCAAGCTTTTTCAAGCGGTGGCTAATGGACGAAGATCAAAAAACTTTATCCCTCACATTAGACATAACAACGAGCTGATCACGGATCAACAAAGGAAGGAGGAGGTGTTTACGGATGCTTTCCAACAACTTCTGGGTTGCGCTTCCACCAAAGAGGCTGACCTAAACCTGGACTTCCTAGAGCTTGACAGACACGACCTTTCCGAACTGGACGAAATTTTTACGGAGGAGGAAGTGTGGGATACGATAAAGGAGCTGCTGCCTAATCGTGCGCCCGGGCCTGATGGGTTTATTGCTGCCTTTTATCAGAGGGCTTGGCCCATTATCAAGAACGACCTGATGGCAGTGTTCATGAAGCTATATGTGGAGGATGGTAGGGGTTTTGGCAAGTTGAATCGTGCTCATATCGTCCTGATCCCGAAAAAACCAGATGCGGAGGTCGTGGGGGACTTCCGCCCTATAAGCTTGACCCACGGTGCTGCAAAATTATTTGCGAAGATGCTGGCGAATCGAGTTAGGCGCAGGATGCCAGAGACCGTGGCTGTAAATCAATCTGCCTTCATAAGTGGCCGACACCTGCATGATAACTTTCTTCTGGTTCGGCAAGTTGCAAGGAAACTTCATGCTCGCAAGGAAGCTGCTGTCTTTCTGAAACTTGATATCTCAAAAGCTTTCGACTCGATCGCTTGGCCTTTCCTCTTTGAGGTGATGAAGCAGAAAGGTTTTGGGACCAAATGGTTGTCCTGGATCTCCATCTTGTTAAGGACGGCATCTACTAAAGTGATTGTCAACGGGATCCCGGGAAAAAGCTTCTAGCACTTGAAAGGGCTACGGCAAGGAGACCCGGTCTCCCCCTCCTTTTTGTCATTGCTATGGACGTCCTCTCTAAGATCATGAGTAAAGCTGCTGATTTGGGTGTGTCTAGTAGGATTGCTGGGGTCTTTGCTACCTAGACGATCTCGATTTATGTGAACGATGTGGCTATGTTTGTCAAGCCTTCTGAGGTGGATCTGAGATTTGTTAAAGAAGCTCTCAAGATGTTCGATGATGCGTCGGGCCTTCGAGTGAACTATCTCAAGTCATCTGCAGTGATGATCCATGGTGATGCTTCTGACAGGGATAGGGTGGCTGCTTTGCTGCAATGCAATATGGGAACTTTTCCTTGCAAGTATCTAGGTTTGCAGCTCGCAATTCACCAACTTAGCCGTGCGGACTGGCAACCGATGGTAGATCAAGCTAAGCGTTGCGCCCCGGCCTGGCAACGTGGGCTGCTCCAGAGATCAGGCCGTCTTGTGCTCGTTAAGTCTGTGGTGGCCGCTAAACCCATACATCATTTCATGATTGCTGAGGCGCCAGCCTGGGTGTTGGAGGAAATCGACCAATGGATGCGTGCGTTTTTCTGGGCTGGGAAGGACAAGGTGAACGGTGGGCAGTGCTTGGTGGCCTGGAACACGATCTGTAGGCCCATGTTCCTTGGGGGTCTGGGAGTCAGAAATCTGGAGCTGCAGGGGATCGCACTAAGAGTCAGATGGGAGTGGCTGAAACGGACGGATCCGCAAAGACCATGGCAAGGCTTAGCTATGACTGAGGACAGACAAGCCCGCACAGTGTTTGATAGCCTAGTCAAGATTGAGGTTGGAGATGGCACCAAGGTGTTGTTCTGGAGAGACAGATGGATTCACGGTTTTGCGGCCGCGGACATTGCTCCGCTTATCCATGCCATGGTGGCTACTCGCACGAGGAACAGACGCACAGTCAGTGAGGGTCTGGACAATGGCAGATGGTTGCAGGATGTGACTGGTGATCTCACATTCGTTGGGCATATGCAGCTTGTGCACCTCAACTTGGCTATTAGCACGATCAAGCGTGATCCGAACAGACCGGACTGCTTCTCTTGGCCGCCAGACCCCTCGGGTAGTTACACTGCGAGATCCACATATCATCGCCTTTGCCTCGAAACCCGGAGGGTGCCTTTCGCTTCTTGCATCTGGAAGAGTTGGGCACTTCTTAAGTGCAAGATTTTTGCTTGGCTGGCCGTGCAACATCGCATTTGGACCTCGGATCGACGTGCTAAGCATGGGCTTCAGGATAGACCCTTAGCTTGTTACACGTGCCTGCAGGAAGAGGACAACACTGAGCATATTTTGATCCAGTGTGTGTACGCTAGGGAAGTTTGGCATGAGGGTCTCCAAGCCCTCAACTTGCAGGTCACGAGGCCGACTGAGAATGATAATATGCTGGATTGGTGGCTATTAGCAAGGAAGGGGAGTGTCAAGGCTAACAAACGGGCTTTTGACACATTTGTGATTGTGGTGGCTTGGGCCCTCTGGAAACAAAGGAATAATCGCGTATTCAATAGAAGAAGTTAACAGAGTTCCTTGATTGAATTGATAGACGCGATTCTTCGTGAGCTGCACGAGTGGATTAAGGCCGGAGTTGGAGGTGTTGGGTTGTCACGTTTCGTGAGAGAGTAGGCTTAGGATCTTGGGTGTGGTTTGTTTCCGGGTGTTGCCTGAGAATGGATGTGTGCATCCATTCGTAAGGCATCTCTTGTAAATCTTATTCTCTCTTCTATAAAAATATGTTACGCTATTGGCGTACTCTCAAAAAAAACCTTGCAAAGGTTTTGCCAAAGGACAATGAATTGCCTAAGACTACTTACGAAGCCAAGAAGGTTGTCTGTCCTCTTGCATTAGACATGGTGAAATACCATGCATGCCTTAATGACTATTTGGGGCACGTGATTGATTCAAGGGTTCAATGACGACGCCTGCGACTTTGGGGCACTGTTCCTTGGGGGCACTTGCATGGAGACTTCTCGGCTATTATCAACAAGGGCAAGCCGACTCTGATAGGTACATGGCAACATCGACGCCTCGGCGACTCGTTCAGGGCGGTAATGTTCGTTCGTGGCACAAGGTCCTTAATGTAATTTTTTTATTATGTCTATGGTGCTTTGTATTTCTTATAAACCTTTATAATATACAATAAATCTAGTTTTTTTACGAAAAAAGTCTACTCCTCCCTCACTTCGACTAGACAGGTAGGTCCCACACAAATAGTTTGGTTCGGCTAGATAGGTGCAAACTTGGCCAGATGGGCTGACACGATACGCGTCGACCTGGGTTATATGGGTTAGGCACGCTAACTACACAGACCATGCCGGACCGGCAGGCGTGTTGCACTCCGTGGCCCAAGCACGTCATAGCAAGGAAACGGGTCGGCCCACCAGCACATTTAGCCCACCGGGGCGTCTGATTTTGGGTTGTTTGGGCCTATTGTGCTGATTTGAGGCTAATGTACAAAAAAAGTCTGAAAAAAATAAAAAAAGTAAACAGGCCGTGTTGTACCGGCACACACATGCCCAGCCTCACGGCCCTAGTGGGCCACGTGCCGTGCCAGGCCGACCATGGGCCGGGCACGCGGGCTAACGTGCCGGCCTGCCTGGCCCAGCCCAGATGGCCACTTTGGGTAGGTGGAGTCGGAACGGGACGCCAAGAACAACGCGAGGAAGAAACGCAATTCGGGTGGAGTTGGACTTGTGGTTGTTGCCGAGCGCTTCCTCCCGTCTCCTCGCGATTTTTTATAAAAAGGAGAGAAGCGCAATCGTATCCCCAGCCAGATTCACATCGTATCGCATCGCCACCCACCTTTCCCTGCCGGATTCTTCTCAGGTAGCAGCAGCAGCTTGAGTTCTTGCGGATCTGCGGCTGCGAATCCCAGTCTCGTATCAACTCGACCAGGCGGAGGAGAAGCAGGGGGAAGATGTCCAAGGCGGCGCTGACACTGGAGGAGGTGTCCAAGCACAACACCAAGGACGACTGCTGGCTCATCATCGCCGGCAAGGTATACGCACGCATCTTCTCCCCGCTGCCCCTCCTGATTGTTTCCTTGCGATTATTGTTACGCCAAGATTCAGTCTTTCTTTCTTTCTCTCGGAGGGTCGTGATACTGGTAGCTTGCAGCACAACATGCCCTAATCGATTTGCCAAAGCAATTGATACGTGTTACGTGCTGGCCTGGTACGATTAGAGTTATCCGCCGGCAGATCTGCACAGTACCGTCGGACTATTACTTGAGTTATTGGTTATGTTGAAGAAGAATCAGTTTGGTTTAGTACATGTCGAGCGATTCCTGGGGTAAATAGTTGGTACCTCTTTGAATTGTGAATTGGCCTGAGAGATTACACACTCTGGTTTACTTCCAGAATTTTCACCTGTCGGAACCGATAAATTACTGAGTACCCCGCTATATACAAGGTCCGAACACTTTTAGCGAGTGTGTATAATTTTCTGATGGTGGTCAGAAGAAACTAGGCTCTCACCCCGCTTTTATATACATAAAGCCAGAGTACCGATACAACCACGGTCCAGACCAGCAGACAAGGTCGGAACCGATGAATTGCGTTTATATTGCCGTGCAACCTTCTTCTAGTTGATCCTGCTCGACCTGGTTTGCAAAAAGGTTTGCCCTTTTGGTTACCGTAGATTCACTAGTTAATTACCTTTTGCTATGTAAAAATAGTTGCATGTTTGGTTCTTGAGTGTTATGTTGCCCTTTCTAGGAAAAAACAAGAGGTTACTTACCGGTGATTAGATGATATTTTGACCCATGTTTGTTGCTCAAGCTTGTTCCATAGTTGCCACGAGAACATAACTACATGACCAACTATAAAGTTGTCCACAATTTCAGTCTTTCAGACGAGAACTAAACTCTCAGGTCCCAGACCAATTGAGATTCATTCTCCATCCTCTAGACTATATTTTACCCCCGTAAGAATCACATTTGTTAACCTTTTCCAATTCTCCATCTGAGTTCTGGACATAACTCTGAATCTTTTGTCATAGTTTATTTTTCATGTTTTATGCATCCAAAAAATCTGCCTTACAGTAACAACACTTAGGTCTTGGCTTAAGATAAAGATTTTAAATTATATTCATCAGTACCCTTTATCCCATGTGTACCAATGAAAAGCAAGTCTTTAACATTTATTTTAGCCCAAAAAAACTCATTTTATTTTTGTTTAAGCCTTGCAAAGTGGCGTAGTTTAAGGTGAATTTTTCATATTTTGTACAAACCTTGCAGAGTAGTTATGTTTATCTTTCTTCGGAACCTGAAAGTTCTCTATAAGCAGGCTTATATTGCATAAAGACAGATTTGATTAGCCTTTATTCACGTTGAAAGGGCTGCTTTCTTCTTGTACTTGTTTTATATGGCAGGAGCAATGTGGCAATGCTCTTTAATTAACACCGTTACTTTTATGTCAGTAGTGAGGCTTAGAATTGTTATAAATTTAGTTTAGAGGAGAATGGTTATAAATTTTGTTCCTTCTTGAGAAAAACAATCACTGACACTGTGTTCTAATGTTCAGGTATATGATGTGACCAAGTTTTTGGAGGATCACCCTGGAGGTGATGATGTACTGTTGTCCTCGACTGGTAACGCCTTCTTGCCATGCCATGCTTGCAGAAGTTGTGAACTTGTGATTTAGCCTAATAACTTGCATTAACACATGGGCCCTTTTACAGCCAAGGACGCAACTGATGACTTTGAGGATGTCGGGCACAGCACCACCGCCCGTGCGATGCTGGACGAGTACTATGTCGGCGACGTGGATACGGCTACGATACCTGCCCGGACAAAGTACACTCCGCCGAAGCAACCACACTACAACCAAGACAAGACCCCTGAGTTCATCATCAAGATCCTCCAGTTCCTGGTCCCCTTGGCCATACTTGGTCTGGCTGTCGCCATTAGGATGTACACCAAGTCGGAATCGGCTTAACCGGTGGCGGCATTGTTCTCTGGGTTATGGGGAAAAAATAGCTTTAAGGTGTTGGAATAAGTTGGTAGTTTGTCGCGTGATGTATCCATTCCAATGTACCGTGTGGTGAGTTGTTTGAATGTTGCAACGGTTTTGTCGTGAAACTGAAATTGATGGGACCAAGTTTTGTTGTGCAACTTAAATTGATGGGACTGAAATTGCTCTTTGGTGTTGGTGCATTGGTATGCATTCTCCTCGATGCCTGTGAAAATTAAGCACCGGTTCTATTTTCAACAAAAGTAGAAGAACAGTCACGATGTTTTGGAAGAAAACATGTCTGGTGCTACAAGGCGAGGCATGTAGATGGGTGAGAAGAGGCAAACACAGCCTGGCGCGCCGCCACCCTCAGCCTCCGCCGACCTTGACAATTTTTTTGGTGAGGATATTGTAAATATTTGATATCTTCAGTTGTAAATATCAGTGTTTTGGATATCACATCTTGCTCGCAAGTATGTCTGATCTTTCCAACATCAGCATCATTGAAAGCGGAGTATAAACACATGGTACACTGAAGATAGCAAGGCTGTGGGATTTTATTGTTTGAAAACTCTGGTGCCTTCTGGATATATATTTACAGTTTTACTAAAAAACAGTCGTCTGTTTTCATTTTGGCTTCAAGTCGAATTTTCAGTCGTTCGATTCAGTTCTGAGATCTGCGCTGGTGTGGCTGAACTTTTCGGGCCCGCTTTGTCTTAGTGGGTCTTAGTGGATCCTTTTGGGTCATTTTCGCGCCCGCTTTTTTCCAGTGTCGCGTGGAGGATCTAGTCTGTCCTCCTCAATCCTTATCCATGGCGACGACGGTGGGTTCGAGGCGACGACGGAGAGGTCAAACTTCAGATATTATCTTCTCTGTGGCATATCGCCTCCCTTTCTTCTCTTCATTTGTTGCCCCTCTCCTCCAGCATGCCCTTCCCTACCATGGCGCCTTCTCTCTCTCCTTCCCCTCCCATGGTGCCCATCCCTCCATTCCCCTCCCCTTCCCTTCTTCATATGGCGCCTCATTACCCTCTATTCTGGTGTCTGTGAGTCTGTCCCTCTCTCTTCTTGAACCCTAGAACACAAGCAGATCTCAAATCCTAACTCTCTCTGTTATTGTATAGGTTGATCCGGGTTCAGTTTTGCAGATCTGTAGCAATCAAGTCCTAATCCCTTTCTGCTGCTTCAGGTTATTGGAATTCAGTTTTGCAATTCTCTACAACAGCCAATTAAAACTAAGGCAACACCAATGCTTTTGTGATGATCTCGTTGTGTCTAGATGGAACTGAAATGCTACCATGTGCTCAATTTTATTTAATGTGAAAGTCATGCTATCTTGTAAAGATAATATACTACATATATTAGTTACTAGGTGTTTGTTTTGACTCATGGTGTCCATGAATGTTGTAGTCTTGTTTTACATTATGCACATATGAAAATCTGCAGCAATTTGGTACAAGCAGTACCCTGAATCACATATCTGAGGTGTTCCATCTTATTTTATTGTCTCTATATATTTCCCATGTTTTTTGTTATCACGCAAGTCCCTGTTTCTCGGTCATCAAGCTTGTTGCTTCCCTCGACCTTTTTTTGTTGCTTCCTCGACCATTTTTTTTCAGAAGTCAGAAGGTTTCATTGCAGCTTTATATAGCTTAAATTGTAGTCTTATGCACCCCATCTTTTTCTTTGTTCACTAGTGTTTTGCTAAACATATACATTCCCCCTTAACCAATTCATACACGCATTTTTTCTGTGAATGTATTGATACTTATGCAATAGCGGTAGTCCGGCCGAATTTTCTTCAATGAGTAGTCTCAACTGCTTGAGGTGGTCAAGTTTCCCCTTTTTGGGGGGTTCCTAGTCAGTTGAGCTCTGGCCCATTCTCATATGCTAATCTTGTGTAGGAAGATTGCCAGTGTTGCACGAGCATGGAATTGTGGACGTCGTTGTGCACTATTCTAAGGTGTCGGCTAGCTGGCTAGAGGCGTGTGTGGTCACGGCCTAGTGACTTTTGTTCATTTTCTTCACTCTAGTGTATTTTGTCCATTTCTCTCTAAGTCTCTTGCTCTGGTCTCTTATGTTGTTGTCAATCATTTTGTCTATGTATTCATTCTAAGGTGAACAACTGACTTCTTACTATTCTTCAACTGTATTCATTATTTTTGTTCCTCAGTTTGTAAGATTGCCTTCTCAGTCTTATATTAGTTTTTGTAATAGTATCAGTCCTCATTTTATCATATTTAGTTATCATTTGCATCTTTCTTCAGTCCTATCTCTCACGAGTCTTGTCTTTTAGTAGATGATTATTTCTGTTTTGAACCTCATGTTCATGTAAGTCCTAAGTTTTAAGTTTTCTGTTTTCTGTTTTTTGCACTGTTTTTTTGCTAGATTATTTTCACTTTTTAGTCATCAGTACTCCTAAGTATCAGTTTTTAAATGTGACACCGTAACATTTTGCCAAATACATGTATTACATTTTATTAATGACATAAAGATTTCAGAAAATTATACGACAATTTCTTACAATTGTTTTTTTTAAATCAGGTTGGAAAATTTGTTCCCATGTTTAAAAATATATATGTTTCAAACGGTGTTCCCTTTTTCAAAATTGGTTGTTTTTAAATAAATGTTCATATTTTAAAAAAGTTATTCAGAAATTTCTAAAATTGTTCCCACTTAAGAAACGGATATTTCAAAGATTGTTCGGGCCTGCACGTTTTCAATATTTGTTTGCCCTTCAAAAAATGATTTAAATCTCGGCGCTGCTCTATGTGGTTTAAATGTTCGGGCCTCGCATCATAACATCAACGTTAGATGCGTGTAGTGGCTAGTGGGAGCAATTCAGCAGCGTTAGGTTGTGTGAGTACGAATCCTAGTTTTCTCTTTTTTATGTGTTTTTTACTATGCGTGTTTTACAAAAAGTGTTTTTTACTATGCGTGTTTTACAAAAAAGAAAAAAATCGCCTCGTGTCTATTCGCCCAGACCAGTTGCGACCGCACCCTTTCAATATTTTTACTTTGCGTTTTACGAAAAAATAAATCCCCCCAAAAAACGAAAAAACAAACAAAATCTTGTAGTATATGTAAAAAGAAACATAAAAACCAAAGTATCAGTTTTAGTTCTCTTCAACTATATGTTAAGTGATTAGTTATTTTGTCAGTGTTTGTTCATTATCTTAAGTGTCTCATTTTAGTTCTATTCAGTTATTTGGTCAGTGTTTGTTCTTGTCTATCAGTTTTAAGTTAAGTCATTTATTATTCTAACTAGTTTAGTTTCCATTCAGCTTATTATTTTTAGTTTATTTTGTTATTCCTGTATTTTCAGCATTCATTTTAAATTTGTTAGACTTGATATGTGTTAATAATTCTTGTAGTTTAAATTAGTTATCTGGTGAGTCTCTGTTCTTAGTTTTTCAGTCATCTTTTTGATTAGTCTTCATTTTTCAGTGCAGTTATTTCATTAATTATTATTCATTTTTTTTAGTTTTTCTAGGAAGAGTTTGTCTATGTGTTTATCATTTTCTCGTTCAATCATGTTAGGTATCATTTTATCTGTCATTCTAGTGTCTGAACCCGTAGGTGTCAAATTCAGTTTATAGTTTTTGGTTGAGTGTTAGGTGTCATTTTTAGTATCGTCAGTTAATGTTCTTCAGCTTTGTGTTGTATTCAGTTTTGTCATCTCAGAAGTGTCATAAAATTCTTAGCCATATATCAGTTTGTAGTTTTCAGTTTCAGTCATCTTCATTGCAGGTTAGTTCATGGTTATGTTCATTGTCAATTTCAGTCTTATTCAGGTTTCAGTCATCTTTAGCTTTTTCATGCTACTCATTTCTTTAGTGTTAGGTTTGTTAGCTAGTTTAGCAAATTTGTTCATACAGTTTTCCGTCTATCTATATTTTCTTTCTCAGTTTCAGTGTTGTGTGCATTTTTTTAGTATTTTTCATTGTTTTACATGTTTTTGAATCATCAGTCATCTATATTTTTCAGTTATCCCTCATTATTCTAGTTAGTCCATGATAATTTCGGCGAGGAAGCTGATTCCCCTGCTGCTTTTTTATTTTACTCATCGCAAGCAGCATCACACGCAGTTGCATCCATGTCTTCTCTCCCCACCACCCGCCAGCTAACGTCACGCCTCCACAGATTTCTTTTCTTTGTTACAAGCCTGCGTCCTCTTCCAGGTGTGAGTCCTCTACCTCGAGACCTCGTTGGGTTACACCACGGCGGGCACGGTACGTATCAATGTTGATACTACTATTTTCGCGAATAATCGCTGCTTGGGAGTGGGTGTTTTTTATCTGTGATCACCATGGATGTTGTGTGCTGGCATGCAATGAACGTTTTGAAGGCGTAACATCACCTGAACTTGCTGAAGTAGTGGCCTGGCCATTAGGCGTGTTCACATTTTCCAGAGATCATGGTCACATGTTTGTGCTTCTTAATTCTGATTGTCTCTCTCTGACTTTCAGTGCATTCATTCTGATGCTCAGGATCTATCTTTGTTGGGCTCGGTGATAGCTGATATAAAGTCTCTGGTGGCTGCTGTATCTTCAAGCATGTTCATCGCGACTTGAATGTAGCGGCACATCTATTAGCTCGCAATAGTGAACATTCAGTTTGTAATATTTCTGTTGATGTAATCCCCTGGTGTATCTGGGAAGTACTTTAGAATGATGTTACTTAATCAATAAAGTGCCTGACAGTCTCTCTCTCTCAAAAAAGACTTCTTTTCTTTGTTTAGTTATTATACTTGGAGAGGAAGAAGGTGATCAGGTAGAGGGGAGGTAAGTGACGGGAAAGGGAGGGCTTTTTGACCTAGGGTACTAGTGGCGGTCGGGGCTATAGCCCAGCCCACTATCAGGGGAAGCTTTTTTCTATGCGTGTGGTTAGGCGGCCCGTTAGGTGTACAGGACGGGGCGCTACACATTCGAGGACCAGAAAGGCTGAGGCACATTTTTCCGACCTGAAACGAGTAAGGATTCAGACGCTTTTTTTAAACTGAAGTTTAGACTGAGTACTTAGTACAGACAGCTGTCAACCTATGACTGGAACAAAAAAGCAACCTGAAGCTAATTTAAAAACAGACATCTGTTGTTTAGTCACTCGTAAGGGCGGTACAAATGTGCATGAGTTTAGGGAGTTTGCGCGTTTCAAAAGATTCTCGATAAAATCATAGATGCGCACCAAATCAAAACTCGTTCAACTTCCTGCACAGGTGGTTTCAGCTAAGTCGAACAAGTTTTCAGTTTTGTGCCAAATTGGCAATGCATTGGAATGACAGCCTATGTTGCTTAGATAAGCATCCTACACGTCAACACCATTATTGCTAACACTGAAACGTCTAAGTACTGAAATTACAACATTTTGGAGCAGACATGATTAAAGTGTACTCAATATTCAGGTTGTTCAGTGAGTGTCCAGCTGAGTGTGGCCGAATATCTTGCTTTTGTATCCAGCTTGTATCAAGTTCTTGCACTGCATCAACCATTATGTGGTTAGCCGTGTAGATTAATTTTGTGGGGATGTTTCATGTATTTGTAGAAAAAATGTGAGGTGTAGATATCCACGGTTGCTTGCATATTTGCTCCTTTTTGTAGCTGTTGTTTTCTATCTAGCCCATACGGTACCTGAATGCCAGTGGTGGTAATGATATTGGCTTCTGTTGTTCTGATTTGTTGGTTCCACCATTGCGATCCTCTTTCGTTGTTTCTTTGTATATGTGTAGGATCTATTAGCCTAGAGATATATTTGTATTAGTAGTACTTGATGGAACCTAGTTCTTGTATAAGCACAAAAGAGTAAGTAATATAAGGCATGTCTGCTGGCATTGCGAAATTGACCCTTCTGTACTAGAACCGCCCCTTTCTTATTTCAAGAACAGTATTAGCTCATACTCCCTCCATCTCGAATTACTTGTCACAGAAATGGATAAAAATAGATGTATCTAGCACTAAAATACGTCAGATACATTCATTTCTGCAACAAGTAATTCCGGAGGGGGGAGTACATGACATCTTATCTTTTTTAGTCAGATTTGATATGGATAATAGCTTCCACAAGTATTGCCTTATCTCTAAAGTAGTCACGCAGTGGCCTTGATTCCAATTGTATTTCTAGTCCTTCTAGCACTATATGGGTTGGACATGGCAGATTTTGCTGATTGAACACATATATTGACGGGCATAAGCATCAGGTGTGTAAACTACTCCCTCCGTCCCAAAATAAATGTCCCAAGCTTAGTACAATTTTGTATTAAAATTAATACAAAGTTGAGACGCTTATTTTGGGACGGAGGGAGTAATAATTTAGTCTGCGTTCATGCTAAATCGAGCAAGAGCTTCCAAATTTATTAGAAAAAACGTTGCTAGGCTACAAGTCAAAAATTGTACATATAAACGGTATTTTATTTTACATCGTCAACAACAACAACAAAGCCTTTAGTCCCAAACAAGTTGGGGTACGCTATATTTTATTTTGTTTTTCATCGCCTTATAAATTTGTTTGCATATGCATGTCATTGTTTTTTACCTATCACTGAAAGTACCTTGCTGAAATTGACGTTTTAAATAGTTAGGTGGAAAGCTTGATTATGAAATCTTGGAAAGTATAGAACATCGTTCTTGCATGTTCAGAACTTACACGCAAACTCACACCAGGTGCCAGGTAAACTGATTCAATTTCACTTTGTTTATTGTTAAATATTTACTTTTCACCAACTCATGGCTATTACTAGGACATATTCAGTAGTACTAAAATCTACTTGAGCTCACAATTATGTTATGTGTTAAGTAAAAAATCAATATTGATGACATAATATTGACATCACTTATCAATTATCATCCTATTTTTGAGTTGAACAAAATTTATTAATCTGCTTATGTAATGGAGCCAATAATTATTGACCAGGTGTATGACACCGTATGGGTTAACTAGCGCCGACGTGGGAAGCCTCGTTTATATTTCGAATAAATACTTCAATTTTTATTTTTATTCCATGCACATCTTTTTTCATTTTTTTGCGGGTGTAGATTTGTTTTGGCAAGGTCCATTTGTGCAATAAAGTTATCTATAACATGTTTACATCCGTCATAGTTGCTCTTTTTGTCCTTGCGTGCAGAGATGCTTGACTTGTTTTTTATATAGAGCGACAAAAACTGTTGCCGGTGGCGTTCATTTCATGTTTTTATAGAACATAAGTGTTTTAAGGATCACGCGGTTGAAGTTTTGAACGTACCGTGAATTATTTATAACAAAGAGTTAAATAGTACAGGTGTGGTACATAACAAATCATTCTAAATACAATGCAACAAATTGAAAATCTTTTTTTAGTCTGCCTGTGGGTAAATCATTAGTGTTTTGCCTTTTTTGTCCTTGTGGAATTTCTTCAGCATGTGAGGCATGGCGACATTCAATAAGAGAAGCAGAATCAGTGCTATATGTTTCTTAACTGTATTGTTTCTTATCTCGGTGGCAGGGACTTCTTCTTCCATGATCTCAGTGTATTATTTTTGTATCTGGCCTGCCATGTCTTCATAGCAGTGTTTGGGAGTTTTAGTAGGCAAACAATGTTAGAATCACTGAATCAGTAGCATCAAAGGCGTTTTTTGTAGGTGCGAGTACTGCCAATAGAGTGAGATTTTCTTATCTTGCATGGTGAGGGAAGGATGGTGGGGTTAGCGATGACCATAATGGTTTTAGAGCTTTAATAGATTGTAACTCAAGAGTAGGTAATACAAAAAAAAAAAACAATCCTTAATCGTTCTTATAAAAAACTCAGGTTTTTCTTTCTTTATTTTCCTCCGATTATTGTTCACGCGGGCGCACTGTGTTGGTACTACTCTGGTTTACATTTTAGGTATTGTTTGTACAAAGTTTATTCTTTGTTTTTTTGGATATGGGTATATTTCAGTTTATTCGGTGGGCATGGAAACACTGGTCACATGCACGGTTGCATACAAAGTTAATGTTCTCTTAAAAGTAGATTTCACATAAACCGTTGGAGGAAAAAAGAATCATGGGGCAACAGTCCATAAGAACGAATCTAAGGAAAATAACATGAGGAATACCCTTTTAAACAATTTAAAAAAGGCTGGCACTGAAGATGCTATCTTTTCCTTGGATTTTGGCTTGGTAGTAAAATTGCAGTAAGAGGACGATCATTTTATTATCGCTAAGAGCAATGTCAGTAGGTAAAATTAATTATTACATAATGTGACTATAAATCATATCAAACTAAGTTGGTATTTATTAGGCCCATTTTTTATACTAAGAGCAATGCTAATATGTAATCCTTGCGTGTAGAGATGCTTGACTTGTTTTTTGTATAGAACGACAAAGAACATTGCCGGTGGCGTCCATTTCATGTTTGTATAGAACAGAAGTCTTTTAAGGATCATGTGGTTGAAGTTTTGAATGAACCGTGAATTATTTAAGGCAAAGAGTTAAATGTTGGGGAACGTAGCAGAAATTCAAAAAATTTCTACCCATCACCAAGATCAATCTATGGAGTAATCTAGCAACGAGAGAAGGAGAGTGCATCTACATACCCTTGTAGATCGCTAAGCGGAAGCGTTCAAGTGAACGGGGTTGATGGAGTCGTACTCGTTGTGATCCAAATCACCGATGATCCTAGTGCCGAACGAACGGCACCTCCGTGTTCAACACACGTACAGCCCGGTGACGTCTCCTACGCCTTGATCCAGCAAGGGGAGAAGGAGAGGTTGGGGAAGACTCCATCCAGCAGCAGCACGACGGCGTGGTGGTGGTGGAGGAGCGTGGTACTCCAGCAGGGCTTCGCCAAGCACCGCAAGAGACGAGGAGGGAGAGGGGTAGGGCTGCGCCAAGAAGGAGATTGAATCGTGTGTATGGCAGCCCAAAACCTCAAGTATATATAGGGGGAGGGGAGGGGCTGTGCCCCCACCTAGGTTTCCACCCCTAGGGGTGGCGGCCAGCCCTAGATCCCATCTAGGGGGGCGGCCAAGGGGGGAGAGAGGGGGCGCACCACTAGGTGGGCCTTAGGCCCATCTGAGCCTAGGGTTTGCCCCCTTCCACTCTCCCTTGCGCCTTGGGCCTTGGTGGGGGGGCGCACCAGCCCACCTGGGGCTGGTCCCCTCCCACACTTGGCCCATGCAGCCCTCCGGGGCTGGTGGACCCACTTGGTGGACCACCGGGACCCTTCCGGTGGTCCCGGTACATTACCGATAAAACCCGAAACTTTTCCGGCGACCAAAACAGGACTTCCCATATATAAATCTTTACCTCCGGACCATTCCGGAACTCCTCGTGACGTCCGGGATCTCATCCGAGACTCCGAACAACATTCGGTAACCATGTATATCTATTCCCTATAACCCTAGCGTCATCGAACCTTAAGTGTGTAGACCCTACGGGTTCGGGAACCATGCAGACATGACCGAGATAACTCTCCGGTCAATAACCAACAGCGGGATCTGGATACCCATGTTAGCTCCCACATGTTCCACGATGATCTCATCGGATGAACCACGATGTCGAGGATTCAATCAATCCCGTATGCAATTCCCTTTGTCTAGCGGTACAATACTTGCCCGAGATTCGATCGTCGGTATCCCGATACCTTGTTCAATCTCGTTACCGGCAAGTCTCTTTACTTGTTCCGTAACACATCATCCCGTGATCAACTCCTTGATCACATTGTGCACATTATGATGATGTCCTACCGAGTGGGCCCAGAGATACCTCTCTGTCACACGGAGTGACAAATCCCAGTCTCGATTCGTGCCAACCCAACAGACACTTTCGGAGATACCTGTAGTGTACCTTTATAGCCACCCAGTTACATTGTGACGTTTGGCACACCCAAAGCATTCCTACGGTATCCGGGAGTTGCACAATCTCATGGTCTAAGGAAATGATACTTGACATTAGAAAAGCTTTAGCATACGAACTACACGATCTTGTGCTAGGCTTAGGATTGGGTCTTGTCCATCACATCATTCTCCTAATGATGTGATCCCGTTATCAACGACATCCAATGTCCATGGTCAGGAAACCGTAACCATCTATTGATCAACGAGCTAGTCAACTAGAGGCTTACTAGGGACATGGTGTTGTCTATGTATCCACACATGTATCTGAGTTTCCTATCAATACAATTCTAGCATGGATAATAAACGATTATCATGAACAAGGAAATATAATAATAACCAATTTATTATTGCCTCTAGGGCATATTTCCAACAGTCCCCCACTTGCACTAGAGTCAATAATCCAGTTCACATCGATATGTGATTAACACTCAAGGTCACATCCCCATGTGACTAACACCCAAGAGTTCTGGGTTTGATCATGTTATGCTTGTGAGAGAGGTTTCAGTCAATGGGTCTGCAGCATTCATATCCGTATGTACTTCGCAAATTTCTATGTCATCTTGTAGATGCAACTACTACGCTACATTTGGAGCCATTTCAAATAACTGTTCTACTTGGAGCTATTCTAAATTGTTGCTCCATTATATGTATCCGGTATCTCTACTCAGAGCTATCCGGATAGGTGTTAAGCTTGCATCGATGTAACTCTTTACGTCGAACTCTTTATCACCTCCATAACCGAGAAACATATCCTTATTCCTCTAAGGACAATTTAGACCGCTATCTGGTGATCTACTCCTAGATCACCTTTGTACCCTCTTGCCAAATATGTGGCAAGGCACACATCAGGTGTGGTACTCAGCATGGCATACCGTATGGAGCCTATGACAAAAGCATAGGGGACGACCTTCGTCCTTCCTCTTTCTTCTGCCGTGGTCGAGCTTTAAGTCTTAACTTCATACCTTACAACTCAGGCAAGAACTCCTTCTTTGACTGATCCATCTTGAACACCTTTAAGATCATGTCAAGGTATGTGCTCATTTGAAAGTACCATTAAGCGTTTTGATCTATCCATATAGATCTTGATGCTCAATGTTCAAGTAGCTTTAATCCAGGCTTTCCATTGAAAAACACTTTCCAAATAACCCTATATGCTTTCCAGAAATTCTACGTCATTTCTGATCAACAATATGTCAACAACATATACTCATCAGAAATTCTATAGTGCTCCCACTCACTTCTTTGGAAATACAAGTTTCTCATAAACTTTGCATACACCCAAAAACTTTGATCATCTCATCAAAGCATACATTCCAACTCCGAGATGCTTACTCCAGTCCTTAGAAGGATTGCTGGAGCTTTGCATACTTGTTAGCATCTTTCAGGATTGACAAAACCTTCCGGTTGTATCACATACAACCTTTCCTCAAGAAAATCATCGAGGAAACAATGTTTTGACATCCTATCTGCAAGATTTCATAAATAATGCTAATATAATTCCAACAGACTCTTAGTATCGCTACGAGTGAGAAAGTCTCATCGTAGTCAACTCCTTGAACTTGTCGGAAAACATCTTAACGACAAGTCGAGCTTTCTTAATGGTGATACTTACCATCATTGTCCGTCTTCCTTTTAAAATCCATATGTACCTAACAGCCTTACGACCATCAAGTAGTTCTTCCAAAGTCTACACTTTGTTTTCATATATGGATCCTCTCTCGGATTATATGGCCTTGAGCCATTTTGGAATTCAGGCCCACCATCGCTTCTCCATAGCTCGTAGGTTCATTGTTGTCTAGCAACATGACTTCCAAGACAGGATTACGTACCACTCTGAAGTAGTACACATCCTTGTCATCCCACGAGGTTTGGTAGTGACTTGATCTGAAGTTTCATGATCACTATCATAAGCTTCCACTTCAATTGGTGTAGGTGCCATAGGAACAACTCCCTGTGCCCTGCCACACACTAGTTGAAGAGACGGTTCAATAACCTCATCAAGTCTCCACCATCCTCCCACTCAATTCTTTCGAGAGAAACTTTTCCTCGAGGAAGGACCCAATTCTAGAAACAATCCCTTATTGCTTTCGGATCTGAGACAGGAGGTATACCCAACTGTTTTGGGTGTCCTATGAAGATGCATTTATCTGCTTTGGGTTCGAGCTTATCAGCCTGAAACTTTTTCACATAAGCGTTGCAGCCCTAAAATTTTAAGAAATGACAGCTTAGGTTTCTCTAAACCATAGTTCATACGGTGTCATCTCATCGGAATTACGTGGTGCCCCTTTTAAAGTGAATGTGGTTGTCTCTAATGCCTAACCCATAAACTATTATGGTAATTCGATAAGAGACATCATGGTATGCATCATATCCAATAGGGTGCAGTTATGATGTTCGGACACACCATCACACTATGGTGTTCCAGGCTGTATTAGTTGTGAAACAATTTCCACAATGTCTTAATTCTGTGCCAAACTCGTAATTCAGATATTCATCTCTATGATCATATCATAGATATTTTATCCTCTTGTCACGGCGATCTTTCAACTTCACCCTGAAATTACTTGAACCTTTCAATAATTCAGACTCGTGATTCATCAAGTAAATATACTCAACATCTACTCAAATCATCTGTGAAGTAAGAACATAACGATATCCACTACACGCCTCAGCACTCATTGGACTGCACACATCAAAATCTATTACTTCCAATAAGTTGCTTTCTAGTTCCATTTTACTGAAAACGAGGCTTTCAGTCATCTTGACCATGTTGTATGATTTGCATGTCTCAAGTGATTCAAAATCAAGTGAGTCCAAACGGTCCATTTGCATGGAGTTTCTTCATGCATATACACCAATAAACATGGTTCGCATGTCTCAAACCTTTTAAAAATGAGTGAGTCCAAAAATCCATCAACATGGAGCTTCTTCATGCGTTTTATACCGATATGACTTACGTGGCAGTGCCACAAGTAGGTGGTACTATCATTACTATCTCATATCTTTTGGCATGAACATGTGTATCACTACGATCGAGATTCAATAAACCATTCATTTTAGGTGCAAGACCATTGAAGGTATTATTCAAATAAACAGAGTAACCATTATTCTCCTTAAATGAATAACCGTATTGCGATAGACATAATCCAATCATGTCTATGCTCAACGCAAACACCAATCTCGATGGTAGAGGGAGCGTGCGATGCTTGATCACATCAAGCTTGGGAAAAACTTCCAACACCTATCACCAGCTCACCTTTAGCTAGTCTCCGTTTACTCCGCAGCCTTTTATTTCGAGTTTACTAACACTTAGCAACCGAACCGGTATCTAATACCATGGTGCTACTAGGAGTACTAGTAAAGTACACATTAACACAATGTATATCCAATATACTTCTATCGACCTTGCCAGCCTTCTCATCTACCAAGTATCTAGGGTAATTCTGCTCCAGTGGTTGTTCCCCTTATTACAGAAGCACTTAGTCTCGGGTTTGGGTTCAACCTTGGGTTTCTTCACTAGAGTAGCAGCTGATTTGCCATTTCATGAAGTATCCCTTCTTGCCCTTGCCCTTCTTGAAACTAGTGGTTTCACCAACCATCAACAATTGATGCTCCTTCTTGATTTCTACTTTTGTGGTTTCAAACATCGCGAATATCTCAAGGATCATCATATATGTCCCTGATATATTATAGTTCATCGCGAAGCTCTAGCAGCTTGGTGGTAATGAGTTCGGAGAAACATCACTATCTCATCTGAAAGATCAACTCCCACTCGATTCAAATGATTGTTGTACTCAGACAATCTGAGCACAAGCTCAACAATTGAGCTTTTCTCCCTTAGTTTGCAGGCTAAGAAAATCGTCGGAGGTCTTATACCTCTTGACGTGGGCACGAGCCTAAAATCCCAATTTCAGCCCTCGAAACATCTCATATGTTTCGCGACATTTCAAAACGTCTTCGATGCCTCAACTCTAAACCGTTTAACTGAACTATCACGTAGTTATCAAAATGTGTATGTCAGATGTTCGCAACATCCACAGACAACGTTCGAGGTTCAGCACACTGAGCGGTGCATTAAGGACATAAGCCTTGTATGAAGCAATGAGGACAATCCTCAGTTTACGGACCTAGTCCGCATAAATGCTACTATCAACTTTCAACTAAATTTTCTCCAGGAACATATCTAAACAGTAGAACTTAAGCGCGAGCCACGACATAATTTGCGAAGACCTTTTTACTATGTTTAGGATAATTAAGTTCATCTTATGAACTCCCACTCAGATAGACATCCCTCTAGTCATCTAAGTGATTACATGATCCGAGTCAACTAGGCCATGTCCGATCATCACGTGAGACGGACTAGTCAACATCGGTGAACATCTTCATGTTGATCGTATCTTCTATACGACTCATGTTCGACCTTTCGGTCTTTTGTGTTCCGAGGCCATGTCTGTACATGCTAGGCTCGTCAAGTCAACCTAAGTGTTTGCATGTGTAAATCTGTCTTACACCCGTTGTATGTGAACGTTGGAATCTATCACACCCGATCATCACGTGGTGCTTCGAAACAACAAACTGTCGCAACGGTGCACAGTTAGGGGGAACACTTTCTTGAAATTATTATGAGGGATCATCTTGTTTACTACCGTCGTTCTAAGTAAACAAGATGCAAAAACATGATAAACATCACATGCAATCAAATAATAGTGACATGATATGGCCAATATCATATAGCTCCTTTGATCTCCATCTTGGGGCTCCATGATCATCTTGTCACCAGCATGACACCATGATCTCCATCATGGTGTCTCCATGAAGTTGCTCGCCAACTATTACTTCTACTACTATGGCTAACACGTTTAGCAATAAAGTAAAGTAATTTACATGGCGTTTCTCAATGACACGCAGGTCATACAAAAAAATAAAGACAACTCCTATGGCTCCTGCCGGTTGTCATACTCATCGACATGCAAGTCGTTATTCCTATTACAAGAACATGATCTCATACATCACATATATATCATTCATCACATCCTTTGGCCATATCACATCACAAAACACTTGCTGCAAAAACAAGTTAGACATCCTCTAATTGTTGTTGCAAGTTTTTTTTACGTGGCTGCTATAGGTTTCTAGCAAGAACGTTTCTTACCTACGCAAAACCCACAACGTGATATGCCAATTTCTATTTACCCTTCATAAGGACCCTTTTCATCGAATCCGATCCGACTAAAGTGGGAGAGACAGACACCCGCTAGCCACCTTATGCAACTAGTGCATGTCAGTCGGTGGAACCAGTCTCACGTAAGAGTACGTGTAAGGTCGGTCCGGGCCGCTTCATCCCACGATGCCGCCGAATCAAGATAAGACTAGTAACAGCAAGATAATTGACAATATCGACGCCCACAACTACTTTGTGTTCTACTGGTGCATAGTAACTACGCATAGACCTAGCTCATGATGCCACTGTTGGGGAACGTAGCAGAAATTCAAAAAAATTCTACGCATCACCAAGATCAATCTATGGATTAATCTAGCAGTGAGGGAAGGAGAGTGCATCTACATACCCTTGTAGATCGCTAAGCGTAAGCGTTCAAGTGAACGGGGTTGATGGAGTCGTACTCGTCGTGATCCAAATCACCGATGATCCTAGTGCCGAACGGACGGCACCTCCGTGTTCAACACACGTACAGCCCGGTGACGTCTCCTACGCCTTGATCCAGCAAGGGGAGAAGGAGAGGTTGGGGAAGACTCCATCCAGCAGCAGCACGACGGCGTGGTGGTGGTGGAGGAGCGTGGTACTCCAGCAGGGCTTCGCCAAGCACCGCAAGAGACGAGGAGGGAGAGGGGTAGGGCTGCGCCAAGGAGATTGAATCGTGTGTATGGCAGCCCAAAACCTCAAGTATATATAGGGGGAGGGGAGGGGCTGCGCCCCCACCTAGGTTTCCACCCCTAGGGGTGGCGGCCAGCCCTAGATCCCATCTAGGGGGGCGGCCAAGGGGGGAGAGAGGGGGCGCACCACTAGGTGGGCCTTAGGCCCATCTGAGCCTAGGGTTTGCCCCCTTCCACTCTCCCTTGCGCCTTGGGCCTTGGTGGGGGGGCGCACCAGCCCACCTGGGGCTGGTCCCCTTCCACACTTGGCCCATGCAGCCCTCCGGGGCTGGTGGCCCCACTTGGTGGACCACCGGGACCCTCCCGGTGGTCCCGGTACATTACCGATAAAACCCGAAACTTTTCCGGCGACCAAAGCATGACTTCTCATATATAAATCTTTACCTCCGGACCATTCCGGAACTCCTCGTGACGTCTGGGATCTCATCCGGGACTCCGAACAACATTTGGTAACCACGTATATCTATTCCCTATAACCCTAGCGTCATCGAACCTTAAGTGTGTAGACCCTACGGGTTCGGGAACCATGCAGACATGACCGAGATAACTCTCCGGTCAATAACCAACAGCGGGATCTGGATACCCATGTTGGCTCCTGATGAAGCTATGTACCTAGGGTAGGGGCATGGACCTGTCCTAAGTACCCTACCCAAGGACATCGCTAGAAGAAGTCACCTTTCAATCGACTTGGAGGTGTTCCACTCGACAGACTCAAAGACATTCGACCAAGAAGCAATTACTCGACCAAGATCCAACCACTCGACGGCCAGGAGACCTAAAGTCACTCCGCACGCTAACGGTCGGTCATTAAGTAGCTTTTATGGTCATCATAGCACTTTATTACTAGCGTTATCAATAACGCCCTACCTTAATGTACATTGAACCCTTCGTAACGTGGGCTGGCCGGGGTCCTGGCACACTCTATATAAGCCACCCCCCTCCTCCGAGACAAGGGTTCGCACCTCTGTAACTCATACACACATAATCCAGTCGACCGCCTCCGGGCTCCGAGACGTAGGGCTTTTACTTCTTCCGAGAAGGGCCTGAACTCGTAAACCTTGCGTCCTTACAACCTCTCCATAGCTAAGACCTCGCCTCTCCATACTTACCCTCCTACATCACTGTCAGAGTTAGAACCACGAAAGTTGGCGCCCACCGTGGGTCTAGGAGTCTTAGCGCCTAGTTTGAGAAGTTGCGATTTTTTCCGATCTCCTTGATCATGGTTTCGGGCGGAGCTTTGGTGGAAGGCCGCGAGATCCGTCTCGGCGCGCTCACGTTCATCGCCGACGACTCCGCTTGGCTTCAGGAGGCTCCACTCGACGTCGACGCGCTCCCCGTCCGCGGGGCGACGCACTTTCGCGCATGCGTCCGTGGTGTCCTCCTGCTGCAGCCGTCGACCCAGTATCGGTCGGCTCCCGTGGCATCTCCCTGCCCTGTTTCTCGCCGGCGCAAGCGCTTCGGTCGGTCAAGGCTTCAGAGGTGGGTGAGGCATGCGGTGGCCCGCCAGTCGGCCACCCCACAAGTTGCTGCAATCGAGCCTGACGAATCCCTCTACGGCCTGTTCAACCTGTCGACTGGCTCCGCAGAGACCGCATCCAAATGCGACATCAGTGACCCAGCTGCAGAGGCTCTGGTGATCGATGGGCCACACAGTCCTCTCGGTTTCCCCCGCGCTGATGGAGGCGCGGATGGGGGCGACCCGTTGCGTCCTCACAAGGAGTATCTCCCCAAGCCTCTCACGTCGTTGCAGCGGGAGGAACTTCACCGCCGGAACATGGATGCACTCCACACTCCTATCGTTGGAGAAACCCCCGAGGCCCGAGCCTTGGAGGACGCGTGCTTGGCTAACTTGGCTGAGCGCACTCGACTGGAGAATCTCCAGCGAATACTCAACGAGCGAGCGCGTCAACAGGCTCCAGAATCCAGTCGACGTCAAATCTTTCCGCCCCCGTAGGTATATCGTACTCCGATTCAGAATTTGGCGGCTACGGCCCGTATAGCAGAGTCGATTCAGCCCTCCCAGTCAGAGGCTGGCAGAGGCTTGTTGCAAATCAGAGCGTTGCTCCGGGCAGCGGGAGACCAGAATTCCGCTGTTTCTCAGTCGCGGAACAGGATCCACAGTCGATCCGTTGCAACGGATACAGTCCAGTCGGCTCACAGCCCAAGATCACCTCCGAGGCATGAGGGACGTGGAGACCGGCGTGATCAGTACAGAAGGAATGAGCAGTATGATCACTGATTCGATCGTGATGATCAACGTCGAGTGCCAACCCCTCCCCCGAAGAGTGGATCATATGTGCCTCGACAGCAGGTGGACAGACGCCATCATAGTGTTGGGCGGAGAATTCCAGTCGACCCCAGGGAACCAGGCTTTGATGCAAGATCCATTCTCGTTCAAGGTTTGGTCGACAGGAATAGAGCTCACCGAGAAGGCCACGACAGAGATGCGTCTACCAGTAGCAGAGTACATGTTTCAGGGCCGGAGTGTTTCAGTCGAGCCATCAGAGCCGCTGTAATTCCTCCCAACTTTAGGTTGGCGACCGGAGTTAGTAAGTTCACCGGTGAGTCCAAGCCCGATACTTGGCTCGAAGATTACCGAGTGGCTGTCCAGATTGGCGGTGGGAACGATGGGTAGCCATGAAGCACCTGCCTCTCATGTTAGAAGGCTCAGCCAGAGCATGGCTGAATCAGTTAGCACCCAGCAGCATTTACACTTGGGAGGATCTCTCCCGAGTGTTTGTCACCACATTTGAAGGAACATGCAAGCGACCTGCAGGCCTTACGGAATTGCGGTCTTGTGTGCAGAAACCGAATGAAACTCTGAGGGATTACATCCAGAGGTGGATCACATTGCATCACACAGTTGAAAATGTACCAGATCATCAAGCAGTTTGTGCCTTTAAAGAAGGCGTTAAGTACAGAGAATTGAATCTGAAGTTCGGTCGAACCGGAGAGATGTCTCTGAATCGGATGATGGAGATTGCCACCAAATACGCTAATGGTGAAGATGAGGATCGACTCCGGAGTGGCAAGCATAAAGCAGTCGCCCAGGAAACCGGAGGAAATTCCAGTCGGAAACAGAAGCGGAAAGCCGAGCCAGCCGCTCCTGGGGAGGCCCTGGCCGTAACCCAGGGAAAATTTAAGGGAAAACCCAAAGGACCTTGGAACCCCAAGAAAGTTAAAGACCAAGATGGAAATGATGCTTTGGATCTACCGTGTCACATCCACACCAAGAAAGATGAAGAGGGTAAACTCATTTACCCAAAGCATACCACTCGACAGTGTCGGCTTCTGATCCAGCAGTTTCAGGGCAAGCAGTCCAAAGATAAGGAAAAGGAGTCAGACAAAGTTGAGGACAAGGAAGATAGTGACGATGGGTACCCCGAGGTCAATTCCACCCTGATGATTTTTGCTGATGTTGAGAGCAAAAGTCGAATGAAGGTTATTAACCGTGAGGTAAATATGGTTGCTCCGACAACACCCAATTATCTAAAGTGGTCCCAGACTGCCATCACATTCGACCAGTCTGATCACCCTACGCACATTGCCACCCCTGGGAGGCAAGCTCTGGTGGTCGACCCAGTTGTCGAAGGCACTCGACTGACCAAAGTCCTGATGGATGGAGGCAGCGGTTTGAACATACTGTATGCAGAAACATTGAAAGGGATGGGCATTCTGATGTCCAGGCTCAGCACCAGTAACATGAGTTTCCATGGAGTCATTCCTGGGAAGAAAGCCGAGTCACTCGGCCAAATTGCTCTTGATGTGGTTTTAGGTGATTCCAAGAATTACCGCAAGGAAAAGTTGACATTCGAAGTTGTGGATTTCCAAAGTGCTTATCACGCTATTTTGGGCAGGCCAGCTTATGCACGCTTCATGGCTCGACCATGTTATGTGTATCTCAAATTGAAGATGCCTGGTCCCAAAGGTGTGATCACTGTTACAGGCAATCGGAAGAAAGCAGAAGAGTGTTTTCAGAAAGGCTCAAAGATTGCTGACGCTCAGATGGTGGTGGTCGATCTGCAAGAGTATCAGAAGACTGCAGATCCGAGTGAGTTGCTACGAGCTAAGAAGCCTGCTTCAGAATCAGCTTTTCAGTCGACTGGTGAAACAAAGGCAGTTCACATTCACCCGACCGATCCAAACGCTGCTCCGACTCACATCTCAACGACGGTCGACTCCAAATAGGAAGAAGCGCTCATCCAGTTCCTCCGTGAGAACTGGGACATCTTCACATGGAAGCCTGCTGACATGCCTGGAGTTCCCAGGGGGCTGGCTGAGCACCGTCTACGAGTCGACCCAAAATTTAAACCTGTGAAAGAACATCTTCGACGGTCCGCCGTCCAGAAGAGGAAGGCCATTGGCGAGGAGGTGGCTCGGCTCTTAGCAGCGGAGTTCATCCGAGAAATTTACCACTCCGAGTGGCTCGCCAATGTTGTCATGGTCCCCAAGAAGGACAAGTCACTTCGCATGTGCATTGATTTCAAGCATATCAATCGGGCCTGCCCGAAAGATCATTTTCCTCTCCCCCGCATCGACCAGATAGTCGACTCGACTGCGGGATGTGAGCGTTTGTCTTTCCTAGACGCCTATTCCGGGTACCATCAGATCCGTCTGTACGGGCCCGACGAGATCAAAATAGCTTTCATCACTCCATTCGGGTGCTTCTGTTATGTCACCATGCCGTTCGGCCTCAAGAATGCCAGAGCCACGTTCATGAGGATGATTCAGAAGTGTTTGCTCACTCAAATCAGTCGGAATGTGGAGGCATACATGGATGATATTATGGTCAAGTCACGGAAGGGTTCCGACCTGCTGACTGACCTTGCTGAAACCTTTGCCAACCTAAGGAGGTATGATATCAAGCTCAATCCGTCAAAGTGCACGTTCGGAGTTCCAGGTGGGAAGTTACTCAGTTTTCTCGTTTCCGAACGGGGAATCGACGCCAATCCTGAAAAAATTGGTACTATACTCCGGATGAAACGTCCTGTGCGTGTGCATGACGTCCAGAAGCTTACAGGATGCTTGGCCGCTTTAAGTCGATTCATCTCTCGCCTTGGTGAAAAGTCATTGCCTCTTTACCGACTGATGAAGAAGTCCGACAAGCTCGAGTGGACTCCAGAAGCTGATGCAGCGTTTACAGAGCTCAAATCTCTGCTCTCCACCCAGCCGGTGCTTGCTGCCCCAATCAGCAAGGAGCCTTTGCTGATTTACATTGCAACCACAGGACAAGTTGTCAGTACAGTACTTACGGTCGAGCGGGAATAAGAAGGAAAGGCCTTCAAAGTTCAGCGCCCAGTATATTATGTTTATGAAGTTTTGACTCCTTCAAAGCAAATATATCCTCATTACCAGAAGCTTGTATATGGGATTTATATGACCACGAAGAAGGTTGCACATTACTTCTTTGATCATTCCATTAAAATCGTCAGCGACGCTCCACTATCAGAGATTTTGCACAACAGAGATGCAACTGGTCGAGTGGCCAAATGGGCGATTGAACTTCTTCCCCTAGACATCAAGTTTGAGGCAAAGAAAGCTATCAAGTCCCAAGCAATTGCAGATTTCGTCGCCGAGTGGATCGAACAGCAACTTCCGACTCAAGTTCACTCGGAGCACTGGACCATGTTCTTCGATGGATCTAAGATGCTGAATGGTTCCGGTACTGGGGTAGTATTGGTTCCCCCCCGAGGAGATAAGCTCAGATATGTTCTCCAGATTCACTTCGATTCCTCCAATAACGAAGCAGAATATGAAGCACTTTTGTATGGGTTGCGCATGGCCATTTCACTCGGCGTCCGTCGCCTCATGGTCTATGGCGACTCAGATTTGGTGGTTAATCAGGTGATGAAAGAATGGGACGTCAGAAGTCCAGCTATGACTGGTTATTGCAATGCAGTGAGAAAGTTAGAGAAGAAATTCGAGGGGTTAGAGCTTCATCACATCCCCCGACTGAAAAATCAAGCGGCTGATGATTTGGCAAAGATAGGCTCCAAGAGAGAAGCCATCCCCAGCAATGTGTTTTTGGAACACATCCACTCGCCATCAGTCCAAGAAGATCCTTTTACAGATGAAGCCCCGCAGCCAAAGAGTGCCACAGATCCGACTGAAGTTGAAATTCCGGCAGTGGTCGACCTAATCATGGAAGTTTTGGCAATCACCCCTGACTGGACGATACCGTACATCGCGTATATCCTAAGAAAGGAACTCCCGGAGGACGAAGAAGAGGCTCGACAGATCGTCCGTCGATCCAAGGCCTTTACAGTCATAAAGGGACAGTTGTATAGAGAAAGCGCGACTGGAGTCGGTCAGAAGTGTATAACACCAGAAGAAGGTCAGATAATCCTTGATGATATCCACTCGGGGACCTGTGGTCATCATGCGTCCTCTCGGACCATTGTGGCTAAAGCATACCGAGCGGGATTTTACTGGCCAAGAGCGAATGAAATGGCAAAAGAGATAGTCGACAAGTGTGAAGGGTGCCAGTTCTACTCCAACATGTCGCACAAGCCTGCATCAGCCCTAAAGACCATTCCACTCGTCTGGCCCTTCGCTGTTTGGGGACTGGACATGGTTGGCCCATTGAGAACAGGCAGGAGCGGTTTCACACATGTGCTTGTGGCAGTCGACAAGTTTACCAAATGGATTGAAGCTAAGCCTATCAAGAATCTTGATGCTTGCACTGCTATCAGTTTCGTCAGAGAGTTAACATTCAGATATGGAGTCCCACATAGCATCATCACCGACAATGGGTCAAACTTTGATCCAGACAAGTTCAGAGCTTTTTGCGCCTCTCAAGGCACACGAGTCGACTACGCATCGGTCGCCCACCCCTAGTCGAATGGACAAGCAGAAAGGGCAAATGGTCTGATTCTCAAAGGACTAAAGCCTCGGCTGATGCGTGATCTCAAGCACGCAGCAGGCGCTTGGGTCGACGAGCTTCCGTCGGTTCTGTGGGGATTGAGGACTACCCCGAATCGGTCGACTGGAAGAACTCCGTTCTTTCTGGTTTACGGAGTAGAAGCAGTCCTGCCGAGTGATCTACTTCACAATGCACCCCGAGTCGAGCTTTATACCGAAGATGAAGCAGAACAAGCCTGGCAAGACGCAGTCGACCTCCTGGAAGAAGAAAGAGAAATGGCTATGATCCGATCGACCATTTATCAGCAAGACTTGCGTCGATTCCATGCCAGAAATGTGAAGAGTCGAGCCTTCCAAGAAGGAGATTTGGTCCTCCGAGTGGATCAACAGAAACCACACAAGCTCGCTCCTACTTGGGAAGGTCCCTTCATCATCACCAGAGTCCTCCACAATGGAGCGTATCACCTTTACAATGTCGATCGCCAGATCGATGAGCCACGAGCTTGGAACGCAGAACTGCTCCGCCCCTTTCACACTTGAATTCTCACTCGGATGAAATGTAATAAGAAAAACTTCTGTAGCCTATTTATCAAAGACAAGAGTGTTACAAATTTTCCTATAATTGTTGTTGCTTTTGTTTGTGTGTGAAATCCCCCAGTGGGTGGCTTAGCTGCGAATCCGTTTCGCCTAAGTTTGTAAAAATCCTACCGAGTGGAGAGCAGACCTCCCACTCAGGGGCTTAGCTGCAGCTCAGTGCTCGCCTAAGTGTTTAAAAATCCTACCGAGTGGCGAGCCAGACTCCCACTCGGAGGCTTAGCTGCAGCCCAGTGCTCGCCTAAGTGTTTAAAAATCCTACCGAGTGGCGAGCCAGGCTCCCACTCGGAGGCTTAGCTGCAGCCCAGTGCTTGCCTAAGTGTTTAAAATTCCTACCGAGTGGTGAGCCAGACTCCCACTCGGAGGCTTAGCTGCAGCCCAGTGCTCGCCTAAGTGTTTAAAAATCCTACCGAGTGGTGAGCCAGACTCCTACTCGGAGGATTAGCTGCAGCCCAGTGCTCGCCTAAGTGTTTAAAAATCCTACCGAGTGGAGAGCAAACCTCCCACTCGGAGGCTTAGCTGCAGCTCAGTGCTCGCCTAAGTGTTTAAAAATCCTACCAAGTGGTGAGCCAGACTCCCACTCGGAGGCTTAGCTGCAGCCCAGTGCTCGCCTAAGTGTTTAAAAATCCTACCGAGTAGAGAGCAAACCTCCCACTCGGAGGCTTAGCTGCAGCCCGGTGCTCGCCTAAGTGTTTAAAAATCCTACCGAGTGGTGAGCCAGACTCCCACTCAGAGGCTTAGCTGCAGCTCAGTGCTCACCTAAGTGTTTGAAATTCCTACCGAGTGGTGAGCCAGAATCCCACTCGGAGGCTTAGCTGCAGCCCAGTGCTCGCCTAAGCGTTTAAAAATCCTACCGAGTGGTGAGCAAACCTCCCACTCGGAGGCTTAGCGGCAGCCCAATGCTCGCCTAAGTGTTTAAAATTCCTACCGAGTGGTGAGCCAGACTCCCACTCGGAGGCTTAGCTGCAGCCCAGTGCTCGCCTAAGTGTTTAAAAATCCTACCGAGTGATGAGCCAGACTCCCACTCAGAGGCTTAGCTGCAGCCTAGTGCTCGCCTAAGTATTTAAAAATCCTACCAAGTGGTGAGCAGACCTCCCACTCGGGGGCTTAGCTGCAGTCCAGTACTCGCCTAAGTTTGAAAAAATCCTACCGAGTGGAGAGCAGACCTCCCACTCGGGGGCTTAGCTGCAGTCCAGTACTCGCCTAAGTTTGAAAAAATCCTACCGAGTGGAGAGCAGACCTCCCACTCGGGGGCTTAGCTGCAGTCCAGTACTCGCCTAAGTTTGAAAAAATCCTACCGAGTGGAGAGCAGACCTCCCACTCGGGGGCTTAGCTGCAGTCCAGTACTCGCCTAAGTTTGAAAAAATCCTACCGAGTGGAGAGCAGACCTCCCACTTGGGGGCTTAGCTGCAGTCCAGTACTCGCCTAAGTTTTTAAAATCCTATCGAGTGGAGAGCAGACCTTCCACTCGGAGGCTTAGCTGCAGCCCAGTGCTCGCCTAAGTACGGAACACATCCCAATCCGCAAGGACGACGAGGTGCAAATCGACTACTACCTTCTCCTTCGGAGTTGCACCACAAATACAAAGTTATTTCGAGTGAAGAACAAGTTCCACTCGACAGATAATTCATGAAGATATTCAACGATAAATCAAGTTCAGATAAGATCCAAAGGTTCTAGACCGCAGATCAAAGTACTCGAGCCTCCAGCTTGACAGAGTTTAATGGTTACAAAATCCACTCGGCATTCCGAGGCAAATTTAAAGTGAAGCATAAAAGTTTTTATTCCTCATGCGGAGGACTGGAAGGGGCGACGAACTCATCCAAGTCGATCCCGTCTGCAATGCGAGTGGCAGCAACAATGAAAGTCTCCATGAAGTCTTGAAAGTTGTGCTTCCTGGTATTGGCAACTTGGATGGCGGCCAACTTTTCTTCTCGCGCCTCCTTGCAGTGGACGCGGACCAGAGACAGAGCGACGTCAGCGCCACATCTAGCAGAAGATTTCTTCCATTCCGCCACTTGACCTGGGACTTCATTCAGTCGAGTCATCAGGGACTCGAGGTCATTCTGAAGCGTCATCCTAGGCCAGAGCGATGTGTCGATCCATGACATCGCAACCTTCAACCGAGCAAGATAGTCAACAACGTCGGCAACACGAGATTCCAGTCGGAGCACGTTCATAGCAGCCTCGTCCTTCACTGGAGAATTGATGGGGTCCAAGTCTGTCTCCACTCGACTAGTCTCCTCTTCGAAGTTCTGGTAGAATTTTGTAAACACAATTCAAGGATAAGTCAGTGGCTCCACGCAGATTTGGTAACTGCAAGTCAGTCGGGCCGGAGTAATTACCCTCGAGCATGACGAACAGCTTCTTGGCGAGTCCACCGAGATAAGCCTCCAGATCGTTCCTCTTCCTCGCCAGTTCACTTGCCTTGTCATTCAGAGCTATATTGGCATTCTTCAGACAGCTGGCCTCTCGATTAGCCGCGTCGAGAGCAGTTTTTAGCCTGGAGTTTTCCTTTTCAAGAGTACCGACTGAAGCCAGTTTTTCTTCAGCAAGCTTCGTTTTGTTCAGGGCCTCCTTCTGCGCTTTGGCAAGGTATTGATCCTTCTTCTTCAGAGCCTCCTCCATTTTGTCTGTGAAACAGCAAGTGAGATCAACATCGAGGACGGCCAGAAAGAAAGGGCAGTCGACAAAAGCTCACCAGCCATACCTTTTGCTTTGTCCCTCGCCTTCTGCAAGTTCTCCCGAGCAAGTTTCAAGGCAAGGTTCAGCTGGATCTGTTTGTTCTCCAACTCAGTGTAGCGAGCCACAAGTTTGCAGGATTTCTACAAAAAATCAGTCGACAGACATCCAAGATAAGTTGCTTCCGAGTAACCAAGAGACAATGATGGCGTTTCTAAGACTACAGCCGAATCAAAAACATTCGACAGTAGTCTCGGGGACTACACCCAGTGGGTGCACTCAGCGTGCCCCCACTGGTTCGACCAAAAAAAATCGACTGCCCGCAGCCGACCATGTATAGTTCCATTCGACATGGCCTGACCAGACCGAGTGAAGAAGTTCAGCTAAAGCAACACAATATAAAGACTACAGTAGACTGCCAGCAGTCCATCGTAGTCTCAGGGACTACACCCAGTGGGTGCACTTAGCGTGCCCCCACTTGTCAAAAACATTAATAGACTCACCCAGTGGGCGTACAGATATAAAGATCTTCGGAAAACAGATTCTTCAGATAGCATATCCTAACAGAACAAGCGGTGAATCGACTGACCTGGACGTTGCTCTGAAGAGCTGAGCTCGCGTCATAAGCTGCTTGGCTGGCTTCCCGAACCACCTTCACTTGCTCCATCATGATCCCCGCCTGGCGTATAGCCTCTTTAGCGGCACCCACTTGGTCCTCAGGGACGTGGTGTGTGGCAAAAAGCGAAGGCGGATTTGCAGTCGACGTTGAAGGCCGGACACTCGTCAGAGGTTCAGCGAAGGTCACAGAAACCCGAGTGGTATCACCACCCTCCCGGACTGCGGCCTCAGGCGCCGGAGTAGTTTGTGGGGTCTTGCCAGCCGGCGCCCTCCTGTTCCTTTGCGCCATCAGCGGCGCTTCGTCGTCATCATCAGGGAGGTCAATGACATGAGGAGGAGCTACAAGAAAAATCCAATCGACCGGAATTATAAGAAATCGTCAGTCGACTAAAAGCAGAGCATTAGTAATCATACCGGGGTTGGAGGTAACAGCGTCTTCCATCTCTTGATCATCGTCCTTGGCGGAGATCTCCGAGGTGGCAGCACTGCAAATTTCGAAAGTCAGTCAGCTTATTCAATGAGTCGACCAAGAGTCCGTCACGTTCGACAAAGGAAAACAAATTCTACTATTACCCAGAAATGGTGGGGACAGTCATCCTCATCTTGGGCAGAGCCTTGGGCGGCTTGGACGGTGTCGCGCGTGGGTGCTTGGGAGCTTTTTCTGTCGGTGCTGGAAATGAGGTCCGAGGGCGCTTCGACGACTGCCCAACAGGGACAGTCGCCTTACCATGTTCCCGCGCAGGGTCGTGTGTAAGCTTGGATCGCCGTTCCGAGCGGGGAGGTTCGACTTCTTCCTCCTCCTCTTCACTGGAGTCGTCGTCGTCATCCCCCTCTCCTTCGCCGTCAGATTCCCACTCTTCTCCCTTGTCTCCACTTTCGCCTCCACTCGCCTCTCCTTCCTCGGCCTGCTCCTGTGCTCCATTGGGTGTCGAGTACATCTCAGTAGTGGCCTAGAGGACAACAAACGAGACAAAAGTCAATTGACTGATCCAAAAAGAACAAATAAAGAAAGCAAAGATCACAGTCGGAAACGCAAGGTCAGACCTTGTCCACTTCGTATGTTTGGTCGAGTGGAGGAATCCTCCTGGCTCCTTGGGGGTTGTCCTTGTTCCCTGTGATACTCGACAGCCACCCTTCCAGCATCTTGTTAGTGACCTCCTCTGGGTGAATCCGAGTGGTGTCTTTGAGACCCGAGTACAGCCACATCGGGTGGTCACGAGTCTGAAGCGGTTGGATGCGCCTCTGAAGGAAGAATTCCAACAAGTCCATGCCAGTCACACCCTCGCGGACAAGCTGAACCACTCGACCGACCAACACCTTGACTTGCGCCTTTTCCTCCGGCGTCACTTTCAGAGAGGCAGGTTTTTGTGCTCGATTCAGAGAAAAAGGGGGAAGCCCAGTCGACTGTCCTGGGGTCACCTGGTCTTTACAGTAAAACCAAGTCGACTGCCACCCACGGACTGACTCGGGAAAAGTGATAGACGGAAAGGAACTTTTTCCCCTCATCTGGATCGCCAGACCCCCGCACAGCTGGATCACCTGCGTCCGTTCGTCACTCGACTTGGCTTTCTTGACCGACTGAGAGCGGCAAGTGAAGATGTGCTTGAAGAGTCACCAATGGGGGTGGCAACCCAAGAAGTTTTCACACAAGGAAACGAAAGCAGCAAGATACACAATAGAATTGGGAGTAAAGTGATGGAGCTGTGCTCCGAAGAAGTTCAAGAAGCTCCGGAAAAAGGATGAGGAGGCAAAGAGAATCCACGATCGATATGGGTGGCGAGGAGGACGCACTCACCATCAAGAGGCTGGGGTTCGACTTCTTTCCCCGGGAGGCGCGCAGATTCGTGGGGAATGAATCCCTCCTCGACCAGATCATCGAGATCATCCTGCCGAATCACCGACGGCATCCAGTCGCCCTGGATCCAATCCTTGGGCAGAGCAGTCCTCGAGGAAGATCCGCCCCGAGCGGACTTCTTCCCCTTCCCCTGTGCCGCCGCCTTCTTCGCGCGCTCCAGAGCCAACGTCTTCTCCTTCACCATCGTCATTGGCGAAGCTCGAATAGACCTACGACACCAAGATGGGAGCGGAGGTGGCGGAGGATCTTGTAAAGGAAGGGGGAAAAGTGAAGGCGCACTGTTCGGGGGTCCCGAGCTGGCAGCTTATAGGAGGTCGCTTCCGAGTGGCTGACTGGTAGGCCCAGGCAATCCCGTCAAATCCCGCAACGGGCGCGCGCGCGGTACATGGTGAAAAAGGTGGTGCGGAGATCGAGGAGCTTCCGTCCTATCCCATCCGATTACTGTGGCCGCCCCCGTCCCGCGCGCTTCCCGAAATTCAAATCCCGCAAAATCCGCGGGCCGCAGAACAACTCGTCAAACAGAAGATCCCTTTCACACCGTCACTCGGAACTTCACAAGTAAAGAAATTCACTCGACAAGAGGCCAGGAATGGATCAAGGCGACTGAAAGAAGTTGACGACATCATCCGTGACAATTGATCCAAAACAAGACGTTCATATAACATGAAGAACCAGTCGGAAAGATCCCCAACTCCTTCCCCACTCGAACCTCGATCCATTCGGGGGCTAATGATGAAGCTATGTACCTAGGGTAGGGGCATGGACATGTCCTAAGTACCCTACCCAAGGACATCCCTAGAAGAAGTCACCTTTCAATCGACTTGGAGGTGTTCCACTCGACAGACTTGAAGACATTCGACCAAGAAGCAATTACTCGACCAAGATCCAACCACTCGACGGCTAGGAGACCTAAAGTCACTCCGCACGCTAACGGTCGGTCATTAAGTAGCTTTTATGGTCATCATAGCACTTTATTACTAGCGTTATCAGTAACGCCCTACCTTAATGTACATTGAACCCTTCGTAACGTGGGCTGGCCGGGGTCCTGACGCACTCTATATAAGCCACCCCCCTCCTCTGAGACAAGGGTTCGCACCTCTGTAACTCATACACACATAATCCAGTCGACCGCCTCCGGGCTCCGAGACGTAGGGCTTTTACTTCTTTCGAGAAGGGCCTGAACTCGTAAACCTTGCGTCCTTACAACCTCTCCATAGCTAAGACCTCGCCTCTCCATACTTACCCCCCTACATCACTGTCAGAGTTAGAACCACGACAGCTCCCACATGTTCCACGATGATCTCATCGGATGAACCACGATGTCGAGGATTCAATCAATCCCGTATGCAATTCCCTTTGTCTAGCGGTACGATACTTGCCCGAGATTCGATCGTCGGTATCCCGATACCTTGTTCAATCTCGTTACCGGCAAGTCTCTTTACTCGTTCCGTAACACATCATCCCGTGATCAACTCCTTGATCACATTGTGCACATTATGATGATGTCCTACTGAGTGGGCCCAGAGATACCTCTCCGTCACATGGAGTGACAAATCCCAGTCTCGATTCGTGCCAACCCAACAGACACTTTCGGAGATACCTGTAGTGTACCTTTATAGCCACCCAGTTACATTGTGACGTTTGGCACACCCAAAGCATTCCTACGGTATCCGGGAGTTGCACAATCTCATGGTCTAAGGAAATGATACTTGACATTAGAAAAGCTTTAGCATACGAACTACACGATCTTGTGCTAGGCTTAGGATTGGGTCTTGTCCATCACATCATTCTCCTAATGATGTGATCCCGTTATCAACGACATCCAATGTCCATGGTCAGGAAACCGTAACCATCTATTGATCAACGAGCTAGTCAACTAGAGGCTTACTAGGGACATGGTGTTGTCTATGTATCCACACATGTATCTGAGTTTCCTATCAATACAATTCTAGCATGGATAATAAACGATTATCATGAACAAGGAAATATAGTAATAACCAATTTATTATTGCCTCTAGGGCATATTTCCAACATTAAATAGTACAGGTGTGATACAGAACTAAATACGGTGCAGCAAATTGAAAATCTTTTTTTAGTCTGCACGTGGGTAAATCATTAGTGTTTTGCCTTTTGTGTCCTTATGGAATTTCTTCAGCATGTGAGGCATGGAAGCATTCAATAAGAGAAGAAGAACGCAGAGTTTCTGTACCCGAGCTCAAATAAGCTCGGGTGAACAGTAAAATCAAAACAAAATAAAAAAAATCCAAATATTTTTGGGGAGAAACATTGACAAAAGTTTTAAGTTCTTACAAAACTTCATCATGAAATCATATTTCTAGAAGGCGTGGCAAAAAAAAAATTAGTACTCTGAAAATGCTACTTTCAAAAGCATTTTGGAGCACTGAATTTGTTTTTTTTTTGCCACGCCTTACAGGAATGTGATTTCATGACGATTTTTTGCAAGCACTTTGAACTTTTGTCAATGTTTCTCCCAAAAACTTTTTGGAATTTTTTTCGATTTTACTGTTCACCAAGCTCAAATGAGCTCGGAAGCAGAAAAGCACTTTCGGTAGAATCAGTGCTATAGTGTTTCTTAACTGTACTGTTTCTTATCTCGGTGGCATGGGCTTCTTCTTCCATGATCTCTGTGTATTCTTTTTGTATCTGGCCTGTCATGACTTCATTGCACTGATATGGGAGTTTTAGTAGACAAACAATGTTAGAATCAGTAGCATCAAAGGTGTTTTTTGTAGGTGCGAGTACTGTCGATAGAGTGAAAGTTTTCTTATCTTGCATGGTGAGCGAAGGATGGTGGGCTTAGCGACAACCATAATGGTTGCAGAGCTTCAATAGATCATAACTCAACAATAGGTAATACAAAAAAAGAGGAAAACAATCCTTAATTGTTTTTATAAAAAAACTCAGCCTTTTCTTTTTGTATTTTGCTCCGATTATTGTCAGGCAGACGCACTGTATTGGTACTATTCCGGTTTACATTTCATGTATTGTTTGTACAAAGTATTTTCTTTTGGTGGATATGGGTATATTCCAGTTTATTCGGTGGGCATGGAAACACTGGTCACATGAAGCACCGTTGCATACAAAGTTACAGTTTTGAAAACAATGTTTCGGCTTATTCTGGTTAGTTGTTCCGATTTATTAGGTTTACTGTTCTCTTAAAATCAATTTCACTCAAACTGTTAGAAAAATAAAAATCATGGGGCAACAGTCCATAAGAACGAATCTAAGGAAAATAACATGAGCAATACCCTTTTAAACAATTAAAAAAAGGTTGTCACCGAAGATGCGATGTTTTCCTTGGATTTTGGCTTGGTAATAAAATTGCAGTGAAAGGACGATCACTTTATTATCACTAAGAGCAATAATAATAGGTAAAATTAATTATTACATAATATGAGTATAGATCATATCAAACTAAGTTGGTACTTATTAGGCTCATTCTTTTAACACTAAGAGCAATGCTAATATGTAAAATTAATTATCACCTAATATTAATATAGATCAGATCAAACTAAATTGGTATTTCTTCGCCTTTTTTTACCTATGTGTTTTTAAGTAATCCATTTAATCTGTGTGTTTTTACTTTAGGTAATTATCTCTAAATAAGTCAAAAGCTAGCATGACATAATTGTATTAGAGGATACTCGTAAACAGTTTACAAAGCAGGAAATAATAATAGCAAGTAATAATAATAATAATAATAATAATAATAATAATAATAATAATATCAGAGAACTTGTACGTGTAAGAGGCAATAATAAAACATACATGAAGATCTCCTTTTGGAAATGTAAAACCTATGATGATATACAACACGAAAAAAAGAAGCCATTTTTAATACTATTCATAAATAATACTTTTCATAAAAATCCTTCTGAAAATGTGAAACCCACCAATGTTAGATATTTAGGGTTTACGGTCTACCTCTTATTCTTCTGCGCTTATCTATGGTGCCGCTCACAATTCGTATATCTGAGACTAGAGGGTAGGGACCTTCTTATACTGTCTTTACAAAGAGTCCACCTCTTATACAGATATAAGATTCCTAGTCTTTTCCACTAGTTTCCGAGATAGAGTCCAGATCAAATAACCAACCACGATCATATTTGCCTGTTAACGGATTCTACCCGTTATGTCCCCGGAGCACGCGCTTGTGAGCAACGCGCCATAATAGTGTAAATTCCTCTAATTACGTAGATCAACATTAGGGCCGTAACCTAACTATACGATCTAGCTCCTTCCAATCATCAGTGTATCCGAGTAATCTTTCCAATATAAATAGTATATTGTATTCCACTGATAATCGACCAGCTTCCTTAAGCATATATTACTTAAGTATATTCCAACAAGTGATAATTCCATGATAATCATCTAAAGCAATTCCATGTATAAATACATGTATAATTCCATAATGAGGTATTCCGAACATTAGTAATTTTCTAGTAATTTGAATATAGTTGCAGGACATATAATTCCAACAACCCGATGATGTTTTCTATATGTAAAGAAGGTCATTTTTTTTCTCGAAGGGTAAGAAGGTCCTTTTTTCTTCTAAAACGCTGTTCACAACCGGGGCACTGTTCACACATGATTACTCTTTATCGTTACTATTCACTGTTGGACACTTAAATGAACAGTAAAAGATTTAAAAAGTCAAAAAAGAAAAGAGAAATCTCCCGTCTTTGGTATATGTAATTATGTATACTTATTCTCCACACCGTCTGCACGGCATTCCGTCGTTGTCACGCACTGTGACGTGACGAGCTATGATTAGCTACTTAATCCCAATGTGTCCTTCTTTAATCCATAGCTGTATATATGCAGGTGTCCAGCGAGGGACGAACAAAACAACTAGTACTATTAAAATGGCTCGGCTGCATGGAGGTCTACACACTTTGCATGGCCACGTGCCTGTGCGTGTCTTTACATCTAGCCCCTTGTGTTACTGAGCATCTATAGCTCTTACCACTATTTACATTTAGGGACGATTCCTTAAAGAATCACAGTCAGGCTTCCTATACAAGGTGGACGACCCAATAAGTGACTGGTCACTCCCCTTGACTCAACCTAACTCCTCAAACTACAGCCAGGCTGACCAGCATCCCTCATATCCATCTCAAATATGAGATGGATATGAGGGCTCTGTCCCCACAAAAACCAAACCAAGACCAACCCCAGCTCACTCTCTGCTCCGCTATCCGTCCTTTCCCCTAGATGGTGTCCTGGACTAGGGGGGGGGGGGGGTACTAACCACGTCGGCTCCCAGCCACGTGGGCCGGGCCACCCTCCATGAAGATAAATCCATGGCCTTGTTCGTTGGGCCTAGGAGAGCGAAGATGGAAGATCCCGAAGACTTGGCGTGTACTCCAAATATTTAGAGGTAGTCTTCGGCATGGTTGCCCTTAGATGCAATCGACCTGTGTAAACCCTAGGCACCCTCGATATCTATATAAAATGATGGTGAGGATCGTAGACGACAGCAGATACCCACACGATCTTGTAGTAGATTACCTATCCTCTGTGCTCCCCTCGAATCAATACAATCAAAGCAGGACGTATGGTATTACCTCTTCTAGAGGGCTCGAACCTGGGTAAACTCCCGTGTCCTTGTTACCATCGTGCCAAGACTACCAGCTCGGGACCCCTACCCGAGATCTGCTCGATTTGACTCCATCATTGGTGGCCCATACAGGTCCCTATGTGTAGTCAAAACAGTACAATAGCATTCCTGATCGACGACAGAGCCGACTCCGGCGTGACTTTCTGGCCTCCCTGCCCTTGGTTTTCTCGCCTTCCATGTTGATTCGGCTGGCCACCTCGGCCAAATCAAAACCTTCATCCCAGGTCGGGTTGTCAGATTCAGAAACCTGAAATATGTCATTGATTCTCATGGCGATCTTATGTTCTCGAGCTGGATATCAAACCAGGTCGAGGAACTTGATGGCACATCGACCTAGACCTTGGAGTCAGTCCAGACGTCGGGCGATGTCGAAGCGCTCACCTCAGATCCAATGTTGGGACAGAATCCAAGAAACACTCTGGAACACCAGATGCTTATCCTGGTTACCAAGGAAAGACCTAAGTCCATGTCAGATTGGATCTCAGGGAAGCTTCCTATGAACCCAGCCTTTGAGCGGGCCATGGATGAGAGCGAGAAAACCCTTCTGAACGAGATGTGAGATCAAATTCAAAAGCTCGCAATATCGGACGTTCGAAACTCGGTTTACGATCAGATCTGGGAAAAACTAGGATAGGTTGGAATTTCAACCCACCCAGCACCCACCTAATTGATAACGTCGAGGATTTAACCGATGTTCTAGCTAGCGCCTCCGAGGAGACAAGCGATATGAATGAAGTCGTAGGAGAAACCTCAGATACCTCACCACCAGTCATCAACCACACAGGAAAGTGGGCCACAACCTCTACCTACGACATCTACATGGTGGAGACCCGCAAGGATGGCGGAGGAGGAAACCCAAAGCGCAGGCGCAAAGGTGTCGCAATGGTGGCACCGATAATGGTGATGCTAGTAACGACGCCACCGGTAATGACAGTACCAATGACGGTGGTGCAGATAGTGCTGGTGTCAGTAATGGCAGCCCCAACGACAATGATGGCAATGACAGGGCCAATGGGGACGCCGACAAGGACTCCGAAGATGGAGATTATAACCCTGATCCTGATCAAGATCAAAGCCTCGGCCTCGATCCCCATGAGGGCCCTTAGCTCGATAAACTGCATAAGCAGTTGGCCATTACAACTCAGTGCATAAAAACAGATCTCAATGCCTTCAAGACAATGAGGACTACCTAAACGATAGGTGGACCGAGCTCCTCTGAGCTGAGCAGGCATTCGAGGACAAGCTACAATAGACAAGTTCCAAATGGCCCTACCTTCATAGGAACTTGTTGGATGAGATGGACGTGAAGGCCGAGGATAGCGCTATATCTAAGCGTGAATGGGCTGAAGGCCTCGATCGCCCTACTCCGGGCTAATCTCCTCGGATTGCCGATCATCAAGCCCGAACAAACAAACATGCTCCTGAGGTTCCCACGCGCAGAGGTGGACAAAATCCACCATGCATAGCCTCATGGCCTGACTCTAAGATAGAGGCCTATAAGGCCCGAAGACTCAGCTTGGTCAATTTATCGATCCAAGCAACTTCCGCCTGCTGGACAGGCGGGATATTTGGCTTGGCTAGCCAAGCACCACGAGGTACGCGATTATACCCGTGAACATAATGTAACCGTGTCAGACATACACCACCCCAAGGTAAGAGTCCGAGGAGCCGCTCACCCTCAATGCTTTTACTTACGGATGAGGTCATGCATCATCAGTTCACGGATGGGTTTATACCCACAAATATCGAGCAATACGATGGGACCACAGATAGCTTGGTATGGATCGAGGATTTACTCCTTGTTGTCCACATTGCAGGAGGAGACGACATCCACACAATCAAGTACTTGTCGTTGAAACTGAAGGGTTCGGTCAGGCATTGACTGAACAGTCTCACACCTAATTCGGTTTGTGAGTGGAATAACCTAGAGGACGAATTTATGGCAAATTTCCAAGGCACTTACATAAAGCCTCTGGATGCCGACGACTTAGCCCATATCGCTCAACGCTACTTGTGAGATGCGTTGAGATTTTCCCCAAAGAGGAGTGATACGTCTCCAACGTATCGACAATTTTTTATTGTTCCATGCTATTATAGTATCAATCTTGGATGTTTTATATGCATTTACAAGCAATTATATACATCATTTTTTGGGACTAACCTTTTAACTTGGTGTCCACTGATAGTTGCTGTTTTTTTGCCTCTTTTTGATTTTTGAGAATATCAATACCAAATGAAGTCCAAATTTTTTTTTGCCACTTTTTGGAGATTTTTTTCTGGACATAGGACACCCTGGAAGCTTCGGGAGGGGATGAGAATATGGAGCAATGGCCCACGAGGCACCCTGGTGGCTCATGGGGCCCACCTGGCTTCGTTTGACCTAACTCCGCCTCTATAAATTCTCTAAAATCGGGAAACCAACAAAAAGCTAGCCAAAATACTTTTTGCCGCTGCAAGTTCCTGTTCCCGCGAGATCCCATCTGGAGGCCTTTTCTGACACCGTGTCAGAGGGGGATTCGATCATGGAGGGGCTCCACATCAACCTTGCTGCCCTTCCGATGATGTGTGAGTAGTTTACCAAAGACCTACGGGTCCAATGGGTTCAATCTTGCGGTGCTCTATATCCCAGTGATAAAGTAGGGGACAAGACACATATTTGCATTGTTGCCATTCAGGGGAAAACGACGGGGTTTATTCATATTGGTTGGATTTACTTTCTCTACATCATGTCATCTTGCTTAAGGCGTTACTCCGTTTTTCATGAACTTAATACTCTAGATGCATGCTGGATAGCGGTCGATGGGTGGAGTAATAGTAGTAGTCGCAGTCAGGAGTCGGTCTACTTGTCTCAGATGTGATGCCTATATACATGATCATTGCCTTGAATATCGTCATAACTATGCACTTTTCTATCAATTGCCCAACAGTAATTTGTTTACCCATCGTATGCTTTTTGTTTGAGAAAGAAGCCTCTAGTGAAAACTATGGCCCCGGGTCTACTTTTATCATATATAAAATCCAAGAATACCTTGCTGCAATTTATTTACTGTTATTTTATTTTATCTATCTATCACTACGAGATTTGATCATTGCAAATAACCGCCGAGGGGATTGACAACCCCCTTGATCGCGTTGGGTGCAAGTATTTGCTCTTTTGTGTGTAGGTGATGTTAACGAGGTTTTCACGTGATTCTCCTACTGGATTGATAACCTTGGTTCTTAACTGAGAGAAATATTTATTTCTACCTGATACGTCTCCATCGTATCTACTTTTCCAAACACTTTTGCCCTTGTTTTGGACTCTAACTTGCATGATTTGAATGGAACTAACCTGGACTGACGCTGTTTTCAGCAGAATTACCATGTTGTTATTTATGTGCAGAAACAAACGTTCTCGGAATGACCTGAAACTTCACGGAGCAACTTTTTGGAAAATATAAAAAATACCTGCAAAAGATGAAGGCTAGGGGGGGCCACCACTTGTCCACGAGGGTGGGGGAGCGCCTGCCCCCCTAGGGTGCGCCCCTACCTCGTGGCCCCCCTGGAGCTCCTCTGACTCCAACTCCAACTCTATATATTGTGTTTCGGGGAGAAAAAATCAAAGAGAAGAATTCATCGTGTTTTCCGATACGGAGCCGCCGCCAAGCCCTAAAACCTCTCGGGAGGGCTGATCTGGAGTCCGTTCGGGGCTCCAGAAAGGAGAATCCGTCGCCATCGTCATCATCAACCAGCCTCCATCACCAATTTCATGATGTTCACCGCCGTGCGTGAGTAATTCCATCGTAGGCTTGCTGGACGGTGATGGGTTGGATGAGATCTATCATGTAATCGAGTTAGTTTTGTTAGGGTTTGGTCCCTAGTATCCACTATGTTCTGAGATTGATGTTGCTATGACTTTGCTATACTTAATGCTTGTCACTAGGGCCCGAGTGCCATGATTTCAGATCTGAACCTATTATGTTTTCATCAACATATGAGTGTTCTTGATCCTATCTTGCAAGTCTGTAGTCACCTATCATGTGTTATGATCCGTTAACCCCGAAGTGACAATAATCGAGATACTTACCAATGATGACCGTAGTTTGAGGAGTTCATGTATTCACTATGTGTTAATGCTTTTGTAAGTGCATCTAGTGCCACCCCTAGTTGGTTTTGGAGTATTGACGACAAACCTAGTTGAGGGACTAATGTGTTTGTGATAATTGCAGGATAACACAGGTAGAAGTCCCTCATTGATTCGGTTTTACTACCAGAGATGACCCCTAAAAATGTATGAAGACATTGAGGTCAAAGGTGGTGTATGAAGATATTCACATTGAAGACTATGACAAAAGAAGACACGTTATGAAGCCTATGGAGCTCGAAGACTTAGATCCTTCGTAGTTCTTTTTCTTTTGTGTTGAGTCATAGGAACCACCGTACTGTTAAGTGGGGTCCAGGAGAACCAGTCAGAATGACTGAAGTGATGCCTAAACCAAAAACCTATGTCTTCGAGTGAAGACAATGAGAGCGAATCTTGTCCAGAGCCGGACAAGTCAGCTTTGCTTGTAGCCCAAGTAAATTTGCCATGTGAGTTTGAAATCTGACCGTTGGGACACGTGTCAGTTCCTTAGTGACCCAGGGTCATTTCGGACAAATCAGGTCGGGTTGCCAAGTGGCTATAAATAGCCCACCCCCTACAACCATAAACGGTTGGCTGCTCAGATTGAGAGTACGGCTTTTGTCGTTTGAGAGCAACCCACCTCGAAGCCTTTGAGAGAGAGAATTCCGTGCGAGGATAAAGCCCTAACCACCAGAGCCAGAGAACATTGGGCATCACTTAAGTCTTCTTGTCTGTGTGATCTGAAGACTTATTACACTTGAGGACTGTGCATCTCCAGACGGTTAGGCGTCGCGTTCAGAGCATCCAAGAGACATTGTGGATTGCCAGTGAACGAAGTCTGTGAAGGTTTGGGAGTCTACCTTGAAGACTTACCAGAGTGATTGGGCGAGGACTATGTGACCTTAGCTCAAGGAGAATACGGTGAGGACTTGGTGTCCTGAGCTGCGTGTTCAGGACTGGGTGTCCGGGACTGTGTGTCCTAAGGTTTAAATACCTAGCCGCTCCAACCAGACGTACAGTTGTCACAGCAACTGGAACTGGTCCAACACATCATTGTCTTCAACGAGTCACTGGTTTCATCTTCACTTCCTTTTACTTACTGATCACTCATTGTGAAGTCATTGCGTGTCTGTTCTATCTTTTGTCTTCACAACGTGAGTGTATGATCTGTTTGGCTTCATAGTATCTTCCTACCTGATCCTAATTACACTACAGCTATTTGTCACTGTGCTTTCACTCTGTTGATACTTGACCATGGCTTGCCTAGTGTAGTCTAACTTCCGCTGCATAGTAATAGGCATATCTCTACTGTTTGTCTTCATAACTTCCACGTTTTGAAGACTTTCATAAAAATCGCCTATTCACCCCCCTCTAGTCGATATAACACACTTTCAATTGGTATCAGAGCAAGGTGCTCCCTTGTTCTGTGTGATTCGGTTTAACCACCTGGAGAATACGCTATGTCGACTGCAGGGATAATTAAAGTCTCCGCTGCGTGCCCCGTCTTCGATGGAACTGAATATCCCTACTGGAAGAATAAGATGCGTATGCATCTTGAAGCCATTGACGTCGACCTATGGTATGTCGTCGAGAACGGCGTTCCCAAGGCTGGAGAAGGTGTCGCTGCTGCTGATGTTAAGAAATTCGTTCAACTGGACTCTACTGGCAAGAACATCATCTGTGGACATCTGACCAAAGGACAGTATGGCCGTGTGAGTGCTTTGAAGACATCCAAACTGGTCTGGGACTGACTCTCCAAGGTCAATGAAGGCATCTCAACCCAGAGAGATCAAAGAATCAGTGTCCTGCGCAATCTCTTTAACCGCTTCAAGCGAAATGACAATGAGAACGTCCAGCACACATTTGACCGACTCACTGACATCACAAATGAGCTTCAAGCCCTCGGCACCACTGAGATTACCAAACACGAAGTCGTCAAGACGCTGCTGAGATCACTTGATAGTTCGTTTGACATCCTGGCCCTGATGATCCAAGAACGTCCTGATTTCAAGACACTCGATCCGTCTGACATACTTGAGAGGCTCAATACACATGAGTTTCAGCTTTCGGAGAAAAGAGACATCTACGGTCCAAATTATGGGCGAACTCGTGCCTTGAAGGCAAAAGCTGTCTCCTCATCTGAAGAAGAATCTGATAGCAGTTCTGATGATCCTGAATACATTGGAAGGGAACTTGCTATGCTTGTCAAGAAGTTCCAAAAATTCACGAAGAAGAAAGGTTTCAGAAAGTCTTCCCGAACAAGTTCAAGGAATGATGAAGCTCCTGCTCATGACTACAAGAAGAAAACATGTCACAAGTGCAAGAAACTTGGCCACTTCATCTCTGAGTGTCCACAGTGGGACAATGAGAACAAAAAGAAGAAGAAGAGCAAGGAATATGACTCTGACGACAAGAAGAAGAAGAAGAAATACTCAAAGTCTTCTTCCAAGTCTTCCTCAAAGTCTTCATCACACAAGAAGAGCTCATCTGGCAAGGCACGTGCGTTTGTTGGCAAGGAAATAGATTCAGAGGAGGAGTCCGCTTCTGAGGAGGCAGAGGTGGAGTCTGAGGAGGAGTCTGATTCTGGCATTGCAAGTCTGGCTACAGCATACGTCGCCAAGTCCATCTTCAACACTGAAGACAATGACTTCATCACCGACACCGATGCAAATGACAAGGACTACTCCACTCCTACCTACTGCTTCATGGCACACGGTGCCAAGGTAAACAAACGCACTACTCACTATCAAATATCGAGTGACGATGACTCTGATTGTGATTCAAAACCCAGTTAAAAAACATTTGCTAAAATTGCAACTAAACAACAGAAAGCCATGGAACATATTCAAAAACTGTTAGACAGAAGCGATGATCTGTTGGGTGCTGAAATGACTCGATCTGAATCCTTAATTGAAGACATAAAAAATCTTCACGTTAAGTATCAGGAACTTGAAGATCGTCATGATACTCTCTCAACAACTCATGAAAAGCTTTCCTATGATTATCTTCAAAGGAAGCAAGAACTTGAGAAATTGAGAGCGGCTCATGAAGATCTTCAAAAGGAAAACGAGCCACTTCGCGCCGAACAGATCAGTTCCGCTCAGGAAGGATTTGAACCACCATGTCTTAAATGCATTGAGCGTGATAATGCTACTTCTGTTGCTGAATGTTCCACTGCTACTGTTGTTGCAATATCATCAACTATTGATGTGGTAACTAACCCCTCTGCTGAGGATACCACTGCTATTGCTGATGAGAATGCTAGGTTGAAGACATTGCTTGAAACAGGGATGTACAAAAGTCTTAAAGGACATCAGACATTATGTGATGTCCTCAAGAAGCAGATTCTGAACCGAAACCCTAGGAAAGAGGGTGTTGGGTTTGTAAGAAAAATAAATGCAGATGGCTCTTACTGGAAACCTGAGCAGTACCCCAAAACCAAGTGGGTTGCTGCAAAGGAACCTTCAGCAGATCCATCCAATTTATCTGGCTTCACTTGTGCTAACCCCATTATCATTGATGAATCCTTTGATGCAAACTATATACTGTTTAAGAATCAGAATGGTGAAGTGTTTGCCAGGTACATTGGTACTAACTGCAGGAATGGACCGCCTATGAAGAAGATCTGGGTTCCGAAAAAGTGTCTGGAAAATCTTCCTGTGAATGTCTTCATGACACCTCACTTGAAGAACACAAACCTCAGACCAAAGGCTTCATACGGTCCAAAGGCTTCATACAAACAGAGGACTCACCTGAGTCACACTAACGCAAATGTTTTGCAGGGAAACCATACTCAGGCATATGAATATGAGAGCGGTTCATCAAACCGTCATGTTCATATGAGCAAAAATTATTCTGCCTATTCTTATGAGTACTATTGTCCGCCTGCTAGACTGTTTGCTAGAGCTCCAAAACAAAAATTCTCAGAGGCTGCACTTAGACTTATTGCTTCTAAACTACCCTTGAAGATGTGGGTGGTTAAGAAAGCTTAACTCTCTTTTGCAGGGAAAGGTCTCCAGCAGAAAACCAAAATCTTCTGACGCTATTGCTGGGGACCTTAAAAATCTTGTAGGGCGCAAGATAAAATGCCCGAATGGCATCATTATGTACTTCGTTCCTGAATCGCATGCTACTCTCCCTATTAGTCCTAATCTGGATCTAAGTTTTCATAACCCACTGGTTCGTCAAATGTTTTTGCTTCACAATTCTCTTCGTGAAGCCTATCCCCCTAACTGCACTGTAGGGTACGACACCAGCGTCTTCAAAGTCTTCAGAATGGATTATTGACAGTGGGTGTACAAATCACATGACTGGCAAAAGAAGCCTTCTTATGGACTCAACCTTACGTCCACCCGACAAGAGCCACATCACATTTGCTGACACTGGTAAAAGTAAGGTGTTGGGTCTAGGTAGAGTTGCAATCTCAAAGGATCAACACATGGATAAAGTCATGCTTGTCGAATCCCTTGGTTTCAACTTAATGTCTGTCTCAATGCTTTGCGATTTGAACATGGTCGTAATATTTGGAAAATATCGTTGCCTGGTACTAATGGAATCTGACAAGTCTCTAGTGTTTGAAGGGTATCGGAAAGATGATTTGTATGTGGTAGATTTCTCAGCAGGGCCACAACTTGCAGTATGTCTTCTTGCAAAAGCTTCGGAATGCTGGCTTTGGCATCGGAGGCTTGGGCATGCTGGCATGAGGAACCTCCACACCCTTGCGAAGAAGAAGCATGTCATAGGCATCGAGGGCAAGTTCAAGAAAGATCACTTATGCGGTGCCTGTGAAGCAGGGAAGATGACGAGGGCAAAACATCCCTCGAAGGCAATCATGACCACTACTCGACCCTTCGAACTGCTTCACATGGATCTTTTTGGTCCCACTCACTACTCAACTTTTACCACTACTGCTTGCCTCTATGGCTATGTCATTGTTCATGATTACTCTAGATATACTTGGGTGCACATAATCCTTTACAAGAATGAAGTGCAGGATGTCTTCAGACACTTCGCCAATCGAGCTATGAACAATTATGGCGCCAAGATAAAGCACATCAGAAGTGACAATGGCACTGAATTCAAGAACACTGGCCTTGATACATATCTTGATACCTTGGGCATCACACATGAATTCTCAGCTCCGTACACGCCACAGCAGAATGGCGTCGTCGAACGCAAGAACAGAACACTCATTGAGATGGCCAGAACGATGCTAGATGAATACAAGACTCCAAGAAAATTCTGGACTGAAGCCATTGACACTGCATGCCATACAATCAATCGTGTTTATCTTCACAAGCTTCTAAACAAGACATCTTATGAACTCCTAACTGGCAAGAAGCCAAATGTCAGTTACTTCAGAGTATTTAGCGCAAGGTGCTGGATCAAGGACCCACACCACACCTCAAAGTTTGCACCAAAAGCACATGAGGGTTTTATGCTTGGATATGGAAAGGATTCGCACTCCTACAGAGTCTTCAATCTCTTTCATTACAAAGTGGTTGAAACAGTGGATGTGTGGTTCGATGAGACAAATGGTTCACAAAGAGAGCAACTGCCAAATGTGCTAGATGAAATTCCAGCTAGTGAATCAATCAAGCTAATGGGAACTGGAGAGATTATACCTTCTGAAGCTCATCCTGAAGAAGAACTTATCATCTCAGCACCTGATCCACATGAAGACAATGCTCAGCCTGAAGACATTCCTCCCAACAACAACACGGATCAGCAAGAGCAAAGTCTTCGCCCTGTACATCCTCGTGTTGCCAATGAAGTGCAGACTGAAAGAATAATTGATAGCATCAGTGCACCTGGTCCACTCACTCGTTCAAGGGCAACTCAGCTAGCAAATTTCTGTGGGCACTTCGCATTCGTCTCAATATCAGAACCCAAGAAAGTTGAAGAAGCCTTCATGGAACCTGAATGGATTCAAGCTATGCAAGAAGAGCTTCAACAGTTTGAGCTGAATAATGTATGGGAACTGGTTAAGCGTCCTGATCCACGGAAGCACAATATAATAGGCACCAAATGGATATACCGCAACAAGCAAGATGAGCATGGTCAAGTTGTCAGAAACAAAGCTCGTCTCGTTGCTCAAGGATATACTCAAGTGGAAGGCATTGACTTCGATGAAACATTTGCTCCTGTGGCTAGGCGTGAAGCCATACGCATACTGCTGGCCTATGCAAATCATCATAACATACTTCTATATCAAATGGATGTGAAGAGTGCCTTTCTCAATGGCAAGATTGAAGAAGAAGTGTATGTTGCACAACCGCCTGGCTTTGAAAATCCAAAACATCCTGACATGGTATACAAGCTCAACAAGGCACTGTATGGCCTCAAACAAGCCCCTAGGGCCTGGTATGACACACTCAAATACTTCCTGAAGAGCAAAGGCTTCATACCTGGTTCCCTAGATCCCACTCTTTTCACGAAGACATATGATGGTGAACTGTTTGTGTGCCAAATATATGTGGATGACATTATCTTCGGCTGCACCAATCAGAAGTACAGTGAAGAGTTTGGATATATGAAGCAAGAGCAATATCAGATGTCCATGATGGGGGAGCTGAAGTTCTTCCTTGGTCTTCAAATACGACAACAACGCAATGGCATCTTCATATCTCAAGAGAAGTATCTCAAAGATTTCCTGAAGAAGTTCGGTATGCAAGACTGCAAAGGCTTCACAACACCAATGCCAGCCAAACATCATCTGGGTCCTGACGACAATGGTAAAGAGTTCGATCAAAAGGTATACCACTCCATGATTGGTTCTTTACTTTATTTATGTGCATCTAGGCCAGATATTATGCTTAGTGTTTGCATGTGTGCTCGATTTCAAGCGGCACCAAAGGAGTCGCATCACTTAGCTGTGAAGCGAATTCTTCGATATTTGGCTCACACCCCAACTCTAGGATTATGGTATCCAAAGGGCTCAGAGTTTGATTTGGTTGGATTCTCGGATGCTGATTATGCTGGTGACAAAGTTGATCGCAAGTCTACATCAGGCACATGTCACTTTCTGGGACGATCACTTGTATGTTGGTCTTCAAAGAAGCAGAACTGTGTATCTCTCTCCACTGCTGAATCTGAATACATTGCTGCTGGATCTTGCTGCGCTCAGCTTCTGTGGATGAAGCAAACACTCAAGGACTATGGTATTCATCTGAAGCAAGTGCCACTTTACTGCGACAACGAAAGCGCCATCAAGATTGCCAAAAACCCAGTTCAGCACTCGAAGACAAAGCACATTGAAATTCGTCATCACTTTCTTAGAGATCATGTTGTGAAGGAAGACATTGATATCATACACGTCAACACTGAAGAGCAGTTGGCAGATATCTTCACCAAGCCCTTGGATGAGAAGAGGTTTTGCAAGTTACGGTGTGAGCTAAATATCCTGGAATCCTCAAATGTCCTGTGATCAGGCACACATCCTAACACTTATGCATATGATGACTTAGATGTGCAACACACAAAGTAAAGTATATCTTCAATCAATGAAGACATACATTCTAAGTGTGAATACATTAATGTGGAATTTAACTTCGGAGCGCCACGATAATTGTGCGCCGTGTCTGGGTCTAACTATACGGTGGGTAACGCCACCACCAAACGTTCTATTTTGAAGTGTTTCACTCATGGCGTTACCTTGCAATGTCTTCACATTTGGTTTGGCTTCGAACTCAACATATTTTCATGATTATCTTCACTATGTTGATTATATATATATATATATATGCTAGTGTTCTGTCCTCTACAGCATTCACTTATAGCTATATCTTCGTGTTGAATCTTTTGAACTAAGTGAATGTGATCGGACCCCAACTTCTCTATGCTTTCTATCTCAAACTCTATCTCTCCAAGTCATATGCATTCTATTGAAACTGTCGAATGTCTTCACTGCATCCTTGTCAGCAGAAGATATAGAGACAACCATAAAGTCCGTTTTCAATGCTCATTCCTCCACATAAAATCCGGAGAAGCAAGAAAGACCACCCGACAATCCAGGCGTGCGTGGGACGTGGAACAAACCCCAAACTTCCACAAACTGGCCATGCGTTCCTCAGATGCGAATCGCCAGGGGCACCTGTGTAATAGCACAGTGCCGCCCTTGTGCCTATAAATACACACTCACAGCGGTAACTATCCCTTCTTCCACCCTCGCACGAACCCTAGCGCCACCGCTAGCTCTTGACGACGCCGGCGACGAAGCGCTTCGCTGCCGCAACCTCTCCGACGCCGTCTTCACGCCGGCCGCGGACATCGTCCTCTCCGCCATCGCCGTAGGTCTCCTCCGTCGCCAAGTTAGGGCACGGACGAGTGAACTGCTCGGCCTCATCTCTCGCTCCGTCTAGCAGTTCTCAGTGTGGTAAATAAAACTGCCTTTTTACAGCACCGTTAATCCTATTGATCTGTCACTTTCTACCATAAGCAGTTTCTGCTCACACAAACTAGATCTCTCTCAAACTGAATCTCATAACATGCCTAGAATATTCACTTGTGCTTCAAAAAGTAGTTAGATTCCTCACTTGTACTGATATGTGGATTCGTACAAATCTGGAACCAACTTCTTATCTATGAGTGAATGTCTTCGCACGATGAGGTCAATGTCTTCTAAACTGATTTATCTTCAAAATCTTCTGAGAATGCATATGACCTCTTCCCCTTCCCTCGCACCTTAATGCTGTCACAGGTACATGTCCATGGGAGAATCCTTTGGTTCTCATAGTCTGCATTCATTTGCAGAATTCCTACAGCATCACATAAATTCTCCTGAAGCCAGTTCCTATTGGTCCAGCAAAAGAAAGCCTTTGAAGCCTTTGAACATCTTGAAGCCTTCCAAGTTAAGGTTTATGGCTTCAGAAACAGCAGCAAGGAAAGGGGGCAGACAGCGACGTGGAGGAACATCCAAAGATCTGCCTGATGAACTGGCAGAAATGTATAAAACAGATCCTGAAGAGAATTATGGGCAGCGCAAGACCCGAATCCAATGGATTCGACGCTATTGGGCAGAACAATGGTTCAAATACCGCTTCACAACCCAAGAGTATGCTGAGAAAAGTGCCATCAAAAGACCATGGGGAGACATCTTATACAAGAACCTTGTACCCAGGTCCAGAGATGAAGCTATTGCCCAAAGCTTCTATCCATGCATGGTCCGTGGGCCACAGCCTGATGATGCACATCCGTCGTCACTACTCTGGTGTCGTGACGACAATCTATTCAAGCGCAACTTCCAGTTTGCCCAAAACTCAGCAAAGCAGAACAAGAAGAAATTTGGGTTAGACTTCAACCCTGGTCCCTCAGCACTAAGGGCAGATGGCACACGAGAAGCAGAACCCAATGTCATCGGTCCGTATGCCAACCTTGAAGGCCTCATCACCTATATCTTGGTTCAAGGGACTGTAGTGAATGAGCCTGCAGCTGACACTGAGTCTGATGAAGCGCCAGCAGTGCCTGCAGTGCCGAAGCCGAAGCAGTTGAAGAAGCCAAAAGCCTCAAAGCCAGACCCTTCACCAAAAATCTCAAAGGCGAAGCCATTGGCGAATGCTCCTACTGAAGACAGTGTGCAGTCTGAAGACTTATCACGCGTCTCAAGGCACCAGAAGGACAAGATGCCTCAGTCTCACACTGGCAAAGAGCTCACAGCTGCTGCCATACTGCGCAGTGAAGCCATTGATCTGTCAAGTGATGAAGATCTTGGAGATGACGCTCTTGAGCAACTCATCAAGAGCAAAGAAGAAGCAGAAATCTTCAACAATCTGCCTCTCTTTGATGTCGCCATCATCCACAACTTCATTGACGAGTGGTTTGCCACACCAAACATCAGCTTTGAAGATCTACAGCTGCCCGTTGGCCTCAGAGTCGCCTTCCAAGGCGCTATTGCTTCAGAACTTGCTATTGCCCAGCGCATTGTTGAACTGAAGCAGAAAATTGATCATGAAAAGGCTCAGTTCAAGAAGAATATGGCCAAGCTCAGCGTGCAAGAAGTGAAGAGCTTCAAGATCATGTTGAATGAGCTAAAGGAAAACTTTCTGAAGAAGCGTGCAGAAGCTCAGGGTTCACGTGAGCGGATGAAGTCTCTGGCGGACAGATGTGTGCAAGCCTACAATGAGGCTGAGAAGCGCAAGGCACTTGGGCGTCCTGGCATCGACCCCAAGATGGCCGCAAAGAAAAAGAAGAAGACTGTTCCAGCTGAACCAGAGGCACCAAGGCAGGAAGCAGTTCCGCTTGTCTTCCCAACTGCAACGACTGGCTCGAAGCCAAAGAGCCGGTCAACAACTTCAGAGCTCAAGAAGACAAGAACTGCTGAGGCTGAAGCCAGGAAGAGGAAAAGCTCTGAAGCCTCTCCTACTGCCCCAGCAAGAAAAAGAGAAAGATCAAGAAATCTTGGGCTGCTCTCACAGAGCGCTTGATAGTTGAACCTATTTCTATGGTTCACCCTGACGAAGAATGTCAACTGACAGTTCATGAGCCTGCTTCCACAGAGGCTCCTGAAGCTGAAGAAATTCCAGCAGCTGACCCCATCGCTGCTGAAGACATTGGTCATCGTGACAATGTAGAAGATGATGCAGCCCTTCCTCAGTCAGAACACAGCGAACACATCAGCATTGGTCGTCCACTGACGCCAATTGCACAGAATGCTTCATGGGCGGATCGCCCTCAAGAGGAAGAAGACTATGAGGCCCAGCCCACTCAAACCCCACAGGTGTCGTCTGCATTCCGCAGGCTTCGCAAAGGTCCAAGGCCTCAAGTCTATGCTGAAGACATTCCGGCTGCATCAGCCGCAGAAGAAGCACCACAAGAGCCCACTCCTCTGCTCCACCAAGAAGCAGTTCTCCAGGAGAACGTGCTTGTGACCGACCCTCCAGCTAGTCAAGCGGAGGATGAAAATCTTGAGGCTGCCACAACCAACAACGAAGCTAATGTGGAGCCCTCCCCAGCAAAAGCTTCCGAAGACAGCGAAGCCACTGAACCAACAACTTCTGTTCCTGAGTCTGCTGCAGGTCCCCAATTCAACTATCATGTTGAGCACAGGCCTCAGGTCCAGAAGCCAATCCCCAGATTGCCAAGGTTTCCAGGTCCTGCATCAGCACCTGGCTCCTTCAACATCAATGGCTTCAGGGCAGATAATACTTTCTTCAATAGCTCCAAGAACCCCTATACAAGGGAAAGGATTTCATCGGATAGGTTTTGGAGCTATCCTCAGCGCAGCTACTACTCCTGCATACTGTACAACCAAGGTCGCATTTTCCCGCACAAGCGCCTTGATGTTGAAGCTATTGCTGGTCTGCCCTGTCTAGAGGAAGCATTGGATTGCTTCAAACAAGTGGGTCTGCTACAGTTCATTACTGATGAAGAGCATTGAAACGAAGAGCTCTTGCTACAATTCTATGCCACACTGCACATCAAAGGATACAACAGAGATCCGAAGACTTGGGTCCTGGAGTGGATGACCGGCAACGTTCATCATGAAGCCAATGCATTTGATATCATTGAGCTCACTGGCCTGCCCACTCCAGGCGAATTCTTCAAGCAAGGCTGTCGGCTACACACTGAAGCTATTGAGAGCATATTTCAGAGGCCTGAACCGAATATGAGTCAGATGCTCTCCATGATGAAGCCATTGCCCCACGATGCTCCTTATCCCACAGAGTTCTTCGTTGAAGACCTTGAGTACCTGCCCAGGACCATCTATCACATCATCCGGCAGACTCTCTGGCCCATTAAAGGACACTCTCCAAATGCCAAGATCGAGGGTGCAATGAAGACTCTGATATTCTGTATCCTTCATGGCAAATGCTTCAACGCACAAGATTTCTTCATACGCCAACTAGCTGCATCAGGCTCAGATCTGTTTGGTCTAAAGTTCTATGCTCCTTGGGTAATGAGGCTGATCAAACTTCACTCTGTCATCTCGTATCAGCCCTCAGCCCGCAATCATCGGATCTTCTTGCCTGATGTGGATACCTCTGCTGAAGCCATCTATCCTGAACCTGCCAAGCAACCTCTGAGTCTTCAGAATGCAGAACACCAAAGCTTCACTCAAAACGTTGAAGGTGTTGTAGCCATCTCCAGGGTGTATCCTTTGGCTGGCACTACACGTGCACCACACCCTGCTTCAACTGAAGCCACTGACAGTGCCACTGCTTCAAGACCCAAGAAGTGCACTCGTGTTCTCAACGACCGAGAGCTTCTTGTGGCCCTTCATCAAAAGCAGGATAGGCATCATGACTGGTTGAAGAGACAGATGAAAAGCCTCTTGGTGGATGTAAATCGCACCCGAAATCTTGCCACCAAGAATGCTTTCGTTGCCCATGAAACCTGTCGCCGCACATGGAAAGGGCTAACGATGATGCTTTCTGAAGCTGATCTTCAAGAGGATGGCTTCACTAAGAGATTCAAATTTGACTCCACACCTCCTCGAAGAGCTGTGCTGCTGGGGACACATATTTGCATTGTTGCCATTCAGGGGAAAATGACGGGGTTTATTCATATTGGTTGGATTTACTTTCTCTACATCATGTCATCTTGCTTAAGGCGTTACTCCGTTTTTCATGAACTTAATACTCTAGATGCATGCTGGATAGCGGTCGATGGGTGGAGTAATAGTAGTAGTCGCAGTCAGGAGTCGGTCTACTTGTCTCAGATGTGATGCCTATATACATGATCATTGCCTTGAATATCGTCATAACTATGCACTTTTCTATCAATTGCCCAACAGTAATTTGTTTACCCATCGTATGCTTTTTGTTTGAGAAAGAAGCCTCTAGTGAAAACTATGGCCCCGGGTCTACTTTTATCATATATAAAATCCAAGAATACCTTGTTGCAATTTATTTACTGTTATTTTATTTTATCTATCTATCACTACGAGATTTGATCATTGCCAATAACCGCCGAGGGGATTGACAACCCCCTTGATCGCGTTGGGTGCAAGTATTTGCTCTTTTGTGTGTAGGTGATGTTAACGAGGTTTTCACGTGATTCTCCTACTGGATTGATAACCTTGGTTCTTAACTGAGAGAAATATTTATTTCTACCTGATACGTCTCCATCGTATCTACTTTTCCAAACACTTTTGCCCTTGTTTTGGACTCTAACTTGCATGATTTGAATGGAACTAACCCGGACTGACGCTGTTTTCAGCAGAATTACCATGGTGTTATTTATGTGCAGAAACAAACGTTCTCGGAATGACCTGAAACTTCACGGAGCAACTTTTTGGAAAATATAAAAAATACCTGCAAAAGATGAAGGCTAGGGGGGCCCACCACTTGTCCACGAGGGTGGGGGAGCGCCTGCCCCCCTAGGGCGCGCCCCTACCTCGTGGCCCCCCTGGAGCTCCTCTGACTCCAACTCCAACTCTATATATTGTGTTTCGGGGAGAAAAAATCAAAGAGAAGAATTCATCGTGTTTTACGATACGGAGCCGCCGCCAAGCCCTAAAACCTCTCGGGAGGGCTGATCTGGAGTCCGTTCGGGGCTCCAGAAAGGAGAATCCGTCGCCATCGTCATCATCAACCAGCCTCCATCACCAATTTCATGATGTTCACCGCCGTGCGTGAGTAATTCCATCGTAGGCTTGCTGGACGGTGATGGGTTGGATGAGATCTATCATGTAATCGAGTTAGTTTTGTTAGGGTTTGGTCCCTAGTATCCACTATGTTCTGAGATTGATGTTGCTATGACTTTGCTATACTTAATGCTTGTCACTAGGGCCCGAGTGCCATGATTTCAGATCTGAACCTATTATGTTTTCATCAACATATGAGTGTTCTTGATCCTATCTTGCAAGTCTGTAGTCACCTATCATGTGTTATGATCCGTTAACCCCGAAGTGACAATAATCGAGATACTTACCAATGATGACCGTAGTTTGAGGAGTTCATGTATTCACTATGTGTTAATGCTTTTGTAAGTGCATCTAGTGCCACCCCTAGTTGGTTTTGGAGTATTGACGACAAACCTAGTTGAGGGACTAATGTGTTTGTGAGAATTGCAGGATAACACAGGTAGAAGTCCCTCATTGATTCGGTTTTACTACCAGAGATGACCCCTAAAAATGTATGAAGACATTGAGGTCAAAGGTGGTGTATGAAGATATTCACATTGAAGACTATGACAAAAGAAGACACGTTATGAAGCCTATGGAGCTCGAAGACTTAGATCCTTCGTAGTTCTTTTTCTTTTGTGTTGAGTCATAGGAACCACCGTACTGTTAAGTGGGGTCCAGGAGAACCAGTCAGAATGACTGAAGTGATGCCTAAACCAAAAACCTATGTCTTCGAGTGAAGACAATGAGAGCGAATCTTGTCCAGAGCCGGACAAGTCAGCTTTGCTTGTAGCCCAAGTAAATTTGCCATGTGAGTTTGAAATCTGACCGTTGGGACACGTGTCAGTTCCTTAGTGACCCAGGGTCATTTCGGACAAATCAGGTCGGGTTGCCAAGTGGCTATAAATAGCCCACCCCCTACAACCATAAACGGTTGGCTGCTCAGATTGAGAGTACGGCTTTTGTCGTTTGAGAGCAACCCACCTCGAAGCCTTTGAGAGAGAGAATTCCGTGCGAGGATAAAGCCCTAACCACCAGAGCCAGAGAACATTGGGCATCACTTAAGTCTTCTTGTCTGTGTGATCTGAAGACTTATTACACTTGAGGACTGTGCATCTCCAGACGGTTAGGCGTCGCGTTCAGAGCATCCAAGAGACATTGTGGATTGCCAGTGAACGAAGTCTGTGAAGGTTTGGGAGTCTACCTTGAAGACTTACCAGAGTGATTGGGCGAGGACTATGTGACCTTAGCTCAAGGAGAATACGGTGAGGACTTGGTGTCCTGAGCTGCGTGTTCAGGACTGGGTGTCCGGGACTGTGTGTCCTAAGGTTTAAATACCTAGCCGCTCCAATCAGACGTACAATTGTCATAGCAACTGGAACTGGTCCAACACATCATTGTCTTCAACGAGTCACTGGTTTCATCTTCACTTCCTTTTACTTACTAATCACTCATTGTGAAGTCATTGCGTGTCTGTTCTATCTTTTGTCTTCACAACGTGAGTGTATGATCTGTTTGGCTTCATAGTATCTTCCTATCTGATCCTAATTACACTACACCTATTTGTCACTGTTCTTTCACTCTGTTGATACTTGACCATGGCTTGCCTAGTGTAGTCTAACTTCCGCTGCATAGTAATAGGCATATCTCTACTGTTTGTCTTCATAACTTCCACGTTTTGAAGACTTTCATAAAAGTCGCCTATTCACCCCCCTCTAGTCGATATAACGCACTTTCAGCTTTGTTTCAGTACTCTATTAAAAGGAGGCCTTAATATCCCTTAGTTTCCGTAAGGACCCTGCTGCCACGGGAGGGTAGGACAAAAGATGTCATGCAAGTTCTTTTCCATAAGCACGTATGACTATATTCGAAATACATGCCTACATTACATTGATGAACTGGAGCTAGTTCTGTGTCACCCTAGGTTATGATTGTTACATGATGAACCGCATCTGGCATAATTCTCCATCACCGATCCATTGCCTACGAGCTTTCCATATATTGTTCTTCGCTTATTTACTTTCCCGTTGCTATTGCTATCATCACTACAAAATACCAAAAACATTACTTTTACTACTGTTATCTTTTGCTACCGTTACCACTACTATCATATTACTTTGCTACTAAACACTTTGCTGCAGATACTAAGTTTCCAGGTGTGGTTGAATTAACAACTCATCTGCTAATACTTGAGAGTATTCTTTGGCTCCCCTTGTGTCAAATCAATAAATTTGGGTTGAATATTTTACCCTCAAAAACTGTTGCGATCCCCTATACTTGTGGGTTATCAAGACTATTTTCTAGCGCCGTTGCCGGGGAGCATAGCTCTATTCTTTGAGTCACTTGGGATTTATATCTGCTTATCATTATGAAGAACTTGAAAGATCCAAGAACCAAGATTTATCCCTCAACTACGAGGGGAGGTAAGGAACTGCCATCTAGCTCTACACTTGATTCACCTTCTGTTTTATGTAAGCCTGCGACACCTAAACCTGCTTCTGCTATTCGTTCTGATATGTCGCATGTTATTGATGATGCCACTTCTGCTATACATGATACTTGTGATGAAACTACTTCTATGCTTGATACTACTGTGCCACTTGGTGAATTTCTTGATGAACAACTTGCTAGGGCTAGAGAGATTGAAAATATTGAATCTGATAATACTGATGAAATTGATGATGAAGACTTGCCTGTTATTCCCGAGGGTTATGTTTTTGATAAAGAAGCTTCTTTAGCTATTTTAGCTTGCAAGGATAGACACGAACTTAAGAGGTTATTAGCTAAATGGAATAAGCAATCTCTGTTGATCCTGATATAATTACTTTGGTTGAATCTGATCCTTTTCATGGCAATGAATCTGAAACTGTTGTGGCACATCTTACTAAATTAAATGATATAGCCACCCTGTTCACTACTGATGAGAGAACTTGTTACTTTTATATCCTTAAAATATTTCCGTTCTCATTAAAGGGTGATGCTAAGATATGGTTTAATTCTCTTGATCCTGGTTGTGTGCGTAGTCCCCAGGATATGATTTATTACTTCTCTGCTAAATATTTCCCTGCTCATAAGAAACAAGCTGCTTTAAGGGATATATATAATTTTGTGCAAATTGAAGAAGAGAGTCTCCCACAAGCTTGGGGGAGGCTTCTCCAATTACTTAATGCTTTGCCTGATCATCCTCTTAAGAAAAATGAAATACTTGATATCTTTTATAATGGACTAACCAATGCCTCGAAAGATTACCTGGATAGTTGTGCTGGTTCTGTTTTCAGGGAAAGGACACCGGATGAAGCTGAAATTCTATTGAATAATATGTTGACAAATGAAAATAATTGGACACCCCCGGAGCCAATTCCTGAGCCTATTCCTAAACCAACTCCGAAGAAGAGGGTATTCTATTTCTCAGTCCTAAAGATATGCAAGAGGCAAAGAAATCTATGAAAGAAAAAGGTATTAAAGTTGAAGATGTTAATAATTTACCTCCTATTATAGAAATACATGGTCTTAATTTACCGCCTGTTGAAGAAACATATGATCTTAATCCATTACCTATTGAAGAAACTCATGGTCTTGATAACCCGACACAGGTAGTAAAGGTAAATTCTCTCTATAGATATGATAAAGCTAAAATCCCATTTACTAAGTTTGCTAGCCCATGCTTAGATGAGTTTGATAAATTTATGGCTAAGCAAGAAGACTTTAATGCTTATTTTGGTAGACAATTGAAATACAATTCAAATATGCTTGAACACTTGGGTGATTAAACTTAAACTTATTAGCAAACATGCTTCTATGGTTACCACTCAAGTAGAACAAGTACTTAAAGCTCAAAATGATTTTCTCAATGAATTGAATAGTAAGAATAATGATAATGCTGTTAGAGTGGCTACTAAAACTGGTAGAATGACTCAGGAACCTTTGTATCCTAAAGGCCACCCTAATAGAATTGAGCAAGATTCTCAGAGAAATAATATAGATGCACCTAGTCCTTCTAAAAGGAAGAAAAAGAAAAATGATAGGACTTTGCATGCTTCTAGTGAACCTGTTATTGAACCACCCGAGAATCCAAATGATATCTCTATTTCTGATGCTGAAACTCAATCTGGTAATGAACTTGAAACTAGTGATAATGTTAATAATAATGTTCATGATGATGCACAACCTAGCAATGATAATGATATAGAAATTGAACCTGCTGTTGATCTTGATAACCCACAATCAAAGAATCAACGTTATGATAAGAAAGATTTTGTTGCTAGGAAACATGGTAAAGAAAGAGAACCATGGGTTCAGAAGCCCATGCCTTTTCCTCCCAAACCATCCAAGAAAAAAGATGATGAGGATTTTGAGCGCTTTGCTGAAATGATTAGACCTATCTTTTTGCGTATGCGATTAACTGATATGCTTAAAATGAATCATTATGCTAAGTATATGAAAGATATTGTTACTAATAAAAGAAAGATACCGGAAGCTGAAATTTCCACCATGCTTGATAATTATACTTTCAAGGGTGGAATACCAAAGAAACTTGGAGATCCCGGTGTACCCACTATACCATGCTCTATTAAAAGAAACTATGTTAAAACTGCTTTATGTGATCTTGGAGCCGGTGTTAGTGTTATGCCTCTATCTTTATATCGTAGACTTGATTTGAATAAGTTGAGACATACTGAAATATCTTTGCAAATGGCTGATAAATCAACCGCTATACCTATCGGTATTTGTGAGGATGTGCCTGTTGTAGTTGCAAACATTACTATTTTAACGGACTTTGTTATTCTTGATATTCCCGAGGACGATAGTATGTCTATTATTCTTGGAAGACCCTTTTTGAATACTGCAGGGGCTGTTATTGATTGCACTAAAGGCAATGTCACTTTTCATGTTAATGGTAATGAGCATACGGTACACTTTCCGAGGAAACAACCTCAAGTCCACAATATCAATTCTATTGGAAAAATTCCATCGATTATATTTGGAGGTTTTGAATTTCCTCTTTCTACTGTCAAGAAGAAATATGATATTCTTATTATTGGGGATGTGCATATCCCCGTTGAGGTAACATAGTGTTATTCAAAATTTCTCCGGTTCCATGTTATTCGGAATGAGTTCGTTAACAAGACTTGATCAACCTTGTTAGTGGATTCCTTTTTGATGATCATGAGATGGATGAAACTAGAAGGCACAACCTTCTGTACCCCACTTTTACTTTCTGTTATTTATATAAAATAAAATAAAATAAATATTTTTCTGTCTGATATCTGATTATCCGTGCAATATAAAAATACCCCGAAAATAAAAGTTCTCCAAATGCCCTGGAATTTAAATATGATTTTTCTAAAATATTTGAGAATATTTGGCACTGAGAACAGAGCAGGGGGTCAACCACCTGCCCACGAGGGTGGAGGGCGCGCCCTACCCCCCTGGGCGCGCCCCCTGCCTCATGGGCCCACGGTGGCCCTCCTCCACTTATCCTTTCACCCACACACTCCTTCTTCCTCCCCCAAACACGAATATCCAGCTCAAACCCGAGTCCAAGCTCATTTTGCTGCCATTTTCGATCTCCTTGCTCAAAGCACCTCTCACAAAACTGCTTGGGGAGATTGTTCCTTGGTATGTGACTCCTCCATTGGTCCAATTAGTTTTTGTTCTAGTGCTTTTTTCATTGCAAATTTTTTCTACTTAGGTGACACTATTCTTGATCTTGCATGTCAAATTTATATGGTCAAAAGTAGTTTTGATGCATGATATAGGCCCTAGGCACTTGTAGGAGTAGTTGCTATCAATATTATTGAGTTTGGTTTACTTTTATTTTGAAGTTACTAAAAATTTCAGAATTTTTCAGAAAATGAGGAAGAGACTTTTGAGGGGCTCATCGAGCCGAAGCTCGAAGGAAAAGGCACCGAAGCCTAAGTTTAATCTGCCTCGCATCGTGGAGGTTCGGGCGTGTGAATGGCCTTCCGATGATTTCTTGAGAGCAGCCGGGATTTATGAAGATTTTCATGAATTGGCTAAGAATGCAGGCCTCACCGCTTTCCTCCACGACCAATACGATCAATATCTCTTACTCACAAATATCTTTGTGCAAAACTTTCATTTCCATTCTAGGAGCTCACCACCTACGGTGGAGTTTTATTTATATGATGAGCATAAGGAGATGTCACTTTATGATTTTTGTCGGGTTTGTTTAGTCCCTTTCAAGGGCAAGACAGAGGAACCACATCGCGAGGATGTGGACGGGTTTATTGATACTATCACTATAGGGGAAACAAGGAAGGTTTCCGATGCACGAATCACTAGCATACATTTCCCTGTTTTACACTATTTTGCATTATTTGCTAGTCGTTGTTTAATTGGTCACGGAAACTGTGGAAACCTTAGTATCCCTGATATTATTATTTTGCTCCACGGTTTATACGGTGATAACCCTATTAGTATGGGCAGCATTATTGCTAAATGGTTAAGTCTGAACCGTACCAAGGGCCCCATGTTTGGAGGCATCTATGCTTCATGCCTAGCTGCACATTTTAACATACCTATTAGGCATTATGAGAAGGAAGAAAAAGTGCTGCCTCGTGTTTATTTAGATTATAAAAGTATGATGGCACATGATTTTATAGTTAAGAATAGGGAAGGAGAGCTTAAATACAAATTGTTCTTTGATAAACATCATCCTGAGACTATTACCCTGCCTGCTCCTTCTTTGTTTGATTTATCTGCAGGCCAGTACCTTGTTCCGTTGAAGGCTATTCACGCCTACCGGAACCCTGCACCAGCCATGGAGCCAGAGCCGGAACCACAAGTTGATCCTTCACAATAGTCTAATTACCAGTGGGATCCGGAGATGATCGCGAGCCAGTGGCAATCGGAGTCTTCTTCTTCTTGTCAATACGACCCCAACTATTATTATGGATATCAGCCGTGGCCATAGACCAACTTAGGCCAAAAGCCTAAGCTTCGGGGAGTACGTATTTCCCACCGACATTACATTTATGTTCACACACTCATTGCTAGATGTCAGTGCTCATACCTTTTCATTTGTATCATCCATGCTAGTTTATTTCCTTTTTATGCTTTCTTCTTATGTGTTTAATAAACCTTAAGATAAACCAAAAAAAATTAGTTGTAGCTTTTAGCTAGTTTTAATTTCCATGCTTGTAGTAGTAATTAAAAAGAAAACCCAAAAATATTTCATGTTCTTCTTTTGCTTGTTGGGAGCTTTCCCGTGTAAATATTTTTATTTCTTTCCTTTCCTTTGGGGGTCGATAGGAGAAGACCATAATTAAATTGTTGAAGTGGCTCTTATATACATTATTGTTGATCTGGAAAAAGATCCCATATTGCCTTGTCTTCTCCTGTTTATTGAATGCTTGCAGATTCCAGCTTAGTCCAATGCACGCGCACTATTATTATTATTATTCACATCGTTCGGTCGTGCAAGTGATAGGCAATTATGACGATATATGATGGACCGACTGAGATGAGAAAGGCTGGTATGAACTCGACCTCTTTTGTTTTTGTAAATATGATTAGTTTATCGTTCCTGATTCGGCCTATTATGAATAAACATGTTTGCAATGACAACTAGAGATCATAGTTCTTGTGCCATGCTTGATTAGCTATGAGTTATAATGGTTTACCTTGCGTGCCAACATGCTATTGAAATGGTTATGATGTGGTATGATAGGGTGGTATCCTTCTCTGAATGATTTAAGTGACTTGACTTGGCACATGTTCACGTATGTAGTTGAAACAAAATCAACATAGCCTTCACGATATTTATGTCCATGGTGGATTATATTCTACCCATCCTTGCATTCGGTGTTGATTAATTTTAACGCATGTTCATGACTGTTGTCGCTCTCTAGCTGGTCGCTTCCCAGTCTTTTGCTAGCCTTCACCTGTACTAAGCGGGAATACTGCTTGTGCATCCAATCCCTTACACCCCAAAGCTATTCCACATGAGTCCACTATAACTACCTATATACAGTATCTACCTACCATTTCAAGTAAATTTGTATGTGCCAAACTCTAAACCTTCAAATAAATATCCTGTTTTGTATGCTCGAATAGCTCATGTATCAACTAGGGATGTCCGTATCTTCCATGTTAGGCGGGTTATTCTAGAGAGGAGCAGACTCCGCTCCTCACTCACGAGATAAATGGCTGGTCACCGGGATGCCCAGTCCCATGCTTCATGCAAACTAAATCAAAATAATTGCAAACAAAACTCCCCCTAGGACTCTTGTTAGTTGGAGGCACTCGTTGTTTCGAGCAAGCCATGGATTGATGCTTGTTAGTGGAAGGGGGAGTATAAACTTTACCATTCTATCGTCCCCGTCCTCCTCCCCACGCCCCACTGCGCCGTCCCTACGAACCCCCCGTGAGGCCTCCTCCTTCTCTTCCCCGCACCACGCTGGCCACCATCACCGCGGACACCGCGCTCCTCGCCCGCTTCCCTGCACACTGCTCGGGGCGCGCCCTGCACGCGCCCACCCGCGCCCCGTGGCCGCGCCCTTCCTCGCCCACGGCCACCGCTGCCGGTCACCCCTGCCCCGCACCCGCCTACGCCCCTCAACGCCTGCGCCCTGCAGTGCCGTCGCAGCCGCTACGCTCCGCCTGCGCCCACGCACCACCCAGCCCACGCACCGCGCGCCCCGCCAGCCTCCCCTCGCCCATGCCGGCTCCACCTCGAAGTCACCGCCTCCACTCGCCTGTGCTACCGCTCGCGCCAGCGTTTGCTCGCCGCCGCTGCCCGGTTTGGTCCCCGCTTCGACGCGCTCGGCGCTCCTCCCGCACCCTCCCTTGGCCTCGCCCGTCGCATCCCTACGGCCGGCCGGCCGCGCTCGTCTCCGCCAGCACCGCCATCGCCCGTGCAGCCCGCCCCGCGCGCTCCCACCGTGACCACGCCTCGCACGTGCCCCACCCCGTGCGCGCCCACCATGGCCGCCTCCCCTGCTGCTGCTCTTGCCGCTGCTTTCCCGCGGACGCTCGCGCCGCGCGCACCCCCATTCTCCCATACGCTCCGCGCTCGAGCTCCAGACGGGCTCGCGTCCGTCGTGCCCGTCGCCGTGAGCCTCGCCTCGCCTTGCGCCGCGCGCTGCCTTTGGTGCCCCAGCCCGGCCTCGCCCTACCCCGCTCATGTGCCGCTCGACGCACCTCCCGTCCCTCCCGCTCCGGCCACTGGCGGCCGGCGTCGCCGCGGCCCGCGCTGGCCGCCGCCCCGACCCGCCCTGTCCTACAGCGCCCGATAGGGTGCCCGAGCCCAGTGCACCGCGCCCATTAGCCCGAACTGTTAAGGCCCCCTGACTATGACACTAGGCCTCTCCCCCAGAACGTTTTTGAAAAAAAGTTATAAAAAATAATTAATTTTAAAATAATAATTAATTAATACTTAAAATAAATGATTAATTAACTTAATTAATCCTGATTAGATTAGCCTAATTAATTAATTAACCTGACTAATATGCTAATTAAACTAATTAGTTTGGTTAATTAGTTAACAGAGTATGACATGTGGGACCCACACGTCAGATTGACCGGTGAACACCCCGTTGACTGCTGACATCATGCTGACGTCACCAAACACTATTCTGGATAATGTTGATTTAAAATAATTAAATAAATCCTTAAAATGATTTAAATCTTTTAAAATTAATATAAAATAAACCATAGCTCGGATGTAAAAACTTTGTACATGAAAGTTGCTCAGAACGACGAGACAAATCCGAATACGCGGTCCGTTCGTTCGCCACATGTCCCTAGCATAGCGAACATGCAACTTTTCCCCTCCAGATCATTTGCCCAAAAACACGGAACACCGAAATACTTTCCCGGATGTTTCCCCCCTTCGCCGGTAGCAGCTAATACTGCGTTAGGTCATCCCTAGCACCGCGTATTGCCATGTTACGCTTTGTGATGCTTTGATTGCTCTATTATTTATTGTGTTCCCCCTCCGTTACTTCTTGCCGGTAGACCCCGAGACCGCGATTGAACCAGTGATAGACTACTTCACCTTCGAGGGTCTGTTTATGTCTGCAGAGCGACCAGGCAAGCCCCCCCTTGATCACCAGATATCGATTATTCCTCTCTCTACTGCTTGCATTAGAGTAGTGTAGCATGTTACTGCTTTCCGTTAATCCTATTCTGTTTCATAGCATGTCATTGTTGCTACAGTTGTTGATACCTTACCTGCATTCCTAAATGCTTAGTCTAGGATGCTAGTTTATCATCAGTGGCCCTACATTCTTGTCAGTCATCCGTGCTATACTATCGGGCTGTGATCACTAGGGAGGTGATCACGGGTATATACTTGTATACATACATGATACATGTGATGACTAAAGATGGGTCGGCTCGTAGAGTACCCGCGAGTGATTCACAGATTGAGAGCTGAAAGGACCTTTGTCCCGATGACCCTCTAGGTGGATCTTTGTGGCGGAGCGACAGGGCAGGTTGAGACCACCCAGGAGAGAGGTGGGCCTGGCCCTGGTCGGCGTCCGCGGTTACTTCTAAATAACACGCTTAACAAGATCTTGGTATTTGATCTGAGTCTGGCCACTGGCCTATACGCACTAACCAACTACGCGGGAACAGTTATGGGCACTCGACGTCGTGGTATCAGCCGAAGCCTTCGTGACGTCAGCGACTGAGCGACGCGCGCCGGGTTGGACCACGTAACGCAACTTCCTTTGTAATGGAGGTTGCTAGGTCTGCTCACCGGCCGCGTACGCAACGTGCAGGTGTGCAATGGGCGATGGGCCCAGACCCCTGCGCGCTTAGGATTTAGACCGGTGTACTGACCTCTCTGTTGTGCCTAGGTAGGGCTGCAACGTGTTGATCTTCCGAGGCTGGGCATGACCTAGGAAAGTGTGTCCGGCCAAAGGGGATCGAGCGTGTTGGGAAATGTGGTGCACCCCTGCAGGGAAGTTTATATATTCAAATAGCCGTGTCCCTCGGTAAAAGGATGACCCGGAGTTGTACCTTGACCTTATGACAACTAGAACTGGATACTTAATAAAATACACCCTTCCAAGTGCCAGATACAACCCGGTGATCGCTCTTTGACAGGGCGACGAGGAGAGGATCGCTGGGTAGGATTATGCTATGCGATGATACTTGGTGAACTTACCATCTACTCTCTTCTACATGCTGCAAGATGGAGGTTGCCAGAAGCGTAGTCTTCGATGGGACTAGCTATCCCCCTCTTATTCTGGCATTCTATAGTTCAGTCCACATATACTACCCCTTTCATTTGATACCAATGCATATGTAGTGTAGCTCCTTGCTTGCGAGTACTTTGGATGAGTACTCACGGTTGCTTTGTTCCCCCTTTTTCCCCTTTCGATACCCGATTGTTGCGACCAGACGATGGAGTCCAGGAGCCAGACGCCACCGTTGGCGACGACTCCTACTACACTGGAGGTGCCTACTACTACGTGCAGGCCACTGACGACAACCAGGAGTAGTTTAGGAGGATCCCAGGCAAGAGGCATGTGCCTCTTTCGATATGTATCCCAGTTTGTGCTAGCCTTCTTAAGGCAAACTTGTTTAACTTATGTCTGTACTCAGATATTATTGCTTCCGCTGACTCTTGTGTCTTCGAGCATATGTATTCGAGCCTTCGAGGCCCCTGGCTCATAATATAAGCTTGTATTATTTTATTTGTGTCTAGAGTTGTGTTGTGATATCTTCTCGTGAGTCCCTGATCTTGGTCATACACATTTGCGTGTATGATTAGTGTACGGTCAAATCGGGGGCGTCACAAGTTGGTATCAGAGCCGACTGCCTATAGGAATCCCCCTTCCACACTCCTTGGCCGAAGTTGAGTCTAGTCGATGAAAACTGTTTTACTAACATGACTGGGCGGCCCACGGCCCCACGGCGCCATCTGGATGGTATTAGGATCTTTTTATTCCTCATCTATACTCTGGGACTTTGATCTCTCTTATATTCGGGTTAAATTTTTTTGCTAACTCTAACTCTAGGTTCTCATAATTACTTCCTTTCGGAGAGCACCTTATTACCGATGATCGTCTGCTGCACTAGAAGATTCCTAAGATACTCTACGATGTTCTCTCGATACTTTGTGCCACCTCTTTTGCAATTTCTTTTCATTGATAAAACCCACATGGATAACCACGTACACTTGTCATTCATACAATCATTCCCCACAGATCTTGTTATTACAAGATGCCTCGAAAATCTCTCTATTGTTCTGAAAATCCTTTGAGATACTGCCTTGCAGTTCTTTGCCACATGATTACCCCTATGGATAATTCCTCGCTCTTACCGAGTATCCGCTCATCCCAAGTTGTTCATGTGTTTCACGAAATTCTTCGAAATACTATCCGATCTTTCAAGAATCCTCAGTAGCCTATTGCTCTCAGTCTTCTTTACCTGCTTGCATAATGGTTACCTCCATATGTCTAGCAATATTCATTACAATACTTTGTGATTGACATTCTGATCCTGTTGAATCAACATGTGTGTGAATGCACACAATCATCAGTTATTCCCTGAAAATTATCCTTCTGGCTCGGACGCATTTTAAACATGAGTTGGATCTCGACCAATCAAATTGCCATCGATTGTACCCCTAAGGCTACTCAACTTATCCATCCTTAATAAGAGTGTTTGCTTCTGATCCCTTGATTTGGAAATCATAATTCCTTTGCATTTGAGCTTTGAATTAGTCAGTTGTTTCTATAATATGATCTCCTTGCATTTCTTCTTCCTTTGGTTGAGTACCGATGCTCACATCAGATCCCCTGTGGATCACCAAATCCTTTGTTGGATTTATCCGACAACATCCTTCATATTCTATAAGCTTGTGAGCCTTTCCTCGGATACATAATGCCTTTGGTAAATTGTATCCTCTGCTTTCTCAAGCATGCTCTACTATCGAGCTTATGTTATATATTCCTGAAATTTGTGGTATATGCTCCTAAGATGCGTCGATGGGTTGAACCTATGCCTTCCCCAAACCGTATGAACCCCAAAGTTTTCGCGAGTCATACTCTTCTGTTGTTTCGCCAGATAAAATTTCTACACTACAGCTTCATCAAAAGCGAGGAGTAAAATGAAAGGTTATGCATTGAAGAAGTGGGAGTCGACCTTGAGCCTTTGCATTCATGCCCATGGACCCGATGTGGAACTTATCATCGAAGCTTCATGTAAATGATAATAATCCCCTTGTTATAAGTTTGTCCTGTATCTATGTTTGGTCATTTACCATCATGGTTCCGACCATATTTTCTCCTTAATACCATTTCTCGGACAAGTTGAAGTACTTGTCTTGTGCAGATCATTGCACGTGCCCAACCTTTACTTTGATCTACCGTCGAGTATTACATTATGATATCTTGATAATGTCATGGAACTGCATAACTTCTTATGGGTTCTTCATTAACTGTTATTTCTCACCAATTCCAATTTTTCTGGGTTCTGGGTTGTCGTCATCGAGAACACCGATATGTGAACCGATTCCGCATTCCGGTTCAATAACCCTAATTAATTTTCGTTGCTTATGAGTTTAATAATCCTTCAAGTCATTCCTAGACTGATCGGCTAAACCATTATTGGGCTAAATTTTTAACTGTGCTACCTGGTCCTTCACGGAGCACAAATTTCGACAGTGAGCTAATCTTACGTCGATTTTCCTTGTCATATAATTTCTCCTTGAATAGCAAACTTTATTTCGAGTTTCTTTCATACCCATGGTTCTGATAACTTTTGCTTCACCCTTCCTTTTGCTTGATTTCATCGATGATCGATTATATCCTCATGAAACCCCTCGACAAGTGTGTCGTGATCATCGTCAATAGTTTGACTCCTTCCAGGATATCAATTGAATTCATGATGAGAAGTACCATCCTTGCCCTCGATGATTAGTGTTATCATCGACCACTTTATTGCCTTCCGTTCAACACAAACTTGTTCATGTTTCGTGATATACCTTGAGATCCTTGCTATCCAGCATTTGTTTTTTTCCTTGGAGTATTACCATCTTTTATGTCAATAATGTCGTGAGAATTTCACCACCTCTTAAGAATTCTTGATACATGTGATACTCCTTGCCATATCCGTTCACTCCTTGGTCCCCGTGTTGTTTCTAACCGGAAAACTGACAATTGAACTATGATGTGCGACTTCAAAACTTCTAGCAACCCTATTGCTTTCAAGTTAATGGTCGATATTTCATTCTTAGACCATTGGTTATCGAATCACCATTCTAACATTTATCATGCTACCTAAGTCCATATTTCGGGTGCACCTTTCAATGAATGTTTAATTGTGTATGTTTTCCTCAAGCATACATCATTATATCATTTGGTCTGACAAGTGTTACCTCCTTGTTCAGATAATTGTGGAAATCAATCTTTTGTTAACCTCGATGAAATGTCGCTGAGTCCATCAGCCACCTCCTCATCTTCTACTTGGTTAATTATGAACTCTTGTTTTAGAACTCACTTCCATAGTTCTAATTCCCGAGAATCTTACAATGTCATCTCGTTAATATGTTGTCACACCTTTCCTTCTCAGCCATCCTGAGTTTGAGGTATCCTTACACCAACCAGAACTGAAACTCGGTCAGATATGATGGTTGGAACATTTTCCAAGAGTCATAACATTGGTCTTTCTATAACCCAATAAGGTGATGTCATTCCTAGCACACCTGGTTGGAGGACCTATTGCAAGACTTATTCTATGAGTTGTTCCTGATGGATCCTTTGTGTATCCAAAGTCTGACCTTTGCTTGAAGAACATGTCAATGCTATCCCGAAGCATGTCTGTGGTAATCCGATTTTCAACAAGAACATTTGAAGCCCAATGCTAAATGTTTCTCGCTCAATTATCCAAACACCGTTGTATGGGCAATGTCATGAAATTTCTGTCACCTTACCTAAAGAGTTTTCTACATTATATCCTGTCGTGGATATCATGCTCTGCTTGTCCTTGGGAAGAATATACCCTTGAAATATGTGTTTAAACACATTTTCCTTTCCATTGTTCTGTTTAAATCTGATAATCATATCTTCCTTTCCATTGTTTGGTTTAACCTTTCTTGTGATCTGTATGATGTAAGCAGTAATATTCACCTGCTTTTGTAAACACCTCGGTGTACAATTCTGTCTGAAAGACCCTGTTACTTTTGTTGATGACATTCCGGTAACCACCGATGGACGAGAACTTTGCCTACTGGTCCGCCTCGTTCAACGAGGAGGAAAATGGTTCTCTTTGTCCCTCGCCCTTGGTACCGATGTTGTTGCCGACATAAATGACATGCTATCCTCTGACATGCCTTGCTTACATGATCACGCAAGACGTCTCCGCCCTTCCTACTTTTAACCCACATGGTGGGCCCATAACCCACAGTTCCACAGGATCAAAACCTGACTCTCCTGTACACCCTGTTGCCAAAGCTATTCCTCGAGCTTGACTTTGTATGTAATTCACGGGCCACCTGCCTAGTGATCTATTCTGGTACCAGACGCAAGACTATTCCCATTGTTTCGAACTCCTTTCACACTTCGATTCAGGCAATGAATGATTGCCTATCCGCTTGAAACTTCTTATTGTACCTTCTTACTTTGCTCTCGATGTTTTTTTAAGATCAATTCGAGAGTTTCTTTCTACCACATTTCCTGAACTATCTACCAGATAATCAACCTTGTAGAGGTCCATTCTTCCGAAGCTACCCCTTATCCTTTTCGTAAGTATGATGGAATTCTCAAAGGAAGGATGACAACTTCATCCTGATGCATTGTTGCATAGAAATGAAGATATCAACTAAAGTGTCCAACCCTTCGAGAAGAGAAACCAAGACTGAGAAGATTTGTTAGAATTTCATAACCGGACCTTCTCCCCTTACCCACCCCCTCTTAAATCTCGGGGCGATATTTCTTGTAGTGGAGGAGATTTGTGACGCCCGGATATTTAAGCTATAGTGAACCTCTGCTAACGATGCCACATCATCGGTTAATGTTGTTAATCTCATGTTATATCAAGACCGATTCAAATTCAAATTTGAATTAAAGTAAAACGATAAAAGTTTTCAAACCATAAAACTAAAATGTTCGAGTTGTGGTAAACAATCTTTTGATAATGTTGGTAGTGAACCAATTTTTTTGTGAATTGTTTCATTGACCTAAAATAAATAAAACTCTGGCCTAGTTAATAATTTAATTGCATTTTAAATTGTAGAAATTATAAACTACTTTATTTTGATACCAAATTAATTATAGCAGTGAACTAAGTTATAAAGATAATTTAGATGCAAGCTTTGTATTTTATAAAACTATTTTGCTTTTTGAAAATAAAAGAAAAGAAAATAAAGAAAAAAGAAAAGATCAAAAACAGAAAACAAACTAACAAAAGAAAGTGAAAGGGGAACCCCCTCCCCCCCTCCTCACTTGGCTTCGGCCCAGCTCATAGCTGGCCAGCCCAACTAGGCACAGGCCCAACCGGTGACCCCCACTCCCCTTAACCCCCTGGTCCCGTAACCCTAACACCATCCACTCCCCACTCTCCCCATGACCCCCACTCACTCCTCCCTCTCTCCCCCGATTGGATCGGGACCGGGCGACCCCGACCCCGACGTCGCGCCATCGCGGCCACCTCGACGCGCTTCTACCCCGCCGGACTGCCTCCCCGCCACCGACGCGTCGTCCCCGTCCTCCTCCCCGTGCCCCACTGCCCCGTCCCTACGAACCCCTCATGAGGCCCCCTCCTTCTCTTCCCCGCACCATGCTGGTCGCCGTCGCCGTGGACAGTGCGCCCCTCGCCCGCTTCCCTGCACACTGCTCGGGGCACGCCTTGCACGCGCCCACCCGCGCCATGTGGTCGCGCCCTGCCTCGCCCACGGCCACCGCTGCCAGTCGCCCCTGCCCCGCACCCGCCTACGCCCCTCGACGCCTGCGCCCTGCAGCGCCGTCGCAGCCGCTACACTCTGTCTGTGCCCATGCACCACCCGGCCCACGCGCCGCGCGCCCCGCCAACCTCCCCGCGCCCATGCTGGCTCCACCCCGCAGCCGCCGCCTCCACTCGCCTGCGCTGCCCCCCGCGCCAGCTTTTGCTCGCCGCTGCTGCCCGGTTCGGTCCCCGCTTCGACGCCGCTCGGCGCTCCTCCCAGGCCCTCCCTTAGCCTCGCCCGCCGCATCCCTACGGTCGGCCGGCCGCGCTCGTCTCTGCCAGCACCGTCGCCGCCTATGCAGCCCGCCCCGCGCGCTCCCACCGTGACCGCGCCTCGCACGTGCCCCGCCCCTTGCGCGCCCACTGTGGCCGCCTCCCCTGCTGCTGCTCTTGCCGCCGCCTCCCCGCGGACGCTCGCACCGCGCGCAACCCCATTCCCCCGTACGCTCCACGCTCGAGCTCCGGACGGACTCGCATCCGCCGTGCCCGTCACCGTGAGCCCCGCCTCGCCTTGCGCCGCGCGCTGCCTCTGTTGCCCCGGCCCGGCCTCGCCCTACCCCGCTCCTGTGTCGTCCGACGCTCCTCCCGTCCCTCCCGCTCCGGCCACTGGCGGCCGGCGTCGCCGTGGCCCTCGCTGGCCGCCGCCCGGATCCGCCCCATCCTGCAGCACCCGATATGGCGCCCGAGCCCAGTGCACCGCGCCCGTTAGCCCAAACTATTAAGGCCCCCTGACTATGACACATGGGCCCCACCCCCCAAAACGTTTTTGAAAAAAAGTTATAAAAAACAATTAATTAATAATTAAAATAAATGCTTTATTAACTTAATTAATCCCGATTCGATTAGCCTAATTAATCAATTAACCTGACTAATATGCTAATTAAACTAATTAGTTTGGTCAATTAGTTAACAGAGTATGACATGTGGGACCCACACGTCAGATTGACCGGTGAACACCCCGTTGACTGCTGACGTCATGCTGACATCATGTTGAGGTCAGCAAACACTATTCTGGATAATGTGGATTTAAAATAATTAAATAAATCCAAAAAATGATTTAGATCTTTTAAAATTAATATAAAATAAACCATAGCTCGGATGTAAAAACTTTGTACATGAAAGTTGCTCAGAACGACGAGACAAATCCGAATGCGCGGTCCGTTCGTTCGCCACATGTCCCTAGCATAGCGAACATGCAACTTTTCCCCTCTAGATCATCTACCCAAAAACGCGGAACACCGGAATACTTTCCCGGATATTTCCCGCCTTCGTCGGTAGCACCTAATACTGCGTTAGGTCATCCCTAGCACCGCGTATTGCCATGTTACGCTTTGAGATGCTTTGATTGCTCTATTTTTTATTGTGTTCCCCCTCTGTTACTTCTTTCCGGTAGACCCCGAGACCGCGTTTGAACCAGTGATTGACTACTTCACCTTCGAGGGTACGTTTATGTCTGCAGAGCAACCATGCAAGCTCCCCCCTTGATCCCCAGATATTGATTATTCCTCTCTCTACTGCTTGCATTAGAGTAGTGTAGCATGTTACTGCTTTCCGTTAATCATATTCTGTTGCATAGCATGTCATTGTTGCTACAGTTGTTGATACCTTACCTGCATTCCTAAATGCTTAGTATAGGATGCTAGTTTATCATCAGTGGCCCTACATTCTTGTTAGTCTTCCGTGCTATACTATCGGGCTGTGATCACTAGGGAGGTGATCATGGGTATATACTTGTATACATACATGATACATGTGATGACTAAAGATGGGTCGGCTCGTAGAGTACCCGCGAGTGATTCACAGATTGAGAGCTGAAAGGACCTTTGTCCCGATGACCCTCTAGGTGGATCTTTGTGGCGGAGCGACAGGGCAGGTTGAGACCACCCAGGAGAGAGGTGGGCCTGGCCCTGGTCGGCGTCCGCGGTTACTTCTAAATAACACGCTTAACAAGATCTTGGTATTTGATCTGAGTCTGGCCACTGGCCTATACGCACTAACCAACTACGCGGGAACAGTTATGGGCACTCGACGTCGTGGTATCAGTCGTAGCCTTCGTGACGTCAGCGACTGAGCGGCGCGTGCCGGGTTGGACTGCGTAACGCATCTTCCTTTGTAATGGAGGTTGCTAGGTCTGCTCACCGGCCGCGTATGCAACGTGCAGGTGTGCAATGGGCGATGGGCCCAGACCCCTGCGTGCTTAGGGTTTAGACCGGTGTGCTGACCTCTCTGTTGTGCCTAGGTAGGGCTGCGACATGTTGATCTTCCGAGGCCGGGCATGACCGAGGAAAGTGTGTCCGGCCAAAGGGGATCGAGCGTGTTGGGAATTGTGGTGCACCCCTGCAAGGAAGTTTATCTATTCGAATAGCCGTGTCCCTCGGTAAAAGGACGATCTGGATTTGTGCATTGACCTTATGACAACTAGAACTGGATATGTAATAAAATACACCCTTCCAAGTGCCAGATACAACCCGGTGATCGCTCTCTGACAGGGCGACAAGGAGAGGATCGTCGGGTAGGATTATGCTATGCGATGATACTTGGTGAACTTACCATCTAATCTCTTCTACATGGTACAAGATGGAGGTTGCCAGAAGCGTAGTCTTCGACGGGACTAGCTACCCCCCTCTTATTCTGGCATTCTGCAGTTCAGTCCACATATACTACCCCTTTCATTTGATACCAATGCATATGTAGTGTAGCTCCTTGCTTGCGAGTACTTTGGATGAGTACTCACGGTTGCTTTGTTCCCCCCTTTTCCCCTTTCGATACCAGATTGTTGCAACCAGGCGATGGAGTCCACGAGCCAAACGCCACCGTCGGCGACGACTCCTACTACACAGGAGGTGCCTACTACTACGTGCAGGCCGCTGACGACGACCAGGAGTAGTTTAGGAGGATCCCAGGTAGGAGGCCTGCGCCTCTTTCGATATGTATCCTAGTTTGTGCTAGCCTTCTTAAGGCAAACTTGTTTAACTTATGTCTGTACTCAGATATTGTTGCTTCCGCTGACTCTATTGTCTTTGAGCATATGTATTCGAGCGAGGCCCCTGGCTTCTAATATAAAGCTTGTATTATTTTATTTGTGTCTAGAGTTGTGTTGTGATATCTTCTCGTGAGTCCCGGATCTTGGTCGTACACATTTGCGTGTATGATTAGTGTACGGTCAAATCGGGGCGTCACAGTGTCCCTCTTGAATACGACTCACCAACTCGAAGTAACTCATCGACACATGCTCCTTGCACCAATGGGTCTTAAACAGGTCCTCCAGCGCTGGTCGCGCCATCTTCGGCAGCTCTTCAAGCTGCTTTAGCCTGTCTTCGAGGATGACATTGCATGTTGGATCCATGAATTCAAGACAAAACAGCCGACGCTGCTCGTCGATGCCTACGTGACCCGCATTATAAAAGCGGCATGCCTCCTGTGCACCGTGAGGGAGATTTGGAAAAGTGGTTGGCGAAGGCCGTGTCGTGGTTCTAAGACTGACAGTAAAGTAGGGGGTGAGAATGTAGAGGCAAGATCCTAGCTATGGAGGAGTTGTACACACGAGTTTTACGAGTTCAGGCCCTTCCCGAAGGAAGTAACAGCCCTACGTCTCGGAGCCCTGAGGCGGTCGACTGGATATATGTGTGTGAATTACAGAAAGTGCGAACCCTTGTCCCATAGGAGGGGGGTGGCTTATATAGAGTGCGCTAGGACCCCAGCTCCCCTCCATTACATAGGGTTCAATGTTCATAAAGGTGGGGCGTTACTGGTAACGTCTACAATAAAGTGCTATAAATGCCCATAAAGCTATGGTTTAAGTCAGGACCGTTGCAGAGTGGAGAGTTTCTCATCTTCTGATGGTCGAGTGTCTTCAAGGTGGTCGAGTGAGCACCTCTTCACGGTCGAGTGGATGATGTTTTCTCTTCGACTGCTTCCGATTCTTTGTAGAGATGTCCTTGGGGAGGGTATGTTGGACAGATCCATGACCCTACCCTAGGTACATAGCTTCATCATTAGCCCCCGAATGGATCAGGGTTTGAGTGGGGAAAGAGTTGGGAACACTTCCAATCCATTCTTTGTGCTACGAGTATATCTCATTCTGGAACAATGAGTTGAGGTGAGTACGTCGACTCCTTTCTCAGTCGCCTTGGTCCATTCTTGGTTTTTGTCGAGTGAATTTTCATGGTAGGATTCCGAATGATGATGTAGAGGATGTTTGTCTTTAGTCTAACAGGTTGTTCTGCTCTCCGCGGATCTCGCGGGATTCGAATTTTGGGAAGTGCGCCAGATGGATGAAACCGAGGTTATCGGGACGGATTAGGCAAGTCTCCTCGATCCCTGCGCCACCTTTTTCACCACGTATCGCGCACGCGACTGTTGCAGGATTTGTTTAGATCGCCTGGGTCCACCGGTCAGTCACTCGGATGACGACCTTATAAAAGGCCTCGGACCAGGCCTCTGCCTGATGCGCTCCCATTCTCTCTTCTTCTTCTCTCAATCTCTCTGCCACGCTCGTTTCCACCCTCTTCACCGGACCTTTGCTCGAGCTCGACCCGCCGCCATGGGGAAGGAGAGGACGGTGGCACTGGAACACGCGAAGAAGGCGACAGCGAAGGCGAAGGGCAAGTGGACCAACCAGGGCGGATCCTCGTCGAGATCCGGCCTGCCGGCGAGCTGGATCCAGGGCGACTGGATCCGATCGACAATCACCCAGGACGACCTCGACGACCTGGTGGAGGGGGGACTGATCCCTCACAAGTTGGCACGGCTCCTGGGGAACGAAACTGAGCCGCAGCCGAGGGAGGGTGAGTGTGTTCTCCTTGCCACCCACGTAGATCGCGGATTCTCACTGCCTTCCCATCCTTTCTTCCGGGGTTTTTTGAACTTCTTTGGGGCTCAACTCCACCATTTCACTCCAAACACCATAGTCTATCTGGCCGCTTTTGTGTCGATGTGCGAAAACTTCTTGGGTTGTCGACCGCACTGGGGCCTTTTCAAACACATCTTCACCTGCCGATTCCAGTCGGTCAAAAAGGCCAAGTCGAGTGATGAGAAGACACAAGTGATCCAGATGTGTGGGGGTCTAGGGATCCAAATGAGGAGCAAGAGTACTTTCCCAGCCATGATTCTTCCCGACTCGGTCTGGGGCTGGCAGTCAACTTGGTTCTACTTCAAAGATCATCCAACCCCGGGCCAGTTGACTGGACTTCCTCCTTTTTCTTTGGCTCGAGTGGAGAAGCCTGCCCCCCTGAAGGTAGTTCCAGAAGAGAAGGCGCAGGTCAAGGTGTTGGTCAAGCTGGTCGTCCAGCTTGTCCGCGACGGGGTGACCGGGATGGACCTGCCGGAGGTCTTTCTCGGTCGACGCATCCAACCTCTTCAGGCGCATGATCATCCGATGTGGATGTACTCTGGGCTCGAGGATTCCACTCGGATCCACCCGGAGGACGTCAGCGAGGATACCTTGGAGAAGTGGTTGATGGGGATCACCAGCAACAAAGACAACCCTCGGGGGTCTAGGAAGGTGATTCCATTCGACAACTCACACTAGCCGGAGCAGGTATAATTCTGTCTTATCAAGTATCTTTTCGATTCACCGAGTGACATCTTGTTTATGGTCGATTGAATTTCCTTTGATCGTTGTCCTTTCAGGCCCTCATCGACATGTACTCAATGCCCAACGGAGTGCAGGACCAAGAAGCCGAGGAAGAAGGGAGCGGTGGCGAGAGCGGCGAGGAGCATTCAGAGGCCGAGGAAGACGAGGAGAGCGAGGAATCGACTGATGACGAAGAAGTCGACTCGCCTCCTCGCAGGGAGAGGAGGTCCAAACATGCCCACGACCCGGCGAGCGCTCCGGACTTGGTGGCCGCGCCGACTGGTCAGTCTTCGAAGCGTCCTAGGACGTCTTCCCCGACGCCGACTGAAAAGGCTCCAAAGCAGTCCAAACTTGCGCCGCCTCCAGCGCCGAAAGCGCCGAAAGCTACCTCCTCCAAGCCGCCAAAATCTTTGCCCAGGATCAAAGTGATCGTTCCTACTATCTCGGGGTAACCATCTGACTTGTCCTTCTCGTCGACTCAATTAACCGGACGTAACCGATTGAATGCGGGTCTTTGTAGTGCTGTTACATCAGGAACCTCTTCTCTCCAATACCGTGATGAGGAAATGGAAGATGCGGTAACCTCCAACCTAGGTATAAACTCTTGCGATCTTGTTCTTGATTCTTTGGTCTATTGCGTTCGAGTGGCTCACTTGGGGTCGAATGATCTGCCTTGCAGTTCCACCCAACATCATCGATCTTCCAGATGACGATGAAGATGTGGCTCTTAAGCCCAGGAAAAGCAAGAAGGTAACAGCTGGTAGGATGTCTCGGCAAGAACCCATTACGACACCTCCCGTCTGTCATCCTGAAGACGCGGGCAGGGCTTCTGTGACCTTCGCCGCACCTTTGTCGAGTGGGCCTCCCGCACCGTCGACTGCACCTGTGATTCCTTCAGCTGTCCAACTCCACGCCACGGAGCTCCGAGCCGCCGCACCTGGGCCGTCTGCCCATTTTTTCACCAGCTACCCCGTCCCGGACAACCAGTCGAAAGCGGCTGCGGAAGCCATCCGACAAGCTGACATGATGATGGAGCGGGTGAAGACAGTGCATGAGAACAGCCAGGCTGCCTACGACGCCAGCGCTGCTCTTCGGGCCAATGTCCAGGTGAGTGAACTTTCCGACTGTTTTTGCTCTATGAGGAAATGTTACTCGAAAAATCTTCTTCTACACAATCTCCTGTTGTTTGCGTTGAATCAGAGCACCCACTGGGTGTTTTGTTGTTTTTTGTAGTTTCGTTCTTCCACTCTGTCTGGGCGAGTGGGATCTGAACCGGTGGGGGCACGCTAAGTGCACCCACTGGGTGTAGTCCCCGAGACCACGGTCGACTACTGGCAGTCGACTGGGGTCTGAGTTCTCCTTTTGTTTCCTTTGCACTCCTTACACTCGACTCAGGCGGACCGGTCGAGTAGTTTTGTTCTTCCACTCGGTCTGGGCGAGTGGATCAGAACTGGTGGGGGCACGCCAAGTGCACCCACTAGGTGTAGTCCCCGAGACCGCAGTCGACTGCTGGCAGTCGGCTGGGGTCTGAGCAGTTTTTTTTTGAGTTGAGTCTTAGTCAGCGGGGGCACGCCAAGTGCACCCGCTGGGTGTAGCCCCTGAGACCGCAGTCGATTGTGTGCAGTCGGATGAGGTCTAATCAAACTTCTTTAGACTTTATTCACTCGGAAGTAAACAACCTTTGATCTTATCGACTGATCCATCTTTTGTCTTCTGCAGAAGTCTTGCACTCTTATTTCTAAGTTTGCTGAACTTGAGGAGAAGCAGAGGCAACTCAACCTCGACTTGGAATTAGCCTAGCAGAATCTGAAGAAAGCTCAAGATGAAGCCACTGGTATGGAAGGTAACTGACTGTCGACTGACTTTCAATACATTTCTTTGATCTCTTCTTTGATTCGATTGCTTCTTTTGTAGAGAAAATGAAGTTGGCTCTGGAGAAGAAGGACACGGACCTCACCGCCACGCAAAAAGCAGCTCAAGATAAAACTGCTCTCGCAGACCAGAAGCTTGCTTCAATCGGAACGCTGGAAGAAGAGGTGACCAAACTGAAATCTTGTCTTATTGAAGCTAACCGCGAAGTGACCAGTCTGAAGAAGGACAAGGTCGCCCTAAATGAAAAGCTGGAGTCTGCGATCCGCAAGAGGAATGACACGGAAGCTTATCTGAGGACTCTTGCCAAGAAGCTTTATCTCACGCTGGAAGGTATTTCTTTTAATCCGACTATGTTGATGCTTGCGATCAGACCTTGCTCGGTTGATTGACTAATTTTTGCTGCAAAATTCTGTCAAGACTTCAACGAGGAAACTGGAAGGGTCGAGACGGGTCTGGACCCTATTCGTTCTCCAGTCTGCGATGAAACTGCAACGAACGTGCTCTGACTGGAGTCCCGTATCGCCAGCGCCATAAGCTACCTCGTGCACCTGAAGGAGGTAGTCTCCTAAATCGACTCATCGCTTTGGTCGGGGGCGACGCTTCAGAATGACCTGGAATCCTTGATGACTCGACTGAACGAGATCCCTGACCGAGTGCAAGAATGGAAGAAATCCTCCGCCCGGTGTGGTGCTGATGTGGTGCTGTCCTTGGTGCGAGTCCATTGCAAGGAAGCTCGTGAAGACAAGCTGCCTGTGATCAAAGTTGCTAAAACCAAAAAGCATGACTTCCAGTCCTTCATGGAGACTTTCATTGCTGCTGCAACTCGGATCGCTGATGGGATCGGCCTGGACTCATTTGTGGCGCCTGCCAGCCCTCCTCCGGCCGAGTGAACAAACTTATGAAACTTGAATCTGCTTTAAATTTGCCTCGGAATGCCGAGTGATTACTGTAACCGTTGAACTCCTTCGGGCTTGATGCCCGAGCACTTTTGATTTGTTGCTTGGAACTTTTAGGATTTATCTGAATTTGGTTTATCTCCGAATGTGCTTGCGTTTGCCTTCAAATGGACTTTGCTCACTGCTTGGAATAGTCTTTGTGTTGGAGACGCAACTCTGAGGGGGCAGCTCCAGTCGACCCGCGCTTCATCGTCCTCGCAGATAGGGATGGAGCAGATGCTGTGCTTGTGTTGTGGCTCCGAAGGAGAAGGTTGCAGTTGACCCGCACCTCGTCGTCCTTGTGGATAGGGATGGAGCGGACATTGTACTTGTGCCGTAGCTCCAAATGAGAAGGTTGTAGTCGACCTGCACCTCGTCATCCTTGCGGATGGGGATGGAGCGGACGTTGTACTTGTGTCGCAGCTTCGAAGGAGAAGGATGCACTCGACCTGCACCTCGTCATCCTTGCGGATGGGGATGGAGCGGACATTGTACTTGTGCCGTAGCTCCGAAGGAGAAGGTTGTAGTCGACCTGCACCTCGTCATCCTTGCGTATGGGGATGGAACGGATGTTGTACTTGTGCCGCAGCTCTGAAGGAGAAGGTCGCCGTCGACCTGCACTTCGTCATCCTTGCGGATGGGGATGGAGCGGACGTTGTAGTTGTGCCGTAGCTCCGAAGGAGAAGGTTGCAGTCGACCTGCACCTCGTCATCCTTGCGGATGGGGATGGAACGGACGTTGTACTTGTGCCGCAGCTCCGAAGGAGAAGGTTGCAGTCGACCTGCACCTCGTCATCCTTGCGGATGGGGATGGAGCGGACGTTGTAGTTGTGCCGTAGCTCCGAAGGAGAAGGTTGCAGTCGACCTGCACTTTGTCATCCTTGCGGATGGGGATGGAACGGACGTTGTACTTGTGCCGCAGCTCCAAAGGAGAAGGTTGCAGTCGACCTGCACCTTGTCGTCCCCGTGGATAGGGATATGTTTCAAACTTAGGCGAGTTATGGACTGTAGCTAAGTCTCCTAGTGAGAGAACTTAGGTGAGTGCTGGACTGCAGCTAAGCCCCCGAGTGGGAGGGTTGCTCTCCACTCGGTAGGATTTTTTCAAACTTAGGCGAGTACTGGACTGCAGCTAAGTCTCCTAGTGGGAGAACCTAGGCGAGTGCTGGACTGCAGCTAAGCCCCCGAGTGGGAGGGTTGCTCTCCACTCGGTAGGATTTTTTCAAACTTAGGCGAGTACTGGACTGCAGCTAAGTCTCCTAGTGGGAGAACTTAGGTGAGTGCTGGACTGCAGCTAAGCCCTCGAGTGGGAGGGTTGCTCTCCACTCGGTAGGATTTCTTCAAACTTAGGTGAGTACTGGACTGCGGCTAAGTCTCCTAGTGGGAGAACTTGGGCGAGTGCTGGACTGAAGCTAAGCCCCCGAGTGGGAGGGTTGCTCTCCACTCGGTAGGATTTTTTCAAACTTAGGCGAGTACTGGACTGCAGCTAAGTCTCCTAGTGGGAGAACTTAGGCGAGTGTTGGACTGCAGCTAAGCCCCTGAGTGGGAGGGTTGCTCTCCACTCGGTAGGATTTTTTCAAACTTAGGCGAGTACTGGACTGCAGCTAAGTCTCCTAGAGGGAGAACTTAGGCGAGTGCTGGACTGCAGCTAAGGCTCTGAGTGGGAGGGTTGCTCTCCACTCGGTAGGATTTTTTCAAACTTAGGCGAGTACTGGACTGCAACTAAGTCTCCTAGTGGGAGAACTTAGGCGAGTGCTAGACTGCAGCTAAGCCCCCGAGTGGGAGGGTTGCTCTCCACTCGGTAGGATTTTTTCAAACTTAGGCCAGTACTGGACTGCAGCTAAGTCTCCTAGTGGGAGAACTTAGGCGAGTGCTGGGCTGCAGCTAAGCCCCCGAGTGGGAAGGTTGCTCTCCACTCGGTAGGATTTTCTTTTGAACTTAGGCGAAACGGATTCGCGACTAAGCTACCCACTGGGGGATTTCAGAAGTAAATAAGAACACAACAATCGAATGATAGGACCATAAGCTCTTGTCTTTGATAAACAAATTACAAAGGTGTTTCATATTACATTTTATTCGAACGAGTGAATAAGTATAAAAGGGGCGGAGCAGCTCCGCGTTCCAAGCCCGTGGCTCGTCTTTCTGATGCTCAATACTGTAAAGATGGTATCCCCGTTGTGGAGAACTTTGGTGATGATGAAGGGGCCCTCCCAAGTTGGGGCAAGCTTGTGTGGTTTCTGTTGATCCACTCGAAGAACTAGGTCTCCTTGTTGAAAGGCTCGACCCCTCACATTTCTGGCGTGGAATCGACGCAAGTCTTGCTGATAGATGGTCGACTGGATCAAGGCCATCTCTCTTTCCTCCTCCAAGAGATTGACCAAATCTTGCCGGGCATGTTCTGCTTCCTCTTCGGAGAAGAGCTCGACTCGGGGTGCGTTGTGGAGCAGGTCACTTGGCAGAACAGCTTCGGCCCCGTAAACCAAGAAGAAAGGGGTTTGTCCGGTCGACCGATTAGGGGTTGTCCTCAAGCCCCACAGAACTGACAGAAGTTCATCAACCCAAGCGCCTACTGCGTGTTTGAGATCACGCATCAGTCGGGGTTTCAGTCCTTTGAGAATTAGGCCATTGGCTCTTTCTGCTTGTCCGTTCGACTGCGGGTGAGCGACAGAAGCATAGTCAACTCGAGTGCCCTGAGAGGTGCAGAAAGCTCTGAACTCGTCGGAATGAAAGTTCGATCCATTGTCCGTGATGATGCTGTGTGGGACTCCATATCTGAATGTCAATTCTCTGATAAAACTGACAGCGGTGCTAGCATCAAGGTTCTTGATAGGTTTAGCTTCGATCCATTTGGTAAACTTGTCGACTGCGACGAGCACATGAGTGAAGCCGCTCCTGCCATTTCTTAGTGGTCCAACCATATCCAGTCCCCAAACAACAAAGGGCCAGATGAGGGGGATGGTCTTCAGGGCTGACGCTGGCCTGTGAGACATGTCGGAGTAAAACTGGCAGCCTTCACATCTGTCGACTATATCTTTCGCCATTTCATTTGCTCGTGGCCAATAGAACCCAGCTCGGTATGCTTTAGCCACGATGGCCTGAGAGGACGCATGATGACCACAGTTTCCCGAGTGGATGTCATTGAGGATCATTCGACCTTCTTCTGGTGTTATGCATTTCTGACCGACTCCAGTCACGCTTTCCCTGAACAGCTGCCCTCTTATCACAGTAAAGGCCTTGGATCGACGGATGATCTATCGAGCCTCTTCTTCATCCTCCGGGAGTTCTTTCCTGAGGATGTACGCAATGTAGGGCACCGTCCAGTCGGGAGTAATGGCCAGAACCTCCATGATCAGGTCGACCACGGCTGGGACCTCGACTTCAGTTGGATCTGTGGCGCTCTTAGGTTGCGGGGGCTCTTCAGTAAAAGGATCTTCCTGAACTGTCGGCGAGTGAAGATGCTCCAAAAACACATTGCTGGAAATGGCTTCTCTCTTGGAACCTATCTTTGCCAAATCGCCGGCTGCTTGATTTTTCAGTCGGGGTAGGTGGTGGAGTTCTAACCCCTCAAACTTCTCCTCAAGCTTCCTCACCGCGTTGCAGTAACCAGTCATGGTTGGGCTTCTGACGTCCCACTCCTTCATCACTTGATTAACTACTAAATCGGAGTCGCCATAGACCATCAGGCGACGGACGCCGAGTGAGATGGCCATGCGCAACCCATACAAGAGCGCTTCATATTCTGCTTCATTATTGGAAGAATCAAAGTGAATCTGGAGGACATATCCGAGCCACCTCTTCACCAATTGCCTTTCTTTTCTGGACGGCGGACCGTCGAAGATGCTCTTTAACTGGTTTCACCTTCGGGTCGACTCGCAAATGATGCTCAGCCAGTCCCCTGGGAACACCCAGCATGTCAGAAGGCTTCCATGCAAAGATGTCCCAGTTCCCACGGAGGAACTGGATGAGCGCTTCTTCCTATTTGGAGTCGAGTGAGGTTGAAATGTGAGTCGGAGCAACATTGGGATCTGTCGAGTGAATGTGAATCAACTTTTTTTCACCAGACGACTAGAATGCTGAATCTGTGGCTGGCTTCTTGGCTTGCAGCAAGTCACTCGGATCTGTATTTTTCTGGTACTCTTGCAATTCTACCACGGCCATCTGAGCATCGGCGGTCTTTGAGCCCTTCTGGAAGCACTGTTCTGCCTTCTTCTGGTTACCAGAGATAGTGATCACTCCCCTGGGACCAGGCATCTTCAGTTTGAGGTACACGTAACATGGTCGAGCCATAAACCATGCGTAAGCTGGCCTGCCCAGAATTGCATGATAAGCACTCTAGAAATCTACAACTTCAAATGTCAACTTTTCTTTGCGGTAATTTTTGGAATCACCGAAAACCACGTCGAGTGCAATCTGACCGAGGGATGCAGCCTTCTTGCCTGGAATGACCCCATGGAAACTCATATGGCTTTCACTGAGTCTGGACATCGGAATGCCCATTCCTTTCAACGTTTCTGCATACAGTATGTTCAGACCGCTGCCACCGTCCATCAGGACCTTTGTCAGTCGAGTGCCTTCGACCACCGGGTCGACCACCAGTGCTTGCCTCCCAGGGGTGGCGATGTGCGCTGGATGATCAGACTGGTCGAATGTAATGGCAGTCTGCGACCACTTCAAGTAACTGGGTGTCGCCGGAGCGACCATGTTCACTTCCCTGTTGATGACTTTCAATCGACTTTTGCTCTCAACATCGGCAAAAATCATCAGAGTGGAATTCACGTGGGGATAACCATCATCATCCCCACCCTCATCCTCAGCCTTGCCTGCTTCCTTCTCCTTTTCCTTGGGTTGTTTCTCTCGGAACTGCTGAATTAGGAGGCGACACTGCCGAGTGGTGTGCTTTGGGTAAATGAAGTTGCCTTCTTCATCTTTTTTGGTGTGGATATGGCACGGCAAATCCAACACGTCATTCCCATCTTGATCTTTTACTTTCTTGGGGTTCCATGGCCCTTTGGGCTTCCCCTTGAACTTTCCTTGAACCACAGCCAAGGCTTCACCCGGAGCAGCTGGCTCGGCCTTGCGCTTCTGTTTCCGACTAGAGTTTCCTCCTCCGGCTTCGTGGGCGACTGCTTTGTGCTTGCCGCTCGGAGTCGCTCTTCTTCTTCACCATTGGCATACTTGGTGGCAATTTCCATCATCCGAGCCAGAGTCATATTTCCTGTCTGGCCGAATTTCATATTCAACTCCCTATACCTGACGCCTTCCTTAAAGGCACAAATTGCCTGATGATCTGACACATCTTCCACCGTGTGGTGTAGGGTGATCCATCTCTGGATATAATCCCTCAAAGTTTCACTCGGCTTCTGAACACAACACTGCAACTCTGTCAAACCTGCCGGTCATTTTCAAGTGCCCTCGAATGTTCTGACAAACACTCGGGCAAGATCTTCCCAAGTATAGATGCTGCCAGACGCTAACTGCTTCAGCCATGCTCTAGCTGAGCCCTCCAACATCAGAGGGAGGTGTTTCATGGCCACTTCATCATTGCCGCCACCAATCTGGACAGCCACTCGGTAGTCTTCTAGCCAAGTGTCAGGCTTGGACTCTCAAGTGAACTTACTAACTCCAGACGCCAACCTGAAGTTTGGGGGAATCACCGCAACTCTGATAGCTCTGCTGAAGCACTCTGGACCAGAGACATGCACCCTATTGCTGGTTTGTGGACCTCCATCATGGCCCTCTCAGTGAGCTCTGTTTCTGTCGACCAAGCCCTGCACGAGAATAGATCTCGCATCAAAGCCTGGCTCCCTGGGGTCGATTGGAATACCTCGCCCAACACTGTGAGGGCGTCTATCTTCATGCTGCCGAGGCACGTACGACCCGCTCCTCGGGGGAGGCGTGGGCACTCGACGGTGATCATCACGATCAACTCGGCGATCATACTGCTCTCGGTTTCTGTACTGATCTCGTCGATCCCCATGTCCCTCACGCCTCGGAGGCGATCTTGGTCTATGGGCCGTCTGAACTGTGTCTGCCATCACGGATCTGCTGTGAATCCTATCCCGCGACTGAGATACAACTGTATTATGCTCTCCCGCCGCCCGGAGCAAGGCTCGGATCTGCACCAAACCTCGACCAGCTTCTGACTGGGAGGGCTGGATCGACTCCGCTATCCGGGCAGCAGCAGCTAGATTCTGGATCGGGGTTCGGTATACCTGAGTCGGTGGAGGAAAAAGCTGGCGTCAACTGGATTCGGGAGCGCGCTGCCGAGCGCGATCGTCGAGTGCGCGCTGGAGGTCCTCCAGTAGAGTGCGCTCAGCCAGGTTGGCCAAGCGCGCCTACTCCAAGGCCTGGGCCTCAGGGGTTTCTCCAACTATAGGAGTATGCAATGCATCCATGTTCCGGCGGCGAAGTTCCTCCCTATGCTGCGAGGAGAGGGGTTCTGGGCGGTACTCGTCGTGAATGCGCGACGGATCGTTGTTCTCGTCACCTCCGTCTTCACGGTTGAATCCAGGAGGGTTGCGTGGTCCATTGACCATCAGAACTTCGGCCGCTGGGTCGCTGCTGTCGCACTCAGATGCGGTCTCTACGGAGCCAGTCGACAGATCGAACAGGCCGTAGAGAGTTTCGTCGGGCTCGATCGCCGTGACTTGAGGGGTGGCCGACTGGCGGGCCACCGCATGCCTCACCCACCGGTGAAGCCTCGACTGACCGGAGTGTTTGCTCCAGCGAGCCACAGGGAGGGGGAAAGCTGATGGAGTCGACTGGTACTGGGTCGATGGTTGCCGCAGGAGGACGCCGCGGACGCACGCGCGAAAGTGCGTCGCCCCGCGGGCGGGGAGCGCGTCGGCGTCGAGTGGAGCCTCCTGAAGCCAAGCGGAGTCGTCGGCGACAAACACGAGCGCGCCGAGACGTATCTCGCGGCCCTCAACCAAACCTCCGCCTGGAACCATGATGAAGGGGATCGGAAAAATCGCAACTTCTCCAACAAGTCGCTAAGGCACCTGCCCCACGATGGGCGCCAACTATCGTGGTTCTAAGACTGACAGTAAAGTAGGGGGGTGAGAAGTAGAGGCAAGATCCTAGCTATGTAGGAGTTGTACACACGAGTTTTACGAGTTCAGGCCCTTCTCGGAGGAAGTAACAGCCCTACGTCTCAGAGCCCTCAGGCGGTCGACTGGATATATGTGTGTGAATTACAGAAAGTGCGAACCCTTGTCCCAGAGGAGGGGGGTGGCTTATATAGAGTGCGCCAGGACCCCAGCTCCCCTCCATTACATAGGGTTCAATGTTCATAAAGGTGGGGCGTTACTGGTAACGTCTACAATAAAGTGCTATAAATGCCCATAAAGCTATGGTTTAAGTCAGGACCGTTGCAGAGTGGAGAGTTTCTCATCTTCTGATGGTCGAGTGTCTAGGTGGTCGAGTGAGCACCTCTTCACGGTCGAGTGGATGATGTTTTCTCTTCGACTGCTTCTGATTCTTTGTAGAGCTGTCCTTGGGGAGGGTATGTTGGACAGATCCATGACCCTACCCTAGGTACATAGCTTCATCAGGCTGCACTTTCATCAGCTTGGGAATGCTCGGTGGTTGAAGACACACTGCAAATATACGGCTTATCGGACACCATTTTCAAATCCTGTCACAGTTCTTCCCTTACCGAGGACGCTTGAGACGCTGCCTCTTATCGAGCCCGGCGAGCTACTTGATCTTGGTGGCATCAGCCTCTTGGGGGGTCTTCAGCGCGTCGCGCTCTGCGACGCACATTGACATATCCTTCTCGACCTTGGCCACCCTCTGTTGGATGGCCTCGCATATCTCCTTCTTCTTACAGAGTAGGTCGGCATCCTCCCGTGCCTTCTTCCTCAGTTGGTTGGCCTCGGCACGAGCCTTGTCAAGCTCGGCTTGGAGGTTGGCCACACGTTGATCCACGTCTGCACAGAATAAGCATGGAACATGGGATTAGTATATGAATAATTGCGATGAAGTGCATGGATGATGGAATTCAGTTCCTTACCACTAATGATTGATATTTTTACAGTCATTCACCTTTGTTTAAACTAAGAAATTTCATTTAAAAAGAGATGATCATTCCGATATTGCTACTAATGACTAATGAGTACAAAGGATTCCACAAGTCCTCTCTTTGATCTGTTTCTGCGGGAAATGGGCTAAAAAGGGAAGAGATCATGTGTGAAAATGGAAAGGAAGGAGAATGGAGGAAGAAGGAATCAATAGGAGGCGTTTCTGTAGAAAACAAGGCAAAATACTGGTACACGCGCCCGTATGTCATGGAAACCGAGGTGGGTCATCCACCTGAACAACTTTTATAAAGGGTACCTGTAAGTGCATCTAGTGCCACCCCTAGTTGGTTTTGGAGTATTGACGACAAACCTAGTTGAGGGACTAATGTGTTTGTGAGAATTGCAGGAAAACACAGGTAGAAGTCCCTCATTGATTCGGTTTCACTACCAGAGATGACCCCTAAAAATGTACGAAGACATTGAAGACAATGGTGGTTTATGAAGATACTCATATTGAAGACAATGACATGAGAAGACTCCCTATGAAGCTTGTGGAACTCGAAGACCTAGATCCTTCGTAGTTTTATTTCATTCATGTTGTGTCATAGGAACCACCGTACTGTTAAGTGGGGTCGAAAAGAACCAGTCAGAATGACTGAAGTGATGCCAAATTCAAATCCTATGTCTTCGAGCGAAGACTTTGAGAGAAAATCTTGTCCAGAGTCAGACAAGTCAGCTTTACTTGTAGCCCAAGTAAAGTTGCCGTGTGAGTTCAAAATTCGACCGTTGGTACACGTGTCAGTTCCTTAGTGACCCAGGGTCATTTCGGACAGATCAGGTCGGGTTGCCAAGTGGCTATAAATAGTCCACCCCCCACAACCTTAAACGGTTGGCTGCTCAGATTTCAGTGCACGGCTTTTGTCGTTTGAGAGCAACCCACCTCGAAGCCTTTGAAAGAAAAATTCCCAGTGAGGAGAAAAGCCCTAACCACCCAGAGCCAGAGTAAATTGGGCATCACTTAAGTCTTCGTGTCTGTGAGATCTGAAGACTTATTACACTTGAGGACTGTGCATCCTCCAGACGGTTAGGCGTCGCGTTCAGAGCATCCAAGAGAAATTGTGGATTGCCAGTGAATGAAGTCTATGAAGGTTTGGGAGTCTACCTTGAAGACTTACCAGAGTGATTGGGCGAGGACTAAGTGACCTTAGCTCAAGGAGAATACGGTGAGGACTTGGTGTCCTGAACTGTGTGTTCAGGACTGGGTGTCCGGGACTGTGTGTCCTAAGGTTTAAATACCTAGCCGCTCCAACCAGACGTACAGTTGTCACAGCAACTGGAACTGGTCCAACATATCATTGTGTACTTCGTTCCTGAATCACATGCTACTCTCCCCATTAGTCCTAATCTGGATCTAAGTTTTCATAACCCACTGGTTCGTCAAATGTTTATGCTTCACAACACTCTTCGTGAAGCCTATCCCCCTAACTGCACTGTAGGGTACGATACCAGCGACTTCAAAGTCTTCAGAATGGATTATTGACAGTGGGTGTACAAATCACATGACTGGCAGAAGAAGCCTTCTTATGGACTCAACTTTACGTCCATCCGACAAGAGCCACATTACATTCGTTGACACTGGTAAAAGTAAGGTATTGGGTCTAGGTAGAGTTGCAATCTCAAAGGATCAACACATGGATAAAGTCATGCTTGTTGAATCCCTTGGCTTCAACTTAATGTCTGTCTCAATGCTTTGCGATTTAAATATGATTGTAATGTTCGGCAAATATCGCTGCCTAGTGCTAATGGAATCTGACAAATCTCTAGTGTTTGAAGGGTATAGGAAAGGTGATTTGTATGTGGTAGATTTCTCAGCAGGACCACAACTTGCAGTACGTCTTCTTGCAAAAGCTTCAGAATGTTGGCTTTGGCATCGAAGGCTTGGGCATGCTGGCATGAGGAACCTCCACACCCTTGCGAAGAAAAAGCACGTCATAGGCATCGAAGGCGTCAAGTTCAAGAAAGATCACTTATGCGGTGCCTGTGAAGCAGGGAAGATGACAAGGGCAAAACATCCTTCGAAGACAATCATGACCACTACTCAACCCTTCGAACTGCTTCACATGGATCTTTTCGGTCCCACTCACTACTCAACTTTTACTACTTCTGCATGCCTCTATGGCTTCGTAATTGTTGATGATTATTCTAGATATACTTGGGTGCACATAATCCTTTACAAGACTGAAGTGCAGGATGTCTTCAGACGCTTTGCAAATCGAGCTATGAACAATTTTGGCGCCAAGATAAAGCACATCAGAAGTGACAATGGCACTGAATTCAAGAACACTGGCCTTGACACATATCTGGATACCTTGGGCATCACACATGAATTCTCAGCTCCATACACGCCACAGCAGAATGGCGTCGTCGAACGCAAGAATAGAACACTCATTGAGATGGCCAGAACAATGCTAGATGAATACAAGACTCCAAGAAAATTCTGGACTGAAGCCATTGATACTGCATGCCACACAATCAATCGTGTTTATCTTCACAAGCTTCTGAACAAGACATTCTATGAACTCCTAACTGGCAAGAAGCCAAATGTCTGTTATTTCAGAGTATTTGGCGCAAAATGCTGGATCAAGGACCCACACCACACCTCAAAGTTTGCACCAAAAGCACATGAAGGCTTCATGCTTGGATATGGAAAGGATTCGCACTCCTACAGAGTCTTCAATCTCTTCCACTACAAAGTGGTTGAAACAGTGGATGTGCGATTTGATACAACCAATGGATCACAAAGAGAGCAATTGCCAAATGTGCTAGATGAAGTTCCAGCAAATGAATCAATCAAGTTTATGGGAACTGGAGAAATTGTACCTTCTGAAGCTCAACCTGAAGAAGAACTTATCATCTCAGCACCTGATCCACATGAAGACAATGCTCAGCCTGAAGATATACCTTCAAATGACCGCATAGATCAGCAAGAGCAAAGTCTTCGCCCCACACACCCTCGTGTTGCAAATGAAGTACAAATTGACAAAATACTGGACAGCATCAATGCACCTGGTCCACTCACTCGTTCAAGGGCAACTCAGGTAACAAACTTCTGTGGGCATTTTGCATTCGTCTCAATATCAGAACCCAAGAAAGTTGAAGAAGCCTTCATGGAACCTGAATGGATTCAAGCTATGCAAGAAGAGCTTCAACAGTTTGAGCTGAATAATGTATGGGAACTGGTTAAGTGTCCTGATCCACGGAAGCACAACATAATAGGCACCAAATGGATATACCGCAACAAGCAAGATGAGCATGGTCAAGTTGTCAGAAACAAAGCTCGTCTAGTTGCTCAAGGATATACTCAAGTGGAAGGCATTGACTTCGATGAAACATTTGCTCCTGTGGCTAGGCTTGAAGCCATACGCATACTGCTGGCCTATGCAAATCATCATAACATACTTCTATATCAAATGGATGTGAAAAGTGCCTTTCTCAATGGCAAGATTGAAGAAGTGTATGTTGCACAACCACCTGGCTTTGAAAATCCAAAACATCCTGATATGGTATACAAGCTCAACAAGGCACTGTATGGCCTCAAACAAGCCCCCAGGGCCTGGTATGATACACTCAAGTACTTTCTAAAAAGCAAAGGCTTCATACCTGGTTCCCTGGATCCCACTCTTTTCACGAAGACATATGATGGTGAACTGTTTGTGTGCCAAATATATGTGGATGACATTATCTTCGGCTGCACCAATCAGAAGTATAGTGAAGAGTTTGGATATATGATGCAAGAGCAATATCAGATGTCCATGATGGGGGAGCTGAAGTTCTTCCTCGGTCTTCAAATACGGCAACAACGCAACGGCATCTTCATATCTCAAGAGAAATATCTTAAAGAGTGCCCGAAGAAGTTCGGTATGCAAGACTGCAAAGGCTTCACAACACCAATGCCAGCCAAACATCATCTGGGTCCTGACGACAATGGTAAAGAGTTCGATCAAAAGGTATACCGCTCCATGATTGGTTCTTTGCTTTATTTATGTGCATCTAGGCCAGATATCATGCTTAGTGTTTGCATGTGTGCTCGATTTCAAGCGACACCAAAGGAGTCGCATCACTTAGCTGTGAAGCGAATTCTTCGATATTTGGCTCACACCCCAACTCTAGGATTATGGTATCCAAAGGGCTCAGAGTTTGATCTGGTTGGACTTTCGGATGCTGATTATGCTGGTGACAAAGTTGATCGCAAATCTACATCAGGCACGTGTCATTTTCTGGGACGATCACTTGTATGTTGGTCTTCAAAGAAGCAGAACTGTGTATCTCTCTCCACTGCTGAATCTGAATACATTGCTGCTGGATCTTGCTGCGCTCAGCTTCTGTGGATGAAGCAAACACTCAAGGATTATGGCATTCATCTGAAGCAAGTGCCACTTTACTGCGACAACGAAAGCACCATCAAGATTGCCAACAACCCAGTTCAGCACTCGAAGACAAAGCACATTGAAATTCGTCATCACTTTCTCAGAGATCATGTTGTGAAGGAAGACATTGATATCATACACGTCAACACTGAAGAGCAATTGGCAGATATCTTCACAAAGCCCTTGGATGAGAAGAGATTTTGCAAGTTACGGTGTGAGCTAAATATCTTGGAATCCTCAAATGTCCTGTGATCAGGCACACATCCTAACACTTATGCATATTGATGACTTAGATGTGCAACACACGAAGTAGCGTATATCTTCAATCAATGAAGACATACATTCTAAGTGTGAATACATTAATGTGGAATTTGACTTCGGAGCGCCACGATAATTGTGCGCCGTGTCTGGGTCTAATACTTCCTATACGGTGGGTAACGCCACCACCAAACGTTCCATTTTGAAGTGTTTCTCTCATGGCGTCACCTCTCAATGTCTTCACAATTGGTTTGGCTTCATTCTCTGTATGTCTTCATGATTATCTTCACTGCGTTGACTATATGGATATATATGTACTGATGTTCTGTCCTCTACAGCATTCACTTATAGCTATGTCTTCTTGGTTGAATCTTTTGAACTAAGTGAATGTGATCGGGCCCTAACCTCTCTATGCTTTCTATCTCAAACTCTATCTCTCCAAGTCATATGCATTCTGTTGAAACTGTCGAATGTCTTCACTGTGTCCTTGTCAGCCGAAGACATTGAGACAACCATAAAAGTCAGTTTTAATGCTCATTCCTCCACATAAGATCCGGAGAAGCAGGAACGACCGCCCGATAATTTAGGCGTGCGTGGGACGTGGAACAAATCCCAATCGTCCTCTAACTGGCCACGCATGCCTCAAATGCGAACCGCCAGGGGTACCTGCGTAATAGCGCAGTGCCGCCTCTATCCCTATAAATATACGATTCACTGCGGTCATTATCTCCTTCTTCCACCCTCGCACGAACCCTAGCGCCACCGCTAGCACTCGACGACGCCGGCGACGAAGCGCTTCACTGCCGCAACCTCTCCGACGCCGTTTTCACGCCGACAGCGGACATCACTTTCTCCGCCGTCGCCGTAGGTGTCTTCCGTCGCCAAGTTAGGGCACGGAGGATCGAACTGCTCGGCCTCAACTCTCACTTCGTCTAGCGGTTCCAAGTGTGGTAAATAAAACCTCTTTTTACAGCTTCTTTTGATCCTACAGTTCAGTTACTTTCTGCCATAAGAAGTTTCTCTTCACACCAGTTAAATCTCTCGCTGCATCTCATAACATGCCTAGTATATTCACTTGTGATTCATAAAGTAGTTAGATTCCTCACTTGTACTGATCTATGGGTTCGTACAAATCTGGAACCAACTTCTTATCTATAAGTGAATGTCTTCGCATAATGAGGTCAATGTCTTCTAAACCGATTTATCTTCAAAATCTTCTGAGAATGCATATGACCTCTTCCCCTTCCCTCGCACCTTAATGCTGTCACAGGTACATGTCCATGGGAGAATCCTTTGGTTCTCATAGTCTGCATTCATTTGCAGAGTACTTGCAGCATCACATCAACTCGCCTGAAGCCAGTTCTTGCAAAAGGAAGCCTTTGAAGCCTTTGAACATCTTGAAGCCTTCCAAGTTATTCATGGCTTCAGAAACAGCAGCAAGGAAGGGAGGCAGACAGCGACGTGGTGAAACGTCCAAAGATCTGCCTGATGAATTGGCAGAAATGTACAAAACTGATCCTGAAGAAAGCTATGGTCAGCGCAAGACACGAATCCAATGGATTCGAAGATATTGGGCAGAGCAATGGTTCCACTACCGCTTCGTCACTCAGGAATATGCGAAGAAGTGCGCCATCAAGAGACCTTGGGGAGATGTATTATACAAAAATCTCGTACCCAGGTCCAGAGACGAAGCCATTGCTCAAGGCTTCTATCCATGCATGGTGAGAGGACCACAGCCGGCTGAGGCACATCCGTCATCACTTCTCTGGTGTCGCGATGATAATCTCTTCAAGCGCAACTTTCAGTTTGCACAACAGTCAGCAAAGATAAACAAGAAGAAATTTGGGCTTGACTTCAACCCTGGTCCCTCTTCACCAAGGGCAGATGGCACACGCAACGCCGATCCCAATATCATCGGGCCGTAAGCCAATCTTGCAGGCCTCATCACTCGCATCCTAGTCCAAGGGACTGCTGTGAATGACCCTCCAGCAGATACTGAGTCAGATGACGCCCCTGCTGCTCCGAAGCCAAAGCAGAAGAAGCCAAAAGCTCCAAAAGCTTCAAAGCCAGCCATTTCTCCCAAGATCGCAAGAGTGAAGCCTTTAGCAACTGCACCTCCTGAAGCCAGTGTGCAGTCAGAAGGCTTATCACGAGTGTCCAAGCCCCAAGAAGCCAAGAAGCCTCAGCCACACACAGGCAAAGAGCTCACAGCTGCTGACATTCTGCGCTGCGAAGCCATTGATCTCTCAAGCGATGAAGATCTTGGAGATGATGCTCTTGAGCAGCTCATCAAGAGCAAGGAGGAGGCTGAAATCTTCAACAATCTGCCTCTGTTTGATGTCGCCATCATCCACAACTTCATCGATGAATGGTTTGACACACCAGACATAAGCTTCAATGATCTGCAGCTACCCATAGGCCTCAGCGTTGCCTTTCAAGGTGCAATTGCTTCAGAACTTGCAATAGCCCAGCGCATTGTAGAACTGAAGCAGAAAATTGATTATGAAAAAGCTCAGTTCAAGAAGCACGTGTCCAAGCTCAGTGTGCAAGAAGTGAAAAACTTCAAAACCATGTTGCATGAGCTGAAAGAGAGCTTCCTGAAGACGCGTGCTGAAGCTCAAGGCTCGCGAGAACGCATGAAGACTTTGGCTGATCACTGCGTGCAGGCCTACAATGAGGCAGAAAAGCGCAAGGCGCTTGGACGTCCCGGCATTGACCCCAGGATGGCCGCGAAGAAGAAAAAGAAGGCGGCTGTGCCCGAACCTGAAGCACCAAGGTCAGAACCTGATGCTCCGATTGTCTTCCCCGCTGCAACGACTGGCTCGAAGCCAAAGAGTCGATCAACTGCCTCACAACACAAGAAGACACGGACTGCAGAGGCTAAAGCTAAGAAGAGAAAACATTCTGAAGCCTCTCCTTCTGAACCCATCATCAAGAAGCGCAAGACCAAGAAATCTCGGGCTGCTCCCACAGAGCCCCTGATAGTTGAACCACTCTGCGTCCGCTATCCTGACGCAGATCGTCAGTTGACTGTGCATGAGCCTGCTTACATAGAGGCTCCGCACGCTAAAGACATTCCAGCAGCCAACCCCAATGCTGCTGAAGACATTGGTCCCCAAGACAATGTGCAAGGTGATGCAGCCCTTCCTCAGCTTGAGTCAAGCAAACAGATCAGTATTGGTCGTCCATTGACGCCAATCACACAAGATGAGTCGTGGGCAGATCGCCCACAGGAGGAAGATGAGCCCCATCCCACTGCAACTCCACCAGCGCCTACACTCCATAGGCTTCGCAAAGGGCCAAGGGCTCAGGCTGCTGAAGACATTCCGGCTGCATCAGCCGAAGAGCAAGCAGAAATACCACAAGCTCCAACTCCCCCGCACCAACAAGAAGCAGTTCTCAAGGAGAACGTGCCTGAAGCTGAAAATGTTGAGGCTGCCACAAACAACGCCGAAGCAAATGTGGAGCCCTCCCCAACAACAGCTTCAGAAGACACCGAAGCTACTGCTCCTGAACATTCTGTGCCTGAGTCTGCAGCCGGACCACAATTCAACTATCATATTGCGCACAGGCCCCAGGTCCAGAAGCCGATCCCACGACTACCAAGGTTCCCAGGTCCTGCATCAGCTCCTGGTTCCTTCAACATCAACGGCTTCAGGGCAGATAACACGTTTTTTGACCGCTCCAAGAACCCTTATTCAAGGGAACGGATTGTATCAGATAGGTTCTGGAGCCATCAACAGCGCAGCTATTATTCATGCATCCTTTACAACCAAGGCCGCATCTTTCCTCACAAGCGCCTTGAGGTTGAAGCTGTTGCTGGTCTGCCTGGTCTGGAAGAAGCACTGGATTGCTTCAAGCAAGTGGGTTTGCTGCCATTTATCACTGACGAAGAGCACTGGAACGAAGAGCTTCTGCTCCAGTTCTACGCCACTTTGCATATCAAAGGCCATAACCGAGATCCGAAGACATGGATTCTGGAGTGGATGACAGGCAGTATCCATCATGAAGCCAATGCTTTCGACCTAATTGAGCTTACCGGCCTTCCCACTCCTGGCGAATTCTTTGAAGAAGGGTGCCAACTACATGCTGAAGCAATTGAGAGCATATTTCAGCGTCCTGAGCCAGATATGAGTCAGATGCTCTCAATGATGAAGCCATTTCCTCCAAATGCACCCTATCCAACTAGGTTCTTCGTTGAAGACTTAGAGTACCTGCCCAGAACAATATATCATATCATAAGGCGGACTCTATGGCCTGTCAAGGGACACTCTCGATATGCAACGATTGATGGTGCAATGAAGACTCTCATCTTCTGCATTCTTCACGGCAAATGCTTCAATGCACAGGATCTCTTCATCCGTCAATTTGCAGCATCTGCTTCAGAACTGTTTGGATTAAAGTTTTATGCTCCTTGGGTTATGAGGCTGATCAAGCTTCACTCTGCAATATCCTATCAACCCTCAGCCCGCAATCATAGAATATTTTTGCCAGATGTGGACACATCTGCTGAAGCAATCTATCCAGAGCCGGCCAAGCAACCACTAAGTCTTCAGAATGCAGAACACCAGAGCTTCACTCAAAATATTGAAGGTGTTGAAGCTCTCTCCTGAGTGTATCCAATGGCTGGCACCACACGTGCCCCTGCATCAACTGAAGCCACCAACAGCACAGCTGCAAAGAGACCCAAGAAGCGCGCTCGTGCACTCAATGACAGAGAGCTTCTTGTGGCTCTTCACCAAAAGCAAGATAGGCATCACGACTGGCTCAAGAGGCAGATGAGAAGCATCATGCAAGACGTCAATCGCATCAGAAACATGGCAACAAAGAATGCATTTGTCACACACGAGACCTGTCGCCGCACTTGGAAGGGCCTCACCATGATGTGCCCTGAAGCTGAACTGCATGAGGATGGCTTCACAGAGCACTTCAAATTTGACTCCACGCCTCCAAGAAGAGCGGTGATGCGCAGCACACCATCACTTGAAGAGTCAGTGTTCTCTTCTTCTGCTGCCACCGTGTCTGCCCGGATTATTGAAGAAGAAGACGACGCGACATCATCTCCACCTGCTTCAACGCGCGTCGAATCTGCACCAAGCTCGTCTGCACCGCCGCCAAACAACTCCACCGACCCTGCTGCGCCTGGGAACGCGTAGAAACCTCTATGTCTTCAAACCTTTTTGGTTATCACTGACAAAAGGGGGAGAAGCATATGATGGTAATAGTCTTCAACTGGGTCACTATGGGCGGGTGCCTTCATATATTTGCTACATTTTGCTTCGTGCTTACAACTCCCGTTTTTTTTGCTACATTTGCTTCATTGAGTTGTAACACTTAGCCTTGATGGTCGTCTGCTACCTGTTTGTCACTCCGTGTTGCGAAGATAAATTCCGCACTCATCTCATTCTGCAGACGTCCATTTTCCATTATGCATGTCATTATCTTCATATACTTTCACATGCATAGTGGATTGTCATAAGTTGAAGTGGATCTCCATAAGTACAACCTGCCATGTGCATTTGCATTCAAGAAGCAAATTACTTATATGCACATCTTCAGGGGGAGCCCTTGCAACTTATGAAGACAAATCTTTTACAATTTCGCAAATTATGTTTCCCGTTGAAAACTTCAACTAGTTTGTCATCAATCACCAAAAAGGGGGAGATTGTAAGTGCATCTAGTGCCACCCCTAGTTGGTTTTGGAGTATTGACGACAAACCTAGTTGAGGGACTAATGTGTTTGTGAGAATTGCAGGAAAACACAGGTAGAAGTCCCTCATTGATTCGGTTTCACTACCAGAGATGACCCCTAAAAATGTACGAAGACATTGAAGACAATGGTGGTTTATGAAGATATTCATATTGAAGACAATGACATGAGAAGACTCCCTATGAAGCTTGTGGAACTCGAAGACCTAGATCCTTCGTAGTTTTATTTCATTCATGTTGTGTCATAGGAACCACCGTACTGTTAAGTGGGGTCGAAGAGAACCAGTCAGAATGACTGAAGTGATGCCAAATTCAAATCCTATGTCTTCGAGCGAAGACTTTGAGAGAAAATCTTGTCCAGAGTCAGACAAGTCAGCTTTACTTGTAGCCCAAGTAAAGTTGCCGTGTGAGTTCAAAATTCGACCGTTGGTACACGTGTCAGTTCCTTAGTGACCCAGGGTCATTTCGGACAGATCAGGTCGGGTTGCCAAGTGGCTATAAATAGTCCACCCCCCACAACCTTAAACGGTTGGCTGCTATTTCAGTGCATGGCTTTTGTCGTTTGAGAGCAACCCACCTCGAAGCCTTTGAAAGAAAAATTCCCAGTGAGGAGAAAATCCCTAACCACCCAGAGCCAGAGTAAATTGGGCATCACTTAAGTCTTCGTGTCTGTGAGATCTGAAGACTTATTACACTTGAGGACTGTGCATCCTCCAGATGGTTAGGCGTCGCGTTCAGAGCATCCAAGAGAAATTGTGGATTGACAGTGAATGAAGTCTATGAAGGTTTGGGAGTCTACCTTGAAGACTTACCAGAGTGATTGGGCGAGGACTAAGTGACCTTAGCTCAAGGAGAATACGGTGAGGACTTGGTGTCCTGAACTGTGTGTTCAGGACTGGGTGTCCGGGACTGTGTGTCCTAAGGTTTAAATACCTAGCCGCTCCAACCAGACGTACAGTTGTCACAGCAACTGGAACTGGTCCAACATATCATTGTCTTCAACGAGTCACTGGTTTCATCTTCACTTCCTTTTTCTTACTATTACACATTGTGAAGCCATTGCATGCTTGTTTTATCTTTTGTCTTCACAACATGAATGTATGATCTGTTTGGCTTCATAACTTCTTCCTACCTGATCCTTATTACACTGAAGCTGGTTGTAATTGCGCTTTCACTCTATTGAATACATGACCACGGCTGGCCTAGTGTAATCTATCTTCCGCTGCATAGTGATAGGCATAATCTTCACTGTTTGTCTTCATAACTCTCATGTTTTGAAGACTTTCATAAAAATCGCCTATTCACCCCCCCTCTAGTCGATATAACGCACTTTCAGTACCCCCCTCGAAATGTCAAAAGGGAGGCCAGAATAGAGCATTGACAACAGACACATCATCATCTTCATCTTCATCCACAAACCCTTGTCGCCGGCATCTCCATCTCCATAGCCACGATCACCACCATAGTGCTTCCTCATCTAGTTCATACTTGCAATCGTGCATCGCACAAGGTATCCATTGTAAGACATATTTGCAATCAATTCATTGTAAGACATATTTGCAATCAATTAATCTTTAGGATGTGTTCTTCAATGTTCCTTCTCGCGAGCTAATCTCCATGTGTGAGTAGTTCGGTAAGGTATGGGTTGAGGCACGAGCCTTCCAACCCTCTGTATTTGTTGTGGGGATCACTGAAAGGGCTTTGAATTAACATCCCACATGTGTAAAACAATTATTCTATAGATGTCTCTTCATTTGTCTGCGATCTTCATCCTTACTGGTACCCAGGATCATGGAGATCGAGCACCGGCGAGGCTAGAAGCAAGGATACCATGAAGTATTATACTGAACACCGGTTACGATAAGGTTTAGTAGGGTAACCTGGATCATATCCTCGTGGATACATGAGGTGTAGTCATTGAATGCCCCAAGCTCATGTCTGATTTCATTATCTTAATTATTCAGTGAACCTCGTGATACGTCTCCAACGTATCTATAATTTTTTATTGTTCCATGCTATATTATATTCTGTTTTGGACATTATTGGGCTTTATTATACACTTTATATTATTTTTGGGACTAACCTATTAACCGGAGGCCCAGCCCAGAATTGCTGTTTTTTGCCTATTTCAGAGTTTCGCAGAAAAAGAATATCAAACGGAGGAATGAAACCTTCAGGAACATGATTTTTGGAATGAACGTGATCCAGAGGACTTGGACCCTACGTCAAGAAAGCTACCAGGAAGGCACGAGGTAGGGGGGGCGCCTACCCACCCAGGCGCGCCCTCCACCCTCGCGGGGCCCATGTTGCTCCACCGACATACTTCTTCCTCCTATATATACCTATGTACCCCGAAACTACCAGATACGGAGCCAAAACCCTAATTCCACCGCCGCAACCTTCTCAAAATTACTATCACCAAAAAAGAGAGAATGGACAATGCTACTATCCTTTGCCACACTTGTGCTTCAAAGTAGCACCATAATCATCATGATAGAGAGTCTTTTGTTTTGTCACTTTCATATACTAGTGGGAATTTTTCATTATAGAACTTGGCTTGGATATTCCAACAATGGGCCTCCTCAAGTGCCCTAGGTCTTCGTGAGCAAGCAAGTTGGATGCACACCCACTTAGTTTCTTTTGTTGAGCTTTCATACATTTATAGCTCTAGTGCATCTGTTGCATGGCAATCCCTACTCCTTGCATTAACATCAATCGATGGGCATCTCCATAGCCCATTGATTAGCCTCGTTAATGTGAGACCTTCTCCTTTTTTGTCTTCTCCACATAACCCCCTGAAAGTGCAACTATCCCTAGGTGGTTTTGGTAATTCATAACAACATATAGCTCATTGAGCTAATGCTATTCCAAGATGACTATTTCAGAAAAGCTCAAGGATTGGCATGGCATGGATGTGAAAGTGGAACCCTCAAAATGCTAAGGACAAAGGATTGGCTCAAGCTCAAAAGCTCAAGACTCTTCATTTTATATTTTAGTGATCCAAGATCACATTGAGTCTTTAGGAAAAGCCAATACTATCAAGGAGGGATGAGGTGTTGCTTAATGAGCCTCTTGCTTCATGTGCTTAGTGATATGCTCCAAAACCCTCAACTACTTTCCCATATCCACATATGACCTAAACCCTAAGCCAAACTCGGTCCTACCGATTCTTTCTATCCGGCGCCACCGAGTTTCACTTGTCATAAGCCACTGCCAAACCCTAGCAATTCGGTTCTACCGATAGGGATCTCGGTCTCACCGAGATGGGATTGCAAACTCTCTGTTTCCCTTTCGTAACTTTTTGGTCTCACGGAAAGAGCGAATCGGTCCCACCAAGATTGCAGTGTAAACTCTATGTTTCCTTTTTGTAACTTTTCGGTCTCACCGAAAGAGCAAATCAGTCCCACCGAGTTTACCTGACCAACTCTCTGGTTAGCTTATTACCAAACTCGGTCTCACCGAGTTTGTGTAATCGGTCTCACCGAGATTACGTTATGCCCAAACCCTAACCATATCGGTCCTACCGAGTTGCATGTCAGTCCCACCGAAAATCTCTAACGGTCACTAGGTTTACCTTTTCGGTCTGACCGAGTTTGTTGATTTGGTCCCACCGAGATTGGAAAACTGTGTGTAATGGTTGGATTTTGTGTGGAGGCTATATATACCCCTCCACCTCCTCTTCATTCATGGAGAGAGCCATCAGACTAAGCCTACACTTCCAGCATCCTATTTCTGAGAGAGAACTACCTACTCATGTGTCGAGGCCAAGATATTCCATTCCTACCATATGAATCTTGATCTCTAGCTTTCCCCAAGTTGCTTTCCACTCAAACCTTCTTTCCACCAGATCCAAATCCTATGATAGAGAGTTGAGTGTTGGGGAGACTATCATTTGAAGCACAAGAGCAAGGAGTTCATTACCTACACACCATTTGTTACTTCTTGGAGAGTGGTGTCTCCTAGATTGGCTAGGTGTCACTTGGGAGCCTCCGACAAGATTGTGGAGTTGAACCAAGGAGTTTGTAAGGGCAAGGAGATCGCCTACTTCATGAAGATCTACCGCTAGTGAGGCAAGTCCTTCGTGGGCGATGGCCATGGTGGGATAGACAAGGTTGCTACTTCGTGGACCCTTTGTGGGTGGTTGCTTCTTCGTGGACCCTTCGTGGGTGGAGCCCTCCGTGGACTCGCGCAACCGTTACCCTTCGTGGGTGGAGCCCTCCGTGGACTCGCGCAACCGTTACCCTTCATGGGTTGAAGTCTCCATCAACGTGGATGTAGGATAGCACCACCTATCCGAACCACGGGAAAAACATCCGTGTCTCCAATTGCGTTTGAATTCTCCAAACCCTTCCCTTTACATTCTTGCAAGTTGCATGCTTTACTTTCCGCTGCCAATATACTCTTTGCATGCTTGCTTGAATTGTGTGATGATTTCTTGACTTGTCCTACAATAGCTAAAATCTGCCAAGAACTAAAATTGGGAAAAGGTTAAGTTTTTATTTGGTCAAGTAGTCTAATCACCCCCCCTCTAGACATACTTTCGATCCTACAAGTGGTATCAGAGCCAGGTTTCCATTTGCTTTGATCTCCATAGCTTTTGGTGGTCATAGCCTTGGTTTCACAACCTAGGAGAGTATGGCGTCTAGCGAGGGAAATTATCACCGTAGAGGTCCTTACTTTGATGGTACTAATTTTGCTAGTTGGAAGCATAAAATGAAAATGCATATTCTTGGACATAACCCCGCCGTTTGGGCTATTGTGTGTGTTGGTTTGCAAGGTGACTTCTTTGATGGGAAAGAACCAAACCGTGAAGCTACCGCAGATGAGTTGAAGATGTTGCAATACAATGCTCAAGCTTGTGATATTCTCTTCAACGGATTATGCCCCGAAGAATTCAACAAAATCAGCCATCTTGAGAATGCAAATGAAATTTGGGACACTTTTATTGATATGCACGAAGGTACCAACTCCGTCAAGGAATCCAAGTTGGATGTGCTTCAAAGTCAACTTGACAAGTTCAAAATGAAGGATGGTGAAGGTGTCGCTGAAATGTACTCTAGGCTTGCTCTCATCGCAAATGAGATTGCCGGCTTAGGAAGTGAAGAGATGACCGATGGATTCATCATTAAGAAGATTCTAAGAGCCTTGGATGGAAAATATGATACCGTGTGCACATTGATCCAAATGATGCCCAATTACAAAGATCTCAAGCCAACGGAGGTGATTGGAAGAATTGTTGCTCATGAGATGTCACTTAAGGATAAAGAGGAACTTCACAACAAATCAAGTGGTGCCTACAAAGCCTCATGTGAAGCCCCTACATCATCAAGTGAGAAACAAAACTTCAATGAAGAATTGAGCTTAATGGTGAAGAACTTCAACAAGTTCTACAAGAGTAGAAGCAAAGATAGAAGCTTCAAGTCAAGGTCCTACAATGACAAAAGATCTTCTAGTCGAGAGCGAAACTGCTACAGTTGTGGAAGACCCGGACACTATTCCAATGAGTGTACGGCTCCCTACAAGAGAAGAGAAGATTCTCCAAAAAGAAGAAGCAAAGAATCACCACCAAGAGAGAGAAGGAGTAGAGATGATCGTTATGAACGAAGATACTCACGGAGAAGCAAGGATTCGGAAAGGAATGAAAAATCATCAAGGAGCTACACAAAACGAAGACATCAAGCTCATGTTGGTGAATGGGTATCCGGCTCCGACTCCGACAGCCACTTCGAGAGAAGTTATCACTCCGACTCCGAAGATACTCAAGATGAAGGTGTTGCCGGTCTAGTACTTGTGTCAACCAACTCCTACGACATATTTGACTCACCAAATGAAGGAATTGGAAGATGCTTCATGGCCAAAGGTCCTAAGGTAACACACCCCGAGTATGTTGATTTCAATAGTGATGAAGATGACTTGTTAGGTGATGATTTGCTTGTTGACAACTCTAGTGATGAATACTATGATGAAACGTCAATTAATCATGCTAATCAAGATAAAACGAATGACAATGATAAGGAGAAGATTGAGGCTCTAACTAAAGAACTAAACACTCTTAAGTTAGCTCATGAAACTATCTTCGAAGATCATCGAGAACTTTTAAGAGCTCATGAGAAATTACGCTTTGAAAAGCTCAATCTTGAGCAAGAGCATGAGTTCTTAAAAGCAATCAATGATGATCTCTACAAGAAAAGTTCTTCTTACATTGCCAAGCGTTTACTCTTATCCACTTACATGCCTCAAGTCAAGTCTAGTAACAAGAACAAGAAAGATTCTTCCTCTAGCAGTAACAATGATCATGCTAAATCCAATATTGTTACTTCTAGTAGTTCTCTTGATTCCACTAATGATTCTCTTAGCCAAGTTACACTTGAGCAAGAAAATAGCTTATTGAAGGGAATTATAGAGAAAGGAGTGTACAAAAGCCTTGCCGGGAGTAAGCAATTCGAGGAAATTGTGTGCAAGCAAGGAATGCACCGGAAGAATCAAGGTGTTGGTTTTGAACGAAAGTTCAATGCCAATGGAGTTGAGTGGGAAGAAGATCAATACCCCAAGACAAAGTTTGTTCCTCAACAAGAGAAGTATGATACTTCTTTCAAGGGGACACAAGCTCAAGATGATCTTCCACCACAAGACTACAAGCAAAAAGGCAAGGACAAGCTTCAAGAGGAAATTGATGCATTTGAAGAAGCTCCTAAGACCTTAGTCAAGTGGATTCCCAAGACTACTTCAAGTTCCACTTCATCAAGTACAACTACAACTCCAAGGATTCCCATCAAGATGGTGTGGATCCAAAAGAAGAAGAACTAGAGAGTTCTTGAGGGTGACTCCGCCAACATACTTCACTCTTATCATTTTGGCAAGAACAAGTGCAATCAACTTCCACATCTTGCACTAGTTCAAGGAGTCACAAACCCTCTTGTTGGTAAGACAAGGGACAAGGTAACCTAAAAGTTTTCATGGACATCATCTTGTGTGTGCATCACTCTATGTCTATGGATATCCTTGTTTGTTCCTTGTGGGACTAACCCATGTAGGTATTGAAAGTGCAATTCACTCAAATGGATAGCTCCAAGTGATCTACATCAACATTGAGCATCCACATCTTCAACATCTACATGAAGTCATCATCGACAAAACCCGAGGTTAGTTCATCCCTCTAAGGGGGGATATCACATCTAGGGCGAGCTTTACTCTAAGACTTGAGCTAAAGCAACTCTAAAGATGTGAACACAACAATGCTTTATGTAAAAGTGGTAACCCCACTTGAGCTTAAACGATGAGTATGACCTATGATCAAGTGTTCTCACTTGACTCCTAAGTCAATATACTCATATATAGATGACCTTGTCATCGCAAATTGCTTGATAGATGCTAGAATTGGTTGTGCATGCCTTGTCACATATTTCATTTGCCATCTTATTGTGTGAGCATGCTGGTTGCATATTTTACTCATTCAAGGACATCCACTTGTTGTTTTGATTGTTTGGTTTTATTTCCTTTTGCCAAGTGGATGGACAAGAATGCCTAAGAACCTCCTCTAGCTATCTATGTTTTTCTCGTCTCAAACTCTATTCATGCTACATCACAAAATTTGATCAAGTCAGATTCGAACCACTCTGTGTGAGGAGCGCTCGGAGTCCCCGATTCGTCATAGACTTAAACTTCCAAAACCTCTTTATGATTCTCGGTCTGACCGATACCCTACTTTCGGTCCTACCGAGATCATTAAGTTGATCTAGGTTTTCGATCTCGGTGCAACCGATTTGAACCATTCGGTCACACCAAGTTGCAACAACTGTATACAGTTTTGCATCTCGGTGCCACCTAGTTGTTCCACTTGGTCACACCGACAGGGTCGGGCTATATACAGTCACAGGCAAAAATTTGGAAATTTCTCCGAACCCCTTCGCCCGCGCGATAGCCTGCTCTGCCAACTTGGTCTCCGGATCGTCTCCTCGCCGCCAGCCGCCTCCAGTCGCTGGTCTCCGTCGCCGTCAACAGAAATTCAACCCCGCCGTTGCCGCTGTAGCGAGTCTCCGCCGAACTAGGGTATGGACTCGATCTTTGTGCCATTCCCCAATCCGATTCTTAGCACATTGTGATCATCATGATTCTTGCCACGTTTGTTAAACTTCTATCCAGTCAATGAACTTGTAGATTAGGTTTAATTCGAAAATTTTAGGGTTAGGTTTCCGCCGAAACCATCTCGGACCCACCGAGTTGAAAAACTCGGTCCCACCAATTTGGCTTATGCCATTGCACAAGTGAGACTCGGTCTGACCGAGAATTACTTATCGGTGTGACCGATTTTGGAACTCTGTGAAACCCTAGCAGTCTCGATGCCACCGAACTGTGACTCGGTCTGACCGAGTTCACTAGTTTAGGTGCCAAAACTGCTTCGGTATCACCGAGTTTAGAAATCGGTAGATCCGAGATGCTTTCAGTGGGAAACTAAAACTAAGTTTTTGAATTATTCTTTTGCAAAATCTCTGCATTTTGTGATGCTCATCCACTCTACCTCATCTATAAACTATTCACAGGGTCAGCTTGTTCATCATGTCAGACCAAAGTGATAGCCAGAATATGTCTGAATAGCCAGTGCAGATGAGTGAGGGCACTAGTCCCTCAAGTTCTTCAGATGAAGGCAGCAGGAGCACCCCTAGCAATCTGCCAAAAGCTGCCACAAGACAAAGGAAGAAGAGAACCTCAGAATCAGAGGATGAGGACTATGTGGCAGAAGAAGAAGCAACTTCAAAGATAGTAGTGCTCGAGAAGGAACATGGCTCAGCTCAAGGCACAAAGCCAGGATTGAAAATCAAAAGGCCAGCAGGTAGGCAGCCTATGCCAAAGGCCAGAGCCTCAGCTCAGATTCCTGAAAAGCCTGCAACCATAGAGCCAGTTGCTGCTGAAGGAAAGAAAAGGAAGGAAAGGGTCGAGAAGACCGTAGCCAGAGTGCTTGGAAAGGCTTCCATCATGGAAGAAGAGGAAGAAGAAGAGGTTGCTGCACCAGCACCTAAGGCACCCAAGCTAATGGGTGATGCTATCAAATCAGGGGCTACTGCATCTAAGCCCAAGGAAGCACCCAAGGCTGCATCAAAGGTCAAGACAGCTCCAAAGAGAAATACGAGGAGCATACCTGCAACTGAAAAGAACAAGGCCCCAGTGCCTGAAGCTGCTGAAGAAGATGATGAAGAGCACGTTCTGAGAAAGCTCAAGCCCAAGATCCCAGACCACAATGATGCTCATCCTGTGGCTGAGGACATGAAGCTCAGAAGAGACTCAGGGCTGAGGAAGTGGAGAGAAGCAGATCCGTATGCTTCAAGGAGAAGAACTGCTGTTGATTACAGGTTTCACACTAAGGAACAGCAGGACTTCTATGAGACAGTTTTGTTGGACAAGAAGCCCATAGTTTGTGACATGAGATGGGTTGATTGGGAGTACATCAAGGACAATGAAGAGCACTATCCTGGAGTGCAAGACAGCTTCAATGCTTGTGGAGTAGCAGATTTTGTTGGGCAGAAGCTCACAAAGTGGAACGAGGAACTTATTATGCAATTCTACTCCACGGCACTCTTCTATCCAGATGGTAGGATAACATGGATGTCTGAAGGTACGAGGTACCAATCTACAGTTGCTGAATGGGCTCAGCTGATCAATGCCCCAGAAGAGCAGGAAGATGGACCACAACTCTATATCCAACATGTACAAGGAAATTCCAAATGAAGCACTTGATACTTTCAAGTTTGGCTCAGTGCATTATCTTCTGTCAGGGCTGCCAACTATCAACTGGATCCTTAGGCACACCTTGTTGCCCAAGTCAGGTGATCACAAGATGATCAGAGGCCATGCGATCAATTTGCTTCATATATTTGATGTGCCACAGAAGTTCAAAGTGATGAGCCTCATGGTAGAGACCATTAAGAGGACAGCAGCTGATCAGAAGAGGAGCTGTGGTTATGCCCCTCAGATTCAGGAGTTAATCAACTCAAAAATGGGCACAGGCATATACTTGTTGGACAAGGAACACTTGCCCATCCGTCCAGATTTTGAAGATAATCAAGTTGTCATGAATGAGAATGAACCATCATCTGCACAAGCACAAGCAAAGAAGGAGAAGGCAAGGAAGGAGAAAGCTGCCAAGATGCCTACTCAAGAGGAGGCATCTGAATATTTCCTGAAAACCAAACAAGAGCAGCTTGGTTACTTGATTGCATCCACCCTGCGGATTGAGCAAGGACTAGCCACCCTAACTCAGGACCAGGCAAGCTTAGAGAGGATCATGGAACAAAAGTTCTATGACTTGGATGTCAAAGTGACAGAGATTCAGACTGCAGTGGAGCAGCTCCAGGATGACATGCAGGAGAGGAGAGGCAAGACTACAACTGATGCCTTTGCCAGAGTGCCACGAGGTCCGAGGTCGTCTGTAGTGCCAGTTGCTGACCCTAGAGCCACCACGTCTGCACCAGCTACAGCCTCAGTTCCACCAGCTCCAGCGTCCACTTCAGCCTCGACTCCGACCACGTCTACAGAAGGCTTCGTCCTTGGAGTGCTCCGGACTCCACCACCACCTGAAGATCAAGCCTGAGTGTCGACTTAGCACTATGCATTTTCTAGGAACTTTTTGGCAACTTGTTGCCAAAGGGGGAGAAAAATGTATAGATCATAGGCACCGCTACAATATTATCGAGGACTATGGTGGAAGGGGGCACCGCACACGGCTAAGAATATGATCACGTGGATCAACTTGTGTCTCTAGGGGTGCCCCTGCCTCCGTATATAAAGGCTCAAGGGAGGGGGGCCGGCCAGCCAGGAGAGGCGCGCCAGGAGGAGTCCTACTCCCTCCGGGAGTAGGACTCCCCCCTTTCCTAGTTGGAATAGGATTCGTGGAGGGGGGGAAAAGAGGAGAGAGAGGAGGAAGGGGGGCCGCCCCCCTCTCCTTGTCCAATTCGGACCAAGGGGGGGAGGGGCGCGCGGCCCATCTCTGGCCACCTCTCCTCTCTTCCACCAAGGCCCACTAAGGCCCATATACCTCCCGGGGGGTTCCGGTAACCTCCCGGTACTCCGGTAAAATCCCGATTTCACCCGGAACACTTCCGATATCCAAACATAGGCTTCCAATATATCAATCTTTATGTCTCGACCATTTCGAGACTCCTCGTCATGTCCGTGATCACACCCGGGACTCCGAACTAACTTCGATACATCAAAACTCATAAACTCATAATATAACTGTCATCGAAACCTTAAGCGTGCGGACCCTACGGGTTCGAGAACAATGTAGACATGACGGAGACACATCTCTGGTCAATAACCAATAGCGGAACCTGGATGCTCATATTGGCTCCTACATATTCTATGAAGATCTTTATCGGTCAGACCGCATAACAACATACGTCGTTCCCTTTGTCATTGGTATGTTACTTGCCCGAGATTCGATCGTCGGTATCTCAATACCTAGTTCAATCTCGTTACCGGCAAGTCTCTTTACTCGTTCTGTAATACATCATCCCGCAACTAACTCATTAGTTGCAATGCTTGCAAGGCTTAAGTGATGTGCATTACCGAGAGGGCCCAGAGATACCTCTCCGACAATCAGAGTGACAAATCCTAATCTCGAAATACGCCAACCCAACATGTACCTTTGGAGACACCTGTAGAGCTCCTTTATAATCACCCAGTTACGTTGTGACGTTTGGTAGCACACAAAGTGTTCCTCTGGCAAACGGGAGTTGCATAATCTCATAGTCATAGGAACATGTATAAGTCATGAAGAAAGCAATAGCAACATACTAAACGATCGGGTGCTAAGCTAATGGAATGGGTCATGTCAATCAGATTATTCAACTAATGATGTGATCCGTTAATCAAATAACAACTCTTTGTCCATGGTTAGGAAACATAACCATCTTTGATTAACAAGCTAGTCAAGTAGAGGCATACTAGTGACACCCTGTTTGTCTATGTATTCACACATGTATTATGTTTCCGGTTAATACAATTCTAGCATGAATAATAAACTTCTATCATGATATAAGGAAATAAATAATAACTTTATTATTGCTTCTAGGGCATATTTCCTTCAATAAGATATGGTTGCAAAATGATAGGATCATCATGGATGTGCCAGGGGCCACGACCGAATCCGCCTGCGCCCGTGCCTATCGAATCCGATTGGGTGCCGATCATGGAGTTTACCTCCGCGGATATTTTTCAGCACTCGCCCTTCGGCGACATACTGAACTCATTAAGGTCTCTCTCCTTGTAAGGAGAATCCTGGCCGAACTATGTCCGACAGAATTGGGATGCGGATGACGAAGAAATTCGCCGCCCACCCACCACCCACTTAATAGCCACTGTCGACGACTTAACTGACATGCTCAACTTTGAGTCCGACGACATCGATGGTATGGACGATGATGCGGGAGACGAAGAGGAACCACTGCCCACAGGGCACTGGAGAGCCACCTCATCATATGATATATACATGGTGGACACACCCAAAGAAGGCAATGGCGACGAGACAGCGGAGGATGACCCCTCCAAGAAGCAACCCAAGCGCCGGCGTTAACGGCGCCGCTCTAAGTCTCGCCAAAGCAAAAGCGGTCACCCCGGCACAGGAGATAATAGCACTCCGGACAGTGCCGAAGACGACAACAATCCCCTCCAGCAAGACTTAGGGTAGGAGGATGGAGAAGCCAGCCCTCCAGAGAGAGCAGCAGATGGAGAGGCGGATGATGATAATTACATGCCTCCCTCTGAAGACAAGGCAAGCCTCGACGATGACGAATTCGTCGTACCTGATGATACAGTCGAACAAGAGTGCTTCAAGCGCCGGCTTATAGCCACGGCAAACAGCCTTAAGAAAAAGCAACAACAGCTTCAAACTGATCAGGATTTGCTCACTGACAGATGGACTGAAGTCCTTGCGGCCGAGGAATATAAACTCGAACGCCCCTCCAAGAGTTACCCAAAGCGTAGGTTGCTACCCCGACTGGAGGAGGAAGCACTCAAACCTACATCTCCAGCATATGATGCGGCTGACCGGCCACCTCGTGGCCATGACAGAGAGGCATTTCAGCCAAAAACTCAGTCCGCACCCTGACGCCACTCAAATAAAAATGACAAGGCACGGGAAAACATGCTAGACCTGCGAGACGTATTGGAGGACAAAGCAAAACATGCAAGATCAATCTACGGATCATGAGGGCGCGCCAGTATGCGAGACGATAACCGTCACGCCGGATACAGTAAAAGTAAGTCCGGCCGGGACGGACACAGCGGGCAAGACTCATTTGAGCTGCGTCGCAATATAGCCCAGTACAGAGGCGCCGCACACCCCCTATGCTTCACAAACGAAGTGATGGATCACCAAATCCCAGAAGGTTTCAAACCCGTAAATATCGAATCATACGACGGCATAACAGATCCTGCGGTATGGATCGAGGATTTCCTCCTGCACATCCACATGGCCCGTAGTGACGATCTACACGCCATCAAATACCTCCCACTGAAGCTCAAAGGACCAGCTCGGCATTGGCTCAACAGCTTGCCAGTAGAATCCATTGGCTGTTGGGAAGATCTGGAAGCCGCATTCCTCGACAACTTCCATGGCACTTATGTGCGACCACCGAATGCCGATGACTTGAGCTACATAATTCAGCAGCCAGAGGAATCGGCCAGGCAATTCTGGACACGGTTCCTAACAAAGAAAAACCAAATCATCGACTGTCTGGATGCAGAGGCCCTAGCAGCTTTTAAGCACAACATCTGCGACGAGTGGCTCGCCCGGCACCTTGGCCAGGAAAAGACGAAATCCATGGCAGCCCTCACGACGCTCATGACCCGCTTTTGCGCGGGACAAGATAGCTGGCTGGCTCTGTAACGACCCGACCTCAGATGGTCAAGTCTCTGTGCTTCAGTGTCATCCCTGGATCGGTAATGCTGACACACACAGTACTCGAAGGATTTATAACAGAGTAGCAATCACACACTATTACATCGATTGTCTCCAAAGAGAACTTATTACAATACGTTGAGTCCATCAACTCCAACGGCATAGCTGAGCTGCACGGCAATGACCTAACGAACCTTACTCTTCATCTGAAAAGTCTGCAACATAATACGTTGCAGCCCGAAAATGGGTCAGCACATGGAATATGCTGGCAATGTAACACAGTAGAGCAGAAACAGAATAATGCTATCACTACATGCATATTTGGCTGGTGGAAAGCTCTATGGTTATAGTTTTGCGGAAAGCCAATTTTTTCCTACAACAAAGGAATAGATTTTTATTTTACTATCATGGTGGTTGAAACATCATTGAGAAGGTAACCCCAACTCAATTCATATTAAAGTGATTAACAACCCAACAATATTAATTAAATATGGTGAGATACATGTGATAATCCAACTACTAGATACTCAAGAATTGTCCATAACTGGGGACACGACTAACCATGATTAGATTGTACACTCTGCAGAGGTTTGCGCACTTTTCCCCACAAGACTCGATCGCCTCCGTTGGATTTCTCGCACTACACGGTGTTTGAGAAACGGATGACCGAGACACAGTCTTTCAGAAACGTTAACTCTCTACTCCGGGTAGACCATACCATACCTACAAAACCCACTACCTGCTGATCTACCTCTTCAAGAGCTTCACGTAACTTACTCAACTATGCTAGAGCCCATAATAGCTTGTGGCTGCACACGGAAGTTTCTAGCATGAATCATCCCAGTTCCCTTTGAGCCTGGGTGGCGGTCCATAGGAAGACCACACGGGTACCCCGGGATTTCCAAAAAAAATATAGACAACACTGGGTTCCCCAGGTGCCTCAATCCACCCAGTTGTTTGACTAAGTTGCCACCTTAAGTTGAACCATTATTTAACAATCTCACATCTGTCATGAATTTCACTCAAACCCAAACCACGTCTACGAGCATAGCATAGAAATATAAGCAATACGTAGAAGTAACTCCCAAGGGTTTGAATATAACAGGGCAATAGGTTCTACCTCAGCAACTACTTCCCAACCCACAAGTTAATGACATCCTAATCATGCAATGTTTGAGGATTGGAACTAATGCATAAAAACTGGGTAATGATGAGATATGATCAAAGTGTTACTTGCCTTGCTGACGACCCACGAATCCTAGAGACTCGTAGTAACACGCTTCGCACTCCAGGAATTCTATCGCAAGCAAACAATAACATACATAAGTAACAAGCAACGATGCACAAGCAAAACTCAAATAAGAGAGGTTGACCAGAAAGTTCAACTTAAGAACTCTGGTACGCAAAAAGAATCAAATCAAACAAAGCAACGAAAGTCAAACGGCGAAAGAGAACCACTTCGTTTACTAATCTGAACTTAAGTCAAATTTTACAGTAGCAAAAACTTGTTTGAGTTGATTAACCGGAAAGAGGGTTTCGAGACGAAACTCCAGGTGCTTGAATCGCCTGATTCCGATAAACGAGCGAAAAGATAAACAGAAATTAAGATCGGATCAGAAATCACGATTAGAGAAAATCACGGAATAAATCTGATAAAAGAAAACTAACAAATAGACTAACAAATGAGCGTTTGTTAGCCGTTTCTAACGGCGAAGAACCGTTTGTTAAAACGAACGTTCGGACGAACGTCCGCTAACTAGAAGAAGCGAGAAAAATCAGCGAATCCGAAAAAAAACGGATCTAGGGTTTCTAAAAAAACCGAACGGTTTTTATAAAAAAATGGCGGCGGAGTCTGGCGACTACCTCCGGCGAGGCGAGGCAGCGGCGGGGCGGCGGCTTGCGGGGCTGCGGCGGCGGCGACGGCAGGCGACGGCGGCAGCGGCAAGCGACAGTGGCGGCGGCTAGCGCGGGCGGCGGCGCGGGGTGCGGCGGCGGCGATGTGGTGGTGGGGGGCCAGGGCGGTGCGTATATATAGGAGGGGGCGACTTGGAGTAGGGGGCAAGGCGCGGCGGCGGAGGCGGAGTCCGGCTCGGACTCTGTCCGAGTCGGCGGCGGCGGCGCTCGCGCGCGGGGAGGCGGCGGCTGGGCCTTAGGCCCAGTCGGCGCGGGAACCCCTTTTTTTAAAAAAACTTCCCGACTGAAATAAAATCCTAAAAAAATAAATAAAAACCTAAAAATGCCAAAACAAATTTTCACCGCCTAAATAAAATATTTAGGACGAGTTGAACATTTTCTTGGCCCTAAAATGCAATTTTGAAAACGTGCAAATTTTCTAATGCAAATAAAATCTGAATAAAACCAAATAAAATCCAATAAACAATTTTAGTATTTTTCCTCCAATATTTCAATTATTTTGGAGAAGTCATATTATCTCCACTCATTTGATTTAATAATGAAATATATTTTTTCGGAGAGAAAAATTATTAAAATCAAAATCCTCGTTTCGTTATTTGATAAAAAATATCAAATATGAAAACCGGAAAATCCCCAACTCTCTCCGTGGGTCCTTGAGGTGCTTAGGATTTTGAGGATTGCGGAACGGAAATGTAGTAAATCATGATATGCATGGATGATCTATGTATAACATTCCAAATTGAATATTTGGGATGTTACAAACCTACCCCCCTTAAGATGAATCTCGCCCTCGAGATTCGGGTTGGCTAGAAAATAGGTATGGGTGGTCCTTGCGGAGATCATCCTCTCGTTCCCAAGTAGCTTCATCCTCGGTATGGTGGCTCCACTGAACTTTGCAAAACTTGATAACCTTACTGCGGGTGACTCTGCTGGCAAACTCAAGAATCTTAACTGGCTTCTCCTCGTAAGTCAAATCACTGTCCAACTGAATCGCCTCCAAGGGTATTGTATATATTAATGGTATATCAGCCATCTCAGCATGACACTTCTTCAGCTGTGAAACGTGGAACACATCATGGACTCCTGACAATCCCTCAGGTAACTCCAACTTGTAGGCAACTTCTCCCATCCGTTCCAAAATGCGATACGGTCCTACAAATCTCGGGGCTAACTTTCCTTTAACTCCAAAACGTTTCACTCCTCGCAAGGGCGATACTCGCAGATATGCTCTATATCCAATTTCATAGGTTACCTCCTTGCGTTTTGAGTCTGCATAACTCTTCTGCCTGGACTGGGCAATCTTCAGTCGGTCTCGTATCAGTTTTACCTTCTCCTCAGATTCTTTAATCAAGTCTGGTCCAAACAATTGTCGGTCTCCTACCTCATCCCACATCAACGGTGTTCTGCACCTGCGTCCATACAGGGCTTCAAACGGTGCCATCTTCAAACTGGCTTGGTAGCTATTGTTGTATGAGAACTCTGCATACGGCAAATTGTCATCCCAGCTAGATCCATAATCTAGCGCACATGCTCTCAACATGTCCTCCAAAATTTGATTGACTCTCTTAGTCTGTCCATCTGTCTGCGGGTGAAAAGTTGTACTGAACTCCAATCTCGTTCCCAAAGTCTGGTGTAACTGATGCCAAAATTTTGAGGTAAACTATGTTCCTCGATCCGATACGATGGTCCTCGGAACTCCATGCAGACATACGATCCTGGACATATAGATCTTGGCCAACTTTGCACTTGTATAGGTGGTTTTCACTGGGATGAAGTGAGCTACTTTGGTCAAACGATCAACTACTACCCATATGGAGTCATATCCTGTTTTAGTCCTGGGTAATCTGGTGATAAAGTCCACGCCAAGTTTATCCCACTTCCATTCGGGTATCGGCATAGGCTGTAACAGTCCTGCTGGCTTCTGATGTTCTGCCTTAACTCTCTGACATACATCACATACGGCTACATACTCGGCAATATCCTTCTTCATACCAGTCCACCAGAAACGTTCCTTCAAATCCAAATACATCTTGGTGTTTCCGGGGTGTATCGAGTATGGTGAGTCATGCGCCTCTTGAAGTATTAACTTTCTGATCTCCTGATTATTGGGCACGTAAATTCGGTCCTCAAACCATAGGGTATCGTGCTCATCCTCACGAAAACCTTTGGCCTTTCCTTTGCCCATCTTCTCCTTAATCTCGGCAATCTCTATATCATCTTTCTGAGCTTCCCGAATCTTGTCCAACAATGTCGACTGAACCTCCATTGTGGCAATGAACCTTCTAGGTACAATCTCTAATCGAAGTTCCATGATGTCCTTTGCTAATTCCTTCGGCAGTCCTTTACTTTCAAGGATATTAGCATAACTCTTCCGACTCAATGCGTCTGCTACAACATTGGCCTTTCCTGGATGATAGTGTAGCTTCATGTCATAATCCTTTATAAGCTCCAACCATCTCCTCTGCCTAAGGTTCAGCTCCTTCTGGGTGAAGATGTACTTCAAACTCTTGTGATCCGTGTACACATCACAACGGTTTCCAATAAGGTAATGTCTCCAAGTCTTCAACACATGCACTACGGCTGCTAGCTCCAAATCATGCATAGCATAATTCAACTCATGAGGTTTTAGTTGCCGTGAGGCATATGAAACAACTCTTCCGTCCTGCATAAGCACACATCCAAGTCCTAAGCGAGAGGCGTCGCAATACACTTGGAACTCCTTATGTATATCTGGCAGTACTAGCACTGGGGCCGTAGTCAAACGTTTCTTCAATTCCTGGAAACTTGCTTCACAATCTTCTGTCCTTTTAAACTTGGTATCCTTCTTCAACAATTCAGTCATTGGTTTTGCAATCTTAGAAAAATTCTCAATGGATCTCCGGTAGTACCTTGTGAGTCCAAGAAAACTGCGGATCTCGCTAACTGAGGTGGGTGCCAACCATTCAGTGACTGACTGAACCTTGCTGGGGTCTACTGCTATACCTTCTCCTGATATAACATGTCCAAGGAATCCGACTTCCTTCAGCCAAAACTCGCATTTGCTAAACTTAGCATACAACTGGTGTTCCCTGAGCTTCTCAAGAACTAAACGCAAATGCTCTTTGTGCTCCTCCTCATTCTTCGAATATACCATGATATCATCAATAAACACCACAACAAACTTGTCCAAATACTCCATGAACACCTTGTTCATCATGCTCATGAAATAGGCAGGGGCGTTAGTCAGTCCAAATGACATGACCGTGTACTCGTATAATCCATATCGCATTGTGAACGGCGTCTTTGGCATGTCCTTCTCTCGTATCTTCAACTGATGATACCCTGATCGCAAATCGATCTTTGAGAACACTTTAGCTCCTTGCAACTGATCAAACAGATCGTTGATCATTGGCAGTGGGTACTTGTTCTTTATCGTCACTTCATTCAAGGCTCGATAATCAACAACCATCCTTAGGGATTTATCTTTCTTCTCAACCAAAAGTACTGGGGCTCCCCAAGGTGATGAACTCCTTCGGATGTATCCTTTCTCCAATAACTCCTTGATCTGTTTCTTAATTTCCTCCAGATCATTCGCGGGCATCCGATAGGGTCTCTTGGATATTGGTCCTGTTCCTGGTAACAGCTCTATCAAAAACTCAATATCTCTGTCCGGTGGCATGCCTGGTAACTCCTATGGGAAAACATCCGGGTAATCATTTACTACCGGCACTTCCTCCTGAACAACTCCCATAAGGGCATTCACTTGGCTCCTTTTAGGCACATGCCTAGACACATACTTAATCCTTTTTCCCTCCGGGGTGGTGAGATAAATCGACTTACTCGCATAGTCAATGCTTCCTCCATACTTTGACATCCAGTCCATACCCAATATCACATCCAATCCTTGCGACTCCAAGATAATTAGGTCAGACGAAAACACATGTGTGCCAATGGTTAAGGGTATCTGGTCACACCGTTGGCTAGCCATATATTTTGCTCCGGGTGAACTCACTAAAAGAGGGGTCCTAAGGGTTTGGGTTGGTAGTTTAAACTTATCCACGAATCCCCTTGATATGTATGAATGCGATGCACCCGTATCGAAAAGAACAAGAACGGTAAATGACTTAACCAAAAACTTACCTATTACCGCGTCCGGCTGCTCTTCAACCTCCTCCACGTTAACGTGGTTCACTTGTCCTTTGTTGAATGGATTGGGCTTCTTCCTAGCGCTTCCATTTCCGTTTCCATTCCTTCCTTTGGGGCAATCATTGGCATAGTGCCATGTCTTCCCGCACTTAAAACAGGTAACCTGACTTAAGTCTCTTTTGGCGGGAGTGGACGGGTTGGAGCGGTTCTGATTGTTGTTAGCTCCGTTCCCATTCCCATTTTTAGCACCACTGTGGTTGTGTGATGCTCCTCCAGTGTGGTTGTGACCTCCATGGTTATGAACAAGTCCTCCCGAGTTCGGGGTTAGGCGAGGCTTCTGCTGAGCTCCTAAGTTATACTTCCCTTGTCCATACTTTCTCTTGCGGCTCTCAATCTGCTGCTGTTTCCCTCAATCATAAGAGCCTTATCTACCAACTCCTGGTAGTTGTTGAAGGTTGCTACCATCAACTGCATGCTCATCTCATCATTCAGCCCTTCCATAAACTTCTCCTGCTTTGCGGCATCTGTGGCCACATCATCAGGGGCATAGCGTGATAGCTTGCTAAACTCGTCCACGTACTGAGCCACAGTACGGTTCCCCTGGCGTAGGTTGCGAAACTCCCGCTTCTTCATCTGCATAGCTCCAGTTGAGACATGGGCGGTGCGGAAAGCTTGCTGAAACTGGCCCCAAGTGACATTGGCTACAGGAAAAGTGGCTGTGTAATTCTCCCACCATGAGGCTGCTGGTCGATCCAATTGATGTGCGGCAAAGCGCACCCTCTCAGCATCTGTGCAACCTGTGGTGGTCAACTCCCTTCCAATACGGCATAGCCAATCATCAGCAACTATAGGCTCGGTGCTACTAGAAAACACCGGCGGCTGTAACCTTAGAAAACGGGCTAGGTTGTCCACTGGCGGTGGGTTGTTGTTGTTGTTGTTGTTGTTGTTGCCCTGGTTCTGAACTAGCAACTGCATCAAGGCATTCTGCTGCTGAATCAACTGGGTGAGCTCCGGTGGGAAGGCAAAACTGGTGTCACATCTCGGAGGCATCTGATGGGTTTATATGGAAGAGATTTAGAATAGAAGAGGTCTAATGAGAAAGCACTACCCATATGCACATGAGACAAACACAATCATTTCACTCAATCAAGCAAGCAAGGGCATACAAACGGTCTAGAACTATCACAAAAGTGCTCACTACTACTATATACAGGGGGGAAATACTACTAATAGTTGGTGGTCATCTAGAAATTTTGATCGGTGGAAGACTCCATGATGTCTGCTCCAGCTTCGTCTTCAAAATCATCATTACTAGGGTCGGAGTCGGTGTCGTCGATGATGATGTAGTCCTCGGGGCATATTTCCTTGGGTTCTTCTTCTTCTTCTATTGGTGCTGGTCCTCCCATGAATACTCTGATCTTCTTGATTAAGTCGTCATTCTTCTCCAGTAGGGTCTTGATTTCCTCCTCATATCCATCACGGGTAATCTTGAGTTCTTCCTCCAGCTCGATAATCCTAGTCTTCGCCTTATTCAAGTCCATCATGTACACACACATCTGGTTCTCCTGACGTCGAATGTGCTGGTTTAACTCCTGGATGAAAGCTGCAATGGATCTATCCTTCTTAGTGCTGATTACTTCCTATTGCTCATCTCGGCGCCCACATATTTGGTAAATAGTGTCCTTAAGCTCTCTGTTGTAAACTTCTCCAATGCGTCCCATGGTGATGTGAGCTGCCATACTCTTTCCTAAACTCCAGGTTGGCGCGTCGAAGGAAAATTCCATGGGTTTAGAGGTTGGCGAGAACGTCCTTCCTGGAACTTGTACTTGAATCATCCAGCGCTCCTCTTCAGGTAAAGTGGCGTTGTACGTCCCGGTGAAGCTTGCTATTCCAATGTTCAAGTACCTAGTGACTTCCTTCAGGTGACGTCCAAAAGGTGTGTCTTCATCCAGTTGTGCAAACTTGTTCTTCATCTCCGTCATCCTAAAGAGTAGAAAATGGAGAGGAGTCAGAAATGAGGAGAGAAGTGTGACCTAGGGTTTATCTTAGTGGTTGTGTCCTACACTCAGCGTGTGCTCTAATACCATCTTGTAGCGACCCGACCTCAGATGGTCAAGTCTCTGTGCTTCAGTGTCATCCCTGGATCGGTAATGCTGACACACACAGTACTCAAAGGATTTATAACAGAGTAGCAATCACACACTATTACATCGATTGTCTCCAAAGAGAACTTATTACAATAATATGGCTTAAGGCCATCTAATGCGATAACAGCGGAAGGCTTGGAAGATAAGGTGAGTCCATCAACTCCAACGGCATAGCTGAGATGCACGGCAACGACCTAACGAACCTTACTCTACGTCTGAAAAGACTGCAACATAATACGTTGCAGCCCGAAAACGGGTCAGCACATGGAATATGCTGGCAATGTAACACAGTAGAGCAGAAACAGAATAATGCTATCACTACATGCATATTTGGCTGGTGGAAAGCTCTATGGTTATAGTTTTGCGGAAAGCCAATTTTTCCCTACAACAAAGGAATAGATTTTTATTTTACTATCATGGTGGTTGAAACATCATTGAGAAGGTAACCCCAACTCAATTCATATTAAAGTGATTAACAACCCAACAATATTAATTAAATATGGTGAGATACATGTGATAATCCAACTACTAGATACTCAAGAATTGTCCATAACTGGGGACACGACTAACCATGATTAGATTGTACACTCTGCAGAGGTTTGCGCACTTTTCCCCACAAGACTCGATCACCTCCGTTGGATTTCTCGCACTACACGGTGTTTGAGAAGCGAATAACCGAGACACAGTCTTTCAGAAACGTTAACTCTCTACTCCGGGTAGACCATACCATACCTACAAAACCCACTACCTGCTGATCTACCTCTTCAAGAGCTTCACGTAACTTACTCAACTATGCTAGATCCCATAATAGCTTGTGGCTGCACACGGAAGTTTCTAGCATGAATCATCCCAGTTCCCTTTGAGCCTGGGTGGCGGTCCATAGGAAGATCACACGGGTACCCCGGGATTTCCAAAAAAAATACAGACAACACTGGGTTCCCCAGGTGCCTCAATCCACCCAGTTGTTTGATTAAGTTGCCACCTTAAGTTGAACCATTATTTAACAATCTCACATCTGTCATGAATTTCACTCAAACCCAAACCACGTCTATGAGCATAGCATAGCAATATAAGCAATACGTAGAAGTAACTCCCAAGGGTTTGAATATAACAGGGCAATAGGTTCTACCTCAGCAACTACTTCCCAACCCACAAGTTAATGACATCCTAATCATGCAATGTTTGAGGATTGGAACTAATGCATAAAAACTGGGTAATGATGGGATATGATCAAAGTGTTACTTGCCTTGCTGACGATGCGCGAATCCTAGAGACTCGTAGTAACACGCTTCGCACTCCGGGAGTTCTATCGCAAGCAAACAATAACATACATAAGTAACAAGCAACAATGCACAAGCAAAACTCAAATAAGAGAGGTTGACCAGAAAGTTCAACTTAAGAACTCTGGTACGCAAAAAGAATCAAATCAAACAAACCAACGAAAGTCAAACGGCGAAAGAGAACCACTTCGTTTACTAATCTGAACTTAAGTCAAATTTTACAGTAGCAAAAACTTGTTTGAGTTGATTAACTGGAAAGAGGGTTTCGAGACGAAACTCCAGGCGCTTGAATCGCCTGATTCCGATAAACGAGCGAAAAGATAAACAGAAATTAAGATCGGATCATGAATAACGATCAGAGAAAATCACGGAATAAATCCGATAAAAGAAAACTGATGAACAGACTAACGAACGAGCGTTCGTTAGCCGTTTCTAACGGCGAAGAACCGTTCATTAAAATGAACGTTCGGACGAACGTCCGCTAACTAGAAGAACCGGGAAAAACCGGCGAATTCGAAAAAAACGGATTTAGGGTTTGTAAAAAAACTGAACGGTTTTTATAAAAAACGGCGGCGGAGTCCGGCGACTACCTCCGGCGAGGCGAGGCAGCGGCGGGGCGGCAGCTTGCGGGGTGGCGGCGCTTGGCGGCGGCAGGCGACGGCGGCGACGGCAAGCGATGGCGGCGGCGGCTAGCGCGGGCGGCGGCGCGGCTCGGGGCGGGGTGCGGCGGCGGCGGTGTGGTGGTGGTGGGCCGGGGCGGTGCGTATATATAGGAGGGGGCGACTTGGAGTAGGGGGCAAGGCGCGGCGGCGGAGGCGGAGTCCGGCTCGGACCCTGTCCGAGTCGGCGGCGGCGGCGGCCTGGCGCGGCTGGGCCTTAGGCCCAGTCGGCGACTTCGCCGACCGAAATAAAATCCTAAAAAAATAAATAAAAACCTAAAAATGCCAAAAAAAATTTCACCGCCTAAATAAAATATTTAGGACGAGTTGAACATTTTCTTAGCCCTAAAATGCAATTTTGAAAACGTGCAATTTTTCTAATGCAAATAAAATCCGAATAAAACCAAATAAAATCCAATAAACGATTTTAGTATTTTTCCTCCAATATTTCAATTATTTTGGAGAAGTCATATTATCTCCACTCATTTGAGTTAATAATGAAATATATTTTTTTGGAGAGAAAAATTATTAAAATCAAAATCCTCGTTTCGTTATTTGATAAAAAATATCAAATATGAAAACTGGAAAATCCCCAACTCTCTCCGTGGGTCCTTGAGTTGCTTAGGATTTCGAGGATTGCGGAACGAAAATGTACTAAATCATGATATGCATGGATGATCTATGTATAACATTCCAAATTGAAAATTTGGGATGTTACAGGCTCGCAGGAATAACATATCAAAGAACCATGGTACTTCGGATACCAAGGATGGCAATGGCAGGTCATGTCTCAACAAACACAAGCGCCGCATTAACAGCGATAATACCGAGGATACGGCAGTCAATGCCGGATTCAAAGGCTCTAAACCCGGTCAGCGGAAAAAAGCCATTCAAAAGAAGCACTCCGGGCCCGTCCAGTTTGGACCGTATACTCGACTGCTTGTGTCAAATACACGGCACCCCGACAAGCCAGCCAACCACACCAACAGGGATTGTTGGGTGTTCAAGCAGGCCGGCAAGTTAAATGCCAAAAACAAAGATAAGGGGTCACATAGCGATGACGAGGAGGAGCCCCGGCATCCGAACACCAGAGGACAGAAGAGGTTCCCCCCACAAGTGCGGACGGTGAACATGATATACGCAACCCACATCCCCAAGAGGGAGCGGAAGCATGCGCTAAGCGACGTATACGCATTGGAGCTAGTCGCCCCAAAGTTCAACCCATGATCCTCCTGTCCGATCACCTTCGATCGCAGGGACCACCCCACCAGTATCCGTCATGGCGGATTCGCCACTCTGGTCCTAGACCTAATCATTGACGGATTTCACCTCACTCGAGTCCTTATGGATGGCGGCAGCAGCCTGAACCTGCTTTACCAGGACACAGTCCGTAAAATGGGTATAGACCCCTCAAGGATCAAACCCACAAAAACGACCTTCAAAGGCATCATACCAGGCGTAGAGGCCCATTGCACAGGCTTAGTCACACTAGAAGTGGTCTTCGGATCCCCGGATAACTTCCGCAGCGAAGAGTTAATCTTCGATGTAGTCTTGTTCCGCAGTGGCTATCATGCACTGCTCGGGTGAACCGCATTTGCGAGATTCAATGCGGTACCGCATTATGCATACCTCAAGCTCAAGATGCCAAGACCTCGGGGGGTCATCACAGTTAATGAAACACAGAGTGCTCTCTCCACACGGAGGAGCACACTGCGGCCCTCGCAGCAGAAGCGCAAAGCGGCCTCTTAAGGCAATCCACTAGTTCGGCGATTAAGGACCCAGACACCTTCAAGCGCGCCTGGAGTAATCGGCAACAAGACTGCATGGCACATTTCGAGCTCGCATAGCAATGCGGCCCCCACCCCGGTCCTAGCCAAACGGCGAAATCCGTGCCACGCGTACATAATTACGCATTAAAAATACCATGGGCACAGGTGGGGAGGGGGGCACGACTACAGCACGCCCCAAGATGTGGCTCAACCGCACTAGGGGCTTCCCGCTTTGTTCTTTTTTTTCTTTCGGGACTTTAATCTCTGGAAACCCTGTCCTGCAGCACAATTGCCGGACACATGATGCAGCAACCAAGGAGGCAGAAAGCTACGTCGCACCACGGAACTCACAGGTGGATTATGATAACGAGTGAAACACTTGCTTTAATACCATTCCTCAGCTTGCCCTTGGAGGGGACATGTCAAATAGTCCTACTTTTTGCTTATCGCACTACTTGTATCATTCTGCTTTAACGCACCTTATGACATCCAGCACCCGTACACTCTGGTACGGCTAATACGCTGGGGGCTTAAGCATACCCCATAATACTACGTGAGAAGTCTAAACACTTTCGACAGTGCGGCACCCCGAACTTATAGCATTATATGCATCAGCTCCGAATCATGTCTTGGGTCAATAGTTGGGTTTGCCCGGCTCCCATGTTTTGGTACCTTACGTTCCGCTATATCGGCTAAGGTAGCACTGGGAGAACTACTGCGATTGTGCCCCGGTTCTGCTGGGCTAAGCACCTCGGTAGAGAAAGCTAAAACTGACTGTCATGATAAGGCGAGAGACTGGTCGCTGTTTGAGATGTTTCGAGTCCCTAAAGACTTATGCCGCTTAGAGCGAGGAGTCGGCTTCGTCCGGCTTAAGGCGTGTATAGCGCCCCGTATTCGGCCTTCCGAATACTAGGGGCTTCGCCAAAATTTAAAATTATAGAATTCTATGGCTAAGTGAGAGTGATAAAGCATTATAGTCCGATTGCCTTGTTCATTGTACTGAGCACCTCCCTCGAAGGACCCAAAAATGGGAACAAGAGTGCTCAGGTTTATCCCGAACACCCCAGCACTCGTGGCCTGGGGGCAGAAGCCGACGACTAGCCATCTCTCAGATTTGATAAACAACCGAACAGAAGGTAATATTTTAAATTCAAACAAGCATTGCATAGCGCATATGAACAAGTTTTCATAATACAGGATCACACGAGCAAGTTCATTCAAATATTACATCTTTCGCACACTCGTTCGCTACAAGACGGGCACCCTTCAGGACACCCTCATAATACATCTCGGGGTGGCGATGCTCCTTGCCCTGCGGCGGCCCCTCCTTCACCAGCTTCACAGCGTCCATCTTGGCCCAGTGCACCTTCGCACGGGCGAAAGCCCGACGTGCACCTTCGATGCAGATGGACCGCTTGATGACTTCCAGCCGTGGGCAGGCATCCACAAGCCGCCTCACCAGGTTGAAGTAGCTGTTGGGAAGGGCGTCGCCAGGCCACATCCGGACTATAAAGCCCTTCATGGCCTGTTCGGCCGCCTTGTGCAGCTCGACCAGTTGCTTCAGCTGGTCGCTCATAGGCATCAGGTGTTTGGTCCCAGTATACTAAGACCAGAACAGCTTCTCCGTCGAGCTTCCCTCCTCGGCCTGGTAAAACTTTGCGGCATCCGACATGCTGCGGGGCAAATATGCGAATGCTCCTGGAGAGCTCCGGACTCGGGTAAGTAACAAGTAATTTACTTTCACATGCTTGCTTTGCATATTGAATGCCTTACCCGCCGCTATCTTCCTCATCGCCTTAATCTCCTGGAGGGCCTTTTGGGCTTCGGTCTTGGCATTCTTTGCACTCTCAAGGGCCGCGGCAAGCTTAGACTCTCGCGTCTTCGAGTCAAGCTCCAACGCCTCGTGCTTCGTCACGAGAGCTTGGAGCTCTTGCTGCACCTCGCCCACCCGCGCCTCTTGCTTTTCAAGCTCAGTGCGCTCCTTGGCCGCTTTGTTTTCGGCCTCCGACAGCGCTTGCTTCAGGGTCGCCACTTCGGTCGTGGCCCCTGGCAAATTCATGATGATCCTGTCATTTTGCAATCGCATCTTTTGTGTGTGTGTATAGACAAGGTATTACTTACCTTTGTTCTCCTCGAGTTGCCTCTTGTCAAGGCCGAGCTCTTTCTCGGACCCCTCGAGGTCCTGCTTCAGTGCAGCGACCTCCGCAGTCAGTGCGGCAGAGGTCAGCAGCGAAGCCTACATACGCATATAGGCATACTTGTATTAGACTCCTGCAGATATTATTTGATCCTCTATTCGGCTTTTCTTTGTGAACACCAAACAAAGCATAAGGGGCTACTGTCTATGTGGTAATATTTTTCCTATATTTTAAATACTTACCTCAAAGCCTGTTAGAAGGCTGGCACAGGCTTCAGTCAGTCCGCTCTTGGCGGACTGAACCTTCTTTATCACCGCACTCATAATAGTGCGGTGCTCTTTGTCGATGGAAGTGCCGTGAAGTGCTCCCAGCAGGTTGTCCGGTGCCTCTGGATGGACAGAGGTCACTGGCACGGGCGTCTTGCCCCTTTGGGAAGGGAGCCGCCTGCCCGAGTCCGGAACCACTGGAGGTTCCGGCACGGTGTTCGGCTGTGAGCCGAACTTGGAGCCCCAGGGAGCCTTGCTCCCTTTGCTCCTGGAGTCCGGAAGGTCGCCTTGAGGCGCCTCCGGGACTGTCTCCCCCCGGCTCAGTGCCCCTTGAGACAATACCTCGGCATTGTCCGCAGGGCAAGGGAGGAGGCGGTCGGAAGTGGATTGATATCCATATCTGACGAATCCAAGGAGCCGTCCGACGAGGATACGTCAATACGGGCTTGGGGCGGTCTGCATAATCATATTCGGCGTCAGGAGAAGCAGTGCGACAAAGGTATGCTATGAGTTACTCTGGTATTCGAATACTTACGACTTTGCTAGGGGCTTGGCCCTGAGCAGCCACACGTCTTCGCCTTCGGCGGCGGTGGTGGAGCAGTCCGGAAGGAGAGTCCTTCCTTTCTTGGACCCTTCAGCCTCCCCGGTTGGGGCGGCCTTCCTTTTCTTGTCTCCCCTGGCTGGAGGGGGAGCATCTTCATGTTCCTCCTCGTCTTCATGGGGGGAGTGCGTCACGGAGTTATCGGACGATGAGTCTGATACCACCTGGCGCCGGGAACTCTTTCGGATTCCCTTGGCCTTCTTCTTGGTCTTCTCCGGCACCTTATAAGGAGCCGGAGTCAACATCTCCGTCAGGAGAGCATCCGCAGTGTCTTCGGGCAGAGGGGCCGGATAGTCGATCTGCTCCAATGCCTCCACCCAGTCCTGTCAAAGGCATGGGAGCTCAGCCCCCGCGCATGGTTAAGCTATGGGAAGTAAATATCCTACCAGATGTACAGAACTTACCGGATTCGCAGGGCGCTTCGCGCTTAGCCCGCGCTCCTCGGTGAGAAAGGGAGGGACCTCGGTGCCCTTGAACAGCACCCTCCAGACGTCTTTGTGCGTTGTGTCGAAGAGCTCGCTTAGAGTCTGGTGCCGGGCCGGGTCGAACTCCCATAAGTTGAAATCAAGTTGTTGACACGGGAGGATCCGGCGGAAGAGCATGACTTGGAATATGTTGACAAGCTTAAGTTTCTTGCTTGTCATGTTCCGGATACACTTCTAGAGTCCGTCCAGCTCCACCGATGAACCCCAGGACAGACCCTTCTCCTTCCAGGAAGTGAGCCGCGTGGGGATTCCGGATCGAAACTCGAGGGCCGCCACCCAGTTGGTGTCGCGCGGCTCGGTGATGTAGAACCACCCCGATTGCCACCCCTTTACGGTCTCCACGAAGGAGCCCTCGAGCCATGCAACGTTGGGCATTTTGCCCACCATGGCTCCGCCGCATTCCGCTTGTTGGCTGACCACCACCTTCGGCTTGATATTGAAGGTCTTTAGCCACAGGCCGAAGTGGGGCCGGATGCGGAGGAAGGCCTCGCACATGACGATGAACGCCGAGATGTTGAGGATGAAGTTCGGGGCCAGATCATGAAAGTCCAGCCCATAATAGAACATGAGGCCGCGGACAAATGGATGAAGGGGAAACCCCAGTCCGCGGACGAAGTGGGGGAGGAAGACCACCCTCTCGTGAGGTTCTGGGGTAGGGATGACCTGCCCCGTGGCTGGCAGCCGGTGCGCGATGTCCGCGGCTAAGTATCCGGCTCCACGCAACTTTTTGATGTGCCCCTCCATGACGGAGGAGGCCATCCACTTGCCTCCCGCTCGGGACATGTTTTGGAGAGAGTTGAGGAGGAGGATGCAGACTTGGGCGCTGGAGCTCGAGTGCACGAGAATGGATGAGCAAGGAGGACGAAGGCGTGGGTAGAAAAAGGTGAGATCTTATCCCTTTATAAGGGCGGACTAAACTATGCGCCCCCCGTAGCTTGGTAAAACTCGCTTATCCACCAAGCGTCGTAATTGATGGCGCGGTTGGGTTACCCACGTCCATATTGATGAGAATCTCGTAATAAGGGGAACACGATCTCTGCTTTGACAAGACGTGTCAAGAAACCGCCTCGAGTTATGTGCGGGGCTGGTTGAAGAAAAACGGTTCAGATAATTACCGGGCCGTGGCGTGATGTCATGCTGCTAAAATGTGTCAGCAGATTAGATTTGTGGAAATATTATTCTCTCTACGGTGGTATGTGGAACTTATTTTGCAGGGTCGGACACTATCCTTGTATTCAAAGTCTTCTGTGGTGTCTTCGGAGGAGGAACCCGCCTTGCAATGCCGAAGACAACACTGCGCGCCAGACTCATCGTCATTGAAGCCTGGTTCATGGGCTACTGAGGGAGTCCTGGATTAGGGGGTCTCTGGACAGCCGGACTATATCCTTTGGCCATATTGTTGGACTATGAAGAAACAAGATTGAAGACTTCGTCCCGTGTCCGGATGGGACTCTACTTGGCGTGGAAGGCAAGCTAGGCAATACGGATATGTATATCTCCTCCTTTGTAACCGACCTTGTGTAACCCTAGCCCCCTCCAGTGTCTATATAAACCAGAGGGTTTTAGTCCGTAGGACAACATACAATCATACCATAGGCTAGCTTCTAGGGTTTAGCCTCTCCGATCTCGTGGTAGATCAACTCTTGTACTACTCATATCATCAAGAATAATCAAGCAGGACGTAGGGTTTTTACCTCCATCAAGAGGGCCCGAACCTAGGTAAAACATCGTGTCCCCTGCCTCCTGTTACCATCCACCTTAGACGCACAGTTCAGGACCCCCTACTCGAGATCCGCCGGTTTTGACACCGACAGTTACTGTCTCGCATAGTGGCGCGCCCTCGTGATCCGTAGATCGATCTTGCGTGATTTGCTTTGTCCTCCAATATGTCTCACAGGTCTAGCGTGTTTCCCCGTGCCTTGACATTTTTATTTGAGTGGCGTCGGGGTGCGGGCTGAGCTTTTGGCTGAAATGCCTCTCTGCCGCGGCCACGAGGTGGCCGATCAGCCACGTCATACGCTGGAGATGTAGGTTTTAATGCTTCCTCCTCCAGTCGGGGTAGCAACCTGCGCTTTGGGTAACTCTTGGAGGGGCGTTCGAGTTCATATTCATCGGCCGCAAGGACTTTAGTCCATCTGTCAGCTAGCAAATCTTGATCAGCTCGAAGCTGTTGTTGCTTTTTCTTAAGGCTATTTGCCATGGCTATAAGCCGGCGCTTGAAGCGCTCTTGCTCGACGGGATCCTCAGGCACGACAAATTCTTCATCGTCGAGGCTTGCCTCGTCTTCGGAGGGAGGCATGTAATTATCATCCTCCGCCTCTCCATCCGCCGCTCTCTCGGGAGGGTTGGCTTCTCCATCCTCCTGCTCTAAATCTTGCTGGAGGGGATTGTCATCATCTTCGGCACTGTCCGTAGTGCTATTATCTCCTGTCCCGATATCACCGCTTTTGCCTTGGCGAGACTTAGAGCGGCGCCGCTGACGTCGGCGCTTGCGTTGCTTCTTGGAGGGGTCATCCTCAGCTGTCCTGTCGTCATTGCCTTCTTTGGGTGTGTCCACCATATATATATCATATGATGAGGTGGCTGTCCAGTGCCCTGTGGGCAGTGGTTCTTGTTCGTCTCCTGCATCGCGTCCATACCGTCGATGTCTTCGAAGTCAAAGTCGAGCATGTCGGTCAAATTGTCGACAGTGGATACTAAGTGGGTGGTGGGTGGGCGGCGAATTTCTTCGTCATCCGCATCCCAATCCTGCCGGACATAGTTTGGCCAGGACTCTCCTGACAGGGAGAGAGACCTTAATGAGTTCAGTATGTCGCCGAATGGCGAGTGCTAGAAGATATCCGTGGAGGTTAACTCCATGATCGGCGCCCAGTCGGATTCGATAGGCACGGGCGTAGGCGGTTCGGAGTCTGTGGCCGGGGAAGAATCCGGCAGTTTGGCGTCACGGCTCTCGTGAAGGGTAAGGTCGATACTCGGCTCGATCGCCGTTGAGAATGCGGCCTCCGTGGCGGGGTCTATCCACTCATCCATGGATGGCGCAATTGGCTCCGAATTGAGGGTCGGAGCGGTTGTCGGTGCGGTCTCCTGAACACTGTCCGATGGTAGAGCTAAATCATGCTCATCGTGACCGTGCGGCGCACTCGGCCGGGGCTCAAATCCGTCGAAGATCAAGTCTCCGCGGATGTCGGCCGTGTAGTTTAAGCTTCCAAACCTGACCTGGTGGCCAGGGGCGTAACTATCAATCTGCTCCAGATGGCCAAGCGAGTTGGCCCGCGGTGCGAAGCCGCCGAATACGAAGATCTGTCCGGGGAGAAAATTCTCACCCTGGACTGCATTGCTATCGATGATCGAAGGAGCCGTCAAGCCTGACGATGAGGACACAAAGGAACTCTCAATGAAAGCACCAATGTCGGTGTCAAAACCGGCAGATCTCGGGTAGGGGGTCCCGAACTGTGCGTCTCGGCGGATGGTAACAGGAGGCGGGTGACACGATGTTTACCCAGGTTCGGGCCCTCTTGGTGGAGGTAATACCCTACGTCTTGCTTGATTGTTCTTGATAATATGAGTAGTACAAGAGTTGATCTACCACAAGATCGAAGAGGCTAAACCCTAGAAGCTAGCCTATGGTATGATTGTGTGTTGTTGGTCCTACGGACTAAACCCTCCGGTTTATATAGACACCGGAGGGGGCTAGTGTTACAAAGAGTCGGTTACAAGGAAGGATATCTACATATCCGTATTGCCAAGCTTGCCTTCCACGCCAAGGAGAGTCCCATCCGGACACGGGACAAAGTCTTCAATCTTGTATCTTCACAGTCTAACAGTCCGGCCAAAGGATATAATCCGGCTGTCCGAATACCCCCTAATCCAGGACTCCCTCACCTACCATAATCTCTTCATTTGTTCTCCGCTATTAGTGACTTTGGAGTGACTTTTTGTTGCATGTTGAGGGATAGTTATGTGATCCAATTATGTTATTATTGTTGAGAGGACTTGCACTAGTGAAAGTATGAACCCTAGGCCTTGTTTCAACGCATTGCAATACCGTTTGTGCTCAGTTTTATCATTAGTTACCTTGCTGTTTTTATATTTTCAGATTACAAAAACCTTTATCTACTATCCATATACCACTTGTATCACCATCTCTTCGCCGAACTAGTGCACCTATACAATTTACCATTGTATTGGGTGTGTTGGGGACACAAGAGACTCTTTGTTATTTGGTTGCAGGGTTGCTTGAGAGAGACCATCTTCATCCTACGCCTCCTACAGATTGATAAACCTTAGGTCATCCACTTGAGGGAAATTTGCTACTGTCCTACAAACCTCCGCACTTGGAGGCCCAACAACGTCTACAAGAAGAAGGTTGTGTAGTAGACATCAAGCTCTTTTCTGGCGCCGTTGCCGGGGAGGTTAGTGCTTGAAGGTATATCTTTAGATCTTGCAATCGAATCTTTTTGTTTCTTGTTTTATCACTAGTTTAGTTTATAAAAGAAAACTATAAAAAATGGAATTAAGAGTACCTCATATGCTTCATCTTTTTAATATCTATCATGAAAATAAGGATTCCGATAATTGTGCTCAAGTGCTATAAGAAGAATGCATTAGAATGTTTGGCACTAAATTTTTGAATGATGAGCATGATTTCAATGTTGTTAGTATGAATTCCTTGAATATCCATGATGCTAATGATATGCAAAGCCACAAGCTTGGGGAAGCTATGTTTAATGAAGATGATATTTGTATTCCCCCAAGTTTTGATGGGCAAATTTATTATGATGAAAGCATGCCTCCTATTTATGATGATTATATTGATGAAAGTGAATTTGGAGAGGTCATGACTTTATTTAGTAATGATTCCACTATTTGAGAAGAGGTTCCAGTTGATTATGAGAACAAAGTTGCTATCTATGATGATTATTGTGATGACTTGTATGCTATTAAGAATAATTATAACCATGAAACTTGTCATCATTATTTAAATTTTCAATTGGATTATGCCTCACATGATAGTTATTTTGTTGAGTTTGCTCCCACTATTATGAATGAGAAGAATTTTGCTTATGTGGAGAGTAGTAAATTTTCTATGCTTGTAGATCATGAAAAGAATGCTTTATGTGATAGTTATATTGTTGAATTCATTCATGATGCTACTGAAAATTATTATGAGGGAGGAATATATGCTTGTAGGAATTGCAATAATATCAAGTTTCCTCTCTACATGTTGAAAATTTTGGAGTTATGGTTGTTTTACCTTCCTATGCAAGTTGATTCTTGTTCCCACAAGTTGTTTGCTCACAAAATTCCTATGCATAGGAAGTGGGTTAGACTTAAATATGCTAGTCATATTCTTCATGATGCTCTCTTTATGTTTCAATTCTTATCTTTTATGTGAGCATCGTTGAAATCATCATGCCTAACTAGGGGCGTTAAACGTTAGCGCTTGTTGGGAGGCAACCCAATTTTATTTTTGTTCCTTGCTTTTTGTTACTGTTTAGTAATAAATAATTCATCTAGCCTCTGTTTAGATGTAGTTTTATGTTTTAATTAGTGTTTGTGCCAAGTAGAACCGTTGGGAAGACTTGGGGAAAGTCTTGTTGATCTTGCTGTAAAAAACAGAAACTTTAGCGCTCACGAGAATTGCTGCCATTTTTTATTGGAAAGTGATATTTAGTTAATTCTTTTTGCAGATGATTAATAGATAAATTCCTCACGTCCAGAAATTTATTTTAGAATTTTTGGGGTTCTATAAGTTTGCGTTAGTTACAGATTACTACAGACTTTTCTGTTTTTGACAGATTCTATTTTCGTGTGTTGTTTGCTTATTTTAATGAATCTATGGCTAGTAAAATAGTTTATAAACCATAGAGAAGTTGGAATACATTAGGTTTAATACCAATATAAATCAAGAATGAGTTCATTACAGTACCTTGAAGTGGTGTTTCGTTTTCTTTCGCTAACGGAGCTCACGAGTTTTCTGTTAAGTTTTGTGTTGTGAAGTTTTCAAGTTTTGCGTAAAGATTCGATGGACTACGGAATAAGGAGTGTAAAGAGCCTAAGCTTGGGGATGCCCAAGGCACCCCGAGGTAACATTCAAGGACAACCAAAAGCCTAAGCTTGGGGATGCCCCGGAAGGCATCCCCTCTTTCGTCTTCGTTCATCGGTAACTTTACTTGGAGCTATATTTTTTCGCCACATGATATGTGTTTTGCTTGGAGCGTCATTTTATTTACTTTTGTTTTGCTTGCTGTTTGAATAAAATACCAAGATCTGAAATTCTTAAATGTTAGAGAGTCTTCATATAGTTGCATAATCATTCGACTACTCATTGATCTTCACTTATATCTTTCGGAGTAGTTTGTCATTTGCTCTAGTGCTTCACTTATATCTTTTTAGAGCACGGTGGTGGTTGTATTTTATAGAAACTATTGATCTCTCATGCTTCACTTAGATTATTTTGAGAGTCTTAAATAGCATCGCAATTTGCTTAAATAATCCTAATATGCTAGGTATTCAAGATTAGTAAAAAAATTCTTATGAGTGTTTTGAATACTAAGAGAAGTTCGATGCTTGATGATTGTTTTGAGATATGGAGGTAATAATATCAAAGTCGTGCTAGTTGAGTAGTTGTGACTTTGAGAAATGCTTGTGTTGAAGTTTGCAAGTCCCGTAGCATGCACGTATGGTAAATGTTATGTAACAAATTTGAAACATGAGGTGTTCTTTGATTGTCCTCCTTATGAGTGGCGGTCGGGGACGAGCGATGGTCTTTTCCTACCAATCTATCCCCCTAGGATCATGCACGTAGTGCTTGGTTTTTGATGACCTGTAGATCTTTGCAATAAGTATGTGAGTTCTTTATTACTAATGTTGAGTCCATGGATTATACGCACTCTCACCCTTCCATCATTGCTAGCCTCTTCGGTACCGTGCATTGCCCTTTCTCACATTGAGAGTTGGTGCAAACTTCGCCGGTGCATCCAAACCCCGTGATATGATACGCTCTTCTTATATGTTCCTCAAAACAGCCACCATACCTACCTATTATGGCATTTCCATAGCCATTCCGAGATATACTGCCATGCAACTTTCCACCATCCCGTTTATCATGACACATTCATCATTGTCATATTGCTTAGCATGATTATGTAGTTGACATAGTATTTGTGCCAAAGCCACCATTCATAATTCTTTCATACATGTCACTCTTGGTTCATTGCATATCCCGGTACACCACCGGAGGCATTCATATAGAGTCATCTTTTGTTCTAGCATCGAGTTGTAATCATTGAGTTGTAAATAAATAGAAGTGTGATGATCATCATTTTATAGAGCATTGTCCCAAGTGAGGAATTAAAAAAAATTGGAGAGAAAGGCCATAAAAAAGAGAAGGCCCCCAAAAAAGGGAGAGAAAAAGAGAGAAGGGACAATGCTACTATCCTTTGCCACACTTGTCTTCAAAGTAGCACCATAATCTTCATGATAGAGAGTCTTTTGTTTTGTCACTTTCATATACTAGTGGGAATTTTTCATTATAGAACTTGGCTTGTATATTCCAACAATGGGCCTCCTCAAGTGCCCTAGGTCTTCGTGAGCAAGCAAGTTGGATGCACACCCACTTAGTTTCTTTTGTTGAGCTTTCATACATTTATAGCTCTAGTGCATCTGTTGCATGGAAATCCCTACTCCTTGCATTAACATCAATCGATGGGCATCTCCATAGCCCATTGATTAGCCTCTTTGATGTGAGACCTTCTCCTTTTTTGTCTTCTCCACATAACCCCCATCATCATATTCTATTCCACCCATAGTGCTATGTCCATGGCTCGCGCTCATATATTGCGTGAAAGTTTATAGGTTTGAGATTACTGAAGTATGAAACAATTGCTTGGCTTGTCATCGGGGTTGTGCATGATGAGAGCATTCTTGTGTGATGAAAATGGAGCATGACCAAACTATATGATTTTGTAGGGATGAACTTTCTTTGGCCATGTTATTTTGAGAAGACATGATTGCTTAGTTAGTATGCTTGAAGTATTATTATTTTTATGTCAATATTAAAATTTTGTCTTGAATCTTATGGATCTGAACATTCATGCCAAAATGAAGAGAATTTTCTTAGAGAAATATGTTAAGTAGCACTCCGCATCAAAAATTCTGTTTTTATCATTTACCTACTCGAGGACGAGCAGGAATTAAGCTTGGGGATGCTGATACGTCTCCAACGTATCTATAATTTTTGATTGCTCCATGCTATATTATCTTCTGTTTTGGACATTATTGGGCTTTATTATCCAATTTTATATTATTTTTGGGACTAACCTATTGACGCAGAGCCCAGTGCCAGTTCCTGTTTTTTCCCTTGTTTCAGTGTTTCGAACAAAAGGAATATCAAACGGAGTCGAAACGGAATGAAACCTTCTGGAGAAGTTATTTTTGGAAGGAAACCAACCTGATAGACTTGGAGTGCACGTCATGAAAGAAGTGAGGGAGACACGAGGTAGGGGGCGCGCCCTCCACCCTCGTGGGTCCCTCGTGGCTCCCCTGACGTACTTCTTCCTCCTATATATACCCGTATACCCTAAAACGATCGGGGATCACAATAGATCAGGAGTTCCGCCGCCAGAAGCCTCCATAGCCACCGAAAACCAATCTAGACCCGTTCCGGCACCCTGCCGGAGGGGGCAATCCCTCACCGGTGGCCATCTTCATCATCCCGGTGCTCTCCATGACGAGGAGGGAGTAGTTCACCCTCGGGGCTGAGGGTATGTACCAGTAGCTATGTGTTTGATCTCTCTCTCTCTCTCGTGTTCTTGAGGTCGTACGATCTTGATGTATCGCGAGCTTTGCTATTATAGTTGGATCTTATGATGTTTCTCCCCCTCTACTCTCTTGTAATGGATTGAGTTTCCCCTTTGAAGTTATCTTATTGGATTGAGTCTTTAAAGATTTGAGAACACTTGATGTATGTCTTGCCGTGCGTATCTGTGGTGACAATGGGATATCACGTGATTCACTTGATGTATGTTTTAGTGATCAACTTGCGGGTTCCGCCGATGAACCTATGCATAGGTGTTGGCACACGTTGTTGTTGTGATTCTCCGGTAGAAACTTTGGGGCACTCTTTGAGGTTCAATGTGTTGGTTGAATAGAAGAATCTAAGATTGTGTGATGCATATCGTATAATCATACCCACGGATACTTGAGGTGACATTGAAGTATCTAGGTGACAGTAGGGTTTTGGTTGATTTGTGTCTTAAGGTGTTATTCTAGTACGAACTCTAGGGCTGTTTGTGACACTTATAGGAATAGCCAAACAGATTGATTGGAAAGAATAACTTTGAGGTGGTTTCGTACCCTACCATAATCTCTTCGTTTGTTCTCCGCTATTAGTGACTTTGGAGTGACTTTTTGTTGCATTTTGAGGGATAGTTATGTGATCCAATTATGTTATTATTGTTGAGAGGACTTGCACTAGTGAAAGTATGAACCCTAGGCCTTGTTTCAACGCATTGCAATACCGTTTGTGCTCACTTTTATCATTAGTTACCTTGCTGTTTTTATATTTTCAGATTACAAAAACCTTTATCTACTATCCATATACCACTTGTATCACCATCTCTTCACCGAACTAGTGCACCTATACAATTTACCATTGTATTGGGTGTGTTGGGGATACAAGAGACTCTTTGTTATTTAGTTGTAGGGTTGCTTGAGAGAGACTATCTTCATCCTATGCCTCCTACGGATTGATAAACCTTAGGTCACCCACTTGAGGGAAATTTGCTACTGTCCTACAAACCTCTGCACTTGGAGGCCCAACAACGTCTACAAGAAGAAGGTTGTGTGGTAGACATCAATGATCAAGTTTATCTATGAACAAAATTTGAATCTTCTCTGAATTCTTTTATGTATGATTGGTTATCTTTGCAAGTCTCTTCGAATTATCAGTTTGGTTTGGCCTACTAGATTGATCTTTCTTGCAATGGGAGAAGTGCTTAGCTTTGGGTTCAATCTTCCGGTGTCCTTTCCCAGTGACAGTAGGGGCAGCAAGGCACGTATTGTACTATTGCCATCGAGGATAACAAGATGGGGTTTATATCATATTGCATGAGTTTATCCCTCTACATCATGTCATCTTACTTAAAGCGTTACTCTGTTCTTTTGAACTTAATAATCTGGATTCATGCTGGATAGCGGTCGATGTGTGGAGTAATAGTAGTAGATGCAGGCAGGAGTCGGTCTACTTGTCTCAGATGTGATGCCTATATACATGATCATACCTAGATATTCTCATAACTATGCTCAATTCTGTCAATTGCTCAACAGTAATTGTTTACCCACTGTGATACTTATGCTCTCGAGAGAAGCCACTAATGAAACCTATGGCCCTCGGGTCTATTTTCCATCATATTGATCTCCCGTTAGCAAGCTATTTCTGTGTCGTTTTTATTTTGCTTTATTTAATTTGCATCTTTATCATAAAAATACCCAAAATATTATCTTATCATATCTATCAGATCTCACTTTCGTAAGTGACCGTGAAGGAATTGACAACCCCTTTATTGCGTTGGTTGCGAGGATTTTATTTGTTTGTGTAGGTGCGAGGGACTCGTGCGTGGCGCCCTACTGGATTGATACCTTGGTTCTCAAAAACTGAGGGAAATACTTACGCTACTTTGCTGCATCACCCTTTCCTCTTCAAGAGAAAACCAACGCAGTGCTCAAGAGGTAGCAAGAAGGATTTCTGGCGCCGTTGCCGGGGAGTCTACGCAAAATCCAACATACCAAGTACCCATCACAAACCCTTATCTCCCGCATTACATTATTTGTCATTTGCCTCTCATTCCCCCCCCCCCCCACTTCACCCTTGTCATTTTATTTGCCCTCTCTCTCCGTCCTCCTTCTCTTTCCCTATTTGCCTCTTTTTGTCCGTTTCTTGTTTGCTTGTGTGTTGGATTGCTTGCCTGTCACGATGGCTCAAGATAATACCAAATTGTGTGACTTTACTAATACCAACAACAATGATTTTATTAGCACTCTGATTGCTCCTCTTACCGATGCTGAATCTTGTGAAATTTATGCTGCTTTGCTGAATCTTGTCATGAAAGATCCGTTTTCCGGCCTTCCTAGTGAAGATGCCGCTACCCATCTAAACAACTTTGTTGATTTGTGTGATATGCATCATATGCAAAAGAAGAAAGATGTGGATAATGATATTGTTAAATTGAAGCTATTCCCGTTTTCGCTTAGAGATCGTGCTAAAGCTTGGTTTTCATCTTTGCCTAAAAATAGTATTGATTCTTGGAATAAGCGCAAAGATGCTTTTATCTCTAAGTATTTTCCTCCCGCTAAGATCATCTCTCTTAGAAACGATATTATGAATTTTAAGCAACTTGATCATGAACATGTTGCACAATCTTGGGAGAGGATGAAATTAATGATACGTAATTGCCCTACACATGGTTTGAATTTGTAGATGATTATACAAAATTTTTATGCCGGATTGAATTTTGCTTCTAGAAATCTTTTAGATTCGGCCGCGGGAGGCACTTTTATGGAAATCACTTTAGGAGAAGCTACCAAACTCCTAGATAATATTATGGTTAATTATTCTCAATGGCACACCGAAAGATCTACTAATAAAAAAGTGCATGCAATTGAAGAGATTAATGTTTTGAGTGGAAAGATGGATGAACTTATGAAATTGTTTGCTAATAAGAGTGCTCCTACTGATCCTAATGATATGCCTTTCTCTACCTTGATTGAGAATAATAATGAATCTATGGATGTGAATTTTGTTGGTAGGAACAATTTTGGTAATAACGCGTATAGAGGTAATTTTAATTCTAGGTCGTTCCCTAGTAATTCCTCTAATAATTATGGTAATTCCTACAAAAATTCCTATGGAAATTATAATAAGATGCCCTCTCATCTTGAATCTAATATTAAAGAATTTATTACCTTGCAAAAGAGTTTCAATGCTTTGGTTGAAGAAAAATTGCTTAAGATTGATGAGTTGGCTAGGAACATTGGTAGAATTTCTCTTGATGTTGATTCTTTGAAACTTAGATCTATTCCACCTAAGCATGATATCAATGAGTCTCTCAAAGCCATGAGAATTTCCATTGATGAGTGCAAAGAAAGAACCGCTAGGATGCGTGCTAAGAAAGATTGTTTTATAAAAGCACCTTCTTCTAGTTTTCATGATAATAAAGATGAAGATCTAAAAGTTATTGATGTGTCCCCTATTAAATCTTTGTTTTGCAATATGAATCTTGATAATGATGGGACTTAATATGATCCACCTTTACCTAGAAGGCGTTCCAAAAATTCGGAGTCTCTAGATCCTGATGCTAAAATTGTTAAAAGTGGGATTGAAGAGGTCAAAACTTTAAATATCAATGAACCCACTATTTTGGATTTCAAGTAATTTAATTATGATAATTGCTCTTTGATAGATTGTATTTCCTTGTTGCAATCCGTGATAAATTATCCACATACTTATAGTCAAAAATAAGCCTTTACCAAACATATCGTTGATGCTTTGATGCAATCTTATGAAGAAAAACTTGAGTTGGAAGTTTCTATCCCTAGAAAACTTTATGATAAGTGGGAACCTACTATTAGAATTAAAATTAAAGATCATGAATGCTATGCTTTGTGTGATTTGGGTGCTAGTGTTTCCACGATTCCAAAGACTTTGTGTAATTTGCTAGGTTTCCGTGATTTTGATGATTGTTCTTTAAATTTGCACCTTGCGGATTCCACTATTAAGAAACCTATGGGAAGAATGAATGATGTTCTTATTGTTGCAAATAGGAATTATGTGCCCGTAGATTTTATTGTTCTTGATATAGATTGCAATCCTTCATGTCCTATTATTCTTGGTATACCTTTCCTTAGAACGATTGGTGCAATTATTGATATGAAGGAAGGGAATATTAGATTCCAATTTCCGTTAAGGAAAGGCATGGAACACTTCCCTAGAAAGAAAATTAAATTACCATTTGAATCTATTATGAGAGCCACTTATGGATTGCCTACCAAAGATGGCAATACCTAGATCTATCTTCGCTTTTATGCCTAGCTAGGGGCGTTAAACGATGGCGCTTGTTGGGAGGCAACCCAATTTTATTTTTGTTACTTGTTTTTTATTCCTGTTTAGTAATAAATAATTCATCTAGCCTCTGTTTAGATGTAGTTTTATGTTTTAATTAGTGTTTGTGCCAAGTAGAACCGTTGGGAAGACTTGGGGAAAGTCTTTTTGATCTTGCTGTAAAAAACAGAAACTTTAGCGCCCACGAGAATTGCTGCCATTTTTATTTGGAAAGTGCTATTTAGTTAATTCTTTTTGCAGATGATTAATAGATAAATTCCTCACGTACAGAAATTTATTTTAGAATGTTTGGGGTTCCAGAAGTTTGCGTTAGCTATAGATTACTACAGACTATTTTTGATAGATTCTATTTTTCGTGTGTTGTTTGCTTATTTTGATGAATCTATGGCTAGTAAAATAGTTTATAAACCATAGAGAAGTTGGAATACAGTAGGTTTAACACCAATATAAATAAAAAATGAGTTCATTACAGTACCTTGAAGTGGTATTTTGTTTTCTTTCGCTAACGGAGCTCACGAGATTTTCTATTTTGAGTTTTGTGTTGTGAAGTTTTCAAGTTTTGGGTTAAGTTTTGATGGATTATGGAACAAGGAGTGGAAAGAGCCTAAGCTTGGGGATGCCCATGGCACCCCAAGGTAAAATTCAAGGACACCCAAAAGCCTAAGCTTGGGGATGCCCCGGAAGGCATCCCCTCTTTCGTCTTCGTCTATCGGTAACTTTACTTGGAGCTATATTTTTATTCACCACGTGATATGTGTTTTGCTTGGAGCGTCTTGTATTATTTGAGTCTTTATTTGTTAGTTTGTCACAATCACCCTTGCTGTACACACCTTTTGAGAGAGACTCACATGATTTGAAAATTATTAGAATACTCTATGTGCTTCACTTATATCTTTTGAGTTATATAGTTTTTGCTCTAGTGCCTCACTTATATCTTTTAGAGCACGGTGGTGGATTTGTTTTATAGAAACTATTGTTCTCTCATGCTTCACTTAGATTATTTTGAGAGTCCTACAAAACAGAATGGTAATTTGCTTTAATTATGATAGGCATTCAAGATTAGTAAAAAAATCTTATGAGTGTGTTGAATACTATGAGAAGTTTGATGCTTGATAATTGTTTTGAGATATGGAGATCGTGATATTAGAGTCATGCTAGTTGAGTAGTTGTGAATTTGAGGAATACTTGTTTTGAAGTTTGTGATTCCCGTAGCATGCACGTATGGTGAACCGTTATGTGATGAAGTCGGAGCATGGTTTATTTATTGATTGCCTTCCTTATGAGTGGCAGTCGGGGATGAGCGATGGTCTTTTCCTACCAATCTATCCCCCTAGGAGCATGCGCGTAATACCTTGTTTCGATAACTAATAGATTTTTGCAATAAGTATGTGAGTTCTTTATGACTAATGTCGAGTCCATGGATTATACGCACTCTCACCCTTCCACCATTGCTAGCCTCTCTAATATCGCGCACTTTTCACTGGTATCATATATCCATCATATACCTTTCTCAAAACAGCCGCCATACCTACCTATCATGGCATTTCCAAAGCCATTCCGAGATATATTGCCATGCAACTTTCCACCGTTCCGTTTACTATGACATGCTCCATCATTGTCATATTGCTTTGCATGATCATGTAGTTGACATTGTATTTGTGGCAAAGCCACCGTTCGTAATTCTTTCATACATGTCACTCTTAATTCATTGCATATCCCGGTACACCGCCGGAGGCATCCACATAGAGTCATATTTTGTTCTAATTATTGAGTTGTAATTGTTGAGCTGTAAGTAAATAAAAGTGTGATGATCATCATTTTTAGAGCATTGTCCCAAGTGAGGAAAGGATGATGGAGACTATGATTCCCCACAAGTCGGGATGATACTCCAGACTAAAAAAAGAGGCCATAAAAAAGAGAAAAGGCCCAAATAAAAAAAGGAGAGAAAAAGAGAGAAGGGACAATGCTACTATCCTTTTACCACACTTGTGCTTCAAAGTAGCACCATGATCTTCATGATAGAGAGTCTCCTATGATATCACTTTCATATACTAGTGGGAATTTTTCATTATAGAACTTGGCTTGTATATTCCTGTAGCGACCCGACCCGAATGGATCAAGTGCTCTGTGCTCAGGTGTCATCCCTGGATCAGTAATGCTGACACCACACAGTACATCGAAGGATTTATAGCAGAGTGGCAATCACACACTTATTACTTCGTTGTCTCAAAAGAGAACTTATTACAATAAGTATGGCTTAAGGCCATCTAATGTCGATAACAGCGGAAGACTCGGAAGATAAATGGGTCCATCAACTCCAACGGCATCACTGAGTATAGAACCACGACCTAAAAGCACCTTACTCGTCGTCTGAAAAGTCTGCAACATGAGAAGTTGCAGCCCGAAAACGGGTCAGCACATGGAATATGCTGGCAATGTAACACATAGAGAGTAATGGAATGAAACAGCTATACTATATGCATATATGGCTGGTGGAAAGCTCTATGGTTACAGTTTTGTGTAAAGCCAGTTTTTCCCTACTGCAAAGGAATAAATTTATTTAACTATCATGGTGGTTGTGAAACATCGAGAATGGTTGACAGCATTCCGATCCCAATTAAGTGAACAATTAAACCCATCAATATTAATTAGAGTAACATGTTGAGATTCACATGATATTCAAGTACTACATACTCAAGTTGTCCATAACCGGGGACACGGCTAATCATGATTAGTTTGTTACACTCTGCAGAGGTTTGCGCACTTTTCCCCACAAGACTCGATCGCCTCCGTTTGGTTTCTCGCACTACATGGTGTTTGAGAAGACGGATGACCGAGGCACAGTCTTTCAGAAGCGCTAGCACCTTACGTTCGGGTAGACCGTACCACCTATAACCCCTACATCTGCTAGTCTACCCTGTAAGAGTTCGCACGACTTAGTCAACTATGCCAGAGCCCATAATGGCTTGTGGCTGCACACGGAAGTTTCTAGCATGAAAGATCTTATGATCCCTTTGAGCCTGGGTGGCAGTCCGAAAAAAAACAGGCAAGTCCTGATAGACATCAGGTGCCTCAATCCACCCAGATGTGTGTTTAAGTTGCCACCTTAGATAAACCTTTAAATTATCAATCTCACATCTGTCATGGATATCACTCACCCAATCCACGTCTACTAGCATAGCATGGCATAATAAGCAAACGTAGAAGTAACTCCCAAAGGTTTCATAATAATACAGGTAATAGGTACTACCTCATCTACTTCCCATCCCACAATTTAATTAGATCCTAATCATGCAATGTGTGAGGATTGATCTAATGCAATAAAACATGGGTTGTAGAAAAGGTATGATCAAAGTGTTACTTGCCTTGCTGATGATCCGCGAGACCTAGGGTTTCGAAGTAACAAGCGGCGCAATCCGGGTGATCTATCGCAGACAAACAACAAGCACACAATAAGTACTCATCAAATGCACAGGTAAAACTCGAACAAGAGAACGAACCAGAAAGTTCAACTTAAGAACTCCGGTTGCAAAGAAATAACGAACCGAACAAAGAAACGGAAAACAAACGGCGGAAGAAAACAACTTGGTTCTAGCAAGTTGAAACTAGGTCAAATTTTACCGGGGCAAAAACTTGTTTAAGTTGATTAGACGGAACGGCGGATTCGCAACGAAATTCCAGGCGCTTGAATCACCTGATTCCGATAAACGAGCGAGAAGAAAGACTAGAACGAAGATCGGATCTGAGATCGCGATCGCGGAATAAATCCGACGAGAAGAAAAAAAAGAATGATTAAACGAACGGGCGTCGTTAACCGGGGAATAATCGGTGATCACGTTCGTTGAGATGAACGGTCCGAAAGAAGAACGAAAACCGATCTAGGATTTTCGGAAAATAAACCGAAAAGAAACGGAAAACCGATCTAGGGTTTCGGAAGAAAACCGAAACAAAACCGGAAGAAAAGAAAAGAAATCGAAGAGAAAACGGAACGGTTCTTTTAGGAAAAACCGGACTGGGGAAGAAAAAGAGAGGCGCGGCTACCTCGGGAGGCGGGCTCCGGGCGGCGGCGGCTAAGGGCGGCGGCGGCGGCTTAGGCGCGGGGCGGCGCGGCTAAGGCGGCGGCTTGGGGCCGCGCGCTGCTGCTTGCTGCGGCTTAGGAGGAGAGAGGCTTGGGTTTTTGATGTGAGGAGAGAGGGGGTGCTTGGGTATTTATATTGGTGAGGGGAGGGGGTTTCTTGGGGTAGGGGACAAGAAATAGAGTAGGAATTGGAAAGAAAAAGAGGAAACGGAGTAGAACTAAAGTCCTACTAGGACTCCAAAAGGGCGGCGGCGGCGGCCTCCTGGCGCCTGGCGCGCGCGGCGCGGGCGATGGCCTGGCCGGCCGGCTGCTGGCTGGGCCTTGGCCCAGGGCGCTGCAAGAGTTCCTTTTTTTTAAACGGTTACGCGCGCAGAAAAACACAGAAAAGAAAATCTAAACGAACTCCGAAAAATCTAAAGTAAATTTTCCCCGACTCCTAAAAATGAGTTGAACAAAATGAACTTTTCTCCGGGCCTAAAATGTAATTTTCGAAAACGCGCATTTTTCCCTATTCAAATGAAATGCAAATAAACTCCGGCAAAACCAAAATTTGACTTATTCATTAAATCTTCATTTTTCCTCAATTTTGGGAAAGTCATATTATTCCCTCTCTTATATTTTTGATATCGGAAAATTATTGAAGATGAAATAAATAAATCAAATGATCCTCTTTTCAAAATTTGAGAAAACTCTCAAATATGAAAATAACGAAATCTCCAACTCTCTCCGAAGGTCCTTGAGTTGCATGAAATTTCTAGGATCAACCAAAAATGCAAGAAAATATGATATGCATGATGATCTAGTGTATAACATTCCAAATTGCAAATTTGGGGTGTTACAAACCTACCCCCCCTTAAGATGAATCTCGCCCTCGAGATTCGGGTTGGCTAGAAAATAGGTGAGGGTGGTCCTTGAGCAAATCTTCTTCTCTCTCCCAGGTGGCTTCATCCTCTGGGTGGTGGTTCCACTGAACTTTGCAAAACTTGATAACCTTGCTGCGGGTAACTCTGCTGGCATAATCGAGAATGTTGACTGGCTCCTCCTCATATGTTAAGTCATCCTTCAACTGAATCGCTTCGAGTGGCACGGTATCTCTTAGCGGTACCTCTGCCATCTCGGCGTGACATTTCTTCAGCTGAGAAACATGGAATACATCATGAACTCCTGACAGTCCCTCTGGTAATTCCAACTTATATGCGACTTCTCCCATACGTTGCAAGATCTTATACGGTCCAACGAAACACGGTGCTAACTTTCCCTTAACTCCAAAGCGCTTAACTCCTCGAAGTGGGGATACTCGAAGATAAACTCTGTCTCCGGTTTCGTAAACTGTCTCCTTGCGTTTAGAATCTGCGTAGCTCTTCTGCCTGGATTGGGCTACCTTGAGCCTGTCGCGAATCAACTTAACTTTCCGTTCAGACTCCTTAATCAAATCTGGTCCAAGGAACCAACTTCGTCCCATGACAACGGTGTCTTGCACCTCCTTCCGTATAAAGCTTCGAAAGGTGCCACCTTCAAACTGGTTTGGTAGCTGTTGTTATAAGAAAACTCCGCATACGGCAAGTTATCGTCCCAGCTAGATCCATAATCTAGTGCACAAGCTCTCAGCATATCTTCCAAAATCTGATTGACTCTCTCGGTCTGTCCATCTGTCTGCGGATGAAAAGCTGTGCTGAACTCTAGTCTGGTTCCTAAAGTTTCATGCAACTGATTCCAAAACTTTGAGGTAAATTGGGTTCCTCTATCTGATACGATACTCCTCGGAACTCCATGCAAACAAATGATCCTAGTCATGTATATCCTTGCCAACTTAGCACTGGTGTAAGTGGTCTTAACTGGAATAAAATGTGCTACCTTTGTCAAACGATCAACTACCACCCATATCGAGTCATAACCTGCTTTCGTCCTGGGTAGTCCTGTGATAAAATCCATGCCTATCTTATCCCACTTCCACTCGGGTATCGGCAATGGTTGTAAGAATCCTGCTGGCTTCTGATGCTCTGCCTTTACTCTCTGACATACGTCACAAACTGCTACATATGCTGCAATATCCTTCTTCATTCCGGTCCACCAGAATGTTTCCTTTAAATCCAAATACATCTTGGTATTCCCTGGGTGAATCGAATACGGTGAATCATGTGCCTCTTGCAAAATCAACTTCCTGATCTCCGGGTCATTGGGCACATAAACACGGTCCTCAAACCATAAGGTATCGTGCTCATCCTCACGAAATCCCTTTGCTTTTCCTTTGCTCAATTTCTCTTTTATAGCAGCAATCTCCTTGTCAGATTTCTGAGCTTCTCTGATCTTATCCATCAATGTTGACTGAATCTCCAATGCTGCTACATAGCCTCTCGGAACTATTTCCAAGCATAGCTCACGAAGGTTTTCTGCTAACTCCTTGGGTATTTTCCCCGTCATTAGGGTGTTGACATGGCTCTTACGGCTCAATGCATCAGCTACTACATTAGCTTTTCCGGGATGGTAATGCAATCTCATGTCATAATCCTTGATGAGCTCCAACCATCTCCTTTGTCGGAGGTTCAACTCCTTCTGCGTGAAAATGTACTTCAAACTCTTGTGATCCGTGTACACCTCACAATGATTTCCAATGAGGAAATGTCTCCATGTTTTCAATGCATGCACTACGGCTGCTAACTCCAAATCATGCGTGGCATAATTCAACTCATGAGGCTTCAGTTGTCGTGAAGCATACGAAACAACTCTTCCTTCCTGCATAAGCACTGCTCCAAGTCCTCGACGTGAAGCGTCGCAATACACCTCATAATCCTTGGTCTGATCTGGCAAAATCAATACTGGTGAGGTAACCAAACGTTTCTTCAACTCCTGGAAACTAGCCTCACACTCCTCAGTCCATTTGAACTTAGTATCCTTCTTCAACAACTCCGTCATAGGCTTCGCAATATTTGAGAAATTCTCAATAAACCTCCGGTAGTATCCTGTGAGTCCAAGAAAATTCTGGATCTCTCCAACTGTCGTTGGTGATTCCCATTCGGTTACTGTCTCAACCTTAGTGGGGTCAACTGCTATACCTTCTCCGGATATAACGTGTCCGAGGAATCCAACTTCCTTCAACCAAAACTCACATTTGCTGAATTTGGCGTATAACTGATGTTCCCTTAGTTTCTCCAAAACCAAACGCAAATGTTCCTTATGCTCCTCTTCATTCTTGGAATAAACCAGAATGTCATCAATGAACACTACGACGAACTTATCCAAAAACTCCATAAACACTTTGTTCATCAGGTTCATAAAATAGGCAGGTGCGTTAGTCAATCCAAATGACATAACGGTATACTCATACAGTCCATATCTCGTGGTGAATGCTGTCTTAGGTATGTCCTGCTCCCGAATCTTCAACTGATGGTACCCTGATCGCAAATCGATCTTGGAAAACACTTTAGCTCCTTGCAACCAATCAAACAGATCGTTGATCATTGGCAGTGGGTACTTATTCTTGATGGTTACTTCATTCAATCCTCGGTAATCAACAACCATCCTTAATGATCCATCCTTCTTTTCCACTAGAAGTACGGGTGATCCCCAAGGTGAAGAACTTGGGCGAATGTACCCTTTATCCAATAACTCCTTAATCTGATTCTTAATTTCCACCAAATCCTTTACTGGCATCCGGTACGGTCGCTTCGATATTGGGCCTGTACCTGGCAATAACTCAATCAAAAACTCAATGTCTCTATCCGGTGGCATGCCTGGTAATTCCTCAGGAAATACATCAGGAAAATCCTTTACCACTGGTACTTCTTCTTGCACAACTCCTGTTAGACAGTTTACTTGTGTCCTACTTGATCCTTCTTCCTTCTGGTGTGGTAAGCAAAATTGACTTACTAGCACAATCGATGTTTCCTCCATACATCGACAACCAATCCATGCCTAATATCACATCCAATCCTTGAGATTCCAATACTATTAGGTCTGAGGGAAACACATAGTTACCAATCCTTAATGGTAACCGATCACACCATCGTCTAGCCATGAACTCCGCTCCTGGCGAGCTTACTAACATGGGTGACCTAAGGGCTTGGGTTGGCAGGTTATATTTATCCACAAATCCCCTTGATATGTATGAATGCGATGCACCAGTGTCAAAAAGAACAAGTGCGGTAAATGACTTAACCAAAAACTTACCGATTACTGCATCGGGTTGATCTTCAACCTCCTCCACATTAACGTGGTTCACCTACCCCCTATTGAAAGGGTTCGACTTTTTCCCAGAGTTTCCATTGCCATTTCCATTCTGGCCTTCAGGACATTCATTGGCATAATGTCCGGTCTTTGAACACTTGAAACAGGTGACTTGACTCAGGTCTCTCTTGGTTGGGGTCGATGGGGTGGTCCGGTTCTGGCCGTTGCTTCCTCCATTCCCATTACCATTCTTGTGGCCATTATGGTTGTGCGAGCTACCTCCTCCATGGGTTTGCTGAAACTGAAATCCCGGTTTAGGGGTAAAGCGGGGCTTCTGCTGGGCTCCAGAGTTATACTTCCCCTGTCCATACTTCCTCTTACGGTTCTCAATCTGCGGTTGCTTTCCTTCAATCATGATGGCATGATCTACCAACTCCTGGTAGTTGTTGAAGCTTGCTACCATCAACTGCATGCTTAGTTCATCATTCAATCCTTCCAGAAACTTCTCCTGCTTAGCTGCATCTGTAGCAACGTCATCTGGGGCATAACGTGCTAACTTGCTGAAATCGTCAACGTACTGGCCAACTGTCCTTCCTCCTTGGCGTAAGTTGCGAAACTCACGCTTCTTTATGGCCATAGCTCCTGCTGAAACATGGGCAGTGCGGAAAGCTTGCTGAAAATGATCCCATGTGACAGTGTCAACTGGGTAAGTGGCTGTGAAATTCTCCCACCATGCTGCCGCGGGTCCGTCAAGTTGGTGAGCGGCAAACTTCACTTTCTCACCATCCGTGCATCCTGCAGTGGTCAACTCCCTTCCTATCTTGTGGAGCCAATCGTCTGCTACTATTGGCTCGGTGCTACTGGAAAACACCGGCGGATTCAGCCTAAGGAAACGGGCTAAGTGGTCAACAGGTGGTGGTGGTGGGTTGTTGGTGTTGTTTTGCTGGTTCTGGACTAACATCTGCATCAATTGATTCTGCTGCTGGATCAACTGAGTGAGCTCCGGTGGAAATCCATTGTCACGTCTCGGAGGCATCTGAGGGTTTAGAAAAGACGAGAATTAAGAATAGAGGGGGTCTAAAGGGAAAACACTACCCCAATGCACATGAGCAAATGCACACAAAATCACTTCATTCAATCAAACAAGGGCTTACAATCGGTCTAAAACTATCGCAAAAGTGCTCGAACTATAATGTTTACATGGGGGAATACTACTACTATTTGGTGGTCATCTAGAAATTTGAACCAGTGGAAGACTCCATGATATCTGCTCCAGCTTCGTCTTCAAAGTCGGGTTCACTTGGATCCGAATCGGTGTCGTCGATGATGATGTAGTTGTCCGGACATGCGACGTACTCGTCCTCCTCCTTGGATGCTAACTTCCTCTTGAGTTCTTCAATCTCCTGCTTAAGATCGCCATTGTGTCTCGCTAGAGCTACGATCTCGTCCATGTAGTCCTTGCGTGTAGACTTCAGTTCTCCTTCTAGCTCGATGATCCTTGCCTTCGCATTCTTCAACTCTATCATATCATTGCACATCTGGTTCTCGTGGCGTGGAATGTGCTGGTTTAACTCCTGGATGAAAGATGCAATGGATCTATCCTTCTTGGTGCTGACTAACTCCCATTGTTCATCTCGGCGTCCGCAAATCTGGTAGATAGTGTCCTTGAGGTCTTCTTGATAAACTTCTCCAATGCGTCCTATGGTGATATGAGCTGCCATGCTCCTTCCCAGACTCCAGGTTGGTGCATTGAAAACACTATCTATAGGCTTCGTGATTGGCGCGAATGTCCTTCCTGGAACGTGAGCTTGAATCTTCCAGCGCTCCTCTTCAGGCAGAGTGGCGTTGAAGGTTCCCGTGAAGCTTGGTAATCCAATGTTCAGGTACTTGGTGACTTCCTTCAGGTGAAATCCAAATGGTGTGCCTTCATCCGGTTGAGCATACTTAATTTTCGCGTGCGTCATCCTAAAAGAGTAGAAAAGATGAGGAGTTAGAAAATGAGAAGAGAATGGTGACCTATGGCTTTAACTTAGTGGTCGTGTCCTATAGTCAGCGTGTGCTCTGATACCATTCTCTGTAGCGACCCGACCCGAATGGATCAAGTGCTCTGTGCTCAGGTGTCATCCCTGGATCAGTAATGCTGACACCACACAGTACATCGAAGGATTTATAGCAGAGTGGCAATCACACACTTATTACATCGTTGTCTCAAAAGAGAACTTATTACAATAAGTATGGCTTAAGGCCATCTAATGCCGATAACAGCGGAAGACTCGGAAGATAAATGGGTCCATCAACTCCAACGGCATCACTGAGTATAGAACCACGACCTAAAAGCACCTTACTCGTCGTCTGAAAAGTCTGCAACATGAGAAGTTGCAGCCCGAAAACGGGTCAGCACATGGAATATGCTGGCAATGTAACACATAGAGAGTAATGGAATGAAACAGCTATACTATATGCATATATGGCTGGTGGAAAGCTCTATGGTTACAGTTTTGCATAAAGCCAGTTTTTCCCTACTGCAAAGGAATAAATTTATTTAACTATCATGGTGGTTGTGAAACATCGAGAATGGTTGACAGCATTCCGATCCCAATTAAGTGAACAATTAAACCCATCAATATTAATTAGAGTAACATGTTGAGATTCACATGATATTCAAGTACTAGATACTCAAGTTGTCCATAACCGGGGACACGTCTAATCATGATTAGTTTGTTACACTCTGCAGAGGTTTGCGCACTTTTCCCCACAAGACTCGATCGCCTCCGTTTGGTTTCTCGCACTACATGGTGTTTGAGAAGACGGATGACCGAGACACAGTCTTTCAGAAGCGCTAGCACCTTACGTTCGGGTAGACCGTACCACCTATAACCCCTACATCTGCTAGTCTACCCTATAAGAGTTCGCACGACTTAGTCAACTATGCCAGAGCCCATAATGGCTTGTGGCTGCACACGGAAGTTTCTAGCATGAAAGATCTTATGATCCCTTTGAGCCTGGGTGGCGGTCCGAAAAAAAATAGGCAAGTCCTGATAGACATCAGGTGCCTCAATCCACCCAGATGTGTGTTTACGTTGCCACCTTAGATAAACCTTTAAATTATCAATCTCACATCTGTCATGGATATCACTCACCCAATCCACGTCTACTAGCATAGCATGGCATAATAAGCAAACTAGAAGTAACTCCCAAAGGTTTCATAATAATACAGGTAATAGGTACTACCTCATCTACTTCCCATCCCACAATTTAATTAGATCCTAATCATGCAATGTGTGAGGATTGATCTAATGCAATAAAACATGGGTTGTAGAAAAGGTATGATCAAAGTGTTACTTGCCTTGCTGATGATCCGCGAGACCTAGGGTTTCGAAGTAACAAGCGGCGCAATCCGGGTGATCTATCGCAGACAAACAACAAGCACACAATAAGTACTCATCTAATGCACAGGTAAAACTCGAACAAGAGAACGAACCAGAAAGTTCAACTTAAGAACTCCGGTTGCAAAGAAAGAACGAACCGAACAAAGAAACGGAAAACAAACGGCGGAAGAAAACAACTTGGTTCTAGCAAGTTGAAACTAGGTCAAATTTTACTGGGGCAAAAACTTGTTTAAGTTGATTAGACGGAACGGCGGTTTCACAACGAAATTTCAGGCGCTTGAATCACCTGATTCCGATAAACGAGCGAGAAGAAAGACTAGAACGAAGATCGGATCTGAGATCGCGATCGCGGAATAAATCCGACGAGAAGAAAAAAAAGAACGATTAAACGAACGGGCGTCGTTAACCGGGGAATAATCGGTGATCATGTTCGTTGAGACGAACGGTCCGAAAGAAGAACGAAAACCGATCTAGGATTCTCGGAAAAGAAACCGAAAAGAAACGGAAAACCGATCTAGGGTTTCGGAAGAAAACCGAAACAAAACCGAAAGAAAAGAAAAGAAATCGGAGAGAAAACGGAACGGTTCTTTTAGGAAAAACCGGACTGGGGAAGAAAAAGAGAGGCGCGGCTACCTCGGGAGGCGGGCTCCGGGCGGCGGCGGCTAAGGGCGGCGGCGGCGGCTTAGGCGCGGGGCGGCGCGGCTAAGGCGGCGGCTTGGGGCTGCGCGCTGCTGCTTGCTGCGGCTTAGGAGGAGAGAGGCTTGGGTTTTTGATGTGAGGAGAGGGGGGGTGCTTGGATATTTATATTGGTGAGGGGAGGGGGTTTCTTGGGGTAGGGGACAAGAAATAGAGTAGGAATAGGAAAGAAAAAGAGGAAACGGAGTAGGACTAAAGTCCTACTAGGACTCCAAAAGGGCGGCGGCGGCGGCCTCCTGGCGCCTGGCGCGCGCGGCGCGGGCGATGGCCTGGCCGGCCGGCTGCTGGCTGTGCCTTGGCCCAGGGCGCTGCAAGAGTTCCCTTTTTTTTTAAACGGTTACGCGCGCAGAAAAACACAGAAAAGAAAATCTAAACGAACTCCGAAAAATCTAAAGTAAATTTTCCCCGACTCCTAAAAATGAGTCGAACAAAATGAACTTTTCTCCGGGCCTAAAATGCAATTTTCGAAAACGCGCATTTTTCCCTATTCAAATGAAATGCAAATAAACTCCGGCAAAACCAAAATTTGACTTATTCATTAAATCTTCATTTTTCCTCAATTTTGGGAAAGTCATATTATTCCCTCTCTTATATTTTTGATATCGGAAAATTATTGAAGATGAAATAAATAAATCAAATGATCCTCTTTTCAAAATTTGAGAAAACTCTCAAATATGAAAATAACGAAATCTCCAACTCTCTCCGAAGGTCCTTGAGTTGCGTGAAATTTCTAGGATCAACCAAAAATGCAAGAAAATATGATATGCATGATGATCTAGTGTATAACATTCCAAATTGCAAATTTGGGATGTTACAATTCCAATGATAGGCTTCCTCAAAATGCCCTAGGTCTTCGTGAGCAAGCGAGTTGGATGCACACCCACTTAGTTCCTTTTGTTAAGCTTTCATATACTTATAGCTCTAGTGCATCCGTTGCATGGCAATCCCTACTCACTCACATTGATATCTATTAATGGGCATCTCCATAGCCCGTTGATATGCCTAGTTGATGTGAGACTATCTTCTCCTTTTTTGTCTTCTCCACAACCACCATTCTATTCCACATATAGTGCTATGTCCATGGCTCACACTCATGTATTGCATGAAGATTGAAAAAGTTTGAGAACACCAAAAGTATGAAATGATTGCTTGGCTTGTCATCGGGGTTGTGCATGATTTAAATACTTTGTGTGGTGAAGATAGAACATAGCCAGACTATATGATTTTGTAGGGATAACTTTCTTTGGCCATGTTATTTTGAGAAGACATAATTTCTTAGTTAGTATGCTTGAAGTATTATTATTTTTATGTCAATATTAAACTTTTGTCTTGAATCTTTCGAATATGAATATTCATACCACAATTAAGAGAATTACATTGAAATTATGCCAAGTAGCATTCCACATCAAAAATTATATTTTTATCATTTACCTACTCGAGGACGAGCAGGAATTAAGCTTGGGGATGCTTGATACGTCTCCAACGTATCTATAATTTTTGATTGTTCCATGCTATATTATATTCTATTTTGGACATTATTAGGCTTTATTATACACTTTTATATTATTTTTGGGACTAGCCTATTAACCGGAAGCCCAGCCCAGAATTGCTGTTTTTTGCCTACTTCAGAGTTTCACAGAAAAAGAATATCAAATGGACTCCAAACGGAATGAAACCTTCGGGAATGTGATTTTTGGGACGAACGTGATCCAGAGGACTTGGACCCTACGTCAAGAAAGCTACCAGGAATGCACGAGGTAGGGGGCGCGCCTACCCCCCAGGCGCGCCCTCCACCCTCGTGGGGACCATGTTGCTCCACCGACGTACTTCTTCCTCCTATATATACCTACGTACCCCCAAACTACCAGATACAGAGCCAAAACGCCGCAACCTTTCTGTACCCGTGAGATCCCATCTTGGGGCCTTTTCCGGAGCTCCGCCGGAGGGGGCATCGATCACGGAGGGCTTGTACATCAACACCATAGCCTCTTCGATGATGTGTGAGTAGTTTACTTCAGACCTTCGGGTCCATAGTTATTAGCTAGATGGCTTCTTCTCTCTTTTTGGATCTCAATACAATGTTCTCCCCCTCTCTTGTGGAGATCTATTCGATGTAATCTTCTTTTGCGGTGTGTTTGTTGAGACCGAAGAATTGTGGGTTTATGATAAAGTTTATCTATGAATAATATTTGAATCTTCTCTGAATTCTTTTATGTATGATTGGTTATCTTTGCAAGTCTCTTCGAATTATCAGTTTGGTTTGCCCTACTAGATTGATCTTTCTTGCAATGGGAGAAGTGCTTAGCTTTGGGTTCAATCTTGCGGTGTCCTTTCCCAGTGACAGTAGGGGCAACAAGGCACGTATTGTATTGTTGCCATCGAGGATAACAAGATGGGGTTTATATCATATTGCATGAGTTTATCCCTCTACATCATGTCGTCTTTCTTAAAGCGTTACTTTGTTCTTTTCAACTTAATACTCTAGATGCATGTTGGATAGCGGTCGATGTGTGGAGTAATAGTAGTAGATGCAGGCAGGAGTCGGTCTACTTGTCTTGGACGTGAGCCTACATACATGATCATACCTAGATATTCTCATAACTATGCTCAATTCTGTCAATTGCTCAACAGTAATTTGTTTACCCACTGTGATACTTATGCTCTCAAGAGAAGCCACTAGTGAAACCTATGGCCCTCGGGTCTATTTTCCATCATATTGATCTCCCGTTAACAAGCTATTTCTGCGCCATTTTTATTTTGCTTTATTTACTTTGCATCTTTATCATAAAAATACCAAAAATATTATCTTATCATATCTATCAGATCTCACTTTCGTAAGTGACCGTGAAGGGATTGACAACCCCTTTATTGCATTGGTTGCGAGGATTTTATTTGTCTGTGTAGGTGCGAGGGACTCATGCGTGGCCTCCTACTGGATTGATACCTTGGTTCTCAAAAACTGAGGGAAATACTTACGCTACTTTGCTGCTTCACCCTTTCCTCTTCAAGGGAAAACCAACGCAGTGCTCAAGAGGTAGCACCCCACTCGACGGATAGGGCCTGCGGTAGGACAATGATTCTTGATGCAGGACTCGTGCCAGTCAAGATGTTATTTGGACACACTCCCCCACTTCGATTCGTAACAAGCACATCTCGATGGGTGACTTCCAGCGTACAAATTAAGATCATATCTGGTCCAAACATAAATACATGGTTGTAAGCATTAAGACCTCATACCCGTACATATTTTTATTATAAGTGTTTGAATCACTATTTGCTTGCTTGATCCGGTCAAAAGCTGGATTTGACACTTTAACATAAGCTTACTAGAGACCATTGCTTCAAGGGAATCTTCCTCTCGTGGGTTCGGTAACCCAGGGTCACCTCTCGGAAATAGGTGCGGATGCACTTTTCTGTTCCATTACCGGATCAATAAAAGGAGGTATTAAGCACTTTTTCTGGCGCCGTTGCCGGGGAGGAGTTTAGTATTCCTAGTATTTGTGTTTAGTGTTTTTGTTAAAGTTAGTTTTTTAGTTTTTACTTTTCTATTTTTAGTTTAATTTTTATTTTTGTTGCAAGTTTTGTCAGTTGAGAAAAAACAAAAATATTACTATGGCTCATAATCTTGGGAGTTATGCTACTCCCAACAACAACTTCATGCATCTACCTATAACACAACATGAGGTTGCAGCCGCTGAGTATGAGATCGAACCAAACTTAGTTTCCATGGTTCAAGGGGTCCAATTTGGAGGCTACACTTCTGAGGATGCCAGTATGCACTTGCATAATTTTACTAAATTGTGCAACATGACACGCATTAAAGATTATGACCCTAACGCTCTAAAGTTGCGTCTATTTCCTTTCTTTGAGAGGAAAAGCTAAGGAATGGCTTCTAGCTCTACCCAGAGGTAGTATTACTTCTTGGGATGATTGTTGCAATAAATTATTATCTAAGTTTTGTTCATCTGCAAAGATTATGCAATTACGTTCTCAGATTACCAGTTTCAAGCAAGAAGAACATGAGCCACTAGCGCTTGCGTGGGATATAATGAAAGAAGCTATATGGAATTCGAGGGCCGACGTGAATGATCGAACTCGCCTACAAAGCCGGAGACCAAGATAATGAAGCTATCCCGAGGAAGGAGCTCGTATCCTCGGTTTGGAGACAAGTTCAGGGCTACTGACGATGTCCTGAAATAGGGGGTGCACACCGCTTCAGCCTACTGTTCATGGGCGAGGCCGACAAGCCACAAACAATTGAAGAATGAGATCCACATGCCCTGGCCCCTGGCATAACCAAGATGGAGACCTCCGAAGAGTTGGCATACACTTCAAGGCGTGTTTGAATAATTGGCATGTTTATCCCCATGTCGTAACCGACCATATGTAAACCCTAGATGCCTCTGGTGCCTATATAAACCGTGGGGTTTAGTCTATAGAGGCAAGCTTTTCAAGGTTTAGAGGTTAGAACCCGTTCATACTATCTCGAGGTAGATCATACTGTACTTTATACCCCATCCACAATCAATATAGAAAGAGGGCCAAACCTGGGTAAATATCGCGTCCCTATTCTTCCTGTTACCATCGTTCCCAGCTCACCGACTCGGGATTCCCTACCCGAGATCTGACGGTTTTAGCACCGACATGCACTAGGACAAGAGCGTCATGTATATTGTCTCGTATTAATAGACTTCCTAGTTTTATCTATTTTTCAAGCAATTTATCGTCAAAGGAGTTTTTGGATAAAGACAAGACAATAAGGGGACTTCCTCTCATTTCCTCACATAACGCTAAGCGGTTAAGGCAAACTTTCCCATCCAGACTTCACCGGCGAGTTTGTGGATTCTCCTCCCCTCTGTGTGCCACTTCGACAGCCGATGGCGGGAAGGAGAATCTCGGTGCCTCCGCTCCAGTTAGTAGTTTAAGTTAGTTTTTTTTAGTCCTCACACGTGCGGCGCTCGGACGGATGGTGGCGCTTCTTCTTCGAGTTTGTCTTCCGGGGTTCGATTCTTCTTGAGTCCGTCCATTTGGACGTAGTCGACAGAGCTCTGGCATAGATTCATGACGCCTCCTTGAGGTGGTGATGTTAGGGTTTCTCGTCATGTGGCCAGATTTGGTGTTAAGTGCTTTAGATCTATACAAGGGTTCAACGACGACGACTGCGACTCCAGCGCGCTGGTCCTTAGGGGCATGTGCATGAAGACTTTTCGGATCGCATCAACAAGGTCAAACTGACTCCGATAGGGCAGCGCGTTGACAGGCCCGGCCCTGATGAGGGGGGGGGGGGTCAGGGGCCGGCCGCCCCGGGCCCCCGAAAGGTAGGGGGGCCCACGTATGTGTGCTCTGTGTATTAGTCCCGTGAAAAAAAATTGACCCTGCGCTAATGTAGGTGTAACATGCCTTGTACGTGAAGGATTCTAAAAAAAATGCCTTGTACATGAAGGTGCAGTAGTGGGCAAGTAAATCAACGATTCCCTGAATTAGTGGAATTTCCGTTTCCCACGTGTAGGCCCACTGGCCCACACACAACAACATCAGCGATCGACCTAGCCGCAAACAAATCCCTTAAGCACACATCAGGCACAACTCCCGCCGCCACAACATCCTCCCGCTGAGGCCTCACCGATGCTTCCTCCTTCAACGGCGGCTCGGGTGATTTCATGTTGGTCGGACAGGAGCAACAATACCCCAGTTTTGAACAACAGAATAGGTAAGCATCTTCTTGATTCATCATCCAAGAGCTATCTAGGTTCTGCTAGATAGGAGTAGCTGGTGAATTAGCGAAGAAGAGTAGGGTATAGTTGTCCGGCTTTCTGATTAATGAATCTGGCTGTGTTGGTAGTCGACGAAACACAATGGGGGAGAATGACTACTAGGATCCATGGAGTAGTGATACTAATAGCTGAGATGAATTAATTAGAGAATGCATGATCGATTTAATTTATTTAAGTGGCTAAATTAATTTTAGCATTGTAAATTATAAAGTAATTCTAGCTGCGTGATAAGGATCCGTTCAAATATTATTTTTTGTGTGTGGCACACTATATATGAAATATACACTGCGTGCAACTTCCTTGGCAAAATTTAAAGAAAGATAGAATTAATATAATTATATTCGGTTAAATTACAAAACTAAGTCGACATGCCGTTTTTTCACTCCATCGATAAAAAGTTAAGAGTAACCCCTTTTTAAAAATATCAAAATCATGATGCATAAAGGGCCCCCGGTTTTGTTTTTTGCCCCGGGCCCCCGAAATCTTAGGACCGGCCCTGCGCGTTGATGACTCGTTCTAACATCGTTCGGTGGTCTTAAAATCTTGATATATTTTCTATTATGTTTGAGATTCTCTGCATTTTGATAAACTTTTATAATATATCTAATCATTTAGGAAAAACAAGAGTTTTCAGATCACGGCACAGATGAACGACGGTGTAGGTGCGTGCGTGCCTGCCCATCAGCACACGTGCCAAAATGTATTTTGCTCACGAGAGGGAGGGTGTTTCTCCAACTCTTGCGTGGCGGGTGTAATCAAAGCGTAATCCTGCGGAGGGGGCGTCGCATTCGCGGTGCTGAAAAGAAGAAAACCCTCACATGCAGGAGCCACCATCATCGAGGTTCTGGAAATCTCTGAGACCTCGATTATCTTTTACTCGACTTACTTATTAGCCAGCCACCATCACGGGACGCGATTTCTTTTTTCCTTTTACCAGCTCCGGGTCCAACTCCCGAGAGACCTCGCCGCTGGGGAACTGAGCAAAAGGAGGAATCCCTCTGCCCAGCCGCGCACACTTGATCCGCCTCCCCAATCAAATCACCCCTCTCTCCCCCTCTCTCTCTCTGTCTGCCCCTCGCCGCGCCCCCCTCTCTCCTCCCCCGCCGATCCCGCGCGGCTACCGGAGGCCCGGCTGCGGCGGCGACGAGGCGGCAGGCGATGACATCGACCCCGCAGCCTCCCCGCGATCTCGCGCACGCCGCCCCGCCCGCGCAGGACCTCACCGGCCTCGGCCTCGGCCTCGCGGCCGCGAGGTCCCTCCGCCACCGCCCGCCTCGCCAAGGATCGATACCTTCAGGTGAGCATGGTGCCAGCGTCAGTCCGTGATCCGCCTGTCATCGCCACCAGCCTGCCAAGTCCGTGAACTGCAGCGCTTTAGTCAGTGTGTTCCTTCCTGTTATTTTCTGCTCAGAAATCAAATAGATGGTTCACCCCAAACTCAATCGCTTGACATCTTCTCTCTGACTGAAGAATTCCATGATGTTTCGCAGGTTCTGTGGAGCACCAGACCATTTCAGGCTCACTGATCCACTCAATGATTCAGTTCTGCGGAGCACCGGAGTACTTCATGTTCAATGATCCGCAGCCGGTGATCCCACACCATGCGGCCGCGGAACCCAGTCCCAATGCTCCCGTGGCCACCCTCTCCAGGGCCACCAACACAGAGACCGACAACCCCGAAGACTGGGAGTTCATCTCCGACGAGTCGCTCAACTACATCAGCCGGATGCTCATGGAGGAGGACATTGATGAGAAGGTCAGCGTGTACCAGGAGGAGTCCGCCACGCTCCGTGCCACCGCAAAGCCCTTCTATGACATCCTTGGGCACAAGTTCCCGCCGTCCCCTGACCGCACGCTCACCACTTGGTCCCTGGACAGCCCCAGTGAGAGCAGCAGCAGCGGTCATGCCCAGTCCTTGTCCAGTGTGGGTACTAGCGGCAGCATCGGTGGTGCTGTTCATAGCAACCAGTGCCATAATGTTGGACACTCTGAGCAGCTGGAAGCTTATCGCGGCTTCTGTGGCCGATCTTCTCAGCCACTGGTTGCCTCATCAAGTGGTGTTTCTGATGCAGCAGAGTCACTAGGAGATCCTTTGATCACCAACGGCAGGATCCCCGAGTATTTGTTCGAGAGCCTTCCAACTTGGGATTTCAGGAGAGGTGTCGAGGAAGCACAGAAGTTTCTCCCTGGTGGTGATAAGCTAGTGATTGATTTAGAAGCTGCTGGTGTCTCAAAGCCTCAAGAAGCAGTGAAAGGCATTCCTTTCAATGTCAGCAGGACAGAGGTCTTGAAGGCCAAGAAAAACAGACAGAGCGAAGATCTTGACTTGATAGAAGGACGAAACATTAAACAATCTGCATTCTGTTCCGATGAGCCTGATGATTGGGTTGAGATGTTTGATGATTTGTTTCGTCAAACTGAAAAGAAGGCTACAGTTCTGCGAGAAAAGATGCGCAGCGAAGCTTCCAAGAATTCTCAGGTCATTCAAACGAAAGGAACAACTGGGGTGAAGACACGGGGCAGGAAGCCGACAAAAAATGATGTGGTGGACCTTAGGACCATCCTCATCCACTGTGCACAGGCAGTGGCAGCTGATGACCGCCGAACTGCTAATGAGTTGCTGAAGCAAATAAAACAGCATTCTAAGGTAAATGGGGATGGCAGCCAGAGGCTGGCGTTTTGCTTTGCACAGGGTCTCGAGGCTCGCTTGGCTGGTACAGGGAGCCAGCAGTACCATAGGCTTGTAGCAAAGCGGACAACCGCGTCCGACATGCTTAAGGCGTACCATCTTTACTTTGCAGCATGCCCATTCAAGAGGCTCTCACATTTCCTCTCCAATCAAACAATCTTGAGCATGACAAAAAATGCAAAGAAGGTGCACATAATTGACTTTGGCATTTATTTTGGCCTCCAATGGCCATGCCTCATCAGGCGTCTCTCCAAGAGGGAAGGTGGTCCACCAATTCTTCGCATCACGGGAATTGATGTACCCGAGCCTGGTTTCCGCCCTACCGAGCGCATCGAAGAGACGGGACAGAGGCTTGCGGAGTATGCCAAGAAGTTTGAGGTGCCTTTTGAGTACCATGGCATAGCATCAAAGTGGGAAACCATCCGTGCTGAGGATCTCAAGGTTGGCAAAGACGAAGTGGTGATTGTTAATTGCCTGTACCGTTTCAGAAATCTTATTGACGAAACAGTGGCTGTAGACAGCCCTAGGAATAGGGTGCTCAACACTATAAGGCAAGTGAATCCAGCAATTTTCATCCATGGGATTGTGAATGGGTCATACAGTGTTCCTTTCTTCATCACACGTTTCCGTGAGGCATTGTTCCATTTCTCTGCATTGTTTGACATGCTTGAGGCAACTGTGCCGCGGGATGATGACCAGCGTAGGCTCATAGAGAGGGATCTCTTTGGCCGAGAGGCACTCAATGTGATTGCATGTGAGGGCTCAGACAGAGTCGAGAGACCAGAGACATATAAACAGTGGCAAGTCAGGAACCTGAGGGCTGGATTTGTTCAGTCTCCGTTAAACCAGGACATTGTGATAAAAGCCAAAGACAAAGTGAAAGATATATATCACAAAGATTTTGTCATAGACGAAGACAGTGGATGGCTCCTCCAAGGGTGGAAAGGAAGGATAATTTATGCTATAACTACATGGAAGCATAATAACAGTTAGGTTCTTCGTCTGCATGTCTCTTACACCATTGTTGAAGGCAGAGCTTGGCCAAGTCACCAGTATTCCAAGGTATGCACTGGGCTATTCTTAAGTACAATAGTATTAGTAAGTGGTTGTTTAGGTGCAACAATATTTGTAATAATTGATGGTGTAACTCTATGTATCTTTGGCACTGTGGTTTTCAAGAACGTGCAATAGATTCTTGGAGCAGAAATTTGACAATGTCGTAAAATATTTTTTCTCCAGGAATTGGCTTGAAGAATGACAGGACTCTTGTCACACTGCACCGGATTAATGTGGGTGCTTGTATACGAATTCAGTGTAGTTGCATCTATGACTATGTAGCCACTAGGCAGTACTAAGATAAGCTAGAGGAAAGGAGCAGTGGTTGAGCTCTCCCTTGGCCATGGTACTGTTACTTTATTTAATTCCTACTTTTCTTCATTCTAGTTACTTCTATGACCATCCTAATTAGTAGTAACCAAATCACAGCTTCTATATTAGTTAATCAATTAATCAAGTGCCCAGTATCATAAGGTTTCTACTTTTGACTTCCTTGAGTGTATGATATCTATGCTAATAAGAACGAGTTTGGGTTCAGCATCATCAATTCAATGGGTATATATGTTTTTTGTAGCAGTCATTTTATCATCATGAGCCTAACAAAGGTCAGAGCCATGTCTGGTTCTTGTTGTTTGATGCCCATTGTTGTAATCTGATCAGACAACTAACTGAAGCACCCAATTGCATTGTTGTATGAAATAATTAAGCAAGACATGAGATTACTTGTGAATTTTCATGACTAATAGTTAAGTAGGTAAGTTAATAAGGCTCATGAGCTTGTCAACTAAATTGGCATGATCCTGTTTCACACACTTCGGGATTCACAGTTTCATGCCGCTAATTTATTTTAAGATTATGTGTTGTCACAACTCAAGGGCTTTGATACCTGTACTTAATCTCTCTAGGGTTCTATTAGTTTACCCAGTCAGAAACTTCCGAAACTCACGTCATCGTGTTTCTAGAAAGCTGAAAAATAGGGGTGCTGACATCCATATGTGCTATGTAGATTGTGTTCCATGGTTATTGTATTTTATGTATGGAAACTAATTTGTGCTAGTCTGGTTGTACCATAGGGAAAATGGTAAATAAATACCAACGTTTCCTGATGGAAAAACTCAAAAAAGAACATTGATCTTTCATCATCACTTGTCTGATGCCACTGGAAATTACATGTTGTTTGGCAACTATAATTGATGGCGTAAATGGATATGTATTCTTTGGTAATGTCAGACCGTTGGCATGTTCTTTCTCAGGGATGTCGATCCTTTTAGAAACACAGGATGTTCTTGGAGCAGTTATTTGAAAATGTCATGAAATGTTCTTCTCTTTCTCTTTCCAGAAAATAACCTGAGGAGTGAACAAGATTGTTGTTGCACTGCACCAGATCAAGATGCGGGGGTGCCTGTGTAAGAACTGAGTGTCAATTGCGTCTGTGCAGTAGCCGCCTTCTCTACTACTACTAGTTAATTGTTTAGCCAACCACCTAGGACCTTAAATGTTTGTACTCTTGACTTTCCTGGATCCACTATGTTAGCAAGCATGAGTTGGATTCAGCATCAGCATATGCATTGTCAAATCAAATATGATCCAGTATCCACATTTCATTTGGTTACTTCCGCAGTGTGCGTTGCATGCTGTCGAGAAACGGCGGTCCTTGGGCTTCAGTGGGGGACTTGTTTGGAGCATTTGAGAAAACATGCAGTGCTACAACTTTCCATGGCACCACTTGATTTTCTGTCTAAAAAACCAGTTGACGGTGCTAATATAAGGATAAGATATCGGTGGATAATGGTTGATGCGGGCATGCAATCGCTGTCGCCATCTCTGCATTGAATATTTATTGGCTTTCTTTGGCTGCCAATGCCGACCTCTTTTTAGTTGCGCTTGCAACTCACAAGCTGACTTTGTTGGTCAGTTGCCCTGCTGTTTTCAGCTCAACTGTTGATATGCGTATTTTTCTTTGTTTCTTTTTTAGCCATCGCGGACTGGATTGAATTGAATCTCTACTCTGGCAAAAGTTAAGTAGAATTTGGTAAAGAAAATAAGTATAGGGTCACTGCTACTTACTCCTGTACATTGTTGCCCCCATAATAACGCTTCTCAAGTCGAATCTAGTGGAAACTAGAATATACTTGATAAAAAAATCAAAAAAAATGGGTGGCAAATAATTATAAAGTCTAAATGAGCTGAAGTGACATCTTCTAGTGATTATTGGTGGGTTGGAAACGAACAACCTCGCCGAATCTTTATGTCGTTGGATCTTTTCCGTGACTTCAAATATTGTCTCACATACTTGTTCTTCACGTTCACGGTATCATTCTTCAAAATGATGATGGGCGATGAACGAATTGGTGGCGGCATGGGATGGGCGGCGCATGTGAACCGGGGGAGAGAAGATAAAGCTGATGTGGACATGGAACCAACCGCCGAGGTTTCCTGTGTGCGCTCAATGAAAAGAAGCTCACTACCATAATGATGATGGGGTGACGCCTCTCTTGTCCTTGAGATTGACTTCACTAGTGGTGTTCTGCCGGAGGAAATTGCACAAACCATCAACTATTGTTGTTGATTTTGCAGAGAACACCTATCTTACGGGTTTGTTGCACAAAACATCACATATTGGTGTAATCTGTTGCAGCTAAGTCTAATCTGGCATTTAGGTTTTACATGATTTCTGATGAGTATATCTGGTTGTAAGTGCACGGGTGACAAAATATCGGCCACATCAGCAGGCCAACTAAGTGAGGAATTTTTTGACCTGTTTATCTTCAATCATGGCAATACAACGGAACAGAAGAAATAATAAAAATTATATCCAGATCCGTAGACCATCTAGTAATGACTACAAGCACTGGAACGAGCCGAAGGTCCGTAAACCTTTCATCCAATTGTGCTGAAATTTCCCCGGATTAGTATTGAGTATGGTATATCATGCTTTTATTTACTTTTTTTGAAAATGATGAATTTCATAAAACAGAAAAGGGGCTAACTAAACATTCCTGTGCTAATCTGGTCGATTGATGGCCGGTTTTCTTTGTCATGCGTGCATTTATAAGTGGGATCCACCTATAAAAATATCAAATTAACATACCTAGCTGTGAAGGATTATATGTGGTGTTTTATGCAACAAACCCGTAGAGTAGATGTTCTGTGCTAAATCAGCAATAATAGTTAGTGCTTCGTGCAATCTCCTTGTTCTGCTGTTATCCCCGTCTAGATTCCTTGGTGTAAAAGGGGAAGCAGGCGTGAGAGGTCCATGGATTTATTTTCTCTCCTCCCCATTGCATAATGTTTATTCATCTGCTTAATTCTTATGGGTGTTGTAAGGTGAGTCTCTCAGTCATCTACATCGACAAATGCACACTCCAAATGCCAATGATTAATTGATGGATGCGGCTAGATCTCAGCCAAGTGAGATTTGTATTTTTTTTCACTTACTTTTCTGTTTCTCTTTCCCCACCTTTTCTATTGCATCTTTTCTGGAAAACACGTAGATGTAATCACATGTGTTTGATGGATGTGTAATTGTAGTTGTGCGCGATTGGTGAGTGGGCAAATATAGTTGTGCCTGAAAAATAAATTTAAAACATAACATAAATCAATAAAACAAAAAAGGAAAATTTACAAAAAAAATCTCAGTGTAAAAATAGACGGTAAAAACCGTTTTTTTTTTTTTGCCTTAACTGAGACATGATAAAAGCTTCCTTTGTTCAAAGTTTAAGTCCGCCCTGTAAAATTTACGTGAACTTTCTACGAATCAAATAGGACGTAGACCTTCTTAGGAACCCTTCTTCAGTTGATGCGCAGACAACAATGTTATTAGGAAGGTAAAAGTACTATGGGGATGTAGTGCTCGTGGGTCGATTTATGATGAGCACAGGGAGGGTGGTGGGCAACAAAAAGATGGAAAATCGCAAATGCCAAGGAATTATAACTTGGATGATGCATGTTTTTTATCTTTTGAGAGAAGGAATTATAGCTTGGATGATGCATGTTTTTCCTTGTGCTAGCAGAGGATGATGATGCGTGTGACAGGTGCTTTCGAAAGATTTATTTCCGTTTTTTTAGTGGGCAAAAAAGATTTAATACAGTTGTCAGCACGAGCAAATCTCCACGATCAGGCCCAAGCCCAACAGCAGGTTCTGCGTTGCTTCTGGCTCGCAGCTGCGTCACGCAAAGGCTATACCTCGCCTATAGCGAGTCCGATGGAAGACTCGACCGCGCGGGAATGGATCCTATAGTACGGTTCAAGTAGTTATGTCGCAACCTAGTTGAAGGAAAAGAGCCGGTCTTCTAATTGTGTTTCGGGTTTTTTCTGTTTTTGTCTTTTCTTGCTTTTCACCTTTTTTTTCTTCGTTTCTTTTCTCATTTTTACTAGTTTTCTTTTCTTATTATTTGCTTTCTTTTTGTTTGGTTTTCTTTGTTTCTTTTTCATTTTTCACTAGATTTTTTAGTTTGTTTCTTTTTTATTTACTTTGGCTTTGTTTGTTTATTTTCTCATTTTTCATTGGTTTCCTTTTTTTTCTCGGTGTTTCATTGTTTTTTCATATATTTGATATATTATCTAATACATATTTAATAATTTTTAAATACAAGATTAAAATTTATTCAATACATGGTCAATGTTTTTTGTATACACATTGAATATGTTTTCCAAATGCTTAATTCAAAATTTTCAAATACAAGTTTAATATTTTTTCAATGCATGGTAACTATTTTTTATACACATTTAACATTTTTTAAATGCATGATTAACATTTTTTGCATACAAGTCAACAATTTTCCTTTACACATTTAATAATTTTAAAATACTTGATTTAACAATTTTCAAATACAAGATTAGCATTATTTTTTCAAATGATTTGATTAACATTTTTTTAAATACATGATCAACTCTTTTTATAGACATTTGTTTTTTCTGTATACATTTTTTATACGTGAGAAACATTTTTTCTATATGCATTTAACATTTTTCAAATGATTGGTTAATTTTTTCTCAAATTTTTTTACATAAAGTGTTTTTAATATATTTATTTATAATATTTGGAAGTATAAACAAAAGAAAAAAAGAAAGCAAAAGACAAAAGTAAAAAAGTAAAAAAAAGGAGGTTGTGGCCACCCACGCGCCTGGGCCAGCCCATCTGGCGCCTCCCTTGAGGCGAGTCTTCCATCGATCTCGCTAGAAGCAAGGTATAGCCGCGCTCCGCCATGAATCCTTGCGGCCTGTATCATCTCGATGGGCTTGAAATTCCTGATCACTGAGCATGATGCATCAGGCTCAAGCTCTAGGACACTGTCACGAGTTAAATAAAAGCTTCACGAGATTTTTTAAGAATGGCTCAAGCTCTAGGGCAGAAGACTTTACTTGTTTTTTATGTTGAGTGGCCAACAGTGAAGCCCATAGCTTAGCAAATTTTGCTCTTTCTTTTGATCAGAGGCATCATGTGTGGCTAATTCAACCCCATGACCAAACGTGTATCTCATAGACTGTGGATTTTGATGAATAAAGTTTGGTTTTACCCTTAAAGAAAACACGCTCGAGCTCGACCTATGTAGTGTTAACCTACTTTCATTAATAATCAATAATAAGGTATATAGTCCTTTAGGTGAAGCTCAAATATAAGAGGTGGTGCATAAGGATCCAGATGGCCCTGTTGGCACTCCCATCAGCAACATGTGCTAGCGCATGAGCTACCTTGTCCGCCCCCATTGGCATATGCGTCGCGCGCGCACTACAGTGGCGCCATGCGTCGCCGTTTGCTGAAGGAGGTGGAGGAGGCGTGTCGCGCCCTGCCCATGCGCCATGCGACGACGGAGGCGGCAGGGGGCGGGAAGGCGCTGGGGCGTCACTCGCGGTGCTGACGAGCTCAGTGATGCACACGAGCCAAGCGTCATAGCCAGCCACGATGGGGTGTTAGCCCATTACCTCTTGCGCCATGAGTAGCGCATCTTGAGAAGCCGGCAGATCGCGGCGGGCGAGCGAAGATGCGGTGGCGGTGTGAGCAGGTGGATCCTTCTGCGACTGCTGGTGTGCCCGGGCCGACGGGTGGTCAGAGGAAGCCTCCGCCTCAGGTGTCGCGCCCTCGGTGGCCGAGCGAGCTCGGCGGCGACGGTTGCCGACGATGGGCTCCGTCTGGACCCGGGTGGCCGTACGCAGGGCGCGCTCACATCGCGCGTCGGTCATGTCGATGTCGAGGTTGAAGACGCAAAACCAAGAACCCTACCTGCACCAAATGTCCGGGGATTGATTCTGAGCTACGGAAATCCACCAAAACCCTTGTTCAAACTCTGGGGCTCTAGTTAGCGACCTAGCAACTAGACGATGAGCTTGGCGGGGATGCAACAAGATAGCACGATGGAAGGACGCAAGACACAATGGGGACACGGCGAGCTACCTAGGTTCGGGCCACCGTGCGTGTAAATCCCTACTCCTGCTTGGTGGGATTGCTTGTGGAGACAACGCTCGAGAACTACAAGGTGAAGCTTGCAAAGACCAAATGCATGAGCCCCCCTCTACGGTGGTGGCGCTGCCCCATTTATAGGCGCATCGGTCCTCTTCCCCGAAAACATTGGCAAGAAGGGCTACCACATGGCGGCAATTTGAAAGGGGACAGACACCCAGGCTTATCCTAACAAAAGGTGGACTTCGTCTGTTAAAGTCATCATCTATGACGCGTAGGGGGCTCCACGATGGCCTGCATCCTGGCGCGCCACTCTGTCCTAGCCTTCTTTCACCAAAGCGGAAAGCTCTGGGACTTGCTTTGGGGGAGACAGACGCCGTTGTTCCCTTAGCACCGAAGAGGAAACCGTCCTGGCCTTGCCTGCTGGCACGGCCCCGCTGTCGTCACCTGCCGAGGTGACATCATCCATGTGATGGGCACGTGGTCGCGTGACGCGCGCCATGTGGGCCCTTGAGCGGGAGGGCGCCTCGCGAGGGAGGAGCCTCGGGAGGCCGCTTGACGCTTGATGTTGCCTTCAGTAGAGTCCTGCCTCATGGCGGGGGCCCTCATGAGGTGACTTGCTTCGCAGTGCCCACGACTGAGCCGGCTCTTGCGTTTGGGCCGGGTCACTTCCTAGGCCGCAGGTAGATGGCCCGTGGTGAAGGAAATATGCCCTAGAGGCAATAATAAAGTTGTTGTTTATATTTCCTTATATCATGATAAATGTTTATTATTCATGCTAGAATTGTATAAACCGAAAACTTAGTACATGTGTGAATACATACATAAACAGAGTGTCCCTAGTATGCCTCTACTTGACTAGCCCGTTTACCAAAGATGGTTAAGTTTCCTGACCGTAGACATGTGTTGTCATTTGATGAACGGGATCACATCATTAGAGAATGATGTGATAGACAAGACCCATCAGTTAGCTTAGCATAATGATCGTTTAGTTTTATTGCTATTGCTTTCTTCATGACTTATACATATTCCTCTGACTATGAGATTATGCAACCCCCGAATACCGGAGGAACACTTTGTGTGCTATCAAACGTCACAACGTAACTGGGTGATTATAAAGATGCTCTACAGGTGTCTCCTATGGTGTTTGTTGAGTTGGCATAGATCAAGATGAGGATTTGTCACTCCGGGTATCAGAGAGGTATCTCTGGGCCCTCTCGGTAATGCACATCACTATAAGCCTTGCAAGCAATGTGACTAATGAGTTAGTAACGGGATGATGCATTACAAAACGAGTAAAGAGACTTGCCTGCAATGAGATTGAACTAGGTATGAGGATACCGACGATCGAATCTCAGGAAAGTAACATACCCATGACAAAGGGAATGACATATGTTGTTAGGCGGTTTGACCGACAAAGTCTTAGTAGAATATGTAGGAACCAATATGAGCATCCAGGTTCCGCTATTGGTTATTGACCGGAGATGTGTCTCGGTCATGTCTACATAGTTCTCGAACCCGTAGGGTCCGCACGCTTAACGTTTGATGACGATTTGTATCATGAGTTATGTGATTTGATGACCGAAGTTTGTTCAAAGTCCCGGATGAGATCACGGACATGACGAGGAGTCTCCAAATGGTTGAGCGGTAAAGATTCATATATTGGAAGGTTGAATTTGGACATCGGAATGGTTCCGAATGGTTCGGGCATTTTTTCGGAGTACCGGGAGGTTATCGGAACCCCCTGACAGAAGTATTGGGCCTATTGGGCCTTATTGGAGGAGAGGAGAAAGGCCATGTGAGAGGGGGCGTCCCCCCCTTGCCCAAACCGAATCTCTACTCCTAATGGACGAGTTGGTGAATCGTCTCCGTGGTTTATTTTTGCTGGTTTTTTTGTCTCTCCTCCCACCACCCCTCCCACCCTGGTCTGCGGTTTATTTTCGCTGGGTTTTTTCCCGTCTCTCCTCCCACCACCCTCCCACCCTGGTCCATCGGTTTATTTTTCTCTCCACTCTTTATTACAACCAGAACTTTCCTAACGTATAACAAAATCACGGATCTAACTTCCTTAAATTATACAAATCAATCGATTCCTTTTATTGGTTCAATTTGTCTTAGGAAACAAATAACAAATTTTCAGAAAACAAATAATACATTTTAATCTAACTTCCTTAAATTATGCAAATCAATCAATTCCTTTTATTGGTTCAATTTGTCTTAGGAAACAAATAACAGATTTTCAGGAAATAAATAATACATTTTAATCTAACTTCCTTAAATTATGCAAATCAATCGATTCCTTTTATTGGTTTAATTTGTCTTAGGAAACAAATAACAGATTTTCAGGAAACAAATAATACATTTTAATATAACTTTCCTAACTTATCTAAATCAACCCATTTCTCTTATTAGTGAAATTTGTTTTAGGAAACAAATAACAGATACGTCACAACTTTCCTCCCAATAAATAGTTTCTTAACATTTGCAAACTTTCCTAATCAGACACGTCACAAACGAGCATGTACTGATATCACGTTACCAAACAATAAAACCCCATTTGCATAGAAATCAGTTCAAAAATCCTAACTTTCCTAAATTTTTACCTTTCCTTGATAACAACCAATATTTCCTATGTTTTCCACCTATTGAAGGAAATCACCCCTCCATCGATATTAGCATTTTTTTGAACTAAGATCTCCGGGTTATGATTTTTTTTGCGATTCTTTCCAATTGTGACCTCTCCTTCCACTCCGGCTCCTTCTCGCATAAACACCTCCACCACAGCCAGGTGACACCGCCCCAGACCTCCTGCCTCTCCACACCTTCTCCGCCACCTCCTTCTCGTGCTCCATTAACAATCCCTCCGCCACTTTTGTCCACGGCAGTGTCGAGGGCATGGCGCAGCAGCGTACCAGTGGTAGAGCAGCGCATAGCAGCAGGAAGCAACACGCAGCAGGCGAGGCGAGCTGCCGACGGTGGAGGGCAGAGATGCGACCGGCGTGGCTGAGGGGGCGGCCGGCAGAAGATGACCACGACTGGAGGCGGCGCGAGGCAGGGGCGCGACAGTGGGGCGAGCGAAGGGATAGGCGGCAGCAGACGGGGCGAGCGCAGCTAGCAGGAGTGTGGCGCGCGGCCAGGGTGTGTGTCGCGCGGGGCACAGTGGTGCGGTGGCTGCGGCGAGCGCGAAGGCAGCGGCGGGCGCGACCGACGCGGTGTAGCATGGGCGTGGGCATGGAGAGGGAGTGGCCCCACGGGCGCGGAAGAAGAGCGGCAGGCTCGGGCATGGGCGTGCATAGGAGTGGACATGTGCCATGGGGTCAATCCGAGGAGCTCGGTGGCTACCCTTGCAATGGCCATGGTGGACAGCGGTTCTCGGCCACGGCGAAATACCTAACGAGAGCAAACGAGAGGGGAAACAGGGGAAAGGCAAGAGGAGATCATGGCGGTGTCAATGGCGCCCTAGGGGAAGACATGGGAGATCAGGGCGGCGCGAATCGAACGGCAATGTCACGGTGGCCCAAGGTTGAGGAAGACGGCAGCGGCGTCGATGCGGGGGTGTTGGACTTGATCTCATGCACAGACGAAGTAGCGAAGGCGTTCGAAGCTCCTCGACAAGCTCCTAGCCCGCAGGGAGGGCAGTGGCCATGTGGACGGGGTCGGTCATGGTGGCCGTGGCGTCTGACTTCATCCAGATCGACGGGATCGAGCGAGCAAGGAGGAGAAGTAGATTTGGGAGGGGGCGTCGAGGAGGAGTGAGGCCATGGGGGCAAGGAAGGAAGGGCGTCACCCTTATCCATTCCCCTTCGATGCCAGCGAGGTGGTCAGGCGGGAGCCCGGCTCTGTAGCGACATGGCTCGGGGAACAGGAGAAGATGACCGCACGGGGACTGGACCGCTGAGCCGGTTCGGTGGCAAGGCCCGGGGGGCAGGCCGAATCCCCTTTTACATCGTCCTTTTGGTTTTTCAATGTATTCTAATCTGTTTCTCCTTTTTAACACCGTTTTCTATTTATTCTTATCAACTAAATGATCTCTACTCCTAATGTCTTAGGTGGTAGTCTCCATTCCGGGTTTATTTTCGTCCCACCTCCTGAGTGAGGGAGAGGGGGAGAGAGAGTGAGGAAGAGGGAGGGAGAGGGTGTGTGTGTGAGAGAATTTGATGGTAAAAAAGGTCATCAATGTCATTTAATATGTTTGAGAATATTAACATAATTGAAATTGAACTTTTAAAGTTAATGTGGCCCCGTTGCAACGCACGGGCATTCTTCTAGTTGGACTAGGGGAAGGGGCCAGCCCCCCTCTTTCCTTCTCCCTCTCTCTCCCTTCCCCTTTTCCCTCTCCGGTGGAAGGAGGGGGGGGGGAATCCTACTTGGACTAGGAGTCCAAATAGGACTCCCCCCTTATGGCGCGCCCCCTTAGGCCGACCACCTCCTCCTCCCCCTTTTATATATGGAGGCAGGGGCACCCCAAAGGCACAACAGACATCTCTTAGCCATGTGCGGTGCCCCCCTCCACAGTTTACCACCTCGGTCATATCATCGTAGTGCTTAGGCGAAGCCCTGCGCCGGTAGCTTCATCATCACCGTCGCCACGCCATCATGCTGATGAAACTCTCCCTCGTCCTCAACTGGATCAAGAGCTTGAGGGACGTCATCATGCTGAACGTGTGCAGAACACGGAGGTGCCGTACGTTCAGTACTTGGATCGGTTGGATCGTGAAGACGTTCGACTACATCAACCGCGTTACTAAACGCTTCCGCTTTCAGTCTATGAGGGTATGTGGACACACTCTCCCATTTCGTTTCTATTCATCTCCTAGATAGATCTTGCGTGATCGTAGGTAATTGTTTTTTGAAATATTGTGTTCCCCAACAGTGGCATCTGAGCTAGGTCTATGCGTAGATGTTATATGCACGAGTAGAACACAAAGAGTTGTGGGCAATAATTGTCATACTACTTACCACCAACGTCTTACTTTGATTCGGCGGTATTGTTGGATGAAGCAGCCCGGAGCGACATTACATGACCGTGTTCATGAGACTGGTTCTACCGACATGCTTCGCACACAGGTGGCTGGCGGGTGTCTGTTTCTCCAACTTTAGTTGAATCGAGTTTGACTACGGCCGGTCCTTGTTGAAGGTTAAAACAACACACTTGACAAAAAATTGTTGTGGTTTTGATGCGTAGGTAAGAACGGTTCTTGCTAGAAGCCCGTAGTAGCCACGTAAAACTTGCAACAACAAAGTAGAGGACGTCTAACTTGTTTTTGCACGGCATGTTGTGATGTGATATGGCCAACACGTGATGAGATATAAATTGTTGTATGAGATGATCATGTTTTGTAAAAGTTATCGACAACTGGAAGGAGCCTTATGGTTGTCGCTTTATTGTATGAAATGCAATCACCATGTAATTGCTTTACTTTATCACTAAGTGGTAGCGATAGTCGTAGAAGCAATAGTTGGCAAGATGACAACGATGCTACGATGGAGATCAAGGTGTCAAGACGGTGATGATGGAGATCATGCCGATGCTTTGGAGATGGAGATCAACGGTACAAGATGATGATGGCCATATCTTGTCACATATTTTGATTGCATGTGATGTTTATCCTTTATGCATCTTATTTTTCTTAGTACGATGGTAGCATTATAAGATGATCTCTCACTAAATTTCAAGGTACAAGTGTTCTCCCTGAGTATGCACCGCTGCTGCAGTTCGTCGTGCCAAGACACCACATGATGATCGGGTGTGATAAGCTCTACGTTCACATACAACGGGTGCAAGCCAGTTTTGGACGTGCATAATACTCGGGTTAAACTTGACGAGCCTAGCATATGCAGATATGGCCTCGGAACACTAAGACCGAAAGGTCGAACGTGAATCATATAGTAGATATGATCAACATAGTGATGTTCACCATTGAAAACTACTCCATCTCACGTGATGACCGGACATGGTTTAGTTGATATGGATCACGTGATCATTTAGATGGCTAGAGGGATGTCTATCTAAGTGGGAGTTCTTAAGTAATATGATTAATTGAACTTTAATTTATCATGAACTTAGTACCTGATAGTATTTGCATGTCTATGTTGTTGTAGATCAATGGCCCGTGCTACCGTTCCCTTGAATTTTAATGCGTTCCTAGAGAAAGTTAAGTTGAAAGATGATGGTAGCAACTACACGGACTGGGTCTGTAACTTGAGGATTATCCTCATTGCTGCATAGAAGAATTACATCCTGGATGCACCGCTAGGTGCAAGGCCCGCTGCAGGAGCAACTCCGGATGTTGTGAACGTCTGGCAGAGCAAAGATGATGACTACTCGATAGTTCAGTGTGCCATGCTTTACGGCTTAGAATCGGGACTTCAAAGACATTTTGAACGTCATGGAGCATATGAGATGTTCCGGGAGTTGAAGTTAATATTTCAAGCAAATGCCCGAATTGAGAGATATGAAGTCTCCAATAAGTTCTATAGCTGCAAAATGGAGGAGAATAGTTCTGTCAGTGAACATATACTCAGAATGTCTGCGTACCACAATCACTTGACTCAACTGGGAGTTAATCTTCCTGATGATAGTGTCATTGACAGAGTTCTTCAATCACTACCACCAAGATACAAAATCTTCGTGATGAACTGTAATATGCAAGGGATGGATAAGATAATTCCCGAGCTCTTCGCAATGCTAAAGGCTGCGGAGGTAGAAATCAAGAAGGAGCATCAAGTGTTGATGGTTAACAAGACCACTAGTTTCAAGAAAAAGGGCAAAGGGAAGAAGGGGAACTTCAAGAAGAACGGCAAGCAAGTTGCTGCTCAAGTGAAGAAGCCCAAGTCTGGACCTAAGCCTGAGACTGAGTGCTTCTAGTGCAAAGGGACTGGTCACTGGAAGCGGAACTGCCCCAAGTATTTGACGGATAAGAAGGATGGCAAAGTGAAAGCTATTTGATATACATGTTATTGATGTGTACCTTACTAATGCTCGTAGTAGCGCCTGGGTATTTGATACTGGTTCTGTTGCTCATATTTGCATCTCGAAACAGGGGCTACGGATTAAACGAAGATTGGCTAACGACGAGGTGACGATGTGCGTGGGAAATGGTTCCAAAGTCGATGTGATCGCCGTCGGCACACTACCTCTACATCTACCATCGGGATAAGTTTTAGACCTAAATAATTGTTATTTGGTGCCAGCGTTGAGCATGAACATTATATCTGGATCTTGTTTGTTGCGAGAAGGTTATTCATTTAAATCAAAGAATAATGGTTGTTCTATTTATATGAGTAATATCTTTTATGGTCATGCACCCTTAAAGAGTGGTCTATTTTTGTTGAATCTCGATTGTAGTGATACACATATTCATAAGCCAAAAGATGAAAAGTTAATAATGATAGTGCAACTTATTTGTGGCACTGGCGTTTATGTCATATTGGTGTAAAGTGCATGAAGAAACTCCATGCCGATGGGCTTTTGGAATCACTTGATTTTGAATTACTTAATGCTTGTGAACAATGCCTCATGGGCAAGATGACTAGAACTCCGTTCTCCGGAACAATGGAGCGAGCAACTGACTTATTGGAAATAATACATACTGATGTATGCAGTCCGATGAGTGTTGAGGCTCGCGGCGGGTATCGTTATTTTCTGACCTTCACAGATTAATTTGAGCAGATATGGGTATATCTACTTGATGAAACATAAGTCTGAAACATTTGAAAAGTTCAAAGAATTTCAGAGTGAAGTGGAAAATCATCGTAACAAGAAAATAAAGTTTCTACCATCTGATCGTGGAGGTGAATATTTGAGTTGTGAGTTCGGTCTTCATTTGAAACAATGTGGAATAGTTTCGCAACTCTCGCCACCTGGAACACCACAGTGTAATAGTGTGTCCGAACGTCATAACCGTACTTTATTAGATATGGTGCGATCTATGATATCTCTTACTGATTTGCTGCTATCGTTTTGGGGTTATCCTTTAGAGATAGCTGCGTTGACATTAAATAGGGCACCATCTAAATCCATTGAGACGATACCATATGAATTGTGGTTTGGCAAGAAACCTAAGATGTCGTTTCTTAAAGTTTGGGGCTGCAATGCTTATGTGGAAAAGGTTCAACCTGATAAGCTCAAACCCAAATCAAAGAAATGTGTCTTCATAGGATACCCAAAAGAGACTGTTGGGTACACCTTCTATCATAGATCCGAAGGCAAGATATTCGTTGCTAAGAATGGATCCTTTCTAGAGAAGGAGTTTCTCTCGAAAGAAGTGAGTGGGAGGAAAGTAGAACTTGATGAGGTAATTGTACCTTCTCCTGAATTGGAAAGTAGTTCATCACAGAAATCAGTTCCAGTGATTCCTACACCAATTAGTGAGGAAGCTAATGATGATGATCATGAAACTTCAGATCAAGTTGCTACCAAACCTCGTAGGTCAACCAGATTACAATCTGCACCAGAGTGGTACGGTAATCCTGTTCTGGAGGTCATGTTACTTGACCATGATGAACCTACGAACTATGAGGAAGCGATGATGAGCCCAGATTCTGCGAAATGGCTTGAGGCCATGAAATCTGAGATGGGATCCATGTATGAGAACAAAGTGTGGACTTTGGTTGACTTGCCCGATGATCGGCAAGCAATAGAGAATAAATGGTTCTTCAAGAAGAAGACTAACGCTGACGGTAATGTTACTGTCTACAAAGCTCGACTTGTTGCGAAAGGTATTCGACAAGTTCAAGGAGTTGACTACGATGAGACCTTCTCACCCGTAGCGATGCTTAAGTCTGTCCGAATCATGTTAGCAATTGCCGCATTTTATGATTATGAAATTTGGCAAATGGATGTCAAAACTGCATTCCTTAATGGATATCTTAAAGAAGAGTTGTATATGATGCAACCAGATGGCTTTGTCGATCCTAAAGGTGCTAACAAAGTGTGCAAGCTGCAGCGATCCATTTATGGACTGGTGCAAGCCTCTCAGAGTTGGAATATTGATACGTCTCCAACGTATCTACTTTTCCTAATGCTTTTCCTCTTGTTTTGGACTCTAATTTGCATGATTTGAATGAAACTAACCCTAGACTAACGCTGTTTTCAACAGAACTACCATGGTGTTGTTTTTGTGCAGAAATAATAGTTCTCGGAATGGAACGAAACTTTGCAAGGAATTTTTACATAATATATAAGTATTTCTGGAGCCAAGACCTACCGGAAAGGGGCCCCTGGGTGGGCACAACCCACCAGGGCGCGCCCCCTCTCCTGGCGTGCCCAGGTGGGTTGTCCCCACCTGGTAGCCCCGCAGACCCTGAAACCAACGGTATAAATTCCTATTTTCGGAGAAAAAAATTAGGGAAAAAGAATTATCACGATCCACGAGATGGAGCCGCCACCAAGCCCTGTTCTTCCTCGGGAGGGCAGATCTAGAGTCCGTTTGCGGCTCTGGAGAGGGGGATCTTCGTTCTTCATCATCACCAACCCTTCTCCATCGCCAATTCCAAGATGCTCCCCACCGGGTAATTCCTTCGTAGACTCGCTGGTCAGTGAGGAGTTGGATGAGATTCATCATGTAATCGAGTTAGTTTTGTTAGGGCTTGATCCCTAGTATCCACTATGTTCTTAGATTGATGTTGCTATGACTTTGCCATGCTTAATGCTTGTCACTTTGGGCCCGGGTGCCATGATTCCAGATCCGAACCGTTTATGTTATCACCATTATATCCATGTTCTAGATCCGATCTTGCAAGTTATAGTCACCTACTACGTGTTATGATGAGGTAGTATGACCCGTTGTGCAGATTTTTGCTGACCACAAAAGGTCCTTCCCAAGGTGGGGATAACTTGTGCATATCAGTCTGATCCTGGATGAGCCGGAGCACCAGATCACCTTCTTGAAAAGTTTTGGTCTTAACCCGGCGGTTGTGATAACATTGGAGATCTTGTTGATAAATCGCCAAACATGCTGCTGCAAGATCACGCTCCTCATCTAGCAGGTCCAGTGAGTCCTGACGTGCCTTCTCATTGTCAGCTTCAACATAAGCCGCCACACGGGGCGAGTCGTGACGGATGTCACTACGAAGAACCGCCTCTTCTCCATAAACCATGAAGAAAGGCGTGTAACCCGTAGATCTGTTAGGTGTGGTGTTGATGCTCCATAACACAGAAGGTAACTCCTCCACCCAACAACCCGGTGTCTACTTTAAAGGAACCATAAGCCGAGGTTTAATACCTCTCAAAATTTCTTGATTTGCCCTCTCTGCTTGACCATTAGACTGGGGGTGAGCCACTAATGCTACATCAAGCCGGATGTGCTCTCGTTGGCAAAATTCCTCCATCTCACCCTTTGACAGATTAGTACCATTGTTAGTTATAATGTTGTGTGGGAAACCAAACCGGAATATCACCTTTTTGATGAATTGAACCGCCGTGGCTGCATCACACTTACTGATTGGCTCTGCTTCCACCCACTTGGTGAACTTATCCACTGCCACTAATAGGTGGGTCTTTTTGTCTTTGGATCTCTTAAAGGGTCCAACCATATCAATCCCCCAAGTTGCAAATGGCCAAGTTATTGGAATCATCCTCAACTCTTGAGCTGGAACATGAGCGCGACGTGCAAAGTTTTGACAACCGTCACACCTTTTGACTAAATCCTCAGCATCAGCATGGGCTGTCAACCAATAGAAACCGTGACGAACAGCCTTAGCCACCAAGGATTTTGAACCGGCATGGTGACCACAATCTCCTTCGTGGATTTCTCGCAAAATCTCACAACCCTCTTGAGGAGATACACAACGCTAAATTGCCCCTGTGATGCTGTAACGATGTAACTCCCCATTGATTATGGTCATTGACTTGGAACACCGGATTATCTGCCGGGCCAAGGTTTCATCCTCAGGTAACTCGCCCCGGTTCATGTAAACCAAGTACGGTACTATCCAATGCGGTATAACATGCAAAGCTGCCACCAACTGGGCCTCCGGGTCAGGAATAGCCAACTCCTCCTCTATTGGTATCTTAACCAACGGATTGTGTAGGACGTCAAGGAAAACATTAGGTGGGACCAGTTTACGCTGAGAGCCAAGGCGACTTAAAGCGTCCGCCGCCTCATTCTTTCGCCGGTCTATATGGTCAACTTGATAACCCTTGAATGGACCAGCCACTATGTCCACCTCTCGTCGATATGCAGCCATGAGTGGGTCCTTAGAATCCCAGGTGCCAGATACCTGTTGAGCCACCAGGTCCGAGTCACCTAAGCACTTAACCCGTCTTAAGTTCATCTCCTTAGCCATCTGAAGACCATGGAGTAAGGCCTCGTACTCAGCTGCATTGTTAGTACAAGGGAATATTAAGCGAAGAACATAACAAAACTTGTCACCTTATGGGGAAGTTAATATAACTCCAGCTCCCGAGCCCTCCAATTGCTTGGACCCATCAAAATGAATAGTCCAATACGTGTTATCTGGCTTTTCCTCTGGTGCCTGCAACTCTGTCCAATCATTGATGAAGTCCACAAGTGCTTGAGATTTGATTGCTTTGCGAGGTGTATATTTGAGCCCGTGAGGTCCAAGCTCAATAGCCCACTTGGCAATCCGGCCAGTTGCTTCTCTGTTTTGAATGATATCTCCCAGAGGGGCGGAACTGACCACTGTGATAGGATGACCCTGAAAATAATGTTTGAGCTTCCGGCTTGCCATAAACACCCCATACACCAGCTTCTACCAATGTGGATACCTCTGCTTTGATTCGATAAGCACCTCACTGATATAATAAACCGGCCGTTGAACCGGATATTCCTTTCCAACCTCCTTGCGCTCCACAACAATGGCCACACTAACAGCCCTGGCATTAGCAGCCACATATAGCAGTAAAGGCTCTTTATCGATCGGAGCCGCAAGCATAGGCGGTTCAGCTAACTGCCTCTTCAGATCCTCAAACGCTTTATCGGCTGCATCGCTCCAGATAAAGTCATCTGTTTTCTTTAACATCTGGTATAAAGGGATAGCTTTCTCTCTGAGACGACTGATAAACCGGCTCAAAGCCGCAATCTGGCCGGCCAAACGTTGAACGTCATTGATACACGCCGGTTTAGCCAAAGACGTGATTGCTGAATTTTTTTCCGGATTAGCCTCAATGCCCCTGTTTGATACCAGAAAGCCCAAGAGTTTGCCCGTCGGGACACCAAAGAAACATTTGTCCGGATTGAGCATCATCTTGTAAACCCGGAGGTTGTCAAAGGTTTCCCTCAAGTCATCTATCAACGTTTCCTCTTTGCTGGACTTTATCACAATATCATCCACATATGCATGAACATTGCGCCCAATCTGCTTATGAAGACAATTCTGAACACAATGTTGATAAGTCGCCTGGGCACTCTTGAGCCCAAAGGGCATGGAGACATAGCAGAAGGCTCCAAAGGGAGTTATAAAAGATGTCTTCTCCTGGTCCTTAACTGCCATTTTGATCTGATGATAACCGGAATAAGCATCGAGAAAACACAAGCGGTCACAACCCACCGTAGCATCAATAATCTGATCAATACGAGGGAGGGCAAAGGGATCCGCTGGGCAAGCCTTATTCAAGTCCGTGTAGTCCACACACATACACCAAGTGCCGTTTTCTTGAGAACCAGCACCGGATTAGCCAACCACTCCGGGTGAAAGACCTCCACGATAAACCCTGCGGCCAACAACCGAGCTACCTCTTCACCAATAGCCTTGCACCTTTCTTCGTTGAAGCAGCGGGGAAACTGTCTGACCAGTTTAAACTTAGGATCAATATTAAGTGTGTGCTCAACGAGTTCCCTCGGTTCACCTGGCATGTCAGAAGGCTTCCATGCAAAGATGTCCCGGTTCTCACGGATGAACTCGATGAGCGCGCTTTCCTATTTGGGATCCAGGTTAGCGCTGATGCTGAAATGCTTGGATGAATCGCGAGGAACAAAATCAACCGTCTTAGTGTCTGTGGCTGATTTAAACTTCAACGCCGGATCGTGCTCCATAGTTGGCTTTTTCAAAGAAGTCATGTCTGTCGGATCAACCTTGTCTTTGTAAAACTTCAGCTCTTCCGTGGCATAAACCGACTCAGCGTAAGACGCATCACCTTCCTCACATTCCAAAGCAATTTTCCTGCTCCCATGTACTGTGATGGTCCCCTTATGACCTGGCATCTTAAACTGCAGATAAACATAACACGGCCTCGCCATGAACTTGGCATAAGCCGGTCGCCCAAACAGAGCGTGATACAGACTCTTGATTTTCACCACCTCAAAAGTCAATGTTTCTGACCTTGAATAAATGATCATCTCCAAAGGCCACTTCTAGGGCTATCTTGCCCACTGGATATGCAGATTTACCGGGCACCACACCATGAAAAACGGTGTTCGACGGTTTAAGATTCTTATCTGTCAACCCCATGCGGCGGAAGGTATCATAATATAGAATATTGATACAGCTTCCCCCATCCATGAGCACCTTGGTGAACTTATACCCCCCAACTTGAGGTGCCACCACTAAGGCCAGATGACCCGGATTGTCAACCTGGGTGGGTGATCCTCTCTACTCCACAAAATGGGTTGCTCAGACCAGCGCAAATATTGAGGCACAGCCGGTTCGACAGAGTTCACGGCCCTCTTGTGAAGCTTCTGATCACGCTTGCACAAGCTAGTGGTGAAGACATGATACTGCCCACTATTTAACTGCTTCGGATTGCTCTGATAACCTGACTGCTGCTGTTGCTGATTCCCCTAATGGTTATAACCTCCCTGGTTGCCCTGGTTCCCTTGATTGCTATGTCCGGTTTGATTGCCCTGAAATCCTAAACCGGAGCTGCCGCCTCCATAACCCGACCCATGAAAACCACCTCCTGAACCACCGGGAGGGCCATTGTCATACTGAAACATATTGGAGTTCTTGAATTCTCGCATGATATAACAATCCTTCCAAAGATGTGAAGCCGGCCTCTCCTTTGATCCATGCTTTGGACAAGGTTGATTTAACAGGCGCTCCAGATTGGGGCCTGAACCTCCGCCCCTCTGGGGCTGTTTACCCTTACGACGCTGACCGTTATCCTGAGCATTGGTGTTAGCCACAAAGTCCAAACTATTGTCTGCCTTGCGCTTACCATTGTTCCCATGACCTGCCGGGTTATGCTGCTATCCCTTGGTGTTGTCGTTCTTCTTCCCTTTCCCCGGTTTGTCCTCCTCTGACTCAGGGTCTTTGGTATTATCTGAATCGGCATATTTAACCAAAGCGGCCATAAGCGTTGCCATATCATTGCAGTGACGTTTGAGCCTTCCTAACTTTTGTTTTAGCAGTAGAAACTGGCAATTTCCCTCCAACGTTAACACTGCTGTGTCCGCATTGATGCGATCCGACGAATGTAGAATAGCTGAGACCCGCTTCACCCAATGGGTTGTAGACTCTGCATCCTCTTGGACACAAGCGGCCAGGTCCACAATCGACATAGGCTGCTTACAATTATCCTTAAAATTCTGGATAAACCGGTGCTTTAACTCGGCCCATGATCCGGCGGAGTTAACTGGTAAACTCTTTAACCAAGTACGAGCCGTCCCCTCCAACATCATGGTGAAGTATTTAGCACACACCGCTTCATCCACATCCAACATCTCCATTGCCATCTCATAACTTCCAACCCATGACTCTAGTTGCAAATCAGCGGTGTAATTGGGCACCTTACGAGGGCCTTTAAAATCCTTGGGCAGTCACACATTACGTAAAGCGGGGGTGAGACACGTCACCCCTAAGGAACTGAAGACCACACCTGGCTCCACTAAAGCGGTAAGGTGAACCAGAGTAGGTTGACGAGCTGCATGCAGAGCTGCTAACTCAGCCTCTCGACGCGCACGACCATGATCCACCTCATCTTGCGCATTAGCACCTCCACCTGCTGGGTTGTGCCCTCGCAGCGAGTTACGGCGACGCGCACTGCTTGATACGGCCGGTTCATCCTCAACGTGCCTGTTGTAGCTCCGGCTCGGGCGGGGGGTGGAATGAATCCTCTCGCGACTATGCGAATAAACCTGCTGGTGGTTTAAAGCTGTTTGAAGGAGCTCTCTGGCCCGTCGTGCCTCAATCGCAACTGGTGACTCGCCGTCGGTTGGGAGGGCTGCCAATCGTGAAGCGGCGGCCACAATGTTGTCCAACGGGTTGGAGTAATGCCCCGGGGGCGCCGGAACATACTGCGGCACAATGTTGTTTTCACGAGGCGGGTCCATCGCACGCGGCTGAACTGGTGCCCCTGTTCCCGGCGCCTCCGTCCGGTTTAACACTTGCTGGTTGCTGGTTCCTGCTCCCGGCATGTTGAAGAGATTTCTTGGCTCGTAACCCGGCGGGAGGTGCGACCGGTATCTTCTTCTCATGACTTCATCTGAGGCATTCTGATCCAGCCTAAGCCGGTAGGCTCGAGCTTCCAACTCGGCTCGTTCTGTAGCCATCCTAGCGTTCTCTGCCGCTAGGTCCGCTTTAGCCTGAGTTATCTGATCTTTTACCTTTGCAATCTCCGCATTGTGCTGATCCCGGGCTGCTGCGTCCACCTCTGCGGCCATCAATGCTGCCAAAGCGTCGAACAAATCAGATAGAACTTGAGCCGGAGGCGGCACAGAGCCCCCTGCTCCCGCTGGCATAGCTGTCGCTGAACCGGAGAGCATCGCCGCGACGATTGACGAGTGGTGCGCTGATTGTGTACCGGCCATGAAGATTGTGACCTGGTTTGGCAGATCAAGGGGGTCCGGAATACTGTTGCCATCGGAGCCTCCGCTAATCCGGCCGTCCTGCAATTGATACAGCGATTCAGTCTCTCCAGTTGAAGACTCGTCATCAGAACAAATAACGGTTTCTCCATCAGATGCCGGTCCATCCTCATATTCCACTCCATGGATGACACCTACGAAAACCCGCCTTGCTGCGGGCTGAACCGGGGAAGGGCTTGCACGCTGAGCCGTCTCGATGATGTCGGTGCAGATGTACGGCTCAGGGCCCGGTTCGCCGATCTTGCCGATGAAGACGTGAATCCCACCAAAGGGGACTCGGTACCCGTATTCGATTGAACCGGCCTCGGGACCCCATCCTACGCCGTCGATGTAGAGCTTGCTGCGACGACTCTTTGTCATCTGGCCCACAGCGTATCCCCTGAGTCCATCAAAGCTGCCCTTCAAGAACTCGAAACCATCGTGCGATAGCCCCACGGTGGGAACCAACTGTCGTGGGTTTGTCACGGCAGATGTCCTCGTGAAAGGACTTAGTCGTGGAGCCATCGCTACGGGTTAGCTTAAAGGGGTTAAACCGGACAAGGGGACACAAGGGATTTTATACTAGTTCGGCCCCTTCGTTGAAGGTAAAAGCCTACGTCTAGTTGTGATTGGTATTTCTAGGGTTTCGATGACCAGGGAACGAATCCACTTTGCCTGGCTCTCGAGTAGTTGTCTGTTGTCCCTAAACCACGGCCGGGTCGTCCCTTTATATACATAGGTTGACGCCCGCCGGTTTACAGAGTCTCGAGGCCGGATCATAAACGTGCACGGCTCGGTCTCTATTCCTTTAACTTACAATACAAGTTACATGAAAGAATCGGTTTACATCTACAGGCCTTAACCCGCCTATGGGCCTTGGGCCTTCGTAAAGCGCCACCATCCTCATGTCTTCATGGGCTTCTATCTTCATGGAGCTAACCCGGCCACTCCTAGCCGGTTTACCTCCAGTAATCATATCCCCAATAGTTACTGTTACTATTGATGCTGTCACTACTATCAAAACTATCATATTATTGTGCTACTGATTACTTGCTACAGATAATTAATCTCCAGGTGTGGTTGAATTGACAACTCAGCTGCTACTACCTTCAAATATTCTTTGGCTCCCCTTGTGTCGAATCTATAAATTTGGGTTGAATACTCTACCATCAAAAACTGTTGAGATCCCCTATACTTGTGGGTTATCAAGACCTTTTTCTGGCGCCGTTCCTGGGGAGCATAGCTATATTTGTTGAGTCACTTGGGATTATTATCATATTATCACTATGAAGAATCTGAAGGATGCTAAGACTAAGATATTTCCCTCAAGACGAGGGGAGGTAAGGAACTGCCATCCAGTTCTGCTTTAGATTCACCTTTCTGTTATGAGTAAACTTGCAACACCACCACATACTATTAATTCTGATATGTCGCAAGTTATTGATGATGCTACTTCTACTATGAATGATGCTTATGATGATGCTAGTACCTTTCTTGATAATGATGATGTGCCACTTGGTGATTTTCTTGATAAACAAATTGCTAAAGTTATACAACATGATGTTGTTGAATCTGATGATGAGCTTGAAACTGAAACTCCTGAAGCTCCTACTAGAACTAGCCCTCCTAGATATGAATTGCCTAAGACGAGGGAAGGTTATGTTATGAGTGAAGAAACAATTGGAGATATTCTTTCTTGCAATGATAGAGATGATCTAGAGAAATTACTATGCAAGTATAAAGAAAAATCTCTGAATGCTAGAATGAAATGTGATCCTAAGTTTGCTACTTCACCTATCTTTATTGATGATAAGGATTATGAATTCTCTATCGACCCAGAGTTAATTACTTTGGTTGATTCTGATCCTTTCCATGGTTATGAAACTGAAACTGTTGTGGCACATCTTACTAAGTTGAATGATATAGCCACCCTTTTTACTCATGATGATAAATCTCGCTATTACTTTATTCTCAAATTATTTCCTTTCTCATTAAAGGGTGATGCTAAAGCTTGGTACAATACTCTTGCTCCTGGTTGTGTGCGTAGTCCCCAGGATATGATTTACTACTTCTCTGGAAAATATTTTCCTGCTCATAAGAAACAAGTTGTGTTACAGGAAATATTTAAGTTTGCTCAAACTAAAGAAGAGAGTATAAAACAAGCTTGGGGGAGGCTTTGCCAGTTACTTAATGCTTTGTCTGATCATCCTCTTAAGAAAAAATGAAATACTTGATATCTTCTATAATCTACTAACCGATGCTTCTAGGGACTTCCTAGATAGTTGTGCTGGTTGTGTTTTCAGGGAATGAACTATTGGACAAGCTGAAGAATTATTGAATAACATATTGAAAAACCATGATGATTGTACTCTTCCTGAACAACCGGATAAACCCACTCCGAAGAAGAGGGGATATTATATCTCAGTCCTGAAGATATGCAAGAGGCAAAGAAATCTATGATGGAAAAAGGTATTAAAGTTGAGGGTGTTAAAAATTTACCTCCTATTGAAGAAATACATGGGCTTAATACACCACCACTGCCTAAGGTGGTAGAGGTAAATTCTCTTATGAAGTTCAATGATAGTGATAATCCTCACAATATGCATCCTAGTCAATGCCTTTATGAGTTTGAAAACTATATGAGAAAACAAGATCACTTTAATGGAAATGTTATGAAACAATTGAAATATAATTATGATATGATTGCTCGCTTGAGTGACTTGTTATTTAGAATATCAAATGATGTTAGAGGTGTTGGAAAACATGCTTCTATGGTTCAAACTCGGTTAGAACAAGTTGCTAAATCTCAAAGAGAATTGCTTGATGAAATGAATAATAATATGCATGACTTTGCTGTTAGAGTTGCAACTAGAGGAGGTAAAATGACTAAGGAACCACTTTATCATGAGGGACACCCAAAAAGAATTGAACAAGATTCACAAAAGCTAACACTAGTGCACCTAGTTCTTCTAGAAAGAAAAAGAAAAAGAAAAATGATAGGACTTTGCATGCTTCTAGTGAACCTGAAATAGAAAAACCTCCTGACAATGATAATTAAGTTTCTATCTCTGATGCTGAAACTCAATCTGGTAATGAACACTCACCTAGTGATAATGAAAAAGATAATGATGAGGTTCATGAAGACTCTCAACCAACCAATGATAAAGAACCAGACAATGATGTTGAGATAGAACCACCTGTTGATCTTCATAACCCACAACCTAAAAATAAAAGATATGACAAAAGGGACTTTGTTGCTAGAAAACATGGTAAAGAAAGAGAACCGTGGGTTCAAAAACCTATGCCTTTTCCACCTAAGTCAACTAAAAAGAAAGATGATGAAGAATTTGAACGCTTTGCTGAGATGCTGAGGCCAGTCTTTTTGCGTACTCGCTTGACTGATATCTTGAAAATGCCTCCTTATGTAAAGTATATGAAACACATCATCACAAATAAGAGAAAAATTCCGGAAGCTGAAATCTCCACTATGCTTGCTAATTACACTTTTAAAGATGGAGTACCTAAAAAACTTAGAGATCCGGGAATACCAACTATACCTTGCTCTATTAAAAAGAATTATGTGAAAACTGCTTTGTGTGACTTAGGAGCTGGTGTTAGTGTTATTCCTTTCTCTTTATATAAAAGACTTGACTTGAGTAAACTCACACCTACTGAAATATCTTTGCAAATGGCTGACAAATCAACTGCCATACCTATCGGTATCTGTGAGGATGTGCCCATTGTTGTTGCTAATGTTACTATTTTGACTGACTTTGTTATACTTGAGATGCCCAAGGACGACAACATGTCGATTATACTTGGTAGACCCTTCTTGAATACTGCAGGGGCTGTTATTGATTGCAATAAAAGTAAGGTCACTTTTCATATTAATGGTAATGAGCATACGGCGTACTTTCCAAAGAAACAATTCCAAGTGAATGGTATTAGTGTTATTGAAAAATCTCCGACAATCACTATTGGAAGTTTTCAAATACCTCTACCTACTGTCAAAAAGAAATATGAAATACTTATTGTTGGGGAAATGCATATCCCCATTGAGGTAACTTAGTGATTTACAAAAATTCTTCGGCTTCATGCTAATCGAAAGAGGTTGTTAATAAGACCTGATCAACCTTATTAATGGATCATTTTTGAACGGTATGAAGTTGATGAATTTAGTAAGCACTACTTTCTATCCCTACTTTTACCATCTGTTTTTATTAGTTAAATAAAATAAAATGCCATGTTTTGAATGTTTTCTGAATTTCTCGTACAATAAAAAAATGACCCAAAAATAAAAGTTCTCAGAATGCCCTGAAAATTTTATACGATTTTTTCTGAATATTTAAGAATTTTTGGTGCAAATAATACCAGAGGGAGGTGCACCATGTGGGCACAACCCACCTGGGCACGCCGGCACCCCCAGGCACGCCCTGGTGGGTTGTGGTCCCCACGTGGGCCCCCTCACTTACCTCTTCATCCCACATCATCACTTACCTCCAGAAAAAAAATTCTCCATTGCTCTTTGTCCCGTGTTCTTGAGCTCAAACCCGCGGATTTCAATCTCTTTGCTCGAAGCTCCGTTTCCGAAACTGGTTCAGGGGATTGTTGCTTGGTATGTGACTCCACCATTTGTCCAATTAGTTTTTGTTTTAGTGGTTTATGTTTTGAATAATTAGCTACTCTTGGTGCTGCTGTAGATGTGCTTGCAAGTTAAATTCTTAGTGTTCTAAGTAGTTTAAATGCTTGCTATGGCTTCTATGTATCCCTATGAGTAGTTGCAATCAATTTTATAAAGTTCTGTTAACAAATTTTTGTCACCCCAAAATTTTTATTTTTAGAAAATTGTACGCGGACATGATGAACCTATTTGAAGGATTTCATCGAGGAGACAATCCTCGGGGCATCTTCTAGTGACAGTTCTGCTCGTCGGTCTTATGTTGAACTAAGTGAAAGTTCCACGTGGAATGCCGCCACCCAAACATGCTTATGGCCTTGCGATGAGTATATGGTGTGTGTGGGCATTAAGGAGGAATTTGAGTAATATATTCACAATGCTGGTCTCGGTCCCTACCTTTCAGATAAGTGTGAACAACAAAAAATTCTCACTGAATCATTTGTCAAAGGATTGAAATATTTTCCACGTGAGTCTAGAGTGTCGTTTATGCTTTATGGTAGTCCATTTACCATCTCACTAGAGAATTTTGCTTATCACTGTAAGCTTCCATTTTGGGGTTCGCTTGACGAACCACCAAAGGCTGAGTTCGAAACATTCTTGATGAACCTTTGTTACGGTGAAAGGAGGGAGTGACTCAAGGTAGAATAAAGAGCATTCATTTTCCCGTAATTCAGTACTTTGCATTATTTAATGGGAAATGTATAGTAGGCAAGCAAGATTGTAGTACACTCTATGCTCCAGACTTGAGCCTCATCCACACTGCTCTCACCGGTGAAAGAATTATAACCTTGGTGCAATTGTTGCACGCAGCCTTCAGCATAACGCTAAAAGTGGCTGGTTCTATGGTGGAATTTATGCCACACATTTAGCTCGAGGGCTTGGTGTTTCACCTTTGCCCTTTGATCTTGTCCTACCCACGCAGTATTTAGATTTTAACACCTTAAAAGAGCATAAGATTCTCAAGGGAAAGGCTGATAACTTCACTTATAGTCTTTTGTTTAACCAAACATCTCCCATGCAAACATATTTTCCTGTGCCTGCTCTTTTTGATTATCACGGCAAGGGAAGATATTTTGTTCTTGAGAGCGAGGCCCGAGATCACAACACAGTAGTACAGGCAGCACGGCAGGCCGAGGCATCCACACCAAGAGCCTTCGTGAGCTACCACGCTGACTACTACCCTCCAGGCTACTGATCGACAACCAAGTTGGGCCAAAAGCCTAAGCTTGGGGGAGTACGTGTTTCCACCATCTTTACATTCATGTTCATTTATTCCATTTGTCGGTGTCCACAATTTTTCGTTATATCATCCATGCTTAGATTTATTTTCTTTCTTTCTTCTTGTGTGTTTGAAAAACGTTAGAAAAAAAAACCAAAAAAATAGTTATAGCTAGTTTACTTTCTATGCATGCTTAGCTGGAGTATTAAAAAGAAAACCCAAAAAGATTTCATTGTTCTTCTTTTGCTTGTTGGGAGCTTTCCCGTGTAAATAGTTATTCTTGTTTTTTCTTTTCCCTTATTTGCTTGTTGAAGAAAACCAAAAACTCCAAAAATATTTCAGTGTGTTTCTTTGAATTTCTTTTCTTTTTATTCGAGTTGTACCAAGGAGAAGACCACGATGAAAATGTTGAGTGGCTCTCATTTGAATAATTGTTGAACTAATAAGGAGCACATTTTACCTTGTCTTCTCCTGTTGAATAAATTGTTTGCAGATTCCAGCTTAGTCCATGGCATTCTTGCACTGTTATTATTTTCATATCATTCAGTCGTGCAAGTGAAAGGCCATAATGACGACATTCGATGAACTGGCCGTGGCAGAGAGAAACTGGTATGAACTCAACTCGTTCTGTCTGTGTAAATATGTTTATCCTAGTGTCCATGATTCACCCCGTTATGGTTAAACATGTTTGCAATGACAATTAGAGATTATAGTTTCTCATGCCATGCATAAGTAGCTGGGAGTTGATAATGATTTATCTTGGATATCAACATAGCGTTAAAATGATTGTGATGTGGTATGATGATATGGTATCCTCCTCTGAATGTTCAAGTGGCTTGACTTGGTACATGTTCATGCATGTAGTTGAATCAAAACCAACACAGCCTCTATGATATTTATGTTCATGGTGTTCATATCCTACTCATGCTAGTGTCCAATGTTACTTATGCATAATGCATGGTTATGATCGTTATTGCTCTCTAGCTGGCCGCTTCTCAATCTAATTGCTGGCCTTCGCCTATACTAAGTGGGGATTCTGCTTGTACATCAAAAACCATGAACCCAAAGTTATTCCAGAAGAGTCCACCATACCTACCTATATACGGTATTACCCTGCCGTCCTAAGTAAATTTGCATGTGCCACCTCTAAAAAGTTCTAAAAAATTATCCGTTTTGTGTGCCTGGATCGTTCATGGAACGACAGGAGTTGGTCAGTATCTTCCATGCTAAGCGGGTTATTCTCAAGTCGAGTGTTTATTCACTCGCCATCGCACGAGAAAAGGGCGGTAATAGGGATGCCTAGTCCCAAACTGCAAAATACAAAAAGAGTTAATCGCTCGAATAATCAAACAAAACTCCCAATGGAGTCAAAACCTTTACTTTTATTGCTTGGGAACCGCCACTAGCCTATTTAGCATGGGAGATATTGATAACTGATGGTCGTGAAGTAAATGAGAAGGGTGCATGTCCCAAAATATCATTTATCTCTGTTTTAAAAACTTGAGCTCTGGCACCTCCGCAAATCGCTGCTTCCCTCTGCGAAGGGACTATCTATTTACTTTTATGTTGTGTCATCACTGTCTAAAACAAGCGCCAGAAACTGAGAAGAGCACAATTGTCATGATTTATGCATTGTGTATAGCTAATGTTGGGTGCATCATGACTGGATCTTTTCTACCATGAATTACAATGTTTAGTCGCTGCTTGAACTTTGGAGGTGCTTTGCATTTATGTTTTGCAGTCTCAGAAAGGGCTAGCGAGATACCGCTATTGTCATATTATATCATTGTTGTTTTGACAACGTGTTGCCGTTTGAGATATCTTATTATTGCTCGCTAGCTGATTATGTCATTGATATGAGTCATTATTATGTTTAAGAGTTATTGTCGACATGGTTAGTTATAATGTTGGCTGAAAACATGGGTGTTGTTTAAGCTTATTTATGCAAGCAAGAACAAAAGAGTTTGTAAAAGTTTCTCTTTTTCACTTTCAGTTTATCAACTGAATTGCTTGAGGACAAGCAAAGGTTTAAGCTTGGGGGAGTTGATACGTCTCCAATGTATCTACTTTTCCTAACGCTTTTCCTCTTGTTTTGGACTCTAATTTGCATGGTTTGAATGAAACTAACCCCAGACTGATGCTGTTTTCAGTAGAACTACCATGGTGTTATTTTTGTGCAGAAATAAAAGTCCTCGGAATGGAACGAAACTTTGCGAGAAATTTTTATATAATATATAAGAATTTCTGGAGCCAAGACCTACCTGAGAGGGGCCCCTTGGTGGGCACAACCTACCAGGGCGCGCCCCCTCTCCTGGCGCGCCCAGGTGGGTTGTCCCCACCTGGTGGCCCCACAGACCTTGAAACCAACGCTATAAATTCCTATTTTCAGAGAAAAAAATCAGGGAAAAGGAATTATCACGATCCTCGAGATGGAGCCGCCGCCAAGCCCTGTTCTTCCTCTGGAGGGCATATCTGGAGTCCGTTTGGGGCTCCGAAGAGGGGGATCTTCGTTCTTCGTCATCCCCAACCCTTCTCCATCACCAATTCCATGATGCTCCCCACCGGGAGTGAGTAATTCCTTTGTAGGCTCGCTGGTCGGTGAGGAGTTGGATGATATTCATCATGTAATCGAGTTAGTTTTGTTAGAGCTTGATCCCTAGTATCCACTATGTTCTTAGATTGATGTTGCTATGACTTTGCCATGCTTAATGCTTGTCACTTTGGGCCCGGGTGCCATGATTTGAGATCTGAACCGTTTATGCTATCACCATTATATCCATGTTCTAGATCTGATCTTGCAAGTTATAGTCACCTACTACATGTTATGATCCGGTAACCCCGGAGTGACAATAATCGGGACTTCTTTCGGTGATTACCGTAGTTTGAGGAGTTCATGTATTCACTATGTGTTAATGCTTTGTTCCGGTTCTCTATTATAAGGAGGCCTTAATATCCCGTAGTTTCCAATATGGACCCCGCTGCCATGGGAGGGTAGGACAAAAGATGTCATGCAAGTCTTTTAATAAGCATGTATGACTATTTATGGAATACATGCCTACATTATATCGATGAACTGGAGCTAGAACCGAATAGCCCTAGGTTATAACTGTCACATGATGAATATCATCCAACAAGTCACCGATCCAATGCCTACAAACTTTTCTATATTGTTTCTGCTAAGTTACTACTGCTATCATCATTGTTACACTTGCTACAAAATTACTGCTACCACTGTTACTGTTACTATTGCTGCTGTCACTACTATCAAAACTATCATATTACCGTGCTACTGATTACTTGCTGTAGATAATTAATCTCCAGGTGTGGTTGAATTGACAACTCAGCTGCTAATACCTTCAAATATTCTTTGGCTCCCCTTGTGTCGAATCTATAAATTTGGGTTGAATGCTCTACCCATGAAAACTGTTGCGATCCCCTATACTTGTGGGTTATCAAATGTACGCTTTTATAGTGTGATCAAAGCATATGATTTTATACAGACTTTTGGAGAAGCCTGTATTTACAAGAAAGTGAGTAGGAGCTCTGTAGCATTTCTAATATTATATGTGGGTGACATATTGTTGATTGGAAATAATACAGAATTTCTGGATAGCATAAAATGATACTTGAATAAGAATTTTTCAATGAAAGACCTCGGTGAAGCTGCTTATATATTGGTCATCAAGATCTATAGAGATAGATCAAGACGCTTAATTGGACTTTCACAAAGCACATACCTTGATAAAGTTTTGAAGAAATTCAAAATGGATCAGTCAAAGAAAGGGTTCTTGGCTGTGTTACAAGGTGTGAAGTTGAGTGAGACTCAATGTCCGACCACTGCAGAAGATAGAGAGAAAATGAAAGTCATTCCCTATGCCTCAGCCATATGTTCTATCATGTATGCAAGATGTGTACCAGACCTGATGTGTGCCTTGCTTAGCAGGGAGGTACCAAAGTAATCCAAGAGTGGATCACTGGACAGCAGTTAAGAACATCCTGAAATACCTGAGAAGGACTAAGGATATGTTTCTCGTTTATGGAGGTGACAAAGAGCTCATCGTAAATGGTTACTTCGATGGAAGATTTGACACTGATCCGGATGACTCTAAGTCACAAACCGGATACGTATTTATATTGATTGGTGGAGCTGTAAGTTGGTGCAATTCCAAGCAGAGCGTCATGGCGGGATCTACGTGTGAAGCGGGGTACATAGCTGCTTCGGAAGCAGCAAATGAAGGAGTCTGAATGAAGGAGTTCATATCCAATCTGGGTATAATACCTAGTGCATCGGGTCCAATGAAAATATCTTGTGACAATACTAGAGCAATTTCCTTGGCGAAGGAATCCAGATTTCACAAGAGAACCAAACACATCAAGAGACGCTTCAATTCCATCCGCGATCAAGTCAAGGAGGGAGACATAGAAATTTGCAGGATACATATGGATCTGAATGTTGTAGACCCGTTGACTAAGCGTCTTTCACGAGCAAAACATGATCAGCACCAAGACTCCATGGGTGTTAGAATCATTACTATGTAATCTAGATACTCTAGTGCAAGTGCGAGACTGAAGGAAATATGCCCTAGAGGCAATAATAAAGTTGTTATTTATATTTCCTTATATCATGATAAGTATTTATTATTCATGCTAGAATTGTATTAACCGGAAACTTAGTACATGTGTGAATACATAGACAAACAGAGTGTCCGTAGTATGCCTCTACTTGACTAGCTCCTTAATCAAAGATGGTTAAGTTTCTTGAGCCTAGACATGTGTTATCATTTGATGAACAGGATCACATCATTAGAGAATGATGTGATGTACAAGACCCATCCGTTCGGTGCTGGATCGATTGGATCGTGAAGACGTTCGACTACATCAACCGCGTTACTAAATGCTTCCACTTTCGGTCTACGAGGGTACGTGGACACACTCTCCCTGTCACGTTGCTATGCTAGATAGATCTTGTGTGATCGTAGGAAAATTTGAAAATACTGCATTCTCCAAGAATGGCATCCGAGCCAGGTCTATGTGTAGATGTTATATGCATGAGTAGAACACAAAGAGTTGTGGACGAAAATAGTCATACTGCTTACCACCAACGTCTTACTTTGATTCGGCGGTATTGTTGGATGAAGCAGCCCGTACCAACATTACATGACCGCGTTCATGAGACTGGTTCTACCGATGTGCTTCGCACACAGGTGGCTGGCGGGTGTCTGTTTCTCCAACTTTAGTTGAATCGAGTTTGACTATAGCCGGTCCTTGTTGAAGGTTAAAACAACACACTTGATGAAAAATAGTTGTGGTTTTTGATGCATAGGTAAGAACGGTTCTTGCTAGAAGCCCGTAGCAGCCACATAAAACTTGCAACAACAAAGTAGAGGACGTCTAGCTAACTTGTTTTTGCAGGGCATGTTGTGATGTGATATGGTCAAGATGTGATGAGATATAAATTGTTGTATGAGATGATCATGTTTTGTATAAGTTATCGGCAACTAGCAAGAGCCTTATGGTTGTCGCTTTATTGTATGAAATGCAATCGCCATGTAATTGCTTTACTTTATCACTAAGCGGTAGCGATACTCCTAGAAGCAATAATTGGTGAGCCGACAACGACGCTACGATGGAGATCAAGGTGTCAAGCCGATGACGATGGAGATCATGACAGTGCTTTGGAGATAGAGAACAAAGGCACAAGATGATGATGGCCATATCATGTCACATATTTTGATTGCATGTGATGTTTATCCTTTATGCATCTTATTTTGCTTAGTACAGTGGTAGCATTATAAGATGACCCCTCTCTAAATTTCAAGGTACAAGTGTTCTCCCGGAGTATGCACCATTGCTACAGTTCGTCGTGCCGAGACAACACGTGATGATCGGGTGTGATAAGCTCTACGTTCACATACAACGGGTGCAAGCCAGTTTTGCATGTGCAGAATACTCGTGTTAAACTTGACGAGCCTAGCACATGCAGATATGGCCTCGGAACACTGATACCGAAAGGTCGAACGTGAATCATATAGTAGATATGGTCAACATAGTGATGTTCACCATTGAAAACTACTCCATCTCACGTGATGATCGGACATGGTTTAGTTGATATGGATCACGTGATCATTTAGATGACTAGAGGGATGTCTATCTAAGTGGGAGTTCTTAAGTAATATGGTTAATTGAAATTTTATTTATCATGAACTTAGTACCTGATAGCATTTGCATGTCTATGTTGTTGTAGATCAATGGCCCGTGCTACCGTTCCTTTGAATTTTAATGCATTCCTAGAGAAAGCTAAGTTGAAAGATGATGGTAGCAACTACACGGACTGGGTACGTAACTTGAGGATTATCATCATTGCTGCATAGAAGAATTACGTCATGGAAGCACCGCTAGGTGCAAGACCCACTGCAGGAGAAACTCCGGACATTATGAACGTCTGGCAGCGCAATGCTGATGACTACTCGATAGTTCAGTGTGCCATGCTTTACGGCTTAGAATCGGGACTTCAAAGACGTTTTGAACGTCATGGAGGATATGAGATATTCCAAGAGTTGAAGTTAATATTTCAAGCAAATGCCCGAGTTGAGAGATATGAAATCTCCAACAAGTTCTATAGCTGCAAAATGGAGGAGAATAGTTCTGTCGGTGAACACATACTCAGAATGTCTGGGTACCACAACCACTTGACTCAGCTGGGAGTTAATCTTCCTGATGATAGTGTCATTGACAGAGTTCTTCAATCACTGCCACCAAGCTATAAAGGTTTCGTGATGAACAATAATATGCAAGGGATGGAAAAGACAATTCCTGAGCTCTTCGCAATGCTAAAGGCTGCGGAGGTAGAAATCAAGAAGGAGCATTAAGTGTTGATGGTTGAAAGTGCTAGTTATCGACTAGAGGGGGGTGAATAGGCGATTTTATGGAAGTCTTCAAAACATGGAAGTTCCAAAGAAAAATGATAGAAATGAACCTATTAACATGCAGCGGAAGGTAGACTACACTAGGCAAGCCATAGTCAAGTATACACTAAAGTGAAAGCACGAAGACTAATAGCAGCTAGGCAGTATGGATCAGGATGGAAGATAGTATGAAGCCAATCAGAACAAACAATCACAAAGTGAAGACAAACAGATAATGCAAGTAGGCAATGACTTCACAAGGACCAACTGTAAATAAAGAGAAGGAAAGGATAGAACCAATTGCTTGGTGAAGACAAGGGATTTGTTGGACCAGTTCCAGTTGCTGTGGCAACTGTACGTCTAGTTAGGGAGGCTGAGATTCAACTCAGAAGACCGCATCTTCACCTTATTCCCCTTGAGCTAAGGACACCCAGTCCTCACCCAATCACTCAGGTAAGTCTTCAAGGTAGACTTCCAAACCTTCACAGACTTCGTTCACCGGCGATCCACAATGACTCTTGGATGCTCAGAACGCGACGCCTAACCGGCTGGAGGATTCACAGTCCTCAAGTGTAACAAGTCTTCAGATCACATCAACAGGAAGACTTCAGTGATGCCTAACACTCTTTGGCTCTGGGTGTTTAGGGCTTTGTGCTCGCAAGGATTTCTCTCTCAAAGGCTTCGAGGTGGGTTGCTCTCAAACGACAAAAGCCGTGCACTAACTCTGAGCAGCCACCAATTTATGGTGTGGGGGTGGGCTATTTATAGCCACTAGGCAACTTGACCTGATTTGTCCGAAATGACCCTGGGTCACTAAGGAACTGACACGTGTTCCAACGGTCAGATTTCAAACACACGCGACAACTTAACTTGGGCTACAAGTAAAGCTGACTTATCCAGCTCTGGATAAGATTTGCTCTCATTGTCTTCGCTCGAAGACTTAGGATTTGGTTGAGCATCACTTTAGTCATTCTGACTATGTTCACTTGGACCCCACTTAACAGTACGGTGGTTCCTATGACTCAACAAAGAAGAAGATGAAACTACGAAACAACTATGTCTTCGCGCTCCATAGTCTTCATGCGATGTCTTCTCATGTCATAGTCTTCAATGTGAATATCTTCACTTACCACCATAGTCTTCAATGTCTTCACACATTTTTAGGGGTCATCTCTGGTAGGTAAACCGAATCAATGAGGGACTACTACCTGTGTTATCCTGCAATTCTCACAAACACATTAGTCCCTCAACCAGGTTTGTCGTCAATACTCCAAAACCAACTAGGGGTGGCACTAGATGCACTTACAATCTCCCCCTTTTTGGTGATTGATGACAAACTGGTTGAAGTTTTCAACGGGGATAAAAGTATGTGAAATTGTAAAGGATTGAGGTATTGTCTTCGTAAGTAGCAAAAAGGCTCCCCCTGAAGATGTGCATATAAGTATTTTGCTTTTGAATGCAAATGCACATGGCAGGTTGTACTTGCGGAGATCCTCTTCTACTTATGAAGACAATTCATCATGCATGAAGGGATATATCAAAGATAATGACATGCATAATGAAAAATGGGCATCTGCAAGATGACTTCGTGCGGAATTTATCGTCGCACATGCGGAATTTATCATCGCATCACATAGTTGACGAAAAGGTAGCAGACGACCGTCAAGTTTAAGTGTTACAACTCAAAAGAACCAAATGTATCAAAAGCGAGAGTTGTAAGCACTTGGCAAATGTAGCAAAAGTATAGCAACCACCCATATGGACCCTCTTGAAGACTATCAACTCATATGCTTCTCCCCCTTTTGTCAGTAATGACCAAAAAGGTTTGAAGACATAGAGCTTTCTACTCGTTCCCATGAGGAGTAGGCGAAGCAGCAGGGTCGTCGTTGAGGTTTGGTGGTGCAGAAGAACTTGGTGCAATGTCGATACGTGCCGAAGTTGGAGGTGTTGAAGTAGCATCATCTTGTTCATCAATGACTCTAGCATTAACTGTTGCAGCTAAGGAAGAATATTCAAAGTCTTCGAGTGATGGAGTCCGACGCAAGTGAGCGTTCCGGACAGGAGTTGAATCAAACTTGAATCTCTCCGTGAAGCCATCGTCTTGAAGATTAGCTTCAGCACTGAGTAATGTCAAACTCTTCCACGACCTCCGAAAGGTCTCATGAGTGACAAAGGCATTCTTGGTGGCAAGGTTGTGAATGCGATTGACATCCACCAAGAGGCTTTGCATCTGACGCTTGAGCCAGTCATGATGCTTATCATGTTTCTGATGCAGGGTGACTAGAAGCTCTCGGTCATTGAGAACATGAGATCGCTTCCGAGGCCTTTGGGAAATTGTGCTTTTAGTGGCTTTAGTTAGGGTACGAGGGGCACGTGTGTTGCCAACCAAAGGATAAACACGAGTGACGGCCTGAACTCCTTCAATGGGTTGGGTGAAGCTTTGGCGATCGACATTGTTAAGATAAACAGGCTCTTTGGAAGGCTCTAGGTAGATGGCTTTGACAAACAGGTCAACCTCTGGCAAGAATATGAGATGATTGCGTGCAGAAGGCTGATAGTTGATTGCAGAGTGAAGCTTGATGAGGCGTGTAAGTGCATCTAGTGCCACCCCTAGTTGGTTTTGGAGTATTGATGACAAACCTAGTTGAGGGACTAATGTGTTTGTGACAATTGCAGGATAACACAGGTAGAAGTCCCTCATTGATTCGGTTTTCCTACCAGAGATGACCCCTAAAAATGTAAGAAGATATTGAAGTCAAAGGTGGTATGTGAAGACATTCACATTGAAGACTATGACAAGAGAAGACATCGCATGAAGACTATGGAGCGCGAAGACTTAGTTTTTTCGTCGTTCTTTTTCTTCTTTGTTGAGTCATAGGAACCACCGTACTGTTAAGTGGGGTCCAAGTGAACCAGTCAGAATGACTGAAGTGATGCTTAACCAAAATCCTATGTCTTCGAGTGAAGACTATGAGAGCAAATCTTGTCCAGAGTTGGATAAGTCAGCTTTGCTTGTAGCTCAAGTAAAGTTGCCGTGTGTGTTTGAAATCTGACCGTTGGAACACGTGTCAGTTCCTTAGTGACCAAGGGTCATTTCAGACAAATCAGGTCGGGTTGCCTAGTGGCTATAAGTAGCCCACCCCCTACAACCATAAACGGTTGGCTGCTCAGAGTTAGTGCACGACTTTTGTCGTTTGAGAGCAACCCACCTCGAAACCTTTGAGAGAGAATTCCTTGCGAGCATAAAGCCCTAAACACCCAGAGCCAAAGAGTGTTAGGCATCACTTAAGTCTTCCTGTCTGTGTGATCTGAAGACTTATTACACTTGAGGACTGTGAATCCTCCAGCTGGTTAGGCGTCGCGTTCTGAGCATCCAAGAGTCATTGTGGATCGTCGATGAACGAAGTCTGTGAAGGTTTGGAAGTCTACCTTGAAGACTTACCAGAGTGATTGGGCGAGGACTGGGTGTCCTTAGCTCAAGGGGAATAAGGTGAAGACGAGGTCTTCTGAGTTGAATCTCAGCCTCCCTAACCAGACGTACAGTTGTCACAACAACTGAAACTGGTCCAACAAATCATTATCTTCAACGAGTCACTGGTTTCATCCTTCCCTTCCATTTACTTACTGTTGGTCCTTGTGAAGTCATTGTATGATTGCTTTATCCTTTGTCTTCACGGAGTGACTGCTTGTTCTGATTGGCTTCACAATATCTTCCTACCTGATCTTTACTGCCTAGCTGCTATTAGTCATTATGCTTTCACTCCATTGAATACTTGACTATGGTTTGCCCAGTGTAGTCTACCTTCCGCTTCATGGTAATAGGTTTATTTCTATCGTTTGTCTTCGAAACTTCCATGTTTTGAAGACTTTCATAAAAATCGCCTATTCACCCCCCCTCTAGTCGATCACTAGCACTTTCAATTGGTATCAGAGCAAGGTACTCCCTTGTTCTGTGTGATTCGGTTTAACCACCTGGAGTTTTAGCTATGTCGACTGCAGGGATAATTAAAGTCTCCGCTGCGTGCCCCGTCTTCGATGGAACTGAATATCCCTACTGGAAGAATAAGATGCGCATGCATCTTGTAGCCATTAATGTCGACTTATGGTATGTCGTCAAGAATGGCGTTCCCAAGGCTGGTGAAGGTGTCACCGCTGCTGATGTCAAGAAGTTCGTTCAACTGGACTCCACTACCAAGAACATCATCTGTGGTCATCTGACCAAAGGACAGTATGGCCGCGTGAGTGCTTTGGAAACATCTAAGCTAGTCTGGGACTGGCTCTCCAAGGTCAACGAAGGCGTCTCAACCCAGAGAGATCAGAGAATCGGTGTCCTTAGCAACCTCTTCAACCGCTTTAAGAGAAATGACAATGAGAATGTCCATCTCACGTTTGATCGACTCACTGACATCACAAATGAGCTTCAAGCCCTCGGCGCTACTGAGATCACCAAGCATGAAGTCGTCAAGACACTCCTGAGATCACTTGACAGCTCATTTGACACCCTAGCCCTGATGATTCAAGAATGTCCTGACTTCAAGACACTCGATCCGGCTGACATACTTGAGAGGCTCAACACACATGAGTTTAAGCTTTCTGAGAAAAGAGATATCTACGGTCCCAACTATGGGCGAACTCGTGCCTTGAAGGCAAAAGCTGTCTCCTCATCTGAAGAAGAATCTGACAGCAGTTCTGATGATCCTGAAGACATTGGAAAGGAGCTTGCTATGCTTGTGAAGAAGTTCCAAAAATTCACCAAGAAGAAAGGCTTCAGAAAGTCCTCAAGATCAAGCTCAAGGAATGATGAAGCTTCTGCTCATGACTACAAGAAGAGAACATGCCACAAGTGCAAGAAACCTGGCCACTACATCTCTGAGTGTCCACAGTGGGACAATGAGAACAAGAAGAAAAAGAAGAGCAAGGAGTATGATTCTGACGACAAGAAGAAGAAGAAATACTCAAAGTCTTCTTCCAAGTCTTCCTCAAAGTCTTCATCACACAAGAAGAGCTCATCTGGCAAGGCTCGTGCATTTATTGGCAAGGAAATGGATTCGAAGGAGGAGTCTGCTTCTGAGGAGGTGGAGGTGGAGTCTGAGGAGGAGTCCGATTCTAGTGTGGCAAGTCTGGCTACAGCCTATGTTGCCAAGTACATCTTCAACACTGAAGACAATGTCACCAACGCCGATGCTAATGACAAGGACAACTCCACTCCCACCTACTGCTTCATGGCACGCGGTGCCAAGGTAAACTCACGCGCCACTCACTATCAAACATCAAGTGAAGATGACTCTGATTGTGGTTCCAAACCCAGCTACAAAACACTTGCTAAAATTGCAACTGAACAATAGAAAGCTATGGAACATATTCAAAAACTATTAGACAAAAGCGATGACCTGTTGGACGCTGAAATGACTCGATCTTAGTCCTTAATTGAAGACATAAAAAATCTTCATGTTAAGTATGAGGAACTTGAAAGTCGTCATGAAACACTCTCAACATCTCATGAAAAGCTTTCCTATGATTATATTCAAAGGAAGGAAGACCTTGAAAAATTTAGAGCGGCTCATGAAGATCTTCAAAAGGAAAACGAGTCACTTCACGCCAAACAGATCAGTTCCGCTCAGGAAGGTTTTGAACCACCATGTCTTAAATGCATTGAGCGTGATAACGCTACTTCTGTTGCTGAATGTTCTACTGCTGCTACTGTTGCAATATCTTCAACTGTTGATGTGATAACTAACCCCTCTGCTGAGGATGCCACTACTATTGCTGATAAGAATGCTAGGTTGAAGACATTGCTTGAAACAGGGATGTTCAAAAGTCTCAAAGGGCATCAGACACTATGTGATGTCCTCAAAAGGCAAATCCTGAACCGAAACCCTAGGAAAGAGGGTGTTGGGTTCGAAAGGAAAATGAATGCTGATGGCTCTTACTGGAAACCTGAGCAGTACCCCAAAACCACATGGGTTGCTGCAAAGGGACCTTTAGTAGATCCATCCACCCTATCTGGCTTCACTTGTGCTAATCCCATTGTTATTGATGAATCCTTTGATGCAAACTATAAACTGTTTAAGAATCAGAAGGGTGAAGTGTTTGCCAGGTATATTGGTACTAACTACAGGAATGGACCGCCTATGAAGAAGGTCTGGGTGCCGAAAAGGTGTTTGGAGAATCTTCCTGTGAATGTCATCATGACACCACAGGTGAAGAAGACAAACCCCAGACCACAGGCTTCATACGGTCCAAAGGCTTCATATAGAGAGAGGACTCACCTGAGTCGCACTAACGCAAATGTTTTGCAGGGAAGCCATACTCAGGCCTGTGAATATGAGCGCGTTTCATCAAACCGCCATGTTCATAAGACCAAGAACTATTATGCTTATTATTATGAGTACTATTATCCACCTGCAAGACTTTTTGCTAGGGCTCCAAAGCCAAAGTTCTCAGATGCTGCACTTAGACTCATTGCTTCGAAGCCACCCTTGAAGATGTGGGTGGCTAAGAAAGCTTAACTCTCTTTTGCAAGGAAAGGTCTCCAGCCGAAAACCAAAATCGTCTGAAGCTATTGCTGGGGACCTTAAACATCTTGTAGGGCGCAAGATCAAATGCCCAAATGGTTTTATTATGTACTTTGTTACTGAGTCGCTTGCTACTTGCCCTATCAGTCCTAATCTCGATCTAAGCTTTCATAATCCACTGGCTCGTCAAATGTTTTTGCTTCACAATTCTCTTCGTGAAGCCTATCCCCCTAACTGCACTGTAGGGTACGACACCAGCTGCTTCAGAATGGATTATTGATAGTGGGTGTACTAATCACATGACTGGCAAGCGAAGTCTTCTTATGGACTCAACCTTACGCCCATCTGACAAAAGTCACATCACATTTGCTGACACTGGTAAAAGTAAGGTATTGGGTCTAGGTAGAGTTGCAATCTCAAAGGATCAACACATGGATAAAGTCATGCTTGTTGAATCCCTTGGTTTCAACTTAATGTCTGTCTCAATGCTTTGCGATTTAAACATTATTGTGATGTTTGGAAAATATCGTTGCCTTGTTCTAATGGAATCTGACAAGTCTCTAGTGTTTGAAGGGTATAGGAAAGATGATTTGTACGTGGTAGATTTCTCAGCAGGACCATAGCTTGCCGTATGTCTTCTAGAAAAAAGCCTCAGAATGCTGGCTCTGGCATCGGAGGCTAGGGCATGCTGGCATGAGGAACTTGCACACTCTTGCAAGAAAGAAGCATGTCATAGGCATCAAGGGCGTCAAGTTCAAGAAGGATCACTTATGCGGTGCCTGTGAAGTAGGAAAGATGACGAGGGCCAAGCATCTCTCGAAGACAATCATGACAACGACTCAACCCTTCGAACTGCTCCACATGGATCTTTTCGGTCCCACTCATTACTCAACTCTTACTACTACTGCTTGTCTCTATGGCTTTGTCATTGTTGATGATTATTCAAGATATACTTGGGTGCATATAATCCTCTACAAGACTGAAGTGCAGGATGTCTTCAGACGCTTCGCCAATCGAGCAATGAACAACTATGGCGTCAAGATAAAGCACATCAGAAGTGACAATGGCATTGAATTCAAGAACACTGGCCTAGATACATATCTTGATACTTTGGGCATCACACATGAATTCTCAGCTCCGTACACGCCACAGCAGAATGGCGTCGTCGAACGCAAGAACAGAACACTTATTGAGATGGCTCGGATGATGCTTGATGAATACAAGACTCCAAGAAAATTCTGGCCTGAAGCCATTGATACTGCATGCCATATCATCAATCGTTTTTATCTTCACAAGCTTCTGAACAAGACATCCTATGAGCTCCTTACTGGCAAGAAGCCAAATGTCAGTTACTTCAGAGTATTTGGTGCCAGGTGCTGGATCAAGGATCCACATCACACTTCAAAATTTGCACCAAAAGCACATGAAGGTTTTCTGCTTGGATATGGAAAGGATTCACACTCCTACAGAGTCTTCAACCTCTTTCATTATAAAGTGGTTGAAACTGTGGATGTGCGGTTCGATGAGACCAACGGCTCGCAAAGAGAGCACCTGCCAAATGTGCTAGATGAAGTTCCATCCAGTGAATCAATCAAACTTATGGGAACTGGAGAAATCATACCTTCTGAAGCTCAGCCTGAAGAGGAACTTATCATCTCTGCACCTGATCAACCTGAAGACAATGCTCAGCCTGAAGACAATCCTTCTAACGATGACAATGATCAGCAAGAGCGAAATCTTCGTCCTGTACATCCTCGTGTTGCAAATGAAGTACAGATTGAGAGAATAATTGATAGCATCAATGCACCAGGTCCACTCACTCGTTCAAGGGCAACACAGCTAGCAAATTTCTATGGGCACTTCGCATTTGTCTCAATATCTAAACCCAAGAAACTTGATGAAGCCTTCATGGAACCTGAATGGATTCAAGCTATGCAAGAAGAGCTTCAACAGTTTGAGCTGAATAATGTATGGGAACTGGTTAAGCGTCCTGATCCTCGCAAGCACAATATAATAGGCACCAAATGGATATATCGCAACAAGCAAGATGAGCATGGTCAATTTGTCAGAAACAAAGCTTGTCTTGTTGCTCAAGGATATACTCAAGTTGAAGGGATTGACTTCGACGAGACATTTGCTCATGTGGCTAGACTTGAAGCCATACGCATACTGCTGGCCTATGCAAATCATCATAACATTCTTCTGCATCAAATGGATGTGAAGAGCGCTTTTCTCAATGGCAAGATTGACGAAGAAGTGTATGTTGCACAACCGCCTGGCTTTGAAGATCCAAAACATCCTGATATGGTGTACAAGCTCAACAAGGCACTGTATGGCCTCAAACAAGCCCCTAGGGCTTGGTATGACACACTCAAAGACTTCCTGAAGAGCAAAGGCTTCAAACCTGGTTCCCTCGACCCCACTCTCTTCACGAAGACATATGATGGTGAACTGTTTGTGTGCCAAATATATGTGGATGACATTATCTTCGGCTGCACCAATCAGAAATACACTGACGAGTTTGGATATATGATGCAAGAGCAATATCAGATGTCCATGATGGGTGAGCTAAAGTTCTTCCTTGGTCTTCAAATACGTCAGCAACGCAACGGCATCTTTATATCTCAAGAGAAATACCTCAAAGATTGCCTGAAGAAATTTGGAATGCAAGATTGCAAAGGCTACACGACGCCAATGCCAGCCAAACATCATCTGGGTCCCGACGACAATGGTAAAGACTTCGATCAAAAGGTATACCGCTCCATGATTGGTTCCTTACTTTATTTATGTGCATCTAGGCCAGGTATCATGCTTAGTGTTTGCATGTGTGCCCGGTTCCAAGTGGCACCAAAGGAATCGCATCACTTAGCTGTGAAGCGAATTCTCAGATATTTGGCTCACACCCCAACACTAGGATTATGGTATCCAAAGGGCTCAGAGTTTGATCTAGTTGGATTCTCGGATGCTGATTATGCTGGTGACAAGGTGGATCGCAAGTCTACATCAGGCACATGTCATTTTCTGGGACGATCACTTGTATGTTGGTCTTCAAAGAAGCAGAACTGTGTATCTCTCTCCACTACTGAATCTGAATACATTGCTACTGGATCTTGCTGCGCTCAGCTTCTATGGATGAAGCAAACACTCAAAGACTATGGCATTCACCTTAAGCAAGTACCACTCTACTGCGACAACGAAAGCGCCATCAAGATTGCCAACAACCCAGTTCAACACTCGAAGACAAAGCACATTGAAATTCGTCATCACTTTCTCAGAGATCATGTTGTGAAGGAAGATATTGATATCATACACTTCAACACTGAAGAGCAATTGGCAGATATCTTCACCAAGCCCTTGGATGAGAAGAGGTTTTGCAAGTTACGGTGTGAGCTAAATATCTTGGAATCCTCAAATGTCCTGTGATCAGGCACACATCCTAACACTTATGCATGTTGATGACTTAGATGTGCAACACACGAAGTAAAGTATATCTTCAATCAATGAAGACTGACACTCTGAGTTCAATACATTAACATGGAATTTGACTTCGGAGCGCCACGATAATTGTGCGCCGTGTCTGGGTCTAATACTTCCTATACGGTGGGTAATGCCACCACCAAATTCTTATGTTTGAAGTGTTTTACCCATGGCATTACATGTGCTATGTCTTCACATTTTGTTTGTCTTCATGATTATCTTCACTATGTTGACTTGATTGTCTTCTGATATATACATACTAGTGTTCTGTCCTCTACAACATTCACTTATAGCTACGTCTTCCTTGTTGAATCTTTTGAACTAAGTGAATGTGATCGGACCCTAATCTCTCTATGCTTTCTATCTCAAACTCTATCTGTCCAAATTATATGCATTCTATTGAAACTGTCGAATGTCTTCTCTGCGTCCTAGTCAGCAGAAGATACAGAGACAAACATTAAGTCCGTTTTCAATGCTAATTCCTTCACCTGAAACCTGGAGAAGTGGGAACGACCACCCGACAATCCAGGCGTGCGTGGGAACGTGGAACAACCTCCGATATGTTGCATGATGGCCACGTGTCCTTCAGATGTGAATCGCCAGGGGCACCTGTGTAATAACACTGTGCCGTCCCTGTCCCTATAAATACACGCCTCACCACAGTCATTATCCTTTATTCCACTCTCGCACAAACCCTAGAGCCACCGCTAGCCCTCGACGACGCCGACGACGAAGCGCTTAGCTGTCGCGACCTCACCGACGCCGTCTTCACGCCGGCCGCGGACATCGTCTTCTCCGCCGTTGCCGTAGGTGTCCTCCGTCGCCAAGTTAGGGCACGGACGATCGAACTGCTCGGCCTCCTCTCCCACTACATCTAGCAGTTCTTCGTGTGGTAAATAAAGCTTCCTTTTTTACGGCCCCTTTGATCCTATAGATTCATCACTTTCTACCACAAAAAGTTTCTATTCACACAAGTTGGATCTATTTCATACTGCATCTCATAATATGCCTAGTACGTTCACTTATGCTTCACAAAGTAGTTAGATTCCTCACTTGTACTGATCTGTGGATTCGTACAAATCTGGAACCAACTCTCTATCTATGAGTGAATGTCTTCGCACTATGAGGTCAATGTCTTCTAAACTGATTTATCTTCAAAATCTTCTGAGAATGCATATGACCTCTTCCCATTCCCTCGCACCTTAATGCTGTCATAGGTACATCTCCATGGGAGAATCCCTTGGTTCTCATAGTCTGCATTCATTTGCAGAATTCTTACAGCATCATATAAATTCTCCCGAAGCCAGTTCCTGTTTGACCCGCAGGCGGAAGCCTTTGAAACCTTTGAACGTGTTGAAGCCATTCAGTTTGAAGTTCATGGCTACAGAGAAATCTACAAGGAAGGGAGGCAGACATCGCCGTGGAAACACTGCTAAGGACCTGCCACCGGATCTCTATGAGCTATACAAGTCAGATCCAGAAGAAACCTATGGAGAACGCAAGAACCGAATCCAATGGATTCGAAGACATTGGGCAGAGGAATGGTTCAAGTACAGATTCATCACCGACGAATATGCTGAGAAGAGTGCCATCAAGGGCCCATGGGGAGATATCATATACAAAGGTCTTCAGCCCAAATCACAGTCTGAAGCTATTGCTCAAGGCTTTTACCCCTGCATGCTTCGTGGACCTCAGCCTGCTAATGCCGACCCATCCTCTCCGTTATGGTGTCACGAAGACAATCTCTTCAAGCGCAACTATCAGTTTGCATAGAACTCTGCCAAGGAAAACAAGAAGTCATTGGGATTAGACTTCAACCCAGGCCCCTCTACGCCACGTGTTGATGGCACACGAGAAGCTGAACCCAATCTGGTTGGGCCCTTCTACAATCTAGAAGGCCTCATCACTCATATTATGGTTCAAGGGGCAGTCGTGGATCAACCTGCAGATGATGCTGAATCTGACGAAGCACCTGCACCACCGAAGCCAACGAAGTTGAAGAAGCCTAAAGCTTCAAAGTCTGCCTCAGCACCAAAAATCTTACGGGCGAAGCCACTGGCTACTGCACCTCCTGAGAACAGTGTGCAGTCTGAAGATCTATCACGTATCTCCAAGAAGACTGAGATGAGAAAGAATACTGATCAGGCACTGACTGCTGCTGCTATTCTGTGCAATGACGCCATTGATCTGTCCAACGATGAAGATCTTGCAGATGACGCTCTTGAGCAGCTGATTAAGAGCAAGGAAGAAGCAGAAATCTTCAATGATTTGCCTTTCTTTGACGTGGCAATCATCCACAACTTCATTGATGAGTGGTTTGAAACCCCCAATCTCAGCTTTGATGATCTGCAACTTCCAATTGGCCTCAGCGTCGCTTTCACTGGTGCCATTGCTTCTGAGCTAGCTCTAGCTCAGCGCATCGTTGAACTGAAGCAAAAGATCCACTATGAGAAAGCTCAGTTCAAGCAGCACATGGCAAAGCTCAGCGTGCAAGATGTTAAGAACTTCAAGACTATGCTGCACGAGCTCAAGGAGGCCTTTCTCAAGAAACGCGAAGAAGCTAAAGGTTCTCATGAGAGCATGAAGAGTCTGGCTGACAAGTGCGTGCAAGCCTACAATGAAGCTGAAAAGTGCAAGGCTCTTGGGCGTCCTGGCATCGATCCCAGGATGGCTGCAAAGAAGAAGAAGCCAGCTGTGGCCGAACCCGAAGCAACAAGGCAGCAAGCACATCCCATTGTCTTCCCAGCCAGTATGACAGGCTCGAAGCCTAAGGTCCCCACAGTGGCTTCAGAATTAAAGAAGACAAGGGCTGCCGAGGCTGAAGCCAGAAAGAGGAAACATCCCGAAGCTTCTGATGTCGCTCCCTCCAAGAAGAAGCGCAAAACCAAGAAAGACCAGGCTGCTCCCACAGAGCCCCTTATTGTTGAGCCCATCTCGGTTGCTCGTCCTGCCTCTGCGCATCAAGAACGACGGATGGTAATTCATGAGCCTGCTTCCACAGAGGCTCCTGAAGCTGAAGACATTCCAGCAGTTGACCCCACCGCTGCTGAAGACATTGGTCACCATGACAATGTTGAAGATGATGAAGTCCTTCCTCAGATCGAGCACCAATTGGTATCATCGCCTGTGCTTACGCACAGCGAACTCATCAGCATTGGTCGTCCTCTGACGCCAACTACTCAGGATGCATCGTGGGCTGATCACCCACAGAGACAAGACACTCCAAGCTCTCCCCAACCGTAAGCTACCCCAACAGTGCAAGATGATAATGACTTTGAGGCCCCGCACGCTCCATATCCACAAGCGTCGCCCGCATCACGCAGGCTTCGCAAAGGACCAAGGCCCCAAGTCACTCCCACAATGCATGTGTCTGAACCCGAAGCCAAAATGGTTGAAGACATTCCGGCTGCATCAGCCGATGAAGAAGAAGATGAAGAAGAAGCCCCAAGAGACACAAGAGTTGCTACACCCCCGTCTCACCAAGATGTTCTCGAGGAGAACGTGACCAACCCTCCAGCTTCTGAAGTGGAGGTTAACAACCCTGAAGTAACCACCAACATCACTGCTGACGCCAATGACGTTGTCATGGTTGACGCCAATATGGCGCCGGAAGCCAATGAGGCACCAGAAGTCAATGCTGCAACACCTGAAGTCAATGCTGCAGCACCTGAGGTCCAAGTACCTGAAGCACATGTGGCCCCTGAAGCCCATGAAGACAATGCCAATGCCCCCGTTCCCCCTCCAAGACCTCACACAATGGAGCTGGCATTTGATCGTGGTCAGCCAGTTATGGTTCGATGGCCCATTCTGACTCCTCCGCCTGCTGCTGGTCCACAATTTGAGTACCACGTCGAGCACAGGCCTCAAGTCCAAAAGCCCAAGCCAAGACTTCCACGTTTCCCAGGCACTGCCACTTCACCTGGGGTCTTCAATGCGAATGGCTTCGTGGCACATAATACCTTCTTCAACAGCTCCAAGAACCCTTATACCAGACCACGCATTTCCTCAGATCGGTTCTGGAGCTATCAGCAGCGCAGCTACTATTCCTGTGTCCTATACAATCAAGGGAGCATATTTCCACATATGCGCCTCGACTCTGAAGCTATAGCTGGTCTGCCCTGCCTCGAAGAGGCATTGGACTGTTTCAGAGATGCTAGTCTGTTGCAGTTCATCACTGACAAGGAGCACTGGAATGAAGAATTGCTGCTTCAATTCTATGCCACTCTTCATATTCGAGGCTACAACAGGGATCCGAAGACTTGGGTCCTTGAGTGGATGACATGCAATGTCCATCATGAAGCTAAAGCTCTTGATATCATTGAGCTCACAGGCCTGCACACTCATGGTGAATACTATGAACCAGGTTGTCAACAACATCAAAATGCCTTGGAAAGCATCTTTCAGAAGCCAGAACCCAACATGAGTCAAATGCTAAGCATGATGAAGCCTCTGCCTCACGATGCTGAATACCCATCTGAGTTCTTTGTTGAAGACCTAGAGTACCTGCCTCGCACCATTTACCACATCATCAGGAAGACTCTATGGCCTGTCAAAGGACACTCATCTGCAGCGAAGCTTGAAGGAGCAATGAAGACTTTGGTTTTCTATATCTTCAATGGCATCAGCTTCAATGCTCAAGACTTCTTCATCAGGCAGTTGGCTGCGTCTGGCTCCGACATCTTTGGGTTGAAATTCTATGCTCCATGAGTAATGCGTCTGATCAAGCATCACTCAGCCTACAACTATCAGCCGTCTGCGCGCAATCATCTTATATTCTTGCCCGAGGTTGATCTGTCAGTTGAAGCCATTTACCCAGAGCCTGCTAAGGATCCCATTTATCTTCACAATGCTGATCACCAAAGCTTCACCCAGCCCATTGAAGGAATTCCAGCAGTGTCTCGTGTTTATCCCCTTGCTGGAAACACACGTGCCCCTCGTGCTCAAACTGATGCCACTGGTAGCACCATTGCGCAAAGGCCTCAAAGACGATCTCGTGTCCTCAATGACCGAGAGCTTCTCGTCGTGCTGCATCAGAAATAGGACAAACATCACGATTGGCTTAAGCGTCAGATGCAAAGCCTCTTTGTGGATGTCAACAACATTCGCAATCTTGCCACCAAGAATGCCTTTGTCACTCATGAAACCTGTCGGAGGTCGTGGAAGAGCTTGACCCTACTGAGTGCTGAAGCTGATCTACACGACGATGGCTTCACCGAACGCTTCAAGTTTGACTCAACTCCTCCCAGAAATGCTCACTTGCATCGGACTCCCTCACTTGAAGACTCTGAATACTCGTCCTCAGCTGCGACCGTAAATGCCAGAATCATCGATGACCAAGATGATGCAACTTCACCTCCTCCAACTTCAGTGCGTGACGACACTGCACCAAGTTCCTCTGCACCACCGGATCTCACCGATGACCCTGCTGCCTCGCCTGCACCTCATGGGAACGAGTAGGCGCTCTATGTCTTCAAACCTTTTTGGTCCTCACTGACAAAAGGGGGAGAAGCATACGAGTTGATAGTCTTCAAGCGGGTCCATATGGGTGGTTGCTTTACTTTTTGCTACTTTTGCCAAGTGCTTACAACTCTCGTTTTCGATACATTTGGTTCTTTGAGTTGTAACACTTAAACTCGATGGTCGTCTGCTACTTATTTGCTATTCTGTGATGCGATGATAAATTCCGCATGTGCGACGATAAATTCTGCACTTAGATCATTTTGCAGGCGTCCATTTTTCATTATGCATGTCATTATCTTCACATACTTTTCTTGCATGATGAATTTTCATCATAAGTTGAAGAGGATCTCCACAAGTACAACTTGCCACGTGCATTTGCATACCAAAAGCAAATTACTTATATGCACATCTTCAGGGGGAGCCTTTGCCACTTATGATGACAATACCCTATCCTTTACAATTTCACATATTTTATTCCCCGTTGAAAACTTCAACTAGTTTGTCATCAATCACCAAAAAGGGGGAGATTGTAAGTGCATCTAGTGCCACCCCTAGTTGGTTTTGGAGTATTGACGACAAACCTAGTTGAGGGACTAATGTGTTTGTGAGAATTGCAGGATAACACAGGTAGAAGTCCCTCATTGATTTTGTTTTCCTATCAGAGATGACTCCTAAAAATGTAAGAAGACATTGAAGTCAAAGGTGGTATGTGAAGACATTCACATTGAAGACTACGACAAGAGAAGACATCGCATGAAGACTATGGAGCGCGAAGACTTAGTTCTTTCGTCGTTCTTTTTCTTCTTTGTTGAGTCATAGGAACCATCGTACTGTTAAGTGGGGTCCAAGTGAACCAGTCAGAATGACTGAAGTGATGCTTAACCAAAATCCTATGTCTTCGAGTGAAGACTATGAGAGCAAATCTTGTCCAGAGTTGGATAAGTCAGCTTTGCTTGTAGCTCAAGTAAAGTTGCCGTGTGTGTTTGAAATCTGACCGTTGGAACACGTGTCAGTTCCTTAGTGACCAAGGGTCATTTCGGACAAATTAGGTCGGGTTGCCTAGTGGCTATAAATAGCCCACCCCCTACAACCATAAACGGTTGGCTGCTCAGAGTTAGTGCACGGCTTTTGTCGTTTGAGAGAAACCCACCTCGAAGCCTTTGAGAGAGAATTCCTTGCGAGGATAAAGCCCTAAACACCCAGAGCCAAAGAGTGTTAGGCATCACTTAAGTCTTCCCGTCTGTGTGATCTGAAGACTTATTACACTTGAGGACTGTGAATCCTCCAGCCGGTTAGGCGTCGCGTTCTGAGCATCCAAGAGTCATTGTGGATCGCCGGTGAACGAAGTCTGTGAAGGTTTGGAAGTCTACCTTGAAGACTTACCAGAGTGATTGGGCGAGGACTGGGTGTCCTTAGCTCAAGGGGAATAAGGTGAAGACGAGGTCTTCTGAGTTGAATCTCAGCCTCCCTAACCAGACATACAGTTGTCACAGCAACTGGAACTGGTCCAACAAATCATTGTCTTCAACGAGTCACTGGTTTCATCCTTCCCCCCCTTTACTTACTGTTGGTCCTTGTGAAGTCATTGTATGATTGCTTTATCCTTTGTCTTCACCGAGTGACTGCTTGTTCTGATTGGCTTCACAATATCTTCCTACCTGATCTTTACTGCCTAGCTGCTATTAGTCATTGTGCTTTCACTCCATTGAATACTTGACTATGGTTTGCCTAGTGTAGTCTACCTTCTGCTGCATGGTAATAGGTTTATTTCTATCGTTTGTCTTCGGAACTTCCATGTTTTGAAGACTTTCATAAAAATCGCCTATTCACCCCCCTCTAGTCGATCACTAGCACTTTCAAGGCGCATTACCCATAGAGAATAGAACTTCAGACCAAAGATATCGGAGCCAGATGTAGCCAATTGTCTGATGAAGAAGTCTTGAGCATTGAAGCTGATGCCATTGTAGATATAGAAAACCAATGTCTTCATTGCTCCTTCAAGTTTCGCTGCATGAGAATGTCCTTTGATAGGCCATAGAGTTCGCCTGATGATATGGTAAATAGTGCGGGGCAGATACTCTAGGTCTTGAACAAAGAACTCCTTGGGATAGTCAGCGTCATGGAGTTGTGGCTTCATCATGCTCAGCATTTGGCTCATGTTAGGCTCTGGCTTCTAGAAGATGCTCTCCAAAGCATTCTGGTGTTGCTGACAACCTGGTTCATAATGTTCGCCAGGAGTGGGCAGGGCAGTAAGCTCAATGATGTCTTGGGTTTTAGCTTCATGGTGTACATCGCCTGTCATCCACTCAAGGATCCAAGTCTTCGGATCCCTGTTGTAGCCGCGAATGTGGAGGGTAGCATAAAATTGTAGCAGAAGCTCTTCATTCCAATGTTCTTTGGCAGTCACAAACTGTAAAAGGCCAGCATCTCTGAAGCAGTCAAGGGCTTCTTCTAGGCAAGCCAGGCCAGCCATGGCTTCGCAGTCTAGACGCATATGAGGGAAAATGCGCCCCTGATTGTATAAGATGCATGAATAGTAACTACGCTGCTGATAACTCCAGAACCTATCAGATGATATTCTTGGCTTGGAATATGGGTTCTTGGCACTATCAAAGAAGGTGTTGTGTGCTATGAAGCCATTCACATTAAACGATCCTGGTGAAGTTGCAGTACTTGGAAACCTTGGCAGCCTTGGCTTTGGCTTCTGGACCTGAGGCCTGCGCTCCACATGGTAGTCAAATTGCGGACCGGCAGCAGGTGGAGGAACCAGAATGGGCCACCGGACGGTGGTAAGTTGACCTTGATAGAATGCTTGCTCAATGGTGTGTGGCCTGGGAGGTGGTACAGGAGCAGAGGCATTGTCTTCGAGCTGTGGATTTGCTTCAGGTGCAGCATTGGCTTCAGGTGCATTCACTTCTGGCGCCACATTAGCTTCAGGCGCCACATTTGCTTCGGCCATGACAACGTCATTGGCTTCAGTATTGGTGTTTGTGGCCGCCTCAGTATTTTCAACCTCCACTTGAGTAGCTGGAGGGTCGGACACGTTCTCCTCGAGAACAACTTCTTGGTTGGACGGGGGTGTAGCAACACGTTCTTCTTCTGGACTTGGTTCTTCTTGTTCATTGGCTGATGCAGCCGGGATGTCTTCAGCAGCTTTGGCTTCAGACTCTGAGATGTTAGCAGTCGGAGTGGCTTTAGGAAACACTTGGCATGATACTGAGTGGTGGTGCTCTTCTCCTTCTGGAACACTCGAAAGAGTGACTTGTGGCCTTGGACCTTTGCAAAGCCTGCGAAACGCTGGCGACGCCTTTGGAGAGGGAGTCGGCTGGGCCACAAAGTTGTCATCTTCAAGCACCGGAGTGGTGGCTTGAGGTGGGGAGTACTTGGTGATTCTTGATGGGGAGAGTCTTGAGGGTGATCAGCCCATGAATCATCCTGAGCAATTGGCGTCAAAGGACGACCAATGCTGATGAGTTCGTTGTTCGTCAGAACAGGCGATGATACCATGTTGTGCTCGATCTGAGGAAGGACATCATCATCTTCAACACTGTCTTGGGGACCAATGTCTTCAGCTGCGGTGGGGTCAACAACTGGATCTTCTTCAGCTTCAGGAGCCTCTGTGGTAGCAGGCTCATGAACTATCAACTGGCGCTCACGGTGTTCAGACGTAGAACGAGCCACTGAGATTGGCTCGACGACAAGGGGCTCTGTGGGAGCAGCCCGGTCTTTCTTCTTGGTTTTTCTCTTCTTGGTTGGTGGAGCATCATCAGTGGTGGCCTTGGTCTTGCGTTTTCGGGCTTCAGCTTCAGCTACCCTTGTCTTCTTCTGTTCTGAAGCTGCTGTGGGGACCTTAGGCATCGAGCCTGTCATACTGGCAGGGAAGACAATGTGAGGTTCTTCCTGCCTTGATGCTTCAGCTTGGGCCACAACAGGCTTCTTCTTCTTCTTTGCAGCCATTCTGGGGTCAATGCCACGACGCCCCATAGCCTTGCGCTTTTCAGCTTCATTGTAGGCTTGAACACATTTTCCAGTCAGGTGTTTCATGTGCTCTCGAGAACCTTTAGCTTCGTCATGTTTCTTGTGAAACGCCTCCTTGAGCTCATGCATCATTTGCTTGAAGTTTTGGATGTCTGTCACACTGAGTTGGGCCATGTGCTTCTTGAACTGAGCCTTTTTATAGTCAACTAGCTGACTGCCCGTGCGTTGCCACGGGACACCATACCCTATCAACAAGACAAATGTTGCTCCTTCTTCAACCTGTTTTATCTCAAACCAATCCTTTGCTCTAGCTTCAGTGTCGTCACTCTACTTCACTCCAGAAAACTCCAATATGGCATGATATGTTAGCGTGTCCGATGTGTGTCATTTGCTTTTTGTACGGATAGCTAATGCTCATGTCTTGGTGTATGTTTCTATGAAAGTTCATATTTTTGATTAACCAGACCATTCAAACGAGAGGTTCATGTATTTTCCAAACCTGAATTTATTGTGGTAACTCACTCATCAAAGGGAGTGAAGCAAAAGAATACTGAGTTGGGAAGATGAAAACTAAAAGATGGACAAAGTCGTTCTAAAATCTGATAATAATATAAGAACTGAACATAATTTGGTCGATATATGCTTGCCCACTAAACATAATTTGAACCATAAAGAGACATGTAAAAAATAAACTAAGTGCATATTAGTTGCTAGATTGTTTATATACAACCTAGAGTGAAGTTTTCCGGCCCTGTATTGCAAAATGCCTTTCCCTTCAGAATTTAAATTCGTTCACAAAGTTCTATGTCTTGCTCCCACTCAACTCCCTTCCTAGCAATCACCATGTCCATTCCCCCACACCTAAGTGCCACCTGAAATACAAGAAGATAAAGTATGATGACGATCTGTCTCATGCTTGGCTACTTCTCTGTCTCATCCTCATCTGTGCACTTGCAATAGCTTCCTTTTTATGTATGCATTTCTTCCTAGTCTAGTGAATAGTTGCGAGCTCTTGTTGTTTCCTGCAAGAAATGCTTACATGTGAAGGTGTAACATCCCAAAATTCTAAATTTTGGAATGTTATGAACACATAGATAGATTGATTGATTGTTTGATTGATTGCGTGAATTGAGTGAAATTCGAATTCTTTTTGAAAGTTAAATGAGAGGGAATAAAAGGACTTTCCCAAACTTTCATATTGGTTTTCTGATCTTCGTAAATTCAAATTCTTTTCAACACAAAACCCCGGAGAGAAGATGACATGACTTCTTCCATTTATTTAAATGACAAGGGGTGTTGAAAATATTTGAATTTCATTTGAAAATATTCTGATTCTGAAACTTTATGCGACTCAATGATTTTCACGAGAGAAGATAAAATGACTTCTTCAAATTATATGAAATATGAGTTGGGAGTTTCAAAGAATTAAATTCAAAGTTCTTTGAATTTATTTTATTTTCAATTTGGAATATTAGATCATCATGCATATCTTATTTTCTTGCTTTTGGGCGATCCTAGAAATTTCACGCAACTCAAGGACCTTCGGAGAGAGTTGGAGATTTCGTTATTTTCATATTTGAGAGTTTTCTCGAATTTGAAAAGAGGGTCATTTGATTTATTTATTTCATCTTCAATTATTTTTCCGACGTAAAAAAATATAAGAGAGGGAATAATATGACTTTCCCAAAATATAGGAAAAATGAAGATTTAATAAATAGATCAATTTTGTTTTTCCGGAGTTTATTTGCATTTTATTTGGATAGGGAAAAATGCGCGTTTTTGAAAATTTTTATTTTAAGTCCGGAGAAAAGATCATTTTGTTCGGCTCATTTTTAGGAGTCGGGGAAAATTTACTTTATTAGTTTTGGAGTTCGGTAGATTTTTTTTTTCTGTATTTCTCCGAGCGCGGAACCGTTTAAAAAAAAACTGCAGCGCCTTGGGCCAAAGGCCCAAGCCACCAGCCGGCCGAGGCCAAGGCCATCGCCAGGCGCCAGGGAGCCGCCGCCTCTTTCTTTTAGGAAATCCTAGTAGGACTTTTGTCCTACTTCCGTTTATTTTTCTAGATCTTTCCTACTCTTATTCTTATTTCTTGTCCCCAACCCCAAGTCTCCTCACCCCTCCCCAATATAAATACTCCCACACCCCCCTCTAAATCATCAAACCCAAAAGCCCCAAGCCTCCGCCGTCCTGCGTCACCGCCGCCGCCGCACCTTGCCGCGCCACCGCCGCCCTGCGTCACCGCCACCGCCCCACCTTGCCGCGCCGCCGCCGCCCTGCGTCACCGCCACCGCCGCACCTTGCCGCGCCGCCGCCGCCCTGCGTCACCGCCACCGCCCCACCTTGCCGCGCCGCCGCCGCCCTGCGTCACCGCCACCGCCGCACCTTGCCGCGCCGCCGCCGCCCTGCGTCACCGCCGCCGCCGCCTTGTGCACCGCCGCCGCCCTGCGTCAACGCCGCCGTCGCCGCCGTTCGCCGGAGGTACCGCGCCGCGTCTCTTCTTTCCCTCGGTTCGGTTTTTCTTATAAACCGTTCCGATTCTTTTCTTCTCCACCGATTCGTTTTCTCTCCGATTCTTCGCCAAACCGTTCCGGTTTTCTAGATCGGTTTTCGTTCTTCTTTCGGACTGTTCGTCTCAACGAACGTGATCACCGATTATTCCCGGTTAACGAAGTCCGTTCGTATAACCGTTCTTCTTTTTCTTCTCGTCGGATTTATTCCGCGATCGCGATCTCAGATCCGATCTTCGTTCTAGTTTATCTTCTCGCTCGTTTATCGGAATCAGGTGATTCAAGCGCCTGGAGTTTCATCTCGAAACCGCCGTTCCGTCTAATCAACTTGAACAAGCTTTTGCTACAGTAAAATTTGACCTAGTTTCAACTTGCTAGAACCGAGTTGTTTTCTTCCGCCGTTTGTTTTTCGTCGTTTGTTCGGCTCGTTCTTTCTTTGCAACCGGAGTTCTTAAGTTGAACTTTCTGGTTCGTTCTCTCGTTCGAGTTTTACTTGTGCATTAGATGAGTACTTATTGTGTGGTTACTATTGTTTGCTTACGATAGATTGACCGGAGTGTGACGAGTAGATCTATCAAGAGTTTTAAGTGCGAATCATCTTCATCTACATTGCAGGCAAGTTCACACTTTGATCATACCTTTTCTACAACCCAGTTTTATTGCATTAGATCAATCCTCACACATTGCATGATTAGGATCTAATTAAATTGTGGGATGGGAAGTAGATGAGGTAGTACCTAATACCTGTATTACTATGAAACCTTGGAAGTTACTTCTACGTTTGCTTATTATGCCATGCTATGCTAGTAGACGTGGATTGGGTGAGTGATATCCATGACAGATGTGAGATTGATAATTTTTAATGGTTTATCTAAGGTGGCAACTTAAACACACATCTGGGTGGATTGAGGCACCTGATGTCTATCAGGACTTGCCTGTTTTTTTTCGGACCGCCACCCAGGCTCAAAGGGATCATAAGATAATTCATGCTAAATACTTCCGTGTGCAGCCACATGCTACTATGGGCTCTGGCATAGTTGACTAAGTTGTGCGAACTCTTACGGGGTGGACTAGCAGATGTAGGGGATGTAGGTGTACCGGTCTACCCCACATGTAAGGTGCTAGTGCTTCTGAAAGACTATGTCTCGGTCATCCGTCTTCTCAAACACCCTGTAGTGCGAGAAACCAAACGGAGGCGATCGAGTCATGTGGGGAAAAGTGCGCAAACCTCTGCAGAGTAACAAACTAATCATGATTAGCCGTGTCCCCGGTTATGGACAACTTGAGTATCTAGTACTTGAATATTGAGTGAATCTCAACATGTTACTTCTAATTAATGTTGTTGGGTTTTAATTACTTTTAATTGGGATTGAGAATGCTGTCAACCATTCTCAATGTTTCACAACCACCATGATAGTTAAATAAATTTATTCCTTTGTAGTAGGGAAAAATTGGCTTTACGCAAAAACCTTATAACCATAGAGCTTTTCCACCAGCCAAATATGCATGTAGTGATAGTCATTGTTCATCATTCTCTATGGTGTGAATTTGCCAGTACATTCAATGTACTGACCCGTTTCGGGCTGCAACGTCTCATGTTGCAGGATTATCTTACGACGAGTAAGTGATACGTTAGGGTTACGATTTCTACACTCAACTTTGCCGTTGGTGTTGATGGGTAACCACAACCTTGTTGCTTCCGCGAATTTGGATTAAGGTAATAGTATTTACGTTACTTTATACATGTGATTTACCTCTGTTATAAATCCTTCGAGTACTGTGTGTGTCAGCATACTGATCCAGGGATGACACATAAGCACAGAGACTTGATCCATTCGGGTCGGGTCGCTACAAGATGGTATCAGAGCACATGTTGACTGTAGGACGTGACCCTAGAAACTGGCAAGCCCATAGCAAAGATTTTTCTCTACAACTTTCCCTTTCAAAAAGATCTTTTACCTCTCTTCTCTTCTGAGCTTATTCAAAAAATTCTCTTTAGTGAGACCATACCCCTTTCCCCTTTTGACCATTCGAAGATTCGACGGATGAGACCACTCCAAGAAGTACAAGATATCGGACAACTGAGACCACTATGGAATGAAGGAGATTTTACCATGCATTATGATAATGGAAACTACAATGGTTGAAGACCGAAGACAAGTAGAATTTGAAGGCTCTGAAGAATTCCCAGATTTGTATGACCTAGGAAGGCTATCCTTATGGAACTTGGCAGATTATGGAAGTTGTCAATACCCGAGATCAAGGTGTATCGGAGAAAGACTGAAACAAGGAGTATGAGAACTCGAAGTTTTGTCAAAGAAAATCCTAAGGCAGGGGATATCAACTATGGAAGATAGCTCATGGCAATGACAAGGGCAGAAACACGGTTATCCGTGATGTCATCACCCGCTAATGCTATTGTCACCTTGCTGAGTTAAGGATGCAAGTCTTCAGAATGGATTTGATGGAAGAAGGCTGACGGAGCACCTATCATAAGATGAAGTTTTAACCTTAGCTGGTGTAACACCAAGATCTGGAGTAGTACATCAAGAAGTTTAAGGTGGAGCGACAAGAAGCCGTATTTTGACAAGGAGCATTTCGTGAGGAACTCAGGATCCTGAAGATGAGAGTAGCCAAGCTGGAAGAGCTACAACCTCGAGATACCGGAGAATTGTCAAGAACTGAAGAACAATATACCATGGTTCATGTGAAGGATGTTGAAACCTAGAAGTTTGGAATGCAATTCCAGAATATTCAAGGATGTCACGAGAGACTTCGCGTCAACAGAGATGATCTGGCAAAAGAACTTGAGAAAGACAAGCATGATCGGAAGAAGCCATTGGAGGCATGAAAAAGACTTGAAGAGTTTGGCGACGTTGACCTTTAGAAGACCAAACCCCTGTTATATACCTACGTTAGATGCGACGTTTGTGAGCTGTCATTTGTTTGATGTTTTTCCCGACGGCCACAAATAAAATCTGTCTTTTCAAAACTTTTGTTTGTATTGTGTGTATCCCTCTCTCTTGATCTCTCTTATCTCACCCCAAACCCATGGACCCAATAGATGATAAATGGAGATGAGTTTGTATTTTCTGGACCGATGAGTCAATTGGAGACAGACCGATGGATTCAGAACATGGAGGATCATATGGAGAACAACCCTATAGTTGGAAAGGATATGACCCAGCATGCTCTTCAGTGCTTTGAAAGAGGTGCCGCTACTTGGTGGAGGATGTACCAAACCACGAATGGATGGCAAGGAGTAACCACTTGGAAAGAATTTAAGTTGACTTTGCTAAAGTCTCAGTTTGTGTCCCAGAAGTTGAAGCCTTATGGAAAGGACATGAAGAAACCTTGTGCATGCAAGATTTGTGGAGAAATAGGACACACCCATAAAGAACACAAGGATGAATGCCCTAATTGTGGAGGAAGTCACCCAGTTGAAGAATGCCCAGCTAGGCAGATCACTTGTTTCTTGTGTGAAGGGACTACCCACTACCCTGCTCAGTGTCACATTTACCCCTTGGTACAAAGAACCATCCAGCAGAAGAAAGAAGAAATGAAAGGAGCCCTCATGGAAATTTTAGAAGAAGCTGTGATGGAGAACACACCTAAGGAGGGCCGAAGTAAACCCTGCACCAAGTCTTGCTATTCATGTGGAGAAGAAGGACACATCTCCCAAAATTGTATGAATGGGGATCTAGTAGAATTCCCGACAGAGGAAGTAGAATATGACCCACAGGAAATAGAAGCTCTGATGGGAATGGAAAAGTCCAGAAAAAGAAGTAGATTGGATTCCAGGAAGGATCTGAGTCATGTCACTTGTTATAAGTACAAGGAGTCAGGGCACTACCTCAGCAATTGCCCAAAAAGGAAGCCAAGGACCCACGTAGGCTACGCAGTCAAGGAAACCTCGAAACTTGTCAGAAGTAATATGTTTTAGTTGTAAAGGAGCAGGGCACTTTGCTAGAGAATGCCCCAAGGAGAAGGAAACTTGTGCTAGATAGTTGAGTTTGCAACAAAAGAAATGGAGTAGTAGAAGTGAGAACATTTTTTCTTTTATATTGAGGTATTGAGTTGAGACATGTAATGGAGAAACGAGAGATTGTAATCATTTGAGAAGGAGTAAAGTAGCATCGTTGGTACTGATATGGATTTTATGAGTTGCTACTCTATGAAGGAGGATTTTGACCATTTTTGAGGATAAGAGAAATATGGTCTATGGAAGATTTGTGCATTTTAAGGGTGGTAGTACCCTGTAAGAACCCTTGACCCCTGGAAAAGATAAGGATACTCCACCGAGTGGATTTCGGACAAAATGAATATGAGTTTTGTCTCGATATGTGTGATGCCCCAAGAGTATGTGGGATGAAGTTGGAGACCGTCAGTTGTTTGGACCAACTGTGATCAAGGAGTCAAAAGAGAATGTTAAGTTTATTCGAAATCGACTGAAGGTAGCTCAGTCCAGGTAGAAGAGTTATGTAGACTCACAAACTCAAGGAGGTAGTCTATGAAATTGGAGATAGAGCATGTCTTCGTGTGACCCCTCTGCGAGGAGTTAAACGGATGGGAGTTAAGGGACAGTTAGCCCCGAGATTTGTAGGACCATACCGAGTTTTGGAGCGTATGAGAGAAGTGGCCTACAAGTTGAGTTACCCGAAGGACTGTCAGGAGTTCAAGATGTGTTTCACGGTTCCCAGTTGAAGAATTGCCATGCAGAGATGGCCAATATTCCCTTGTAAGGACGCTTGACCGCAGAAAGGATAATGATGTTCCATGAAGTAGAGTATGGACTTCATAAGTATAAGTTTTTATCTCGGTATGAGGGATATTCCATGAGGATGAAGAAATAAATTACTAATGGATATAAAGGAGGTATGATGTTGGAAATATGGATCAATGGAAAACTCCATGATGAGTCTGAGTAAACATGTCCTAGTTTGGTGCCAATAGAAGGAAGGAAGACAGTACAATTGGATGGATTTAAGAATACTAGGAAGTTGGAAGTTGGAATAATGAATAGTTGCCCGATGATAAGTTCAAGGACTACAAGTGATGAGATGGGCCATAACCCACAGGCCCCAGGACCTGCCAAGAAGCAAGCACATTCTTGCTGAAGGAAGGACCCATACCTTTGTCGATAGACGATTTTATAGGAGTAACGCAAACCTGAGAGTTGTGAAGGAACGATAGATGTTTGTCTGGCTTGCAGAATCCATGGATTATCCGAACTTAGTTCGTCGACAAGAGAAATTATGCAATGCTTGTGAGGATGACCGAGTGTTAGAATGCGAGATTCGCTAAACTGTATACATGGTAATGATTTGGGTGCGGGATGGATTGATCACCATACCGACTTACTCTTATTATTCGCCTTGCTATATGGGATGGTAAATCTGAGTGACTTGCCTATAGTAGAGATACGACGATATTAAACCTTGTTAAACCTTAGAATGGTATAAGAATTTTTCCCTTGTACACGGCAGCTTTTTGCCAACCGTAGGTTATACGGTGAGGATCAACCCAGACCCATTTCCTGCAGGAGAAACCATAAATTGTTGACCACCATGAGATATCGATAGATGTGTAGTTTTGGCGCTAGACCCGTCAGCTAAGAAGACCTAATCTCGAAATAACCTGACCAAGAGGAAAGGACAAAAGACTTGTGGTAAGGTTATGCCACTACCGGAAGAGCCCAGATAAGGAATTATCCTAAAGATCTAAGAAGACCGACGCTGTCAAGAATATGGATGAAGTATATGAGTTTTGATGGAACCGTAACCATGCTTCTAAGGGTGGTAGCACCCCAGACCCCGTGTGATGATCGATGGATTTGAGGAGACCCCCAAACCCTAACCTTTTCTTGCTAGCCTCTCCGAATCTCGAGGACGAGATTCCTTTTAAGGGTGGTAGGTTTGTAACATCCCAAAATTCTAAATTTTGGAATGTTATGAACACATAGATAGATTGATTGATTGTTTGATTGATTGCGTGAATTGAGTGAAATTCGAATTCTTTTTGAAAGTTAAATGAGAGGGAATAAAAGGACTTTCCCAAACTTTCATATTGGTTTTCTGATCTTCGTAAATTCAAATTCTTTTCAACACAAAACCCCGGAGAGAAGATGACATGACTTCTTCCATTTATTTAAATGACAAGGGGTGTTGAAAATATTTGAATTTCATTTGAAAATATTCCAATTCTGAAACTTTATGCGACTCAATGATTTTCACGAGAGAAGATAAAATGACTTCTTCAAATTATATGAAATATGAGTTGGGAGTTTCAAAGAATTAAATTCAAAGTTCTTTGAATTTATTTTATTTTCAATTTGGAATATTAGATCATCATGCATATCTTATTTTCTTGCTTTTGGGCGATCCTAGAAATTTCACGCAACTCAAGGACCTTCGGAGAGAGTTGGAGATTTCGTTATTTTCATATTTGAGAGTTTTCTCGAATTTGAAAAGAGGGTCATTTGATTTATTTATTTCATCTTCAATTATTTTTCCGACGTAAAAAAATATAAGAGAGGGAATAATATGACTTTCCCAAAATATAGGAAAAATGAAGATTTAATAAATAGATCAATTTTGTTTTTCCGGAGTTTATTTGCATTTTATTTGGATAGGGAAAAATGCGCGTTTTTGAAAAATTTTATTTTAAGTCCGGAGAAAAGTTCATTTTGTTCGGCTCATTTTTAGAAGTGGGGAAAAATTTACTTTATTAGTTTTGGAGTTCGGTAGATTTTGTTTTTCTGTATTTCTCCGAGCGCGGAACCGTTTAAAAAAAAACTGCAGCGCTTTGGGCCAAAGGCCCAAGCCACCAGCCGGCCGAGGCCAAGGCCATCGCTAGCGCCCCAGCCTCCTCGTGCGCAAGCGCCAGGCGCCAGGGAGCCGCCGCCTCTTTCTTTTAGGAAATCCTAGTAGGACTTTTGTCCTACTTCCGTTTATTTTTCTAGATCTTTCCTACTCTTATTCTTATTTCTTGTCCCCAACCCCAAGTCTCCTCACCCCTCTCCAATATAAATACTCCCACACCCCCCTCTAAATCATCAAACCCAAAAGCCCCAAGCCTCCGCCGTCCTGCGTCACCGCCGCCGCCGCACCTTGCCGCGCCACCGCCGCCCTGCGTCACCGCCACCGCCCCACCTTGCCGCGCCGCCGCCGCCCTGCGTCACCGCCACCGCCGCACCTTGCCGCGCCGCCGCCGCCCTGCGTCACCGCCGCCGCCGCCTTGTGCACCGCCGCCGCCCTGCGTCAACGCCGCCGTCGCCGCCGTTCGCCGGAGGTACCGCGCCGCGTCTCTTCTTTCCCTCGGTTCGGTTTTTCTTATAAACCGTTCCGATTCTTTTCTTCTCCACCGATTCGTTTTCTCTCCGATTCTTCGCCAAACCGTTCCGGTTTTCTAGATCGGTTTTCGTTCTTCTTTCGGACTGTTCGTCTCAACGAACGTGATCACCGATTATTCCCAGTTAACGACGTCCGTTCGTATAACCGTTCTTCTTTTTCTTCTCGTCGGATTTATTCCGCGATCGCGATCTCAGATCCGATCTTCGTTCTAGTTTATCTTCTCGCTCGTTTATCGGAATCAGGTGATTCAAGCGCCTGGAGTTTCATCTCGAAACCGCCGTTCCGTCTAATCAACTTGAACAAGCTTTTGCTACAGTAAAATTTGACCTAGTTTCAACTTGCTAGAACCGAGTTGTTTTCTTCCGCCGTTTGTTTTTCGTCGTTTGTTCGGCTCGTTCTTTCTTTGCAACCGGAGTTCTTAAGTTGAACTTTCTGGTTCATTCTCTCGTTCGAGTTTTACTTGTGCATTAGATGAGTACTTATTGTGTGGTTACTATTGTTTGCTTACGATAGATTGACCGGAGTGTGACGAGTAGATCTATCAAGAGTTTTAAGTGCGAATCATCTTCATCTACATTGCAGGCAAGTTCACACTTTGATCATACCTTTTCTACAACCCAGTTTTATTGCATTAGATCAATCCTCACACATTGCATGATTAGGATCTAATTAAATTGTGGGATGGGAAGTAGATGAGGTAGTACCTAATACCTGTATTACTATGAAACCTTGGGAGTTACTTCTACGTTTGCTTATTATGCCATGCTATGCTAGTAGACGTGGATTGGGTGAGTGATATCCATGACAGATGTGAGATTGATAATTTTTAATGGTTTATCTAAGGTGGCAACTTAAACACACATCTGGGTGGATTGAGGCACCTGATGTCTATCAGGACTTGCCTGTTTTTTTTCGGACCGCCACCCAGGCTCAAAGGGATCATAAGATAATTCATGCTAAATACTTCCGTGTGCAGCCACATGCTACTATGGGCTCTGGCATAGTTGACTAAGTTGTGCGAACTCTTACGGGGTGGACTAGCATATGTAGGGGATGTAGGTGTACCGGTCTACCCCACATGTAAGGTGCTAGTGCTTCTGAAAGACTATGTCTCGGTCATCCGTCTTCTCAAACACCCTGTAGTGCGAGAAACCAAACGGAGGCGATCGAGTCATGTGGGGAAAAGTGCGCAAACCTCTGCAGAGTAACAAACTAATCATGATTAGCCGTGTCCCCGGTTATGGACAACTTGAGTATCTAGTACTTGAATATCGAGTGAATCTCAACATGTTACTTCTAATTAATGTTGTTGGGTTTTAATTACTTTTAATTGGGATTGAGAATGCTGTCAACCATTCTCAATGTTTCACAACCACCATGATAGTTAAATAAATTTATTCCTTTGTAGTAGGGAAAAATTGGCTTTACGCAAAAACCTTATAACCATAGAGCTTTTCCACCAGCCAAATATGCATGTAGTGATAGTCATTGTTCATCATTCTCTATGGTGTGAATTTGCCAGTACATTCAATGTACTGACCCGTTTCGGGCTGCAACGTCTCATGTTGCAGGATTATCTTACGATGAGTAAGTGATACGTTAGGGTTACGATTTCTACACTCAACTTTGCCGTTGGTGTTGATGGGTAACCACAACCTTGTTGCTTCCGCGAGTTTGGATTGAGGTAATAGTATTTACGTTACTTTATACATGTGATTTACCTCTGTTATAAATCCTTCGAGTACTGTGTGTGTCAGCATACTGATCCAGGGATGACACATAAGCACAGAGACTTGATCCATTCGGGTCGGGTCGCTACAGAAGGGCACGCCTTAAATCAAGGAGGACATGTGACAATCGCAACATCCCTGCAACCCACACTCATTAATGTGAATAATTGTGCAATTGAATTTGTTCTGGGCTTCACATCAACCAATGTCTCGGCAGGGGTGAAGGGAATGGGAAAAGTTTAATGTAAACGAAACACAACTCAGAATAAAAAAGCAACAACCACCCCATGAATCTAGCTTTGAATTCACCTTATTAGCGCTATCACTTTGTCATTTCTGTTTATGGGGCTCAAGAAGTTTTAAGACCAGGGATACTCCGCTCAAGAACATCTCAAGTATATATATATATACAAGAACTACATCATGCTATATTATTGTTCCCTAAAAAGAACAAGGAATAAAGTAGTAAAAAAGCTAAGCTTAGATTCATGACTCCAACTTTATCCATAACATCTCAAGTATATGTATATACAAGAACTACATGCCATCATATGTGGTAGTATATAGAAAAATGACCTTCAGTCTCAAGTAGTATGGGCTAGCAACTCTGTCTTTCCCTCTCTCTAGTTCTAAAGATGAACAACAAAGTAACAAAAGGCATGTTATTACTCTGTCTCCTCATCTTTACATAGTTCAGAATCCATACATACGATGTATTGTTATCCATTGTGCTCAGCTAGCTACAAAATGTACATTCTCCTCAGCAGGGGCGGAGCCAGGGGGACGAGCAGGGGCCTGCCCCCCCAGTGATTGACAATTTTAGTAGCAGCGATGAGTAATTACCAACGAGATTAGATCAATATATGTATTCGGCCCCCCTATACTCGAATCCTGGCTCCGCCACTGCTCCTCAGCCCCTATTACTCATTTTATTTCTGATGATAAGGCACATATATAGCCTTGTGGATAGAAACATAGGGACACCAGCATGCAACATAGTCATTGTTCTAAAAAATTATGTATGCATGCACACAAAGTCTGTGCAATAAACAAAACTGAGACTCAGTAGGTACTTGAGTATATATACTTAATCATGTATAGATCCGGTTACACTACAAGTCCTATGTTTAGTGCCTCTTGTAGTACAAAACGTACTAAATAAATAGAAAATAATACCTCATTAAGGTGCAACATTTTCATCATTACTTCATGGAGAATGAACTAATGCATACTCCAGTTTACTGAACTGAAAGTGCATGCTGATAAATAAAAATCTACTTGTTTCAAAACACAATATAAATTGACTACTGCAAATAAAGTAGCTAGTAGTAAAAAAAATCTTAGTAGTCAAACAAAAAGGTCATATGGTCCCTTAGCAGTTCATATATGATTAAAACTGTAAGAATATTAAATCGACGCATTGTAATCATGGAGATTATATAGTTCGGCGACAATTCATTTATGATCAAAACTATCTGACAAAATTCAAAGAGATTGATTCACACCAACAAATGTTAGTCAAAACAATAGTTGGCGGTGCACTGGTATGGACCTTAAATATGAATATGAATATCAAGGAAAAGATGTGCTAAAAAATCTTAACTAAAAACATAGAAAACAATACCTAATTAAGGTGCAACATTTTTGTCATTCTTCATGGAGAATGAATTGCTGAACTGCAAGTGCATGCTCATAAATATAAATCTACTTGTTTCAGAAAATAAATATAAATCGACTACTTGAAGTAAAATAGCTAGTAAAAAACATGGCAGTAAAACAGAAAGGTGGTATGGTTCCTTAGCAGTTCATATATGATTAAAATTGTAAGAATATTAAATGGAGATATTTTTTTTGAAACCATGCAAGAGAAGTGCATTTGATCATTATAGAAGAAATAATAGTATCTAATCTCAGAGTACAAAGCTCAAAAGAAAAGAACGACCTCATCACAACCTACATAGGAAAAGAAGGTAATTGCCGAAACACAAACCGTAAACCTTGTTGGACAGAGAGATACAAAGCACAAAGCATAAGCCTTGAACCATTCAAACATCAAGTTGTTACGTTCTTGCTGAAAGGAGCATGCGACCAAGATAGCAGCGAAGGAAAACTTATTCCTCTTGCCTGAAGCGACCCCATACTTGGTAAAAGGTCCACCGTTCGACGAGGAACTGTCGACCTTGAAAATAAATGCTTGACACTCCCAGAACATGTTCTGAAAAATGGGATAAGCTGAGAAGAATAGAGCAGTTATGTTAAACAAACAAAATCGAGGCATTGTAATCATGGAGATTATATAGTTCTGCGACAATTCATTTATGATCAAAACTATCTGACAAAATTCAAAGAGATTGGTTCACACCAACAAAAGTTAGTCAAAACAATAGTTGGCGGTGCACTGGTATGGACCTTAAATATGAATATGAATATCAAGGAAAAGATGTGCTAAAAAATCTTAACTAAAAACATAGAAAACAATACCTAATTAAGGTGCAAAATTTTTGTCATTCTTCATGGAGAATGAATTGCTGAACTGCAAGTGTATGCTCATAAATATAAATCTACTTGTTTCAGAAAATAAATATAAATCGACTACTTGAAGTAAAATAGCTAGTAAAAAACATAGCAGTAAAACAGAAAGGTGGTATGGTTCCTTAGCAGTTCATATATGATTAAAATTGTAAGAATATTAAATGGAGGTATTTTTTTTGAAACCATGCAAGAGAAGTGCATTTGATCATTATAGAAGAAATAATAGTATCTAATCTCAGAGTACAAAGCTCAAAAGAAAAGAACGACCTCATACAACCTACATAGGAAAAGAAGGTAATTGCCGAAACACAAACCGTAAACCTTGTCGGACAGAGAGATACAAAGCACAAAGCATAAGCCTTGAACCATTCAAACATCAAGTTGTTACGTTCTTGCTGAAAGGAGCATGTGACCAAGATAGCAGCGAAGGAAAACTTATTCCTCTTGCCTGAAGCGACCCCATACTTGGTAAAAGGTCCACCGTTCGACGAGGAACTGCCGACCTTGAAAATAAATGCTTGACACTCCCAGAACATGTTCTGAAAAATGGGATAAGCTGAGAAGAACAGAGCAGTTATGTTAAACAAACAAAATCGAGGCATTGTAATCATGGAGATTATATAGTTCTGCGACAATTCATTTATGATCAAAACTATCTGACAAAATTCAAAGAGATTGGTTCACACCAACAAAAGTTAGTCAAAACAATAGTTGGCGGTGCACTGGTATAGACCTTAAATATGAATATGAATATCAAGGAAAAGATGTGCTAAAAAATCTTAACTAAAAACATAGAAAACAATACGTAATTAAGGTGCAACATTTTGGTCATTCTTCATGGAGAATGAATTGCTGAACTGCAAGTGCATGCTCATAAATATAAATCTACTTGTTTCAAAAAATAAATATAAATCGACTACTTGAAGTAAAATAGCTAGTAAAAAACATAGCAGTAAAACAGAAAGGTGGTATGGTTTCTTAGCAGTTCATATATGATTAAAATTGTAAGAATATTAAATGGAGGTATTTTTTTTGAAACCATGCAAGAGAAGTGCATTTGATCATTATAGAAGAAATAATAGTATCTAATCTCAGAGTACAAAGCTCAAAAGAAAAGAACGACCTCATCACAACCTACATAGGAAAAGAAGGTAATTGCCAAAACACAAACCGTAAACCTTGTCGGACAGAGAGATACAAAGCACAAAGCATAAGCCTTGAACCATTCAAACATCAAGTTGTTACGTTCTTGCTGAAAGGAGCGTGCGACCAAGATAGCAGCAAAGGAAAACTTATTCCTCTTGCCTGAAGCGACCCCATACTTGCTAAAAGGTCCATCGTTCGATGCGGAACTGTCGACCTTGAAAATAAATGCTTGACACTCCCAGAACATGTTCTGAAAAATGGGATAAGCTGAGAAGAACAGAGCAGTTATGTTAAACAAACAAAATCGAGGCATTCTAATCATGAAGATTATATAGTTCTGCGACAATTCATTTATGATCAAAACTATCTGACAAAATTCAAAGAGATTGGTTCACACCAACAAAAGTTAGTCAAAACAATAGTTGGCGGTGCACTGGTATGGACCTTAAATATGAATATGAATATCAAGGAAAAGATGTGCTAAAAAATCTTAACTAAAAACATAGAAAACAATACGTAATTAAGGTGCAACATTTTTGTCATTCTTCATGGAGAATGAATTGCTGAACTGCAAGTGCATGCTCATAAATATAAATCTACTTGTTTCAAAAAATAAATATAAATCGACTACTTGAAGTAAAATAGCTAGTAAAAAACATAGCAGTAAAACAGAAAGGTGGTATGGTTTCTTAGCAGTTCATATATGATTAAAATTGTAAGAATATTAAATGGAGGTATTTTTTTTGAAACCATGCAAGAGAAGTGCATTTGATCATTATAGAAGAAATAATAGTATCTAATCTCAGAGTACAAAGCTCAAAAGAAAAGAACGACCTCATCACAACCTACATAGGAAAAGAAGGTAATTGCCGAAACACAAACCGTAAACCTTGTCGGACAGAGAGATACAAAGCACAAAGCATAAGCCTTGAACCATTCAAACATCAAGTTGTTACGTTCTTGCTGAAAGGAGCGTGCGACCAAGATAGCAGCAAAGGAAAACTTATTCCTCTTGCCTGAAGCGACCCCATACTTGCTAAAAGGTCCACCGTTCGACGAGGAACTGTCGACCTTGAAAATAAATGCTTGACACTCCCAGAACATGTTCTGAAAAATGGGATAAGCTGAGAAGAATAGAGCAGTTATGTTAAACAAACAAAATCGAGGCATTGTAATCATGGAGATTATATAGTTCTGCGACAATTCATTTATGATCAAAACTATCTGACAAAATTCAAAGAGATTGGTTCACACCAACAAAAGTTAGTCAAAACAATAGTTGGCGGTGCACTGGTATGGACCTTAAATATGAATATGAATATCAAGGAAAAGATGTGCTAAAAAATCTTAACTAAAAACATAGAAAACAATACGTAATTAAGGTGCAACATTTTTGTCATTCTTCATGGAGAATGAATTGCTGAACTGCAAGTGCATGCTCATAAATATAAATCTACTTGTTTCAAAAAATAAATATAAATCGACTACTTGAAGTAAAATAGCTAGTAAAAAACATAGCAGTAAAACAGAAAGGTGGTATGGTTTCTTAGCAGTTCATATATGATTAAAATTGTAAGAATATTAAATGGAGGTATTTTTTTTGAAACCATGCAAGAGAAGTGCATTTGATCATTATAGAAGAAATAATAGTATCTAATCTCAGAGTACAAAGCTCAAAAGAAAAGAACGACCTCATCACAACCTACATAGGAAAAGAAGGTAATTGCCGAAACACAAACCGTAAACCTTGTCGGACAGAGAGATACAAAGCACAAAGCATAAGCCTTGAACCATTCAAACATCAAGTTGTTACGTTCTTGCTGAAAGGAGCGTGCGACCAAGATAGCAGCGAAGGAAAACTTATTCCTCTTGCCTGAAGCGACCCCATACTTGCTAAAAGGTCCACCGTTCGACGAGGAACTGTCGACCTTGAAAATAAATGCTTGACACTCCCAGAACATGTTCTGAAAAATGGGATAAGCTGAGAAGAACAGAGCAGTTATGTTAAACAAACAAAATCGAGGCATTGTAATCATGGAGATTATATAGTTCTGCGACAATTCATTTATGATCAAAACTATCTGACAAAATTCAAAGAGATTGGTTCACACCAACAAAAGTTAGTCAAAACAATAGTTGGCGGTGCACTGGTATGGACCTTAAATATGAATATGAATATCAAGGAAAAGATGTGCTAAAAAATCTTAACTAAAAACATAGAAAACAATACCTAATTAAGGTGCAACATTTTTGTCATTCTTCATGGAGAATGAATTGCTGAACTGCAAGTGTATGCTCATAAATATAAATCTACTTGTTTCAGAAAATAAATATAAATCGACTACTTGAAGTAAAATAGCTAGTAAAAAACATAGCAGTAAAACAGAAAGGTGGTATGGTTCCTTAGCAGTTCATATATGATTAAAATTGTAAGAATATTAAATGGAGGTATTTTTTTTGAAACCATGCAAGAGAAGTGCATTTGATCATTATAGAAGAAATAATAGTATCTAATCTCAGAGTACAAAGCTCAAAAGAAAAGAACGACCTCATCACAACCTACATAGGAAAAGAAGGTAATTGCCGAAACACAAACCGTAAACCTTGTCGGACAGAGAGATACAAAGCACAAAGCATAAGCCTTGAACCATTCAAACATCAAGTTGTTACGTTCTTGCTGAAAGGAGCGTGCGACCAAGATAGCAGCAAAGGAAAACTTATTCCTCTTGCCTGAAGCGACCCCATACTTGCTAAAAGGTCCACCGTTCGATGAGGAACTGTCGACCTTGAAAATAAATGCTTGAAACTCCCAGAACATGTTCTGAAAAATGGGATAAGCTGAGAAGAACAGAGCAGTTATGTTAAACAAACAAAATCGAGGCATTGTAATCATGAAGATTATATAGTTCTGCGACAATTCATTTATGATCAAAACTATCTGACAAAATTCAAAGAGATTGGTTCACACCAACAAAAGTTAGTCAAAACAATAGTTGGCGGTGCACTGGTATGGACCTTAAATATGAATATGAATATCAAGGAAAAGATGTGCTAAAAAATCTTTACTAAAAACATAGAAAACAATACGTAATTAAGGTGCAACATTTTTGTCATTCTTCATGGAGAATGAATTGCTGAACTGCAAGTGCATGCTCATAAATATAAATCTACTTGTTTCAGAAAATAAATATAAATCGACTACTTGAAGTAAAATAGCTAGTAAAAAACATAGCAGTAAAACAGAAAGGTGGTATGGTTTCTTAGCAGTTCATATATGATTAAAATTGTAAGAATATTAAATGGAGGTATTTTTTTTGAAACCATGCAAGAGAAGTGCATTTGATCATTATAGAAGAAATAATAGTATCTAATCTCAGAGTACAAAGCTCAAAAGAAAAGAACGACCTCATCACAACCTACATAGGAAAAGAAGGTAATTGCCGAAACACAAACCGTAAACCTTGTCGGACAGAGAGATACAAAGCACAAAGCATAAGCCTTGAACCATTCAAACATCAAGTTGTTACGTTCTTGCTGAAAGGAGCATGCGACCAAGATAGCAGCGAAGGAAAACTTATTCCTCTTGCCTGAAGCGACCCCATACTTGGTAAAAGGTCCACCGTTCGATGAGGAACTGTCGACCTTGAAAATAAATGCTTGACACTCCCAGAACATGTTCTGAAAAATGGGATAAGCTGAGAAGAACAGAGCAGTTATGTTAAACAAACAAAATCGAGGCATTGTAATCATGGAGATTATATAGTTCTGCGACAATTCATTTATGATCAAAACTATCTGATAAAATTCAAAGATATTGGTTCACACCAACAAAATTTAGTCAAAACAATAGTTGGCGGTGCACTGGTATGGACCTTAAATCTGAATATGAATATCAAGGAAAAGATGTGCTAAAAAATCTTAACTAAAAACATAGAAAACAATACCTAATTAAGGTGCAACATTTTTGTCATTCTTCATGGAGAATGAATTGCTGAACTGCAAGTGCATGCTCATAAATATAAATCTACTTGTTTCAGAAAATAAATATAAATCGACTACTTGAAGTAAAATAGCTAGTAAAAAACATAGCAGTAAAACAGAAAGGTGGTATGGTTCCTTAGCAGTTCATATATGATTAAAATTGTAAGAATATTAAATGGAGGTATTTTTTTTGAAACCATGCAAGAGCAGTGCATTTGATCATTATAGAAGAAATAATAGCATCTAATCTCAGAGTACAAAGCTCAAAAGAAAATAACGACCTCATCACAACCTACATAGGAAAAGAAGGTAATTGCCGAAACACAAACCGTAAACCTTGTCAGACAGAGAGATACAAAGCACAAAGCATAAGCCTTGAACCATTCAAACATCAAGTTGTTACGTTCTTGCTGAAAGGAGCATGCGACCAAGATAGCAGCGAAGGAAAACTTATTCCTCTTGCCTGAAGCGACCCCATACTTGGTAAAAGGTCCACCGTTCGACGAGGAACTGTCGACCTTGAAAATAAATGCTTGACACTCCCAGAAGATGTTCTGAAAAATGGGATAAGCTGAGAAGAACAGAGCAGTTATGTTAAACAAACAAAATCGAGGCATTGTAATCATGGAGATTATATAGTTCTGCGACAATTCATTTATGATCAAAACTATCTGACAAAATTCAAAGAGATTGGTTCACACCAACAAAAGTTAGTCAAAACAATAGTTGGCGGTGCACTGGTATGGACCATAAATATGAATATGAATATCAAGGAAAAGATGTGCTAAAAAATCTTTACTAAAAACATAGAAAACAATACCTAATTAAGGTGCAACATTTTTGTCATTCTTCATGGAGAATGAATTGCTGAACTGCAAGTGCATGCTCATAAATATAAATCTACTTGTTTCAGAAAATAAATATAAATCGACTACTTGAAGTAAAATAGCTAGTAAAAAACATAGCAGTAAAACAGAAAGGTGGTATGGTTCCTTAGCAGTTCATATATGATTAAAATTGTAAGAATATTAAATGGAGGTATTTTTTTTGAAACCATGCAAGAGAAGTGCATTTGATCATTATAGAAGAAATAATAGTATCTAATCTCAGAGTACAAAGCTCAAAAGAAAATAACGACCTCATCACAACCTACATAGGAAAAGAAGGTAATTGCCGAAACACAAACCGTAAACCTTGTCGGACAGAGAGATACAAAGCACAAAGCATAAGCCTTGAACCATTCAAACATCAAGTTGTTACGTTCTTGCTGAAAGGAGCATGCGACCAAGATAGCAGCGAAGGAAAACTTATTCCTCTTGCCTGAAGCGACCCCATACTTGGTAAAAGGTCCACCGTTCGACGCGGAACTGTCGACCTTGAAAATAAATGCTTGACACTCCCAGAACATGTTCTGAAAAATGGGATAAGCTGAGAAGAACAGAGCAGTTATGTTAAACAAACAAAATCGAGGCATTGTAATCATGGAGATTATATAGTTCTGCGACAATTCATTTATGATCAAAACTATCTGACAAAATTCAAAGAGATTGGTTCACACCAACAAAAGTTAGTCAAAACAATAGTTGGCGGTGCACTGGTATAGACCTTAAATATGAATATGAATATCAAGGAAAAGATGTGCTAAAAAATCTTAATTAAAAACATAGAAAACAATACGTAATTAAGGTGCAACATTTTTGTCATTCTTCATGGAGAATGAATTGCTGAACTGCAAGTGCATGCTCATAAATATAAATCTACTTGTTTCAGAAAATAAATATAAATCGACTACTTGAAGTAAAATAGCTAGTAAAAAACATAGCAGTAAAACAGAAAGGTGGTATGGTTCCTTAGCAGTTCATATATGATTAAAATTGTAAGAATATTAAATGGAGGTATTTTTTTTGAAACCATGCAAGAGAAGTGCATTTGATCATTATAGAAGAAATAATAGTATCTAATCTCAGAGTACAAAGCTCAAAAGAAAATAACGACCTCATCACAACCTACATAGGAAAAGAAGGTAATTGCCGAAACACAAACCGTAAACCTTGTCGGACAGAGAGATACAAAGCACAAAGCATAAGCCTTGAACCATTCAAACATCAAGTTGTTACGTTCTTGCTGAAAGGAGCGTGCGACCAAGATAGCAGCGAAGGAAAACTTATTCCTCTTGCCTGAAGCGACCCCATACTTGGTAAAAGGTCCACCGTTCGACGCGGAACTGTCGACCTTGAAAATAAATGCTTGACACTCCCAGAACATGTTCTGAAAAATGGGATAAGCTGAGAAGAACAGAGCAGTTATGTTAAACAAACAAAATCGAGGCATTGTAATCATGGAGATTATATAGTTCTGCGACAATTCATTTATGATCAAAACTATCTGACAAAATTCAAAGAGATTGGTTCACACCAACAAAAGTTAGTCAAAACAATAGTTGGCGGTGCACTGGTATGGACCTTAAATATGAATATGAATATCAAGGAAAAGATGTGCTAAAAAATCTTAATTAAAAACATAGAAAACAATACGTAATTAAGGTGCAACATTTTTGTCATTCTTCATGGAGAATGAATTGCTGAACTGCAAGTGCATGCTCATAAATATAAATCTACTTGTTTCAAAAAATAAATATAAATCGACTACTTGAAGTAAAATAGCTAGTAAAAAACATAGCAGTAAAACAGAAAGGTGGTATGGTTTCTTAGCAGTTCATATATGATTAAAATTGTAAGAATATTAAATGGAGGTATTTTTTTTGAAACCATGCAAGAGAAGTGCATTTGATCATTATAGAAGAAATAATAGTATCTAATCTCAGAGTACAAAGCTCAAAAGAAAAGAACGACCTCATCACAACCTACATAGGAAAAGAAGGTAATTGCCGAAACACAAACCGTAAACCTTGTCGGACAGAGAGATACAAAGCACAAAGCATAAGCCTTGAACCATTCAAACATCAAGTTGTTACGTTCTTGCTGAAAGGAGCGTGCGACCAAGATAGCAGCGAGGGAAAACTTATTCCTCTTGCCTGAAGCGACCCCATACTTGCTAAAAGGTCCACCGTTCGACGAGGAACTGTCGACCTTGAAAATAAATGCTTGACACTCCCAGAACATGTTCTGAAAAATGGGATAAGCTGAGAAGAACAGAGCAGTTATGTTAAACAAACAAAATCGAGGCATTGTAATCATGGAGATTATATAGTTCTGCGACAATTCATTTATGATCAAAACTATCTGACAAAATTCAAAGAGATTGGTTCACACCAACAAAAGTTAGTCAAAACAATAGTTGGCGGTGCACTGGTATGGACCTTAAATATGAATATGAATATCAAGGAAAAGATGTGCTAAAAAATCTTAACTAAAAACATAGAAAACAATACCTAATTAAGGTGCAACATTTTTGTCATTCTTCATGGAGAATGAATTGCTGAACTGCAAGTGCATGCTCATAAATATAAATCTACTTGTTTCAGAAAATAAATATAAATCGACTACTTGAAGTAAAATAGCTAGTAAAAAACATAGCAGTAAAACAGAAAGGTGGTATGGTTCCTTAGCAGTTCATATATGATTAAAATTGTAAGAATATTAAATGGAGGTATTTTTTTTTGAAACCATGCAAGAGAAGTGCATTTGATCATTATAGAAGAAATAATAGTATCTAATCTCAGATTACAAAGCTCAAAAGAAAAGAACGACCTCATCACAACCTACATAGGGAAAGAAGGTAATTGCCGAAACACAAACCGTAAACCTTGTCGGACAGAGAGATACAAAGCACAAAGCATAAGCCTTGAACCATTCAAACATCAAGTTGTTACGTTCTTGCTGAAAGGAGCGTGCGACCAAGATAGCAGCAAAGGAAAACTTATTCCTCTTGCCTGAAGCGACCCCATACTTGCTAAAAGGTCCACCGTTCGACGAGGAACTGTCGACCTTGAAAATAAATGCTTGACACTCCCAGAACATGTTCTGAAAAATGGGATAAGCTGAGAAGAACAGAGCAGTTATGTTAAACAAACAAAATCAAGGCATTGTAATCATGGAGATTATATAGTTCTGCGACAATTCATTTATGATCAAAACTATCTGACAAAATTCAAAGAGATTGGTTCACACCAAAAAAAGTTAGTCAAAACAATAGTTGGCGGTGCACTGGTATGGACCTTAAATATGAATATCAAGGAAAAGATGTGCTAAAAAATCTTAACTAAAAACATAGAAAACAATACCTAATTAAGGTGCAACATTTTTGTCATTCTTCATGGAGAATGAATTGCTGAACTGCAAGTGCATGCTCATAAATATAAATCTACTTGTTTCAGAAAATAAATATAAATCGACTACTTGAAGTAAAATAGCTAGTAAAAAACATAGCAGTAAAACAGAAAGGTGGTATGGTTCCTTAGCAGTTCATATATGATTAAAATTGTAAGAATATTAAATGGAGGTATTTTTTTTTGAAACCATGCAAGAGAAGTGCATTTGATCATTATAGAAGAAATAATAGTATCTAATCTCAGATTACAAAGCTCAAAAGAAAAGAACGACCTCATCACAACCTACATAGGAAAAGAAGGTAATTGCCGAAACACAAACCGTAAACCTTGTCGGACAGAGAGATACAAAGCACAAAGCATAAGCCTTGAACCATTCAAACATCAAGTTGTTACGTTCTTGCTGAAAGGAGCATGCGACCAAGATAGCAGCGAAGGAAAACTTATTCCTCTTGCCTGAAGCGACCCCATACTTGGTAAAAGGTCCACCGTTCGACAAGGAACTGTCGACCTTGAAAATAAATGCTTGACACTCCCAGAACATGTTCTAAAAAATGGGATAAGCTGAGAAGAACAGAGCAGTTATGTTAAACAAACAAAATCGAGGCATTGTAATCATGGAGATTATATAGTTCTGCGACAATTCATTTATGATCAAAACTATCTGACAAAATTCAAAGAGATTGGTTCACACCAAAAAAAGTTAGTCAAAACAATAGTTGGCGGTGCACTGGTATGGACCTTAAATATGAATATCAAGGAAAAGATGTGCTAAAAAATCTTTACTAAAAACATAGAAAACAATACCTAATTAAGGTGCAACATTTTTGTCATTCTTCATGGAGAATGAATTGCTGAACTGCAAGTGCATGCTCATAAATATAAATCTACTTGTTTCAGAAAATAAATATAAATCGACTACTTGAAGTAAAATAGCTAGTAAAAAACATAGCAGTAAAACAGAAAGGTGGTATGGTTCCTTAGCAGTTCATATATGATTAAAATTGTAAGAATATTAAATGGAGGTATTTTTTTTGAAACCATGCAAGAGAAGTGCATTTGATCATTATAGAAGAAATAATAGTATCTAATCTCAGAGTACAAAGCTCAAAAGAAAATAACGACCTCATCACAACCTACATAGGAAAAGAAGGTAATTGCCGAAACACAAACCGTAAACCTTGTCAGACAGAGAGATACAAAGCACAAAGCATAAGCCTTGAACCATTCAAACATCAAGTTGTTACGTTCTTGCTGAAAGGAGCATGCGACCAAGATAGCAGCGAAGGAAAACTTATTCCTCTTGCCTGAAGCGACCCCATACTTGGTAAAAGGTCCACCGTTCGACGAGGAACTGTCGACCTTGAAAATAAATGCTTGACACTCCCAGAAGATGTTCTGAAAAATGGGATAAGCTGAGAAGAACAGAGCAGTTATGTTAAACAAACAAAATCGAGGCATTGTAATCATGGAGATTATATAGTTCTGCGACAATTCATTTATGATCAAAACTATCTGACAAAATTCAAAGAGATTGGTTCACACCAACAAAAGTTAGTCAAAACAATAGTTGGCGGTGCACTGGTATGGACCATAAATATGAATATGAATATCAAGGAAAAGATGTGCTAAAAAATCTTTACTAAAAACATAGAAAACAATACCTAATTAAGGTGCAACATTTTTGTCATTCTTCATGGAGAATGAATTGCTGAACTGCAAGTGCATGCTCATAAATATAAATCTACTTGTTTCAGAAAATAAATATAAATCGACTACTTGAAGTAAAATAGCTAGTAAAAAACATAGCAGTAAAACAGAAAGGTGGTATGGTTCCTTAGCAGTTCATATATGATTAAAATTGTAAGAATATTAAATGGAGGTATTTTTTTTGAAACCATGCAAGAGAAGTGCATTTGATCATTATAGAAGAAATAATAGTATCTAATCTCAGAGTACAAAGCTCAAAAGAAAATAACGACCTCATCACAACCTACATAGGAAAAGAAGGTAATTGCCGAAACACAAACCGTAAACCTTGTCGGACAGAGAGATACAAAGCACAAAGCATAAGCCTTGAACCATTCAAACATCAAGTTGTTACGTTCTTGCTGAAAGGAGCATGCGACCAAGATAGCAGCGAAGGAAAACTTATTCCTCTTGCCTGAAGCGACCCCATACTTGGTAAAAGGTCCACCGTTCGACGCGGAACTGTCGACCTTGAAAATAAATGCTTGACACTCCCAGAACATGTTCTGAAAAATGGGATAAGCTGAGAAGAACAGAGCAGTTATGTTAAACAAACAAAATCGAGGCATTGTAATCATGGAGATTATATAGTTCTGCGACAATTCATTTATGATCAAAACTATCTGACAAAATTCAAAGAGATTGGTTCACACCAACAAAAGTTAGTCAAAACAATAGTTGGCGGTGCACTGGTATAGACCTTAAATATGAATATGAATATCAAGGAAAAGATGTGCTAAAAAATCTTAATTAAAAACATAGAAAACAATACGTAATTAAGGTGCAACATTTTTGTCATTCTTCATGGAGAATGAATTGCTGAACTGCAAGTGCATGCTCATAAATATAAATCTACTTGTTTCAGAAAATAAATATAAATCGACTACTTGAAGTAAAATAGCTAGTAAAAAACATAGCAGTAAAACAGAAAGGTGGTATGGTTCCTTAGCAGTTCATATATGATTAAAATTGTAAGAATATTAAATGGAGGTATTTTTTTTGAAACCATGCAAGAGAAGTGCATTTGATCATTATAGAAGAAATAATAGTATCTAATCTCAGAGTACAAAGCTCAAAAGAAAATAACGACCTCATCACAACCTACATAGGAAAAGAAGGTAATTGCCGAAACACAAACCGTAAACCTTGTCGGACAGAGAGATACAAAGCACAAAGCATAAGCCTTGAACCATTCAAACATCAAGTTGTTACGTTCTTGCTGAAAGGAGCGTGCGACCAAGATAGCAGCGAAGGAAAACTTATTCCTCTTGCCTGAAGCGACCCCATACTTGGTAAAAGGTCCACCGTTCGACGCGGAACTGTCGACCTTGAAAATAAATGCTTGACACTCCCAGAACATGTTCTGAAAAATGGGATAAGCTGAGAAGAACAGAGCAGTTATGTTAAACAAACAAAATCGAGGCATTGTAATCATGGAGATTATATAGTTCTGCGACAATTCATTTATGATCAAAACTATCTGACAAAATTCAAAGAGATTGGTTCACACCAACAAAAGTTAGTCAAAACAATAGTTGGCGGTGCACTGGTATGGACCTTAAATATGAATATGAATATCAAGGAAAAGATGTGCTAAAAAATCTTAATTAAAAACATAGAAAACAATACGTAATTAAGGTGCAACATTTTTGTCATTCTTCATGGAGAATGAATTGCTGAACTGCAAGTGCATGCTCATAAATATAAATCTACTTGTTTCAAAAAATAAATATAAATCGACTACTTGAAGTAAAATAGCTAGTAAAAAACATAGCAGTAAAACAGAAAGGTGGTATGGTTTCTTAGCAGTTCATATATGATTAAAATTGTAAGAATATTAAATGGAGGTATTTTTTTTGAAACCATGCAAGAGAAGTGCATTTGATCATTATAGAAGAAATAATAGTATCTAATCTCAGAGTACAAAGCTCAAAAGAAAAGAACGACCTCATCACAACCTACATAGGAAAAGAAGGTAATTGCCGAAACACAAACCGTAAACCTTGTCGGACAGAGAGATACAAAGCACAAAGCATAAGCCTTGAACCATTCAAACATCAAGTTGTTACGTTCTTGCTGAAAGGAGCGTGCGACCAAGATAGCAGCGAGGGAAAACTTATTCCTCTTGCCTGAAGCGACCCCATACTTGCTAAAAGGTCCACCGTTCGACGAGGAACTGTCGACCTTGAAAATAAATGCTTGACACTCCCAGAACATGTTCTGAAAAATGGGATAAGCTGAGAAGAACAGAGCAGTTATGTTAAACAAACAAAATCGAGGCATTGTAATCATGGAGATTATATAGTTCTGCGACAATTCATTTATGATCAAAACTATCTGACAAAATTCAAAGAGATTGGTTCACACCAACAAAAGTTAGTCAAAACAATAGTTGGCGGTGCACTGGTATGGACCTTAAATATGAATATGAATATCAAGGAAAAGATGTGCTAAAAAATCTTAACTAAAAACATAGAAAACAATACCTAATTAAGGTGCAACATTTTTGTCATTCTTCATGGAGAATGAATTGCTGAACTGCAAGTGCATGCTCATAAATATAAATCTACTTGTTTCAGAAAATAAATATAAATCGACTACTTGAAGTAAAATAGCTAGTAAAAAACATAGCAGTAAAACAGAAAGGTGGTATGGTTCCTTAGCAGTTCATATATGATTAAAATTGTAAGAATATTAAATGGAGGTATTTTTTTTTGAAACCATGCAAGAGAAGTGCATTTGATCATTATAGAAGAAATAATAGTATCTAATCTCAGATTACAAAGCTCAAAAGAAAAGAACGACCTCATCACAACCTACATAGGAAAAGAAGGTAATTGCCGAAACACAAACCGTAAACCTTGTCGGACAGAGAGATACAAAGCACAAAGCATAAGCCTTGAACCATTCAAACATCAAGTTGTTACGTTCTTGCTGAAAGGAGCGTGCGACCAAGATAGCAGCAAAGGAAAACTTATTCCTCTTGCCTGAAGCGACCCCATACTTGCTAAAAGGTCCACCGTTCGACGAGGAACTGTCGACCTTGAAAATAAATGCTTGACACTCCCAGAACATGTTCTGAAAAATGGGATAAGCTGAGAAGAACAGAGCAGTTATGTTAAACAAACAAAATCAAGGCATTGTAATCATGGAGATTATATAGTTCTGCGACAATTCATTTATGATCAAAACTATCTGACAAAATTCAAAGAGATTGGTTCACACCAAAAAAAGTTAGTCAAAACAATAGTTGGCGGTGCACTGGTATGGACCTTAAATATGAATATCAAGGAAAAGATGTGCTAAAAAATCTTAACTAAAAACATAGAAAACAATACCTAATTAAGGTGCAACATTTTTGTCATTCTTCATGGAGAATGAATTGCTGAACTGCAAGTGCATGCTCGTAAATATAAATCTACTTGTTTCAGAAAATAAATATAAATCGACTACTTGAAGTAAAATAGCTAGTAAAAAACATAGCAGTAAAACAGAAAGGTGGTATGGTTCCTTAGCAGTTCATATATGATTAAAATTGTAAGAATATTAAATGGAGGTATTTTTTTTTGAAACCATGCAAGAGAAGTGCATTTGATCATTATAGAAGAAATAATAGTATCTAATCTCAGATTACAAAGCTCAAAAGAAAAGAACGACCTCATCACAACCTACATAGGAAAAGAAGGTAATTGCCGAAACACAAACCGTAAACCTTGTCGGACAGAGAGATACAAAGCACAAAGCATAAGCCTTGAACCATTCAAACATCAAGTTGTTACGTTCTTGCTGAAAGGAGCATGCGACCAAGATAGCAGCGAAGGAAAACTTATTCCTCTTGCCTGAAGCGACCCCATACTTGGTAAAAGGTCCACCGTTCGACAAGGAACTGTCGACCTTGAAAATAAATGCTTGACACTCCCAGAACATGTTCTAAAAAATGGGATAAGCTGAGAAGAACAGAGCAGTTATGTTAAACAAACAAAATCGAGGCATTGTAATCATGGAGATTATATAGTTCTGCGACAATTCATTTATGATCAAAACTATCTGACAAAATTCAAAGAGATTGGTTCACACCAAAAAAAGTTAGTCAAAACAATAGTTGGCGGTGCACTGGTATGGACCTTAAATATGAATATCAAGGAAAAGATGTGCTAAAAAATCTTTACTAAAAACATAGAAAACAATACCTAATTAAGGTGCAACATTTTTGTCATTCTTCATGGAGAATGAATTGCTGAACTGCAAGTGCATGCTCATAAATATAAATCTACTTGTTTCAGAAAATAAATATAAATCGACTACTTGAAGTAAAATAGCTAGTAAAAAACATAGCAGTAAAACAGAAAGGTGGTATGGTTCCTTAGCAGTTCATATATGATTAAAATTGTAAGAATATTAAATGGAGGTATTTTTTTTGAAACTGTGCAAGAGAAGTGCATTTGATCATTATAGAAGAAATAATAGTATCTAATCTCAGATTACAAAGCTCAAAAGAAAATAACAACCTCATCACAACCTACATAGGAAAAGAAGGTAATTGCCGAAACACAAACCGTAAACCTTGTCGGACAGAGAGATACAAAGCACAAAGCATAAGCCTTGAACCATTCAAACATCAAGTTGTTACGTTCTTGCTGAAAGGAGCATGCGACCAAGATAGCAGCGAAGGAAAACTTATTCCTCTTGCCTGAAGCGACCCCATACTTGGTAAAAGGTCCACCGTTCGACGAGGAACTGTCGACCTTGAAAATAAATGCTTGACACTCCCAGAACATGTTCTGGAAAATGGGATAAGCTGAGAAGAACATAGCAGTTATGTTAAACAAACAAAATCAAGGCATTGTAATCATGGAGATTATATAGTTCTGCGACAATTCATTTATGATCAAAACTATCTGACAAAATTCAAAGAGATTGGTTCACACCAACAAAAGTTAGTCAAAACAATAGTTGGCGGTGCACTGGTATGGACCTTAAATCTGAATATGAATATCAAGGAAAAGATGTGTTAAAAAATCTTAACTAAAAACATAGAAAACAATACCTAATTAAGGTGCAACATTTTTGTCATTCTTCATGGAGAATGAATTGCTGAACTGCAAGTGCATGCTCATAAATATAAATCTACTTGTTTCAGAAAATAAATATAAATCGACTACTTGAAGTAAAATAGCTAGTAAAAAACATAGCAGTAAAACAGAAAGGTGGTATGGTTCCTTAGCAGTTCATATATGATTAAAATTGTAAGAATATTAAATGGAGGTATTTTTTTTTGAAACCATGCAAGAGAAGTGCATTTGATCATTATAGAAGAAATAATAGTATCTAATCTCAGAGTACAAAGCTCAAAAGAAAAGAACGACCTCATCACAACCTACATAGGAAAAGAAGGTAATTGCCGAAACACAAACCGTAAACCTTGTCGGACAGAGAGATACAAAGCACAAAGCATAAGCCTTGAACCATTCAAACATCAAGTTGTTACGTTCTTGCTGAAAGGAGCGTGCGACCAAGATAGCAGCAAAGGAAAACTTATTCCTCTTGCCTGAAGCGACCCCATACTTGCTAAAAGGTCCACCGTTCGACGAGGAACTGTCGACCTTGAAAATAAATGCTTGACACTCCCAGAACATGTTCTGAAAAATGGGATAAGCTGAGAAGAACAGAGCAGTTATGTTAAACAAACAAAATCGAGGCATTGTAATCATGGAGATTATATAGTTCTGCGACAATTCATTTATGATCAAAACTATCTGACAAAATTCAAAGAGATTGGTTCACACCAACAAAAGTTAGTCAAAACAATAGTTGGCGGTGCACTGGTATGGACCTTAAATATGAATATGAATATCAAGGAAAAGATGTGCTAAAAAATCTTTACTAAAAACATAGAAAACAATACCTAATTAAGGTGCAACATTTTTGTCATTCTTCATGGAGAATGAATTGCTGAACTGCAAGTGCATGCTCATAAATATAAATCTACTTGTTTCAGAAAATAAATATAAATCGACTACTTGAAGTTAAATAGCTAGTAAAAAAATAGCAGTAAAACAGAAAGGTGGTATGGTTCCTTAGCAGTTCATATATGATTAAAATTGTAAGAATATTAAATGGAGGTATTTTTTTTGAAACTGTGCAAGAGAAGTGCATTTGATCATTATAGAAGAAATAATAGTATCTAATCTCAGATTACAAAGCTCAAAAGAAAATAACGACCTCATCACAACCTACATAGGAAAAGAAGGTAATTGCCGAAACACAAACCGTAAACCTTGTCGGACAGAGAGATACAAAGCACAAAGCATAAGCCTTGAACCATTCAAACATCAAGTTGTTACGTTCTTGCTGAAAGGAGCATGCGACCAAGATAGCAGCGAAGGAAAACTTATTCCTCTTGCCTGAAGCGACCCCATACTTGGTAAAAGGTCCACCGTTCGACGAGGAACTGTCGACCTTGAAAATAAATGCTTGACACTCCCAGAACATGTTCTGGAAAATGGGATAAGCTGAGAAGAACATAGCAGTTTTGTTAAACAAACAAAATCAAGGCATTGTAATCATGGAGATTATATAGTTCTGCGACAATTCATTTATGATCAAAACTATCTGACAAAATTCAAAGAGATTGGTTCACACCAACAAAAGTTAGTCAAAACAATAGTTGGCGGTGCACTGGTATGGACCTTAAATCTGAATATGAATATCAAGGAAAAGATGTGCTAAAAAATCTTAACTAAAAACATAGAAAACAATACCTAATTAAGGTGCAACATTTTTGTCATTCTTCATGGAGAATGAATTGCTGAACTGCAAGTGCATGCTCATAAATATAAATCTACTTGTTTCAGAAAATAAATATAAATCGACTACTTGAAGTAAAATAGCTAGTAAAAAACATAGCAGTAAAACAGAAAGGTGGTATGGTTCCTTAGCAGTTCATATATGATTAAAATTGTAAGAATATTAAATGGAGGTATTTTTTTTGAAACCATGCAAGAGAAGTGCATTTGATCATTATAGAAGAAATAATAGTATCTAATCTCAGAGTACAAAGCTCAAAAGAAAAGAACGACCTCATCACAACCTACATAGGAAAAGAAGGTAATTGCCGAAACACAAACCGTAAACCTTGTTGGACAGAGAGATACAAAGCACAAAGCATAAGCCTTGAACCATTCAAACATCAAGTTGTTACGTTCTTGCTGAAAGGAGCATGCGACCAAGATAGCAGCGAAGGAAAACTTATTCCTCTTGCCTGAAGCGACCCCATACTTGGTAAAAGGTCCACCGTTCGACGAGGAACTGTCGACCTTGAAAATAAATGCTTGACACTCCCAGAACATGTTCTGAAAAATGGGATAAGCTGAGAAGAATAGAGCAGTTATGTTAAACAAACAAAATCGAGGCATTGTAATCATGGAGATTATATAGTTCTGCGACAATTCATTTATGATCAAAACTATCTGACAAAATTCAAAGAGATTGGTTCACACCAACAAAAGTTAGTCAAAACAATAGTTGGCGGTGCACTGGTATGGACCTTAAATATGAATATTAATATCAAGGAAAAGATGTGCTAAAAAATCTTAACTAAAAACATAGAAAACAATACCTAATTAAGGTGCAACATTTTTGTCATTCTTCATGGAGAATGAATTGCTGAACTGCAAGTGCATGCTCATAAATATAAATCTACTTGTTTCAGAAAATAAATATAAATCGACTACTTGAAGTAAAATAGCTAGTAAAAAACATAGCAGTAAAACAGAAAGGTGGTATGGTTCCTTAGCAGTTCATATATGATTAAAATTGTAAGAATATTAAATGGAGGTATCTTTTTTGAAACCATGCAAGAGAAGTGCATTTGATCATTATAGAAGAAATAATAGTATCTAATCTCAGAGTACAAAGCTCAAAAGAAAAGAACGACCTCATACAACCTACATAGGAAAAGAAGGTAATTGCCGAAACACAAACCGTAAACCTTGTCGGACAGAGAGATACAAAGCACAAAGCATAAGCCTTGAACCATTCAAACATCAAGTTGTTACGTTCTTGCTGAAAGGAGCATGCGACCAAGATAGCAGCGAAGGAAAACTTATTCCTCTTGCCTGAAGCGACCCCATACTTGGTAAAAGGTCCACCGTTCGACGAGGAACTGCCGACCTTGAAAATAAATGCTTGACACTCCCAGAACATGTTCTGAAAAATGGGATAAGCTGAGAAGAACAGAGCAGTTATGTTAAACAATCAAAATCGAGGCATTGTAATCATGGAGATTATATAGTTCTGCGACAATTCATTTATGATCAAAACTATCTGACAAAATTCAAAGAGATTGGTTCACACCAACAAAAGTTAGTCAAAACAATAGTTGGCGGTGCACTGGTATGGACCTTAAATATGAATATGAATATCAAGGAAAAGATGTGCTAAAAATCTTAACTAAAAACATAGAAAACAATACCTAATTAAGGTGCAACATTTTTGTCATTCTTCATGGAGAATGAATTGCTGAACTGCAAGTGCATGCTCATAAATATAAATCTACTTGTTTCAGAAAATAAATATAAATCGACTACTTGAAATAAAATAGCTAGTAAAAAAATAGCAGTAAAACAGAAAGGTGGTATGGTTCCTTAGTAGTTCATATATGATTAAAATTGTAAGAATATTAAATGGAGGTATTTTTTTTGAAACCATGCAAGAGAAGTGCATTTGATCATTATAGAAGAAATAATAGTATCTAATCTTAGAGTACAAAGCTCAAAAGAAAAGAACGACTTCATCACAACCTACATAGGAAAAGAAGGTAATTGCCGAAACACAAACCGTAAACCTTGTTGGACAGAGAGATACAAAGCACAAAGCATAAGCCTTGAACCATTCAAACATCAAGTTGTTACGTTCTTGCTGAAAGGAGCATGCGACCAAGATAGCAGCGAAGGAAAACTTATTCCTCTTGCCTGAAGCGACCCCATACTTGGTAAAAGGTCCACCGTTCGACGAGGAACTGTCGACCTTGAAAATAAATGCTTGACACTCCCAGAACATGTTCTGAAAAATGGGATAAGCTGAGGAGAATAGAGCAGTTATGTTAAACAAACAAAATCGAGGCATTGTAATCATGGAGATTATATAGTTCTGCGACAATTCATTTATGATCAAAACTATCTGACAAAATTCAAAGAGATTGGTTCACACCAACAAAAGTTAGTCAAAACAATAGTTGGCGGTGCACTGGTATGGACCTTAAATCTGAATATGAATATCAAGGAAAAGATGTGCTAAAAAATCTTAACTAAAAACATAGAAAACAATACCTAATTAAGGTGCAACATTTTTGTCATTCTTCATGGAGAATGAATTGCTGAACTGCAAGTGCATGCTCATAAATATAAATCTACTTGTTTCAGAAAATAAATATAAATCGACTACTTGAAGTAAAATAGCTAGTAAAAAACATAGCAGTAAAACAGAAAGGTGGTATGGTTCCTTAGCAGTTCATATATGATTAAAATTGTAAGAATATTAAATGGAGGTATTTTTTTTGAAACCATGCAAGAGAAGTGCATTTGATCATTATAGAAGAAATAATAGTATCTAATCTCAGAGTACAAAGCTCAAAAGAAAAGAACGACCTCATCACAACCTACATAGGAAAAGAAGGTAATTGCCGAAACACAAACCGTAAACCTTGTCGGACAGAGAGATACAAAGCACAAAGCATAAGCCTTGAACCATTCAAACATCAAGTTGTTACGTTCTTGCTGAAAGGAGCATGCGACCAAGATAGCAGCGAAGGAAAACTTATTCCTCTTTCCTGAAGCAACCCCATACTTGGTAAAAGGTCCACCGTTCGACAAGGAACTGTCGACCTTGAAAATAAATGCTTGACACTCCCAGAACATGTTCTAAAAAATGGGATAAGCTGAGAAGAACAGAGCAGTTATGTTAAACAAACAAAATCGAGGCATTGTAATCATGGAGATTATATAGTTCTGCGACAATTCATTTATGATCAAAACTATCTGACAAAATTCAAAGAGATTGGTTCACACCAACAAAAGTTAGTCAAAACAATAGTTGGCGGTGCACTGGTATAGACCTTAAATATGAATATGAATATCAAGGAAAAGATGTGCTAAAAAGTCTTAACTAAAAACATAGAAAACAATACCTAATTAAGGGGCAACATTTTTGTCATTCTTCATGGAGAATGAATTGCTGAACTGCAAGTGCATGCTCATAAATATAAATCTACTTGTTTCAGAAAATAAATATAAATCGACTACTTGAAGTAAAATAGCTAGTAAAAAACATAGCAGTAAAACAGAAAGGTGGTATGGTTCCTTAGCAGTTCATATATGATTAAAATTGTAAGAATATTAAATGGAGGTATTTTTTTTGAAACCATGCAAGAGAAGTGCATTTGATCATTATAGAAGAAGTAATAATATCTAATCTCAGAGTACAAAGCTCAAAAGAAAAGAACGACCTCATCACAACCTACATAGGAAAAGAAGGTAATTGCCGAAACACAAACCATAAACCTTGTCGGACAGAGAGATACAAAGCACAAAGCATAAGCCTTGAACCATTCAAACATCAAGTTGTTACGTTCTTGCTGAAAGGAGCATGCGACCAAGATAGCAGCGAAGGAAAACTTATTCCTCTTGCCTAAAGCGACCCCATACTTGGTAAAAGGTCCAACGTTCGACGAGGAACTGTCGACCTTGAAAATAAATGCTTGACACTCCCAGAACATGTTCTGAAAAATTGGATAAGCTGAGAAGAACAGAGCAGTTATGTTAAACAAACAAGTGTGCAAGAAATTTGGCCCCTGCCTTACACCAGTTGTGCGCACCACACTTAATTTGTTCGATGTGCGATCCAAACAGGAGAATTTTCCTTCAAAACTCTGTTGTATCGCTCCTTCCAAATCATCCAAACGACCAAGACAATGACAATGTTTATCATCTTCATCTAATCCTCGAGATTATATAGTTCCACGGCAATTCATTTATGATCAAAGCAATATCATCTGTCGTAGGAGTATTTTCAGCAACAACTATGATGTACTACTACTCCTAGTTTCAGTAAACAAATAAGATAGATGCAGCACTAACATGATGTGGGATACTAAGCAAAAGCAAAATATTTGTCAGCGAGAAATATGAAGTTAACTCTGATGTGCTGCTATATCCATCCGTGTGACCTCGTCGTTCGCCACCCCATCCGCCCCGCTCTCCTCCGATTGCCGCCCCTGCGCCTATTCATCACAACAAGAAGACTATTCCACATACAGAATGGCGTAACAAACACAACAAGACTATCAGATTTCAGTTACAGATCAAGCAAAACTCTCACAATGTTTAGGAACTTAAAAGCACAATTTCTCGTGGACTACATCTCAACAATGACAGATTTACTTTCTTTTTGCAGGAAGTGTCAAAAAATGTCAAACTTATAGAGAAGTATTAGAAGTCCATGCTCATACCTCTTCTTTATCCTGGAACTATTATCCCATCTCCATTAGAAGTTGCTGGAAGAATCTGACGAAAAATAATAGTGCATGTCATAACCAATAAATCAAGATCCAGCACAAGTTTTGTATTAGGAATCAGACCAAGAAGAGAACCGTATAAAATTTAAGAGAATATGCATCTGTACTATTAGTGCAGATCATAATTAAGAAATCAAGCTGGAGTTTTTTTTTACTTGAATTCTCTATTAGGAATCAGACCGAGAAGAGAACCGTACAAAATTGTCACACCTACGCATGTGTCAGCGGGAATAAGTCGCCTGGCTCAGAATATCCATGCAAGAGAGCTTTGTGAGCTGGCTAGTGTGTCCTGGGAACCTCACCCCCTCGTTCTCTGAACTCTCTGAACTCTCTCTCCCTCGTTCTCTGAACCTCACCCCCTGCTTCCTCGTCGTATCTCCAATTCCTCATTCGCAAGCTCTCATGTATGGCTGTATCTTGGTGATGATGAAATAGATGATTTGGGACATTACAAAAAGTTAAGAGAGGAGAAGGAAGAGAAACTTATGGGTGGTTGTACGTCTTCTATCCTGAATTCCCGATCAGGCCAAAGCAGGCGGCGCTGTGGACTGAGTCGCGGAAGGCCTCAACGGCAAGCGGGAAACCCCCAGCCGGTCATATCGACTCTCGAGGTCGTTGTTGAGCAACGACAGGGTGGAGACATTGTGGTGCTCCATGCGCAGTCTCCTGATGAACTCGTCGAACACCTCTGTCACTGGCCAACGACGGATCAGCCGGGTCACCGCGTGCCTGGCAAAGATAAGAAGAGGCGGAGTGGGGATTGGGGAGCTTACCTGCGTTGGAGGTGACCTTGCAGAGGACTCACATAAGACAACCACGCAGAGGGGCTTCGCCGACGGGAACATGGACATCACACCAGCCGGTCACCTGATCGTCGCCCGGGATCTTGGGCTATGGTTAACCTTGACCTCCCGAACTGTTGTGCAACCTCCGGTATAACCTCATCAACAGAGAAGGGGCCCGCTTCCCATCTCCCGGCGGCTTGATAAAGATGAAGCGCGGCGGAGCGGCGACATGGCGTAGGGTGGTGCGGTTGGATAGGGCGGTACGCCGCCTAGATTGTTGGTGAGGGGACGGAAGCACGCGGGTGGTCGCGGGACGACGTGAGTACGTGGGTTGTTTTTTCTTTTTCTTTTCTTTCATGCGAGGAGATCCTTTTTTCACGTATAGGAGCGGAGGGGGATCGAAGGATGCGAGGGAGGGAACGAGGTTGAACCATCACGACGTTCGATTCTCCTTTAATAGTAGAGATCTTGTGCTTCAGTACAACAATTCTCTGAGCTAGAGCCATCTCAGGAGCAATGGCTCCATGGAAGGAAACGCTGAGGCCAATCGGGAGTTGAAGATCGTCAAAACTGAGGTCTGGGCTGTCAAACCAGTCGTCAATGAACTTGTTCAGGATGTCCACATCGAAGAGGGGAAGATCATTGAAGATTTCCACCTCTTGCTTGCTCTTTATTAGCAGCTCAAGAGCATCATCGCCAAGATTGTCGTCACTTGACAGATCAATGGCTTCATTCTTGTTCCTCAGAACTGCAGCTGGGGTCAGTGCTTGACTAGTAGTTTGCATGGGCTTCTTCCTCTTATCAGACTTGGAGATGCGAGAGAGATCTTCAAAATGCACACTTGGTGCAGGAGGAGCGGTGGCCAGAGGCTTCGCTCACGAAACATGTGGTGCAGTGGATGGCTTTGAAGCCTTGGGTTTCTTCTGCTTCACACGCTTCGGTGGTGCAGGCGCTTCGTCAGAATCAGCGTCATCTGCAGAGTGATCCACGACTGCCCCTTGAACCATAATGTGAGTAATGAGACCTTCAAGGTTGTAGAAGGGCCCAACAATATTGGGTTCAGCATCACGTGTGCCATCGGCACGAGGAGTAGATGGACCTGGGTTGAAGTCTAACCCAAGCGATTTCTTGTTCTCTTTGGCATATGCTTTGGCAAACCGAAGGTTGCGCTTGAACAGATTGTCGTCGCGACACCATGGCAGTGATGATGGATCGGCATTTGCAGGTTGTGGTCCACGAACCATACACGGGTAGAAACCCTGAGCAATAGCTTCAGTTTTGTTCTTGGGTTGAAGATTTCGAAAGAGAATATCACCCCAAGGACACTTGAGGGCATTCTTCTCAGCATACTCCTTGGTCACGAACTTGTATTTGAACTATTGCTCTTCCCAATATCTTCGAATCCATTGGATTCGTATTTTGCGCTGATTGTAATCCTCTTCGGGATTAGTCTTGTACAGTTCATAGAGATCTTTAGGCAAATCCTTTGATATATCCCCATGGCGCTTCCTGCCTCCCTTCCTTGCTGACTTATCTGCAGCCATGTAGTTCAGACTGAATGGCTTCAAAACTGTCAAAGGCTTCTGTCTGCTGGTTAGACAGGAACTAGCTTCTGGAGAATTGATGTGACGTTGTAAGAACTCTACAAATGAATGCAGACTATGAGAACCAAGGGATTCTCCCACGGACATGTACCTGTGACAACATTAGAGATGCGAGGGAAGGGGAAGAGGTCATATGCATTCTCAGAAGACTTTGAAGATAAATCAGTTTAGAAGACATTGACCTCATAGTGCGAAGACATTCACTCATATGTTGAGAGTTGGTTCCAGATTTGTACGAATCCAAGAATAAGTACAAGTGAGGAATCTAACTACTTTGTGAAGCATAAGTGAATATACTAGGCATGTTATGAGATGCAGAACAGGATAGATCCAGATTTGTAGGGACAGAAACCACTTGTGGTTGAAAAGGATGAATCTATCGAATCAAAAGGACTGTAAAAAGAGGTATTATTTACCACACTAAGAACTACTAGACGGAGTAGAAGATGAGGCCGAGCAGTTCAATCTTCTGTGCCCTAACTTGGCGACGGAGGACACCTACGGCGATGGCGGAGAAGACGACTACCGTGGCCGGCGTGAGGACGGTGTCGGTGAGGTCTCTGCAGCTAAGCGCTTCGTCGCTGGCGTCGTGGAGAGCTAGCGGTGGCGCTAGGGTTTGTGCGAGAAGGAGAAGTGGAAGAAGAGATAATGACTGGGGTGTGGCGTGTATTTATAAGGACAGGGACGGCACAACGTAATTACATAGGTGCCCCTGGCGGTTCACATCTGAAGGACACGTGGCGAACATGCAACACGTTGGAGGTTGTTCCATGTTCCAATGCACGCCTAGATTGTCGGGTGGTTGTTCCCGCTTCTCCGGGTTTCAGGCAAAAGGATTGAGCATTTAAATCATATTTAATGTTTGTCTCTGTGTCTTCTGCTGACAAGGACGCAGAGAAGACATTCGACAGTTTCAATAGAATGCATATGATTTGGATAGATAGATTTGAGACAGGAGCATAGAGAGGTTAGGGTCCGATCACATTCACTTAGTTCAAAAGATTCAAACGAGAAGACATAGCTATAAGTGAATGCTATAGAGGACAGAACGCTAATATATGAATATACCCGAATAAGACCAAATCAATATAGTGAAGATAAACATGAAGTCATGTTAATATTGAAGACAAACCAAATGCGAAGATTTTGCAAATGTAACGCCAACAGAAAAACACTCCAAGCAAAAGTTTGGTGGTGGCGTTACCCACCGTATAGGAAGTATTAGACCCAGACACGGCGCACAATTGTCGTGGCGCTCCGAAGTCAAATTCCGCGTTAATGTATTCACACTTAGAGTATAAGTCTTCATTAATTGAAGATATATGTTACTTCGTGTGTTGCACATCTAAGTCATCAACATGCATGTGTTAGGATGTGTGCCTGATCACAGGACATTTGAGGATTCCAAGATATTTAGCTCACACCACAACTTGCAAAACCTTTTCTCATCCAAGGGCTTTGTGAAGATATCTGCCAGTTGCTCTTCAGTATTGACGTGAATGATATCAATATCTTCCTTCATGACATGATCTCTGAGAAAGTGATGACGGATCTGAATGTGCTTTGTCTTCGAGTGTTGAACTGGGTTGTTGGCAATCTTGATGGCGCTTTCATTGTCGCAGTAGAGTGGTACTTGCTTCAGATGGATACCATAGTCTTTGAGTGTTTGCTTCATCCATAGAAGCTGAGCGCAGCAAGATCCAGCAGCAATGTATTCAGATTCAGCAGTGGAGAGAGATACATAGTTCTGCTTCTTTGAAGACCAACAAACAAGTGATCGTCCCAGAAAGTGACATGTGCCTGAAGTAGATTTGTGATCCACCTTGTCACCAGCATAATCAACATCCGAGAATCCAACTAGATCAAACTCTGAGTCCTTTGGATACCATAATCCTAGTGTTGGGGTGTAAGCCAAATATCGAAGAATTCGCTTCACAGCTAAGTGATGCGATTCCTTTGGTGCCGCTTGGAATCGGGCACACATGCAAACACTAAGCATGATATCTGGCCTAGATGCACATAAATAAAGCAAAGAACCAATCATGGAGCGGTATACCTTTTGATCGAACTCTTTACCATTGGCGTCAGGACCCAGATGACTCATGGTTGGCATTGGCGTCGTGTAACCTTTGCAGTCTTGCATTCCAAACTTCTTCATGCAATGTTTGAGCTATTTCTCTTGAGATATGAAGATGCCATTGCTTTGCTGTCGTATTTGAATACCAAGGAAGAACTTCAGCTCACCCATCATGGACATCTGATATTGCTCTTGCATCTTGTGTCCAAACTCATCACTGTATTTTTGATTAGTGCAGCCGAAGATAATGTCATCCACATATATTTGGCACACAAACAGTTCAACATCATATGTCTTCGTGAAGAGTGTGGGATCCAGGGAACCAGTTTGAAGCCTTTACTCTTCAGGAAGTCTTTGAGTGTGTCATACCAAGCACGAGGGGCTTGTTTAAGGCCATGCAGTGCCTTGTTGAGCTTGTAAACCACATCAGGGTGTTTTGGATCTTCAAAACCAGGCGGTTGTGCAACATACACTTCTTCTTCAATCTTGCCATTGAGAAAGGCACTCTTCACATCCATTTGATATAGGAGGATGTTATGATGATTTGCATAGGCTAGCAGTATGCGAATGGCTTCAAACCTAGCCACAGGGGCAAATGTTTCATCGAAGTCAATTCCTTCAACTTGAGTGTATCCTTGAGCAACGAGATGAGCCTTGTTTCTGACAACTTGACCATGCTCATCTTGCTTGTTGCGATATATCCATTTAGTGCCTATGATATTGTGTTTACGAGGATCAGGACGCTTGACCAGTTCCCACACATTGTTCAGCTCGAACTGTTGAAGCTCTTCTTGCATAGCTTGAATCCATTCAGGTTCCATGAAGGCTTCAGCAACTTTTTTGGTTTCAGATATTGAGACAAATGCAAAGTGCCCAAAGAAATTTGCTAGCTGTGTTGCTCTTGAACGAGTGAGTGGACTAGGTGCATTGATGCTATCAATTATCTTCGCAATCTGTACTTCATTTGCAACACGAGGATGAACTGGATGAACATTTTGCCCTTGCCGATCATTGTCATCATTAGGAGGATTGTCTTCAGGTTGAGCATTGTCTTCAGGTTGATTAGGTGCAGAAATGATAAGTTCCTCTTCAGCCCGAGCTTCAGACGGTATGATTTCTCCAGTTCCCATTAGCTTGATGGATTCACTGGGTGGAATTTCATCTAGCACATTTGGCAGGTGCTCTCTTTGCGAGCCGTTAGTCTCATCGAACTGCACATCCACTGTTTCAACCACTTTATAGTGAAAGAGGTTGAAAACTCTGTAGGAGTGCGAATCCTTTCCGTAACCAAGCATAAAACCTTCATGTGCTTTCGGTGCAAATTTTGAAGTGTGATGTGGATCCTTGATCCAGCACCTAGCACCAAATACTCTGAAAGTAACTGACATTTGGCTTCTTACCAGTAAGGAGTTCATAGGATGTCTTCTTCAGAAGCTTGTGAAGATAAACATGATTGACAACATGGCATGCAGTATCAATGGCTTCGGGTCAGAACTTTCTTGGAGTCTTGTATTCATCAAGCATCATCCTTGCCATCTCAATGAGTGTTCTGTTCTTGCGTTCCATGATGCCATTCTACTGCGGTGTGTATGGAGATGAGAACTCATGAGTGATACCCAAGGTATCAAGATAAGTGTCGAGGCCGGTGTTCTTGAATTCTGTGCCATTGTCACTTCTGATGTGCTTGATCTTGACACCATAGTTGTTCATGGCTCGATTGGCGAAGTGTCTGAAGACATCCTACACTTCAGTCCTGTAGAGGATTATGTGTACCCATGTATATCTTGAATAATCATCAACAATGACGAAGCCATAGAGACAAGCAGTAGTAGTTAGAGTAGAGTAGTGAGTAGGGCCGAAAAGGTCCACATGTAGCAGTTCAAAGGGTTGAGTTGTCGTCATGATTGTCTTGGAGGGATGCTTGGCCCTCGTCATCTTTCCAGCTTCGCAGGCACCGCATAAGTGATCCTTATTGAACTTGACGCCCTCGATGCCTATGACGTGCTTCTTCTTTGCGAGAGTATGCAAGTTCCTCATGCTAGCATGCCCTAGCCTCCGATGCCAGAGCCAGCACTCTGAAGCTTTTGCAAGAAGACATACGGCAAGATGTGGTCCTGCTGAGAAATCTACCATGTAAAAATCATCTTTCTGATACCCTTCAAAGACTAAAGAGTTGTCAGATTCCATAAGAACAAGGCAAAGATATTTTGCAAATATCACAATCATGTTCAAATCACAAAGCATTGAGACAGACATTAAGTTGAAACCAAGGGATTCAACAAGCATCACTTTATCCATGTGTTGATCCTTTGAGATTGCAACTCTAGCTAGACCCAATACCTTGCTTTTACCAGTGTCAGCAAATGTGATGTGACTCTTCTCAGATAGACGTAAGGTTGAGTCCATGAAAAGACTTTGATCACCAGTCATATGATTAGTGCATCCACTATCGATAATCCATTCTGAAGCAGCTGGTGTCATACCCTACAGAACATTTAGGGGGATAGGCTTCACGAAGAGTATTGTGAAGCATAAGCATTTGACGATCAAGTGAATTATGAAAGCTCGGACCCAGGTTAGAACTGATAGGATGCATGTTAAGCGACTCAGAAATGAAATACATAATAAGATCATTTGGGCATTTTATCTTGTGCCCCATAAGATGTTTTAGGTCCCCAGCAATAGCTTTAGACGCATTTGATTTTCGGCTGGAGACCTTTCCCTGCAAAAGAGAGTTAAGCTTTCTTAGCCACCCACATCTTCAGGGGTGGCTTCGAAGCAATGAGTCTAAGTGCAGCATCTGAGAACTTTGGCTTTGAAGCCTTGGCACATAGTTTTTCAGGAGGTGAATAATACTCATAAGAATAAGCAGAGTAGTTCTTGGTCTTATGAACATGGCGGTTTGATGAAACACGCTCATATTCATAGGCCTGAGTATGGTTTCCCTGCAAAACATTTGTGTTAGTGCGACTCAGGTGAGTCCTCTGTCTGTATGAAGCCTTTGGACCATATGAAGCATGTGGTATGGGGTTTGTCTTCTTCCCTTGTGGTGTCATGACGACATTCACAGGAAGATTCTCTAGACATCTTTTGGGCACCCTGACTTTCTTCATAGGTGGCCCATTCCTGCAGTTAGTACCAATATACCTGGCAAACACTTCACCATTCTGATTCTTAAACAGTTTATAGTTTGCATCAAAGGATTCATCAATGACAATAGGGTTAGCACAAGTGAAGCCAAATAGGTTGGATGGGTCCACTGAAGGTTCCTTTGCAGCAACCCATGTGGTTTTGGGGTATTGCTCAGGCTTCCAGTAAGAGCCATCAGCATTCATTTTCCTTTCGAACCCAACACCCTCTTTCCTAGGGTTTTGGTTCAGAATCTTCCTTTTGAGGACATCACATAGTATTTGATGCCCTTTGAGACTTTTGTACATCCCTATTTGAAGCAATGTCTTCAGCCTAGCATTTTCATCAGCAATAGTAGTGGCATCCTCAGCAGAGGGGTTAGTTACCACATCAACAGTTGAAGATATTGCAACAGTAGCAGCAGTAGAACATTCAGCAACAGAAGTAGCGTTATCATGCTCAAGGCATTTTAGATATGGTGGTTCAAATCCTCCCCGAGCGGGAATGATCTGTTGAGCGCGAAGTGACTCATTTTCCTTTTGAAGATCTTCATGAATTGCTCTCAATTTCACAAGTTCTTGCTTCCTTTGAAGATAATCATAGCAAAGCTTTTCATGAGTTGTTGAGAGCGTTTCATGACGACTTTCAAGTTCCTCATACTTAACATGAAGATTTTTTATGTCTTCAATTAAGGTCTGAGATCGAGTCATTTCCCCATCCAATAGGTCATCGCTTTTGTCTAACAGTTTTTAAATATGTTCCATAGCTTTCTGTTGTTCAGTTGCAATTTTAGCAAGTGTTTTGTAACTGGGTTTGGAATCACAATCAGAGTCATCTTCACTTGATGTTTGAAAGTAGGCATCACATGAGTTTACCTTGGCACCACGTGCCATGAAGCAGTAGGTGGTATAGGATAGCTCGGGTTCAGGAGACATTGTTTTAAGTGACTCCTTGAAGTCGAGGAACCAGGGATCCTTACATGTCCGATGACCTTCATAAACATCATAGATCCGATCCCATATAAGCTTTGCATTGCAGATATGCATGATGCGCCTGAACTCATCTCTAGACAGAGAGGAGCATATAATGTCCTTCGCCTTGACATCCAGCAGAGTGAAATTCTGAATGTCGTCGGCATCCACCATCTTGCATAAGTCGATGAGGCCAATCTCCGTGACCGTCCAAAGCTCACTGTCCATTGCAAGGAGTCGCTTCCTCATCATAGTCTTCCATTTGGGATAATCAGTGCCATTGAAGACAGGGCACGCAGCAGAGACTTTGATTATCCCTGCAGTCGACATAGCTAAAACTCCAGGTGGTTAAACCGAATCACACAGAACAAGAGAGTACCTTGCTCTGATACCAATTGAAAGTGCTAGTTATCGACTAGAGGGGGGTGAATAGGTGATTTTTATGGAAGTCTTCAAAACATGGAAGTTTCGAAGACAAACGATAGAAATGAACCTATTAACATGCAGTGGAAGGTAGACTACACTAGGCAAGCCATACTCAAGTATACACTGAAGTGAAAGCACGAAGACTAATAGCAGCTAGGCAGTATGGATCAGGATGGAAGATAGTATGAAGCCAATCAGAACAAACAGTCACACAGTGAAGACAAATAGATAATGCTAGCAAGCAATGACTTCACAAGGACCAACTGTAAATAAAGAGAAGGAAAGGATAGAACCAGTTGCTTGGTGAAGACAAGGGATTTGTTGGACCAGTTCCAGTTGTTGTGAAAACTGTACGTCTGGTTAGGGAGGCTGAGATTCAACTCAGAAGACCGCGTCTTCACCTTATTCCCCTTGAGCTAAGGACACCCAGTCCTCGCCCAATCACTCTGGTAAGTCTTCAAGGTAGACTTCCAAACCTTCACAGACTTCGTTCACCGACGATCCACAATGACTCTTGGATGCTCAGAACGCGACGCCTAACCGGCTGGAGGATTCACAGTCCTCAAGTGTAATAAGTCTTTGGCGGATAAGAACGCGACGCCTAACCGGCTGGACCTAAGCCTGAGACTGATTGCTTCTACTGCAAAGGGACTGGTCACTGGAAGCGAAACTACCCCAAGTATTTGGCGGATAAGAAGGATGACAAAGTGAAAGGTATATTTGATATACATGTTATTGATGTGTACCTTACTAATGCTCGTAGTAGCGTATGGGTATTTGATACTAGTTCTGTTTCTCATATTTGCAACTCGGAACAAGGGCTATGGATTAAACGAAGATTGGCTAAGGACGAGGTGACGATGCGCGTGGGAAATGGTTCCAAAGTCGATGTGATCGGTGTCGGCACGCTACCTCTACATCTACCATCGGGATTAGTTTTAGACCTAAATAAGGTGCCAGCGTTGAGCATGAACATTATATCTCGATTTTGTTTGATGCGATACGGTTATTCATTTAAATCAGAGAATAATGGTTGTTCTATTTATATGAGTAATATCTTTTATGGTCATGCACCCTTTAAGAGTGGTCTATTTTTCTTGAATCCTGATTGTAGTGATACACATATTCATAGTATTGAAGCCAAAAGATGCAAGGTTAATAATGATAGTGCAACTTATTTGTGGCACTACCATTTAGGTCATATTGGTGTAAAGCGCATGAAGAAACTCCATGCTGATGGACTTTTGGAATCACTTGATGCTTGCGAACCATGCCTCATGGGCAAGATGACTAGAACTCCGTTCTCCAGAACAATGGAGCGAGCAACTAAGTTATTGGAAATAATACATACTGATGTATGCGGTCCAATGAGTGTTGAGGCTCGTGGCGGGTATCGTTTTTTTCTGACCTTCACAGCTGATTTGAGTAGATATGGGTATATCTACTTAATGAAACATAAGTCTGAAACATTTGAAAAGTTCAAAGAATTTGAGAGTGAAGTGGAAAATCATCGTAACAAGAAAATAAAGTTTCTACGATCTCATCATGGAGGTGAATATTTGAGTTATGAGTTTGGTCTTCATTTGAAACAATGTGGAATAGTTTCGCAACTCACGCCACCTGGAACATGATACATGTCCAACGTATCTATAATTTTTTATTGTTCCATGCTATATTATACCCTGTTTTGGACATTATTGGGCTTTATATACACTTTGATATTATTTTTGAGACTAACCTATTAACCGGAGGCCCAGCCCAGAATTGCTGTTTTTTGCCTATTTTAGGGTTTCACAGAAAAAGAATATCAAACGGAGTCCAAACAGAATGAAACCTTCGGGAACGTGATTTTTGGAATGAACTTGATGCAGAGGACTTGGACCCTACGTCAAGCAATCAACCACGGAGCAAAAACCCTAATTCCACCGTCGTAACTTTCTATATCCACGAGATCCCATCTTGGGGCCTTTTCCGAAGCTCCGCCGGAGGGGGTATCTATCACGGAGGGCTTCTACATCAACACCATAGCCTCTCCGATAAAGTGTGAGTAGTTTACTTCAGACCTATAGGTCCATAGTTATTAGCTAGATGGCTTATTCTCTCCTTTTGGATCTCAATACAAAGTTCTCCCCCTCTCTTGTGGAGATCTATTCGATGTAATCTTCTTTTGCGGTGTGTTTGTTGAGATCGATGAATTGTGGGTTTATGATCAAGTTTATCTATGAACAATATTTGAATCTTCTCTGAATTCTTTTATGTATGATTGGTTATCTTTGCAAGTCTCTTCGAATTATCAGTTTGGTTTGGCCTACTAGATTGATCTTTCTTGCAATGGGAGAAGTGCTTAGCTTTGGGTTCAATCTTGTGGTGTCCTTTCCCAGTGACAGTAGGGGCAGCAAGGCACGTATTGTATTGTTGCCATCGAGGATAAAAAGATGGGGTTTATATCATATTGCATGAGTTTATCCCTCTACATCATGTCATATTGCTTAAAACGTTACTCTGTTCTCTTGAACTTAATACTCTAGACGCATGCTAGATAGCGGTTGATGTGTGGAGTAATAGTAGTAGATGCAGGCAGGAGTCGGTCTACTTGTCTCGGACGTGATGCTCATATACATGATCATACCTAGATATTCTCATAACTATGCTCAATTCTGTCAATTGCTCAACAATAATTTGTTCACCCACCGTATACTTATGCTCTTGAGAGAAGCCTCTAGTGAAACCTATGGCCTCCGGGTCTATTTTCCATTATATTAATCTTCCAGTACTTAGTTATTTCCTTTGCCATTTATTTTACTTGCATCTATATTTCTCTTTATCATAGAAATACCAAAAACATTACCTTATCATATATATCAGATCTCACTCTCGTAGGTGACCGTGAAGGGATTGACAACCCCTTGATCGCGTTGGTTGCGAGGAACTTATTTGTTTGTGTAGGTGCAAGGGACTCATGTGTGGCCTCCTACTGGATTGATACCTTGGTTCTCAAAAACTGAGGGAAATACTTACGCTGCTCTACTGCATCACCCTTTCCCCTTCAAGGGAAAACCAACGCAGTGCTCAAGAGGTAGCAAGAAGGATTTCTGGCGCCGTTGATGGGGAGTCTACGCAAAAGTCAACATACCAAGTACCCATCACAAACCCTTATCTCCCGCATTACATTATTTGTCATTTGCCTCTCGTTTTCCTCTCCCCCACTTCACCCTTGCCGTTTTATTTGCCCTCTCTCTCTCCATCCTCCCTCTCTTTCTCTATTCGCCTCTTTTTGCTCGTTTCTTGTTTGCTTGTGTGTCGGATTGCTTGCTTGTCACGATGGCTCAAGATAATACCAAAATGTGTGACTTTACCAATACCAACAATAATGATTTTACTAGCACTCCGATTGCTCCTGTTACCAATGCTGAATCTTGTGAAATTAATGCTGCTTTGCTGAATCTTGTCATGAAAGATCTGTTTTCCGGCCTTCATAGTGAAGATGCCGCTACCCATCTAAACAACTTCATTGATTTGTGTGATATGCAAAAGAAGAAAGATGTGGACAATGATATTGTTAAATTGAAGCTATTTCCTTTTTCGCTTAGAGATTGTGCTAAAGCTTGGTTTTCGTCTTTGCCTAAAAATAGTATTGATTCATGGAATAAGTGCAAAGATGCTTTTATCTCTAAGTATTTTCCTCCTGCTAAGATCATCTCTCTTAGAAACGATATTATGAATTTTAAGCAACTTGATCATGAACATGTTGCACAAGCTTGGGAGAGGATGAAATTAATGATACGTAATTTCCCTACACATGGTTTGAATTTGTGGATGATTATACAAATTTTTTATGCCGGATTGAATTTTTATTCTAGAAACCGCGGGAGGCACTTTTATGGAAATCACTTTAGGAGAATCTACTAAACTCCTAGATAATATTATGGTTAATTATTCTCAATGGCACACTGAAAGATCTACTAATAAGAAAGTGCATGCGATAGAAGAAATTAATGTTTTGAGTGATAAGATGGATGAACTTATGAAATTATTTGCTAATAAAAGTGTTTCTTCTGATCCTAATGATATGCCTTTGTCTACTTTGATTGAGAATAATAATGAATCTTTGGATGTGAATTTTGTTGGTAGGAATAATTTTGGTAACAACACGTATAGAGGAAACTTTAATCATAGGTCGTATCCTAGTAATTCCTCTAATAATTATGGTAATTCCTACAACAATTCTTATGAAAATTTTAATAAGATACCCTTTGATTTTGAATCTAATATTAAAGAATTTATTACCTCGCAAAAGAATTTCAATGCTTTGATTGAAGAAAAAATGCTTAAGATTGATGAGTTGGCTAGGAACGTTGATAGAATTTCTCTTGATGTTGATTGTTTGAAACTTAGATGTATTCCTCCTAAGCATGATATCAATGAGTCTCTCAAAGCTATGAGAATTTCCATTGATGAGTGCAAATAAAGAACTGCTAGGATGCGTGCTAAGAAAGATTGCTTTATAAAAGCGTGTTCTTCTAGTTTTCATGATAATAAAGATGAAGATCTAAAAATTATTGATGTGTACCCTATCAAATCTTTGTTTTGTAATATGAATCTTGATAATGATGGGACTGAATATGATCCACCTTTACCTAGAAGGCGTTCAAAAAATTCGGAGTCTTTAGATCTTGATGCTAAAATTGTTAAAAGTGGGATTGAAGAAGTCAAAACTTTAAATATTAATGAACCCACTATTTTGGATTTCAAGGAATTTAATTATGATAATTTATCTTTGATAGATTGTATTTCCTTGTTGCAATCCGTGCTAAATTCTCCTCATGCTTATAGTCAAAATAAAGCCTTTACCAAACATATCGTTGATGCTTTGATGCAATCTTATGAAGAAAAACTTGAGTTGGAAGTTTCTATCCCTAAAAAACTTTATGATGAGTGGGAACCTACTATTAAAATTAAGAGTAAAGATCATGAGAGCTATGCTTTGTGTGATTTGGGTGCTAGTGTTTCCACGATTCCAAAGACTTTGTGCGATTTGCTAGGTTTCCATGATTTTGATGATTAATCTTTAAACTTGCACCTTGCGGATTCCACTATTAAGAAACCTATGGGAAGAATTAATGATGTTCTTATTGTTGCAAATAGGAATTATGTGCCCATGGATTTTATTGTTCTTGACATAGATTGCAATCCTTCATGTCCTATTATTCTTGGTAGACCTTTCCTTAGAACGATTGGTGCAATTATTGATATGAAGGAAGGGAATATTAGATTCCAATTTCCGTTAAGGAAAGGCATGGAACACTTCCCTAGAAATAAAATTAAATTACCTTATGAATCTATTATGAGAGCCACTTATGGATTGCCTTCCAAAGATGGCAATACCTAGATTTATCTTCGCTTTTATGCCTAGCTAGGGGCGTTAAACGATAGCGCTTGTTGGGAGGCAACCCAATTTTATTTTTATTACTTACCTTTTGATCCTGTTTAGTAATAAATAATTTATCTAGCCTCTGTTTTGGTTGTGTTTTTTGTGTTTAATTAGTGTTTGTGCCAACTAGAACCGTTGGGAAGACTTGGGGAAAGTCTTTTTAATCTTGCTGTAAAAAGCAGAAACTTTAGCACTCACGACTGCTGCCATTTTTATTTGGAAAGTGATATTTAGTTAATTATTTTTGCATCTGATTAATAGATAAATTCCTCACGTCCAGAAATTTATTTTAGAATTTTTGGGGTTCCAGATCTTGCGTTAGCTACAGATTACTACAGACTGTTCTGTTTTTGACAGATTCTGTTTTTCGTGTGTTGTTTGCTTATTTTGATGAATCTATGGCTACTAAAATAGTTTATAAACCATAGAGAAGTTGTAATACAGTAGGTTTAACACCAATATAAATAAAGAATGAGTTCATTACAGTACCTTGAACTGGTGTTTTGTTTTCTTTCGCTAACGGAGCTCACGAGATTTTCTACTTTAAGTTTTGTGTTGTGAAGTTTTCAAGTTTTGGGTAAAGATTTGATGGATTATGGAACAAGGAGTGGCAAGAGATTAAGCTTGGGGATTCCCATGGCACCCCCAAGATAATCTAAGGACACCTAAAAGCAAAAGCTAGGGGATGCCCCGGAAGGCATCCCCTCTTTCGTCTACTTCTATCGGTAACTTTACTTGGAGCTATATTTTCATTTACCACATGATATGTGTTTTGCTTGGAGCGTCTTGTATTATTTGAGTCTTTATTTGTTAGTTTTCCACAATAATCATTGCTGCACACACCTTATTTTTGAGATAGACACTCATGATTCGGAAATTGTTAGAATACTCTATGTGTCTCACTTATATCTTTTGAGTTATATAGTTTTTGCTCTATGTGATTCACTTATATCTTTTAGAGCACGTTGGTGGATTTGTTTTATAGAAACCATTGTTCTCTCATGCTTCACTTAGATTATTTTGAGAGTCCTACAAAACAGCATGGTAATTTGCTTTAATTATGTTAGACATTCAAGATTAATAATTAAATTTTCTTATGAGTGTGTTGAATACTGTGAGAAGTTTGAAACTTGATAACTGTTTTGAGATATGGAGATGGTGATATTAGAGTCGTGCTAGTTGAGTAGTTGTGAATTTGAGAAATGCTTGTGTTGAAGTTTGTGATTCCTGTAGCATGCACATATGGTGAACCGTTATGTTAAGAAGTCAGAGCATGATGTATTTATTGATTGTCCTCCTTATGAGTGGCGGTCGAGGACGAGCGATGGTCTTTTCCTACCAATCTATCCCCCAAGGAGCATGCGCGTAGTACTTTGCTTAGATAACTAATAGATTTTTGCAATAAGTATGTGAGTTCTTTATGACTAATGTTGAGTCCATGGATTATACGCACTCTCACCCTTCCACCATTGCTAGCCTCTCTAGTACCGCGCACCTTTCGCCGGTATCATACACCCACCATATACCTTCCTCAAAACAGCCACCATACCTACCTATCATGGCATTTCCATAGCCATTCCGAGATATATTGCCATGCAACTTTCCACCGTTTCGTTTACTATGACAAGCTCCATCATTGTCATATTGCTTCGCATGATCATGTAGTTGACATTTTAGTTGTGGCAAAGCCACCGTTCATAATTCTTTCATATAAGTCACTCATGCATCATTGCTATCCCGGTACACCGCCGGAGGCATTCATATAGAGTCATACTTTGTTCTAGTATCGAGTTGTAAATAAATAGAAGTGTGATGATCATCATTCGTAGAGTATTGTCCCAATAAAAAAGAGAGAAAGGCCAAAAAAGAAGGCCCAAAAAAAGAATAAATAAAAAGGGGCAATACTACTATCCTTTTTCCACACTTGTGCTTCAAAGTAGCACCATGATCTTCATGATAGAGAGTCTCCTATGCTATCACTTTCATATACTAGTGGGAATTTTTCATTATAGAACTTGGCTTGTATATTCCAACGATGGGCTTCCTCAAAATGCCCTAGGTCTTCGTGAGCAAGCAAGTTGGATGCACACCCACTTAGTTTCTTTTTGTTGAGCTTTCATATACTTATAGCTCTAGTGCATCCGTTGCATGGCAATCCCTACTCACTCACATTGATATCTATTGATGGGCATCTCCATAGCCTGTTGATACGCCTAGTTGATGTGAGACTATCTTCTCCCTTTTTGTCTTCTCCACAACCACCATTCTATTCCACCTATAGTGCTATGTCCATGGCTCACGCTCATGTATTGCATGAAGATTGAAAAAGTTTGAGAACACCAAAAGTATGAAACAATTGCTTGGCTTGTCATCGGGGTTGTGCATGATTTGAATACTTTGTGTGGTGAAGATGGAGCATAGCCAGACTATATGATTTTGTAGGGATAACTTTCTTTGGCCATGTTATTTTGAAGAGACATAATTGCTTAGTTAGTATGCTTGAAGCATTATTATTTCTATGTCAATATTGAACTTTTGTCTTGAATCTTTTGGATCTGAATATTCATATCACAATTAAGAGAATTACATTAAAATTATGCCAAGCAGCATTCCACATCAAAAATTCTGTTTTATCATTTACCTACTCTAGGATGAGCAAGAATTAAGCTTGGGGATGCTTGATACGTCTCCAACATATCTATAATTTTTGATTGTTCCATGCTATATTATATCCTGTTTTGGACATTATTGGGCTTTATTATACACTTTTATATTATTTTTGGGACTAACCTATTAACCGGAGGCCCAGCCCAGAATTGCTATTTTTTTTGCCTATTTTAGGGTTTCGCAGAAAAAGAATATCAAACGGAGTCCAAACGGAATGAAACCATCGGGAACGTGCTTTTTGGAACGAACATGATCCAGAGGACTTGGAACCAACGTCAAGCAATCAACCAGGAAGGCACGAGGTAGGGGGCGCGCCTACCCCTCCAGGCGCGCCCTCCACCCTCGTGGGGCCCATGTTGCTCCACCGACGTACTCCTTCCTCCTATATATACCTACGTACCCCCAAACTACCAGACACGTTGCCAAAACCCTAATTCTACCGCCGTAACTTTCTGTATCCACGAGATCCCATCTTGGGGCCTTTTCCGAAGATCCGCCAGAAGGGGTATCGATCACGGAGAGCTTCAACATCGACACCATAGCCTCTCCGATGAAGTGTGAGTAGTTTACTTCAGACCTACGGGTCCATAGTTATTAGCTAGATGGCTTCTTCTCTCTTTTTGGATCTCAATACAAAGTTCTCCCCCTCTCTTGTGGAGATCTATTCGATGTAATCTTCTTTTGCGGTGTGTTTGTTGAGATCGATGAATTGTGGGTTTATGATCAAGTTTATCTATGAACAATATTTGAATCTTCTCTGAATTCTTTTATGTATGATTGGTTATCTTTGCAAGTCTCTTCGAATTATCAGTTTGGTTTGGCCTACTAGATTGATCTTTCTTGCAATGGGAGAAGTGCTTAGCTTTGGGTTCAATCTTGCGGTGTCCTTTCCCAGTGACAGTAGGGGCAGCAAGGCACGTATTGTATTGTTGCCATCGAGGATAACAAGATGGGGTTTATATCATATTGCATGAGTTTATCCCTCTACATCATGTCATATTGCTTAAAACGTTACTCTGTTCTCTTGAACTTAATACTCTAGACGCATGTTGGATAGCGATCGATGTGTGGAGTAATAGTAGTAGATGCAGGCAGGAGTCGGTCTACTTGTCTCGGACGTGATGCTCATATACATGATCATACCTAGATATTCTCATAACTATGCTCAATTCTGTCAATTGCTCAACAGTAATTTGTTCACCCACCGTAATACTTATGCTCTCGAGAGAAGCCTCTAGTGAAACCTATGGCCCCCGGGTCTATTTTCCATTATATTAATCTTCCAATACTTACTTATTTCCTTTGCCATTTATTTTACTTGCATCTTTATTTATCTTTATCATAAAAATACCAAAAATATTATCTTATCAGATCTATCAGATCTCACTCTCGTAGGTGACCGTGAAGGGATTGACAACCACTTTATCGCGTTGGTTGCGAGGAGCTTATTTGTTTGTGTATGTGCGAGGGACTCATGCGTGGCCTCCTATTGGATTGATACCTTGGTTCTCAAAAGCTGAGGGAAATACTTACGCTGCTCTACTGCATCACCCTTTCCTCTTCAAGGGAAAACCAACGCAGTGCTCAAGAGGTAGCAGAACACCAAAGCGTAATGGTGTGTCCGAACGTCGTTACTGTACTTTATTAGATATGGTGCGATCTATGATGTCTCTTACTGATTTACCGCTATCATTTTGGACTTATGCTTTAGAGACGGCTGCATTCACGTTAAATATGACACCATCTAATTCCGTTGAGACGACACCATACAAACTGTGGTTTGGCAAGAAACCTAAGTTGTCATTTCTTAAAGTTTGGGGCTGCGATGCTTATGTGAAAAAGCTTCAACCTGATAAGCTCGAACCCAAAGAAGAGAAATGTGTCTTCATAGGATACCCAAAGGAAACTGTTGGGTACACCTTCTATCACAGATCCGAAGGCAAGATATTCGTTGCTAAGAATGGATCCTTTCTAGAGAAGGAATTTCTCTCGAAAGAAGTGAGTGGGAGGAAAGTAGAACTTGATGAGGTAATAGTACCTTCTCCCTAATTGGAAAGTAGTTCATTACGGAAATCAGTTCCAGTGATTCCTACAACAATTAGTGAGGAAGCTAATGATGATGATCGTGAAACTTATGATCAAGTTACTACCGAACCTCATAGGTCAACCAGAGTACGATCCACACCAGAGTGGTACGGTAATCTTGTTCTGGAGGTCATGTTACTTGACCATGATGAACCTACGAACTATGAGGAAGCGATGATGAGCCCAGATTCCGTGAAATGGCTTGAGGCCATAAAATCTGAGATGGGATCCATGTATGAGAACAAAGTGTGGACTTTGTTTGACTTGCCCGATGATCGGCAAGCAATAGAGAATAAATGGATCTTCAAGAAGAAGACTGACACTGACAGTAATGTTACTATCTACAAAGCTCGACTTGTTGCAAAAGGTTTTCGACAAGTTCAAGGAGTTGACTACGATGAGACCTTCTCACCTGTAGCGATGCTTAAGTCTGTCCGAATCATGTTAGCAATTGCCGCATTTTATAATTATGAAATTTGGCAAATGGATGTCAAAACTGCATTCCTTAATGGATATCTTAAAAAGAGTTGTATATGATGCAACCAGAAGATTTTTTTCGATCCAAAAGGTGCTAACAAATTGTGCAAGCTCCAGCGTTCCTTTTATGGACTGGTGCAAGCCTCTCGGAGTTCGAATATACGCTTTGATAGTGTGATCAGAGCATATGGTTTTATACAGACTTTTGGAGAAGCCTGTATTTACAAGAAAGTGAGTGGGAGCTCTGTAGCATTTCTAATATTATATGTGGATGACATATTGTTGATTGGAAATAATACATAATTTCTGGATAACATAAAAGGATACTTGAATAAGATTTTTTCAATGAAAGACCTCGGTGAAGTGATACGTCCATTTTGCATCATGTTTTCTTACTGTTGTTTATAATGTTTTTATCCATAATAATGCTTTTTGAAGTAATTCTAATGCCTTTTCTCTCATAATTTGCAAGGAACACACCAAGAGGGAGAATTCCGGCAGCTGGAAATCTGGACCTGGAAAAGCTACATCAGGCCACCTATTCTGCACAACTCCAAATGAGCTGAAACTTCATGGAGATTTTTTCTGGATTATTTAAGAAATACTTGAGCCAATAAACACCAGAGGGGCCACCAGGTGGGCACAACCCACCTAGGCACGCCAGCCCCCCCCCCCGGAACGCCCTGGTGAGTTGTGGCCTCCTCGGCCCACCTCCGGTGCCTATCTTTTGGTATATAAGTCATTTTGACCTAGAAAAAAATAAGAGGACTTTTGGGATGAAGCGCTGCCGCCTCGAGGTGGAACTTGGGCATGAGCACTTTTGCCCTCCGATGGAGCGATTCCGCCGGGGGAACTCCCTCCCGGAGAGGGAAATCATCATCGTCATCATCACCAACAACTCTCCCATCCTGGGGAGAGAAATCTCCATCAACATCTTCAACAACACCATCTCCTCTCAAACCCTAGTTCATCTCTTGTGTTCAATCTTGTTACCGAAACTATAGATTGGTACTTGTGGGTGACTAGTAGTGTTGATTACATCTTGTAGTTGATTACTATATGGTTTATTTGGTGGAAGGTTATATGTTCAGATCCATTATGCTATTTAATACTCCTCTGATCACGAACATATTTATCACTTGTGAGTAGTTACTTTTGTTCTTGAGGTCACGGGAGAAATCATGTCGCAAGTAATCATGTGAACTTGATATGTGTTCGATATTTTGATAGTATGTATGTTGTTATTCCCTTAGTGGTGTCATGTGAACGTCGACTACATGACACTTCACCATATTTGGGCCTAAGGGAATTCATTGTGGAGTAGCAATTAGATGGTGGGTTGCGAGAGTGACAGAAGTTTAAACCCCAGTTTATGCGCTATTTCGTAAGGGGCCGATTGGATCCAAAAGTTTAATGCTATGGTTAGAATTTATTCTTAATACTTTTCTCGTAGTTGCGGATGCTTGCGGGAGGGTTAATCATAAGTAGGAGGTTTGTTCAAGTAAGAACAACACCTAAGCACTGGTCCACCCACATATCAAATTATCAAAGTAGCGAACACAAATCAAACCAACATGATGAAAGTGACTAGATGAAATTCCCGTGTACCCTCAAGAACGCTTTGCTTATCATAAGAGACCGTTTTTGCCTGTCCTTTGTCTCAAAAGGATTGGGCTACCTTGCTGCACTTTTGATACTATTATTGTTACTTGCTCGTTACAAATTATCTTGCTATCAAACTACTCTGTTACTTACAATTTCAGCACTTGCAGACAATCCCTTACCGGAAATTACTTGTCATTTCCTTCTGCTCCTCGTTGGGTTCGACAATCTTACTTATTGAAAAAAGCTACAATTGATCCCCTATACTTGTGGGTCATCAAGGCTATTTTTTGGTGCTGTTGCCGGGGAGTGAAGCGCTTTTGGCAAGTGGAATTTGGTAAGGAAACATTTATATAGTGTGCTGAAATTTATTGTCACTTGTTACTATGGAAAACAATCCGTTGAGGGGTTTGTCTGGGGTATCTTCATCTCGTCCGGAACAACAATTATCCACCCCTCAACCTACCACACCTACTGAAAATATTGAATATGAAATTCCTTCGGGTATGATAGAACAACTGCTAGCTAATCCTTATGCGGGAGATGGAACCAAACATCCTTATATGCGCTTGATACATGTGGAACAAGTTTGTGGATTGTTTAAGCTTGCAAGTTTACCCAGGGATGAAGTGATGAAAAAGGTTTTCCCTTTATCTTTGAAGGGAAAATCATTGGAATGGTATAGGCTATGTGATGATATTGGATCATGGAATTGGAATCGTTTGAAATTAGAGTTCCACCAAAAAATTTATCCTATGCATCTAGTTCATCGTGATCAGAATTATATATATAATTTTTGGCCTCGTGAAGGAGAAAGTATCTCTCTAGACTGGGGGAGGCTTAAGTCAATGTTATATTCATTCCCCAATCATGAGATCTCAAGAGAAATTATTATCCAGAATTTTTATGCTCGGCTTTCTCATAATGATCAAACCATGCTTGATACTTCTTGTGCTGGTTCATTTATGAAGAAGACTATTGAATTCCGGTGGGATCTTTTGGAAAGAATTAAACATAACTCTGAAGATTGGGAACTCGACGAAGGTAAAGAGTCAAGTATTAAAATTAAGTATGATTGTGTTAAATCTTTTATGGATACTGATGCTTTTCAAAAGTTTAGCACTAAATATGGACTTGACTCTGAGATAGTAGCCTCCTTTTGTGAATCATTTGCTACTCATGTTGAACTCCCTAAGGAGAAGTGGTTTAAATATCACCCACCTATTAAAGAAGAAATTAAAGAACCAGTACCAGTTAAAGAAGAAACTATACTTTATAATGTTGATCGAGTTGTTCCTTCTACTTACATTGAGAAACCACCTTTCCCTATTAGGATTAAGGAACATGCTAAAGTTTCAACTGTGGTTAACAAAAGCTATATTAGAACACGTAAACCTGATGAGCAAATTAAAGTAGAACCTAGCATTGCTATGGTTAAAGATCTCTTGGAAGAAGATATTGATGGGCATGTTATTTACTTCTGTGAAGAAGCTGCTAGAATTGCTAAACCTGATAGAAAAGGTAAACATAGACCTGTTGTTGGCATGCCTGTCATTTTAGTTAAAATAGGAGATCACTATTATCATGGTTTATGTGACATGTGTGCTAGTGCGAGTGCTATTCCTTACACCTTATATGAAGAAATTATGAAATATATAGCACCTGCTGAGATAGAAGAAATAGATGTTACTATTAAACTTGCTAATAGAGACACTATATCACCAATTGGGATTATTAGAGATGTTGAAGTCTTGTGTGGGAAAATAAAATACCCTACTGATTTTCTTGTTCTTGGTTCCCCACAAGATGACTTTTGTCCCATTATCTTTGGTAGACCTTTCTTAAACACAATTAATGCTAAGATAGATTGTAAGAAACAAACTGTTGGTGTTAGCTTTAGTGATGAGTCTCATGAGTTTAATTATTCTAAGTTTAGTATAAATCATCATGAAAAAGAATTGCCTAGTAAGGATGAATTAATTGGTCTTGCTTCTATTGCTGTTCCACCAACTGATCCTTTAGAACAATATTTGCTAGACCATGAAAATGATTTACATATGCATGAAAGAAATGAAATAGATAAGGTTTTCTTTGAACAACGTCCTCTGCTTAAACACAATCTGCCTATTGAAACTCTAGGAGGTCCTCCTCCACCTAAAGGTGATCCTGTGTTTGAATTAGAACAATTGCCAGACACTTTGAAATATGCTTATCATGATGAAAGGAAGATATATCCTGTTATTATTAGTGCTAACCTTTCAGAACATGAAGAAGAAAGATTATTGGAAGTTCTAAGGAAGCACCGGGCTGCTATTGGATATACTCTTGATGATTTAAAGGGCATTAGTCCCACTCTATGTTAGCACAATATTAATATGGAACCTGATGCTAAACCCGTTGTTGATCACCAACGTCGGTTGAATCCAAAAATGAAGGAAGTGGTAAGAACGGAAATCTTAAAACTTCTGGAAGTAGGTATAATCTATCCTATAGCTGATAGTAGATGGGTAAGTCATGTTCATTGTGTCCCTAGGAAAGGAGGTATTATTGTTGTTCCTAATGATAAGAACAAAAATATTCCACAAAGAATTGTTACAGGCTATAGAATGGTAATTGATTACAGAAAATTAAACAAAGCAACTAGAAAATATCATCACCCCTTGCCTTTTATTGATCAAATGCTTGAAAGATTATCTAAGAACACACACTTTTGCTTCCTAGATGGATACTCTGGCTTTTCACAAATACCTGTTTCTCAACCTGATCAAGAAAAGACTACTTTTACTTGTCCCTTTGGAACTTATGCTTATAGACGTATGCCTTTTGGCTTATGTAATGCACCTGCTACCTTTCAAAGATGTATGACTGATATATTCTCTGATTTTGTGAAAATATTTTTGAGGTTTTCATGGATGACTTTTCTATTTATGGGAAGTCTTTTGATGATTGTTTAAGCAATCTTGAGCGAGTTTTGCAGAGATGTGAACAAACAAATATTGTCTTGAATTGGGAGAAGTGCCACTTTATGGTTAATGAAGGCATTGGCTTGGGTCATAAAATTTCTGAAAGAGGTATTGAAGTGGACCAAGCTAAGGTTGATGCAATTGAGAAAATGCCATGTCCTAAGGACATCAAAGGTATTCGTAGTTTCCTAGGTCATGCTGGTTTCTATAGGAGATTTATCAAAGACTTTTCTAAAAATTTCTAGGCCTCTTACTAATCTTTTGCAAAAGGATATTCCTTTTGTTTTTTGTGATGATTGTTTAGAAGCCTTTGAAACACTCAAGAAAGATTTAATTTCTGCACCTATTATTCAACCACCTAATTGGAACTTGCCTTTTGAAATTATGTGTGACGCTAATGATTATGTTGTTGGTGTTGTTCTAGGACAAAGAGTTGATAAGAAACTTAATGTTATCCATTATGCTAGTAAAACTCTAGACGGTGCTCAAAGAAATTATGCTACTACTGACAAGGAATTCTTAGCAGTGGTGTTAGCTTGTGATAAATTTAGATCTTATATTGTTGATTCCAAAGTAACTGTTCACACAGACCATTCTGCTATTAAATATCTTGTGGAAAAGAAAGATGCTAAAGCTAGACTTATTCATTGGGTTCTCTTGTTACAAGAATTTGATTTACATATCATTGATAGAAAAGGAGTTGAGAACCCTGTAGCTGATAATTTGTCTAGGCTTGAAAATGTGCTTGATGACCCACTGCCTTTTGATGATAATTTTCCTGATGCGCAGTTAGCTACAACAAATGTTGCTAATAGTACTCCTTGGTATGCTGACTATGCTAATTACATTGTTGCTAAATGTTTACCACCTAGCTTTACATACCAGGAAAAGAAAAAAAAATCTTCTATGATTTAAGACATTACTTTTGGGATGACGCACATCTTTATAAAGAAGGAGTAGATGGTATTATTAGATGTTGTGTACCTAAGCATGAACAGGGACAAATCCTACGGAAATGTCACTCTGAGGCTTATGGAGGGCATCATGCTGGAGATAGAACTGCTCACAAGGTATTGCAATCTAGATTTTATTGGCCTACTCTCTTCAAGGATGCCTGTATGTTTGTTTCTTCTTGTGATGAATGTCAAAGAATAGGTAATATTGGTAAGCGTCAAGAAATGCCTATGAATTATTCACTTGCTGTTGAACCATTTGATGTTTGGGGATTTGATTACATGGGACCTTTTCCTTCCTCTAATGGGTATACACATATTTTGGTTGTTGTTGATTATGCTACTAAATGGGTAGAAGCCATTCCAACCAGTAGTTCTGATCACAACACCTCTATTAAAATGCTTAAGGAAGTTATTTTCCCAAGGTTTTGAGTCCCTAGATATTTAATGACTGATGGTGGTTCACACTTTATTCATGGTGCTTTCCGTAAGATGCTTGCTAAATATGATGTTAACCATAGAATTGCATCACCCTATCATCCTCAGTCTAGTGGTCAAGTTGAACTTAGCAATAGAAAAATAAAATGAATTTTTCAAAAGACTGTTAATAGGTCTAGGAAGAATTGGTCTAGGAAATTAGATGATGCACTTTGGGCTTATAGAACAGCATATAAAAATCCTATGGGTATGTCTCCTTATAAAATGGTTTATGGAAAAGCTTGTCATTTGCCTCTTGAGTTAGAACATAAAGCATGTTGGGTAGTTAAAGAACTCAACTATGATTTCAAACTTGCCGGTGAAAAGAGGTTATTTAATATAAGCTCCTTAGATGAATGGAGAACCCAAGCCTATGAAAATGCAAAGTTATTCAAAGAAAAAGTTAAAAGATGGCACGACAAAATAATTCAAAAGGGTGAGTTTAAAGTTGGAGAATATGTTCTTTTGTACAACTCTGGTTTTAGATTTTTTGCAGGAAAGCTCCTCTCGAAATGGGAAGGCCCATACATCATCGAGGAGGTTTACCAGTCTGGAGCCATCAAAATAAATAACTCCGAAGGTACTAACCCAAAGGTTGTCAATGGGCAAAAAATAAAGCATTATATCTCAGGTACGCCTATTAATGTTGAAAGTAATATTATCCAAACTTTGACACTAGAAGAACACATAAAAGAGTCTTTTCGGAACACTCCAGAATCATGAAAATAAAGAGGTATGTGATACGGTAAGTAAAAGGACTCTGAAAAATCCGTAAAAATATTTTTTATCCGTTTTGGAATATTTTAAAATTTTGGAAATAAAGAAACTTCCAGGAAGCGTCCTCTGGTGGGCACAAGATACCAGGGTGCGCCAGGCTTGCCTGGCGCTCCCAGGTGGGTTGTGCCCACCTGGGACACCTTCCGTGCTTCGTTTTTCTACCTTATACTTGTCCTCCAAGATAAAAGAATCTATATATACTTCCCAAACCTATTGATCACCGTCTCACGGACAAATCCTCTGTTCTCTTTTCTTGCTGTTTTCTGTCAGTTCTGTTGGGCCAACCATCATGTCTTCTTCTTCCTCCAACCACGTGGAAGAGGATGCTTGGTTGATGAAGATCGAGCTGAAGAGAGAAGAGCCCGCGGGAGCTATCGGAGGAGATGAGAGCAAGGAGGTTACCGTAGACCAGCCTCCGGTCTTTGAACAAGCACCGCCAGCTGACGAGGAGGAGGAAGATATCCTTAAACCTTACCTTACTCATCTTACTCCTACTAAGATTGAAGCCTTTCGCATCATTGAAATAGTTTGCATACAAAATAAGTATCTCCACTACAAAAAAATACACTTCCGTGATGATACGTGTTTGTCACAGTAGGTTGCTTTTTTTGTCATGCATGTACATCCATGACAAATTTATGACAGAATCAAGATAGTCATACCTGTGCTGTCGTAGAAGTGTTCCATGACATTACCAAAATTATCATCACGGAGGTGTCCACTTTCATGACGATAAATCGTGCATCACAGAAGTGCTTTCGTCAAGGGTGACCGACACGTGGCATCCATCGTAACGGAACACCGTTAAGCTATCGGGTCGGGTTTTGGATTCGTTAACCCGTTAACAGCCCCGACCAATGGAGATTTCCCACATGTAAAATCATAATTGGCTAGAGGAAACACGTGTCGGCTCATTGTCGGGACAGATGTCATCCACTCACTGGACAGAAGGCGCCTATGATACGTCGACACATGGCATGGCCCAAGAAGTTTAAATGGGCCAGCCCAACTAAAGGCCCACAAGATTTTGCGGACCATAATGGGCCGGCCCAGCTAAAGGCCCACGAGATTTTGCGGACCATAATGGGCTGGCCTAGTTAAAGGCCAACAAGATTTTGCGAGCCATAATGGGCAGGCCCAGGTAAAGGCCCACAAGATTTTCTGTGCCATAACGGGTCGGCCCAGGTAAAGGCCCACAAGATTCTTGAGGGTCATAATGGGCCGGCCCAGCTAAAGGCCCACAAGATTTAGCCGACATTAATGGGGCGGCCCAGCTGTAGGCCCACAAGATTTTGAGGACCCTAGTAGGCCGGCCCATTAACTGGCTGCCATGTTTTGGGCCAAATGCCGGCCCATATTTGATCCGGTCCATTAATGGCCTGCCACGCTCCGGGCCTAATAGTGGCCCATATGAGATCCGGCCCATTAAAAGCCTACCATGTTCTGGGCCAAATTACGGCCCAGATCAGGTTCGGCCCTTTAAGAGGCTTTGGGCTCAATTATGGCCCATATCAGATTCGGCCCGTCAACTGGACACTATGCTTTTGGGCCCACTTGCTAAAGGCCCACTTAGTAATTCGGCCTGATATTAGTTTTGTCCTGTTAAGAGCCCGTTAAACATTTCGGCCCTATATTAATTTTGGCCTATTAAAAGCCCGTCATATAGTTGGGCCTAACTACAGCCTGGTTTGCATCCGACCTGCTCGCAGCCGATATCTGATTGGGCCAAACAAGGACCCAGACAATTTTAGCCTGTTAAAAGCCCGTGATTTGATTCACACAATCATGGGCCGGGGTTCATTTCGGGCTGCTGCGTAACTAGTAGGAATTAAGAACAAACCTACTCTATACAATAAAGAAATTACGGCATAGTAACTAAGAATAAACCTACACTACATAATAAAGGATTTAAGGTATATTACATCCACTGGGCATCAAAGTTCGCCATGAGTGATCATAAAGCGCAATGAAGAAGCAGATTACAAAAACTGGGCACCATTGCAGCGTAACAAAATAATACTGAACCGAGACCACTTCCAATACAGTTCAAGAAAGGTTAGCCTTGCGGGGGAACTGCTACGCAAGCTGCTGAACAAGGCTGTGAGACCGGCCTAGCATGTCGGTCATAGCTTCCAGGTGTAGCTGTTTAGCGATGAGGTTCTCATTGGTGTTCTTCGCAATCTTTCTTAGAGATAGGACTTCAAGTCGAAGTTGAGTTGCAGAATGCCTTTCTTCTAGAACTTGGGACTGAAGAAGTCGAACTGATTCAGACAACGAATTCTGTGAGCTTGTCTGACTGTTAGTCTCAAGTAACTTGAACACTGCATCAAGACAAGACTTTGGGCTTGTCTCACTATCTTCAAGATGTTTTGCCTTCTTTGCTGCAATATATGTTGGGTTTGTCTCATAGCCTTCAGCAGACTTGTGCATTCCATCAGGCATATCACCCTGAAACAAAGCAGAGAGATGACAGGTTTTGCACGTGTATAAACAAAGATGATAACTGTTATGTCAATTCTATCCAATTTCAAATTAGAAAATAAAGAGTATGTTCAAAATATCAATAGCATAATTTGGCATTGTTCATAATGCGGGGAGCTTCACCACACTTCTGGATTACCATGTCAACATAACAAGCATAGATGAAGGGCAAAGAAAATCATTGTATCTATTTTGGATAATGTGCATGGCATGTTGTTCATATCATCAGCCACATCAGTAAGATAAAACAGGAGATGACAAGGTGCAAACGTGGGCTGCTTCACCACATACTGGATTATAGATCCACAAAAACAAGCATACATATAGGGAGTATTAAGTAATGTGCATGGTATGAATAAGGAATTTTGTTTTACAAGTAAAACTTAGAACTTACGGTTCTTACGAACATGCATTTTTGGTAGAAACAGCAAACTAAACAGCAGTAAATGATAGGGAGTATGAGCAAATTAAACAGTAGTTGAGGATAAAGGCTTTAGAAGGACTGACTTACATTAACAGTTAACACCAGCTTTATAATGCCCTTATCCATGGCAAGGGAAGGATAACTCAAGAATTTCAACATAGAATCTTCTTCATAAGCATTGCCTGTACTCTACATTTTGTAGAGAGTAATTATAGATATGATAATACTGGAAGGGATAGAGGATAATGAAGATAAGATGCAGATTGATGCTACATAATCAACTATCAATTGTTGGAAGTACAGGCGTTACAGGACAAAATGTACTGACAAGAGCAATGGGCTACACTTCTGCACTGGCATTGTCTGTGTATTCAACTTGTTGGTAAGATTAAATATAGATCTGATCTTTTTTAGTAAATGGTGGGCGAGGGAGATAAGATGCTGAATGCTACAAAATGAACCAATCCCTCTTCCCATAATACAAGAGTGTTTTGAACACTGGTGTACTATACAAAACGTTCTTATATTATGGGACGGAGGGAGTAGCTGTTAATGTAAGTAAAGTGATAGACCACGTTCAATCCTTACAAGAGGACTGCAGAGCTAAACCTCTTCAAAAGCATTGGGTTGATTCTAAATTTATGTAAGAGTCCATACGGATCTTATAATGTCCACCAAATGGACGATTACGAGGCTAACATGTGCAGTGATGCTACATAATCAAATAGCTATGAAAGTAAGTATGGTCATACAGGGCGAGAGGTACTCACAAGAGCAATGCAGTGTGCAGTATAGTTGCGAGATTCTGTGGTCCCTTGAGAACGAATGTTCTTCTGCTAACAGTTTTTGTACAAGTGAGACATTAAGGCAAATGCAGAAATGTAGTTCAAATTGTGATGTGATATCATAGACAGTACCTTACGCTGTAGCCGAGACCAATGTGTAACAAGATTATTCCAGTCACCGTCGGATAAATGTAGCACCGGAGACTTTACAGAAATTTCATTCAGAGGCTTGCCATCGAAGTGCGCTTTCCTCAGGTAGGAACGATACTTCATCAACAAGTGCTTGAAAAGCACAACCAACCCTTGCTCGTCATCACAATCTAGTTTGCGCCTCGCCTATTTAAAAGAATGAAATCTTGTGTCTTCTGTCAGCAGAAACATATGCAGTAATGACCACGAATAACATTAGTACATTACTTATGCGTAAGTTGCGGAGGAAGACTGGAAATTGTTCTGTGTCTGCAGTATAATCTTTCCATGAAGGAAAGATGTGCACAAAGTTCCTGACAACAACATAAGCTTCGTCTTCTAAACTGGGAAGAAATGGAACAGGGGTCCTATTTGCTGCAATTGGGGCTCTCTCTGGTTCGAAAAGGGATTTGGCAACTGGATTTGGTGTACTCTTTGCTGGAATGGGGGTTTTGCATCGTACAGCTGGTGCTATGTCATCTGGCATAATCATACTGTTTGCTGCAGTTGGGGTCTGCTGAGTTGGGGCATCAGAAATGACCAGTGTAGTAGGGCTAGAGTCTGCTAGAGTTGGGGTATTTTGTGGGTCAGGTGATATTGCAACTATACCTAATGGGCTATTTGATTTATCAGGTGCCACTACCTTTTCCAAATACTTTGCTTGTGCTCCTCCACGATCAGCAATCGCCCTCTTCCTTTTGAACGTCTAATACACAAGAACATCATTTGAATGGATAAATATGGTATGATGACAGATGGAATATGTACTGAAAATGTATAGGCAGGGCGTATTCACATACACGATGTGTAAACTAAGCTAATGGCAGTTCAACAAAGTAGAAGCAATGCAAAGCATCAATTGCAAGATATGTGCGAGCAATGTAACCTTGGAAAGTTAGAGCAAGTACCTTGATGGGTGAATAAGATAGGGCATCTTCCTCTGACTCCTCCACTAGGGAGCTACATTGACTTAGGTCTCCCTCTAGCTCAGAATCACTGTTAGGATCATATTCTGAGCATGAATCTGTAGGTGGAGAGTGTTTGCATTGCATTGCATCCAGACTTGATTTCAGTCCCTTAATGCCAAGTTTGACAGCCATGGCATTGTTCTGCTTTATTATTTTCATGCACGCAAGCTCATAATCATTATGATGCTGTTCAGAATCTGAGATTCATGAAAACATAAAAAGTAGTCAGACTATCTATGGAATGCATTGCGGTTTCAACTCGGAGAGTGTCTCCCTATAAACCCCTGCATATGCAAAGTTCACCTCCCCAACCGTGCTGACCAGACCACACACAGAGATACACACCCGAGCGGCGAACATGCATTTTCAAAACTAATTTAGGAACATTTAGCTGACCAATTAAACAACTCTGTTTTAATAATATCAGATTCGTATTTGAACAACTAAGCTTGTTTAGCTTGATGGGTGGAGCAGTGTTATTATGACACGAAGCATGTATTCTGATCGTATAGTGATCATAAAAGGGGGAAAGTCTAAGCATGTATTTTTTTAGCAAAAGAGGGTTTCCCCTTTGATTTCTATTAAAGAAACCACCATGGAACCAACATGATCAATTAAACCCTAAGCATGATCAATTAAACCCTAAGCACGATCAATTAAACCATATTATGGCTGTGCCATGGCAGATTTGAAGCTGCAAACCGGAGAAATGATATTTAGCATCCATTGTTTGCTTCGAACTAAGAACTAAATTCTAAGAGCTGAAAAGAAAGTAGAGTAACCAAGTTAAGATCTATTTTTTGGTGAGATCAAAAAGTTGAGGAGATATGAAGTACCACCTCTCTTGCGGCGCCGTGTAGGCATCGGGGGTGCGATGGCTGTCGGTGGCATTGAAGCAGATCTACGACGGTAGACGGGTGCATCGGGGGATAAGTCCTGTTGCGGTGGAAGAGAAGGTTGTGTGAGCGGCCCCGGCAAAGAGGACGACGACGCCGATGAAGCGAGAGGACGCGATGCAATGCTATTGGCCCGTCATCGTGGATGAGAAACGTCCATATCTAGCAGTGGACGACGCGGTCTTGGTAGGCGCTCCGGCATGGTGGAGGACGATGGCGATGGATGTGGTGGAGGACGGTGGCGATGGATGGGGTGGCGGACAAAGGCTGGTGTGGGAATGGGGTGTTCTAGCGCGGACGGTGTATGAATGGGAAATGGAGGGAGAGGTATGGGGAACCATGTTTTTGGGACGCGCCTGTCTGAAATATGGGAAAGTTACGAGCTTATCCCCCGTTTCAAATTTGGACGTCTCGTCAGTTGGGGATAGGACGGTAATCTCGCATCTCCCAAATATTTGCCGATAACTATTTCGGGCGAGGAGAGGGTGTTTTGCCGCCCATGGTTGGCGCCCACGGTGTATGAACGGGGCTAACAGGTAGCGCGGTTGTGTCACGTCTGATGGAAGTTACACATCTGCCCTATTTAAAATATTAGCCTACATCTATTTCGGACGAGGAGAGGGTGGTTTGCCGCCCACCGTGTATGAATGGGGAATGGAGGGAGAAACAGAGGTCTTTTGGACGAGCTTGAATCAAATGAGTTTTGCCGCCCATGTTTGACGCCCACCGTGTCGGAATGGGCTCAAAGGCGGTCGTGTCACGTCTAATTGAAGTTACTAACCTACCCCTATTTAGAGCAGTGGAAATCGGGCTGATGGATTGTCCGTGTAATGGGTAGACAGCAATTTCCATCTCCCAAACACTTGGCTTCGGGCAGCCGATGTGGGAGTGGACATTTTGCTGTTTCTTTCAAATTTTGGGACAATAAGCATCCACGTTTACCCTGGCAACTAAATTCGAATCCATTTTGTATTCCTATATGAATCTTTATAAATCATTCTATGTGTTTTTATATATCTTCAAAAGGACGACAAAGATGTATTCCACTGTCATATATGAATATGGTTTACAAATGCCGATACTCAAATTCAGAAACTAGAATCCAGTTTAAGGTGAATTCGAATATTTGGAATACTTCATGTCCAACTCAAATGTCACACGCAGCATTATGTGTACTCCCATTTAGATATGTACCCAAGCGATGTATCAAGATTCAAATACCGAGTCAATCAACCAAGAATGTACGAAACTAACAGACATATAAACACTTATAGAGTATATGGATCAATAATATCAACTAACATACATAAGCCAGGCCGTTGTACTATTTTTTGGCTACAACAACATCCTTTTTTTAGCCAGCATCTTGGCCCTTTCCGATGCATGCCACTTATGGTCCATCTATACTACTATTGCTGAATGCACATTCAGCCCGATTGGCATATTTGTAGGTCTGGCATAGCAATCCAAATGAAATGTCTCCGAGTCTTATCAATTAATACAGACTTGTGCTCAAATAAAATTACAAAAAAACAATTATTACATGATCTCTAAAACAAATGGTTTGATTGATTACATGAACAGACAACACAAAGGTTATTCAACTATGGAAAGAACATTTCACCAATGATTTACCAAGTAGGAATTTAATTTCCTTTTTTCCTTCAGGACCTTAACAATCTGGTCAGTCTCAGCTTGCTTCGTTTTGAAATCCACCAAATATTTAATGGTTGTCTTGAATACTGCTTGTGATTGTGTTGTTTGCTTCCTCAACATGTCAACTTCATCTCTAAGTGCAAAAGCAGAATCTCTTTCTACCACTAGTTTAGCCTCTAGAGCATCAGCAGTTAGCAATTCATAATGCACGATTGGGCCGGTGCCACTGCTGTGGGATGATGCAATGTCCATGGGGACCTCGCTCTTTGATCTTGGGCTAACCTGTTTTGCCATTAAAGTTCTGATTGGATTCAGAAAAGTTGAAGTTAGTAAAACATCTCAACTGGGAGTTATAATAGCAAACCAGTTAAACAAACAAGGAATTAAAGAGTTTCAATTGGATGCTGAAAAGTAGTTATTAACATCATTGTAACCCGCTGTTGCAGCAGCAAAGCAGTTAAACAAACAAGTAGATATTTAAGTTAAGGCAAACAGGTAATTCTTAACAGTAAGTATCAAACACATAGATAGGCGCAGTCTACAATATGATTAACAGGTTGTGCCATTATGTAATCAGTAGCAAACTAAATTAAGCCAAGCAACGTAATTGAACAATTTTGCAATAAGTGGCTAACTAAAATTCTGAGAAGCAGGTAACTGAACTTACGCTAGTTCTTTGTACAGGCACACTGCAACTTCTTTTTCGCTTACAAGGTTGTACGACGGAGTCCATGGCATCAATTGCTTGGATATGCAGTCCCAATACTTCTTTCTTCCCACACTGCATGGGTAAGTCGAATGGTTAATTTGGTAAGATGGTGCGTCCTTGATATGTTATATGAGGACGTGTAGTCAGACTAGTTGTAGCCAAACACATCACACTGGCTTTTACTATATATTTTATGCGATTACTTTTGGCATATCGAGATCTAAGCAATCTACAATAGGATGAAAAGACTGGCATCCTTCACATTATTGGCGAACTCAGTTCATAGAAACAAGCAATTCAACCATTCTGTGGGTAAATCAAAAGCGCCACTAGAATATTTTTCACTATCCAATCATACACGCAAAAAGGGGCGACACCACCATATGGGCTGGTATGGGCGGCTGCCTCAGGTGGCTGGAAAGTGTGCACCTAGTTTGAGTCGTCCAGGTTGGCCCATGCTAGTTTTGTTCGTCCCAACGCACGAGCAGGCAATCTAAAAAATGAAGAAAAATGTTTCAATTTGGATGGGCCAATAACATAAGTGCAAGGCAGGCCCTATAGCAGGCTTGCGGCCCAAACGAGCACCTCCCATATCGATCGACAGCAGGAAAAATCCCAATTCATTCGCTCCAGCCTCCAGTCTGGTTCGCTCCTAACCTAGCTGCCGCTGGACAGACCAACACAGCACTTCCTCGCGCCCTCGTTGGAGGGCGGTCGCCGGGCTTCAAGCAAACGGAAGGACAAGAAGATGAAGATCCAACCCTGGGTGTAGCCTGCGTGGGAGGCAGCGGCGGCAGCACGGGCATGGCATCGAGCTTGCACAAACGGATAGTCGCAGCTTGCAAGAGTAGCATGCGCAATGAGCAGGTACATCACATCCCTGATTATATCTAATTCAACTCTTCAATTTCTGGCCAATAGTTAAACCTGACGGTGTTGTAAAACCGCTTGTATGTAGGGAATCTATGAGAAAATGAAACCAATTTCTACTTATTTTATAACTCCCCCAATCAATATTGAACTGACTGAATCTGATGTATCTAATCAAGTTTTCGGTGCAAACATACAAGCTCATGTTGTTCTTGAGCTTGAAGTGTCTAATGAACAGACTACTAATGAAGGATTTGATGCAAACATTTTACATGCTCCTGGTGATGAACATATATGTCTAATGAGGGATCTAATGCAAGCATTTTGCAAGCTCATTGAAGGATTTAGTGTCTAATGATGATCTACTATGTTGAGAGAGATAGAGATTTGTAGGCATTGATGACAAGCAAATTATAGTGCATTTTCATAGCTCGAGGAAACATCGAGGCCATCTACCAGTAAGTCCCTGTATCATGACAACATAGCATAAATACTTTTCTAATCTTTTGTTTGAAACTATTGGCATACTTGTGCAGGATAGATATATTGATATGCAGTTTGCGTACTGGTTATACGTGCAATTACACTTCGATATTTTCAGCCAGAGAATGAATAATTCAAGCAGGTACAGACCATGTTTGTAGTCCTTGTACACCATGTTGCATTTTGTGTTTTTTGGTGCTTGCATCATTTAGTGTTTATAATCTGAACTACTTTGGATCATTAGCTGGTTTTCAAAGTGCATGTAGCTTCACATTTCTCAAGTTATGTTGATTTCCGGAGTGCAAGTGCCTTCGTATTTTTTAAGTTAAATGTTCTCCCCTGGTAACTTGAATTCGTGGATCAGCCACTGCACACAAATCATACACGAATGCTAGTACGAATTAAATGAAATGCAGGGACTTACGCTAGCTCGTTGTACAGGCTCACTGCAGCTCTGCTTGCGCTTGGGATGTTCCATGTACAAGTCCATGTTACCACTTGCTTGGATGTGCAGGCCTTGTGCTCCTTGCATCCCCCTCTGCATTTTTGACACGGCGAATGGTTGATCAAATAAGAGGAATCGACCTTGATGTTGTACCGGAGGACATATACTTACAAGGTTATACGGGTGTGCAGGATGTGTATCAGATCCCGTAGCGCCGTCATGCTTCACTAAAATATGGATTTGCTTGTTTTAGATGATATCTCCAGAAGAAATAAGAGTTAAGGTCAGAGTTGCATAGGCGTGTAAGCTAAGAGAGCAGTGAAAGGATATCCAAACATCGTCGGAACAGTGCACAAGGGAGTGATGTGTGGATACCTAGTTCGGGCCGGCGTTTGGGCATGCTCGCCTAGCTAGAGTGCGGGTCACTTCAGAGCCGTTGAGGGTGATGCGCTGGCTGGCCGCGCACGGATGCAGATCTTGAGTGGCAGCGGAGTGCTACGATGCGGTGGACGAGACCGTTGGTGAAGCCCCAACGACCTCGGGGGGCGGAGGTGCGACGATGTGCTCGGTGAAGTAGCCCCGGTGAGCTGGGAGACAGCGTCGGTGAAGCGCACCTGATGCGGTGGAACTTGGTGTCTGTGAGGCACGTCGGTTGCGGCGGCCGACGTTGTCGGTGGACCACCCGGTGCGGTGGACGAGGGCGTAGATGAGGTAGCTCCAATGCGGTGGTGAAGCGCGACCGTCGTCTTCGTCATCATCGTCCGGCACAAAGGTGGGGAACGGTGGGTAAAGAGACGAGACGAGGGGCGATTCGAGTTGGCGGTGAATTAGGGATTTGAGCAATCTGGGCGCGGAAGGGGACGGTGGAGAAGAGAGATTTTGCATGGCTGGAATTGGGGCCACCAGATATTTCAATCCGAAATGTGGAAGCGCGAACTTATATTGTCGTCGTCCTTTTGGGGGGGGGGGAGGGGGATGGGTGGCTGGGTGCTACGCGTCCGTCCTACACACGCGACCACCCCGACAGGACTATGCTTCGGTGCCTTAAGGCACCTGCCTTTGTGTCCATGACATATGGGCCCAATAGGTGGCTGGCCTACATGTCAGTGACCCAAAGGCAGTTGCCTTTAAGGCATCGAAGCAGCGTCCACCCTGACACGACCCTGGTTTGCCTGGTGCGCCTACATTTGAGAATGCAAACGAATCTTCTTTCATTTGCAAACGAATCTGTATGTATTACCATGCCCGTGTTTTCCTTGCAATAATTAGTCATTCCAAGCGAGATACTCCATCCGTTCACTTTTGTAAATCGTTTCAGACAACTTAAAATGAACTGTTTTGCACATTGTCTGAAATGTCTTCAAGGTCTTATAAAAGTGAACAGAGGGAGTACTATAAATTAATTAATGAGGAGTTATTTGAAAAAAAATTGAAACGGTACCCACGCTAACGTGGATTAGAGTGTGTGTCACATAATTAGTTATTTGAATTAGAGTGTGTGTCACGTAGTTAGTTATTTGAATTAGACTGTGTGTCACGTAGCGATCTCCAATTCTAACGTGGATTTCGCATTTCACTGTATCCACGCTACTTTTTTAATACAAATTAATATGTATATGATGAACACCATGGTAGTGAGAAAACTTTTTGGATGGATTCAAACATATGACCTACAAAATAGCACAACAAACTGAGTCAATGTCAACTTTTCGAAACTTAGTATGGCACGAATTCGAAATAATTACTCGTATGCCTGGTCATCGGTTCAAATCTTACAATGTACACCAAATTGAAACATCGATATTAAGTCTCGTACTATGCAATCAAATGTTGTTTTTAGCCCCCCCCCCCCCCCCCCCCGCACAAATGCTACATACTTCCTGTATCGGTCAATCTTCCTCTCCTAACCACCTTAGGAAGCTATCGGTTTCCAACACATGTTCATTCTTTCTCTCCATGTTTCGATCTCTAAGTCTCTCAACTACACAACCCCTTTTTCCACTCTGTTACCAAATGTATTTACCTCACACACCCGCCATTGCACCCCATGCCGAGCTCTCTCTCTCCCCCCTCTCCCTCTCACCCTCTCGCGCTAAATACATGCATTGCCTATCTAGCCCCCCAACCTCTCGTGCATGCGCACGCACGCACGTTGTATATCTAGGTCACTCCCTCGAGACTGTCTCACTCTTTCTTCCGCACGGCGGGCCACACCCGCTCAATCTCGCTCTCTTTATCTGAGTCTCGTTTAACCTCGTTTTCTTTCACACACACAAATGATATATCTCCCTGTTCGGGCCTCGATCGACACACTCTATACTCTCTCACGCAGATTGTCTATCTAGGTCAGTCCATCGAAGCCGCCACCACTCTTTCGACCTCATGGTGGGCCACGCTCACTCAATCTCTCTCTCTCCGTATGTCTCGATTGACCTCGCTCTTTCTTGGACAAAAACGCTATATCACCATGTTTGAGCCCAATTCGACCTATTCACATTGTATACTCTCTCACGCACATCGTCTATCTAGGTCACTCTCTCCAACCCGTCTCACTCTTTCGATCGCACGACGACCCTATGTGATCGGTTGACCTTGCTTCCTCCCACGCACAAAATATATCTACACGTCTATGACTGGATCATCACTCAAGCTCTATCTTACAGCCCTCACCCTTGCCAAAAAGCTCAATAGGACAATATCTCTCCAGAGCATATATATTTGTTCAATGAATGTCGGACCACACTCACTTTGTCTCTCTATCTATATGTCTCTCGATTGACCTCGCTTTCCCACACCGTATGTTCCATGCGTTGAAGCTACTACCTCTCCATCCCTCGCAAATCCGGAGCTATTTAAATTGCGAGGGGCACTCCAACCTTGGATTAATTTGTGTAGGCATTTATTCCGGTCGGTTTAGATTATATTTTCGTAGCATTCGGCCCACAACTACTCCAATCACCATAGCGGGTAATTAAGCTACGGGGAGCACCTAATATGAGCACCGGGGAGCCGTTGGATCGAAGATGCAGCGGCACACACGAGGCCTGAATGTTTTATTTGCAAAAAAACCTTTGGAGAGTTTGGAAATTGCGCATAATTACAAAGACTACTCCCAAGACATTGGATCTCACTTCCAACGGTGTAAAAACTCGTATCACCATAGTATCTAAGCTACGGGGTGGATGTGATATTCTACGCCGCTGTCATTTTTGTTCGTAAACTTGCAAAAAATGTGTAACTCATGCCGTTACTTGTCTAACCGCGCAAAGTGTTTGTTCAAAAAAACCATCCTACACTGAATATCGGAATAACACACGGGGGTCCCACTTGTCATTAATCAGATTTGGACCTAAAACTAACAAATATGAAAGACGAGATTCGAGCTGGCAACCTGGACTACAAAGTGTAAGTAGATAGCCTGAAAAAACGAACGATTGTTGGCTTTGTCCCATAACTTGATTTTATACAGTACTTGTGTTGAGTAGAGTAGAGGGAGTGACCGTTATCTCACTTACTAGTGGGTCCCAGGTCTGCGATCTCAATCTCTCTTCTCTCCATCGTCTAACCTTTGCACGGGCACACACGAAGAGTGGCGCTAGCTTGCCGTGGTGTCATTACAACTAAAAAAACTTGGAAAATAGAAGAATCGCCTAGAACAAGAGATGTTGTGGCTGGTCGAGACGGAGCTAACCACATCTATCCTCCGTGCCGCGTTTGCATGATGAAGGTGTGTGGCTAGTGGGGTGTTTTCAACCGACTGGCTGGGTCCCGAGGTCGAACCATAGGTACTACGTCTGATACAATATATTTTTACACGCACATTTTTCCTCCGTGCCGAGACGTGGCACACCCTATCGCACGGTTTCGGGGTACTCCCGGGTGGTGCACGCATATATTCTTCCTGACGTGGGACGCCCTACCGCGCGTTTTCTGGGTCCTCCTCGGTCGTAGCACCGAAGCAAGTAAATGAGTCGTCAAATCACGAAAGACCACCTTTCCCGCCGAGTACATCAGTGAAGCACGGTGGCTAGCTAGTTGGGCTAGTTCGACCGATTAGCTAGGCCGTCGCCACATTTGTTTTTTCACCCCTTTTTTTTATCTACTTGCCGGCAGGTAAATTTAAATATCCACCACGGCGTTGCTCTGGTGTTTGGGTGCGGCAGGATTTTTAATTTTTTGATAGATGGGAGCAGGCGCGGTAGGATCTTTAATTTTTTTGATTGACGGGAGTAGGTGCGGCAACAATTAGTCACGATGACTCCGCCTGTACCCACTGCTCCCTGATGTGAGAAGTCGTCAACTGGTGTTTTACCGTGGTGAAAACCAAAAGATTCCCCGCTCCCTCCACCTTCCCGTAGATTGCATTGCCTTTCAGCCGTTTCGCCCCCTTTGCTTCCTCTCCCCATTGCTTCTACCTGGTGCCATGGCGGCGCAGCAGATCACGGAGTCTGAGGTGAGGCTCCTGACACAAGAGCTCCATGCCAAGGATGCGGAGCTCAGGACCAAGGACGTGGAGCTCCGTGAGCTCAAGGAGGAGAGGAGTGCCATGCTCCACCGTTATGTGCGGGAGCTCACGGAGCTTCAAAAGCGGCAGACGTCCACCACAAAGATGCTCGAGGCATCGGCGGGGTTGCTGTAGAAAGCAGGAGATACAATAGGCTGTCGGGGAGCCGGCTGGAGCGCGAGCGGGCTGATCGTGACGAGGTCCAGGATCGCCTCAGCCACTTGGTGAACCAAGTTGCCACGCACGTGTTGCGGCTGCGCGATGCCTACCGTCGTGCCAGCGCGACGATGCCGGCCGTCGGGCTAAACCCGTTCGACCACCCGGTCGACTTCAGCGAGCTGCGGCTTCCTGACCTGGTCTCCTTCTTCACCTATATCTTCGCGGAGCTGAGCCGTCTCCGCGCGATGGTGGGGGCTGAGCTGGACAAGGAGGGGTTGCGGGCTGCCGTCGCCGTTGCCTGGCGAATCCTTTCAGGGCTTCGTCGCCGGAATCCATTCGTGCCATTGGACGCCGTCTTTGACGAGCTGGCTCCCGTCGACTGGGAGCGGGCTCTGCGGGCGGTTGCACCCTGCATCACCAACGTCGTGCGCCTCGAGAAGCATAGGGACTTCGGTGGTGTTTAGGCGCCCTCTGCATGGGCATGTCCATGTCTCGGTGCAACTTGACCGTTGGATAAAACTCAGACGGTGCAGATCAGTCACTGTAGCACAAAGCGTGTGGGTGTGTTTGGTTGCATTCTCATCTCAATATAGTTGTTTCCTCTTTGTGTATTTTTGTCAACCGACTAGTGTGGACTCATGCACCCTTCATGCACTCTGCCAAACACCCAAAAGTGGGTCGAGAAGGGAACTTTTGCTCCCATCCCGTGCACCCTTCATACACCCTGCCTAACACTATTCGTGCTTCATATGGTTCATGTTTCGTGGAGTACTGTAGCACCATACTCTCCGTGCGTTGTGGACCTAGTTCTGTTAACATTGATCTCACCGTCCATTCTCGACCGGACAGTCGAAAAAGCGGTACTATGTTACATATAGGAGTAGTTGACATGCGCACAACATCATTTGTTATCGTCATATATTACTACACTAGCAACAAGATTGTGTAGTACTGACGTATGAACCACTGCACATGCCTAGTAGTAGGAGCACTGTGTATGTTCAAGTGGCTGACGTGTTTCGCACTCCTCCGCCATAAGAGTGGAAACGCTTGCTGTAATCATTTTTTCTTCTTCTGAAAAATAGTGGACACGCTCTACCATGCGGATCCTCCTCCAGCCATGCACTAAATTACTCACTTTCGCCGACGTGTGGGACAGCCAGCATCGGGGTCCACCAGCCATGCACTAAATTACTCCGTAGTAGAGTGACGGTAGACTACCCCAATCGAAGTGCCGTAGTAATGCCCAATGAGCCGTCAAATCACAAAACCCCCTCCTTTCTAGCAGTAAGTTGGACGGACGAAGCAACCATCATTTCACTCTTCTCTCTCAGCTTCCTCTCTACCCAACCCTCGCTTCTGCCTCATCTTGTTCCTCATTTCTTCAAGAAAACCCCGACCTGCTTCTGCCATTGTTCTTCTCTCCCAAAGAAGGAAAGGTGAGTGCATCAATGGTGTTGATTCTGGCCAAGGCCCGGTCTTGCAACCCCGAGACTGATCCTATAACTCCCTCTCTTTTCTTCTTTTGGGTTTGTGATTATGGTTTCTTTTCTTTTATTTCTATTTGACAGTTTCTTGATGGACGCTGGAGCACCGGCCTAAGTGATGTCTATGGCTCCGGCCAAAACCGTCGAGGCTCATGGTACGAAGAAGCGCAAGCACCCCGCCGAGACTACCGCAGACAAGCTCAAAGCCATCGCCCTGTCCAAGCCCCCCTCTCCGGGATCCCTCATTAAGCAAGTCCAGGTAATATCTCTTCTTGACGATCTTTTTCTCGATCTTGATCGTGTTTTTTCATCTAACACGCAGTACTAGTACTAGTAGTACAACTTTCTAGGTGATCTTTTATGTGATTTTTGTGTGCTAAATGACGGTTCTAAATTCCTCTTTTGACCAAAACATGCGAGAGGTTGACACTGATTTCTTATAGATTACTTTCAACTACTCCCTCTGTCCCAAATTTCTTGTCTTAGATTTGTCTAGATACGGATGTATCTAATACTAAAATATGACTTGATACATCTGTATCTAGACAAATCTAAGACAAGAATTTTGGGACGGAGGGAGTACTTTATGAACATCAATGCTACCTTTTAAGAGGGTATATTTGCCTCAGTAACTTGTGTTATGGATATTGCATGTAATCCCTCTGCTCTCATGCCTTTGAAGACATGTTCTAGTGTCTTTGTTCACTCATTTCTGTGCCTATATGTAGTCATATATGGAGTATAATATCAAAAATCATCTTATATTTCTGAACGGAGGTAGTAATAAAATATGGTTTCTGTTTGAATTAGAACCAGGTCCGCAGTGGAGATGAAGTTCTCAAAGTCATGTCGTGTGAACTAGAAGACCTGATGATGAGTTCTACTGCTGAACTATCCAGCTGTTGTGTCCTTGTCGCCACGTGTCCTGAACTAGTGTTTTCCTATAGCATTGTTGTCAGGCGTGTTCTCGAGGCTGTACTTGACCACAACAATTTCCTGGCTGTGCCTTCGATTACGAAGGGTGTGGTTCTTGTAAAGCTTCCCAACAAATCTGATGCGGCCTATCTTCATCATCATGTTTATGAGTGGAAAGACCACTCTGTTAGGTTCTCCAAGGTTGACAAGATGGTGATGGCGCATGTAGACATCTCACACGAAGTCCATGGCCTAGTCAGTTATGCGGGGTTCATCCTGTAGGTCGGTGGCAAAAAATAGTCTGCAGAGTTTAGTTAGTGCAACTTTGCTTGTCTATAGTAAGTACTATTGTTCAGTACTTGATTTGTGTTTGTGAACCCTGTATTGTTTATTAGTACTGCCGCTTTTGATGTGTGGTCAGTCCTGAGAACGGTCTATGTTAATGTCTGTCCACTCAATTCAGTCTGTATATTTTAAAGTATCCATATCATATTTTTTGTGAGGACGGTCTATCAATTATGGTTACACTCCAATATATGTATGCATTGCAGGGTTTATCGCACCCACCAGGATTTCCAGCCCCATGGATGTTCGGTCCATACGATTTGTCATGACCTTTGGACTGTCCTGCTTGTGGGAGTAGGCGGGGCCCCTGCATGCCACGCGTAGTTGGATGTTCAATCTTCTGTTTAGTACTTCAACATAGTGATTTCCTAGTAAGGATTCACTCATGTCACATCAAGTAAATCTTATTGATTTACTGTCTAAATCTTATTGATTTAATGTCATGTTTTCTTTCTTTTCCTGCAATTTTACGATGTAGGTTTTGCCATGTGACATTCATCACAGAATAAACCGTTTGGTTTGCTCTACGATGGCTATTTTTGCAGGTTTCACTTCTTATGTCATGTCAGTAACGAAGGCACTATCCATTACTTATATTACTGGAAAAAATTGGATCAGTCTGTTGTCTGAGTACAAGCTGAATCCCTATGATGAACTGCAGTTTGGTTTAACAAAAATGCCACAATTAGTCCTTCTCGCGTTTAAAAGAAATGAAGAAAAAAACTGGATCACGGTCACGGATCCTAGTCAAGTTAGAAAGCTGATCATAGCAGACCAGACATGATCGCCGCTGTCTCGCACAGATCGAGAACCGACTGTTGCTCTAGCACTGACAGCGGCAGCATCTCAGTATGATCCGGCTGAGGATTGGGCACCGACCGCGTCAGCGGATCAGTCTGATCTACCGGAGGATCGGGCATCAACACCGGCACCTGCTCCGACACCAGCACCAACTCTACAAGGAGCACCATCTCCGGCAACAGCAGCGGCTTCGGCACCTGCACCAACACTTGCACTTGCACTTGCATCTGCTCCGGCCCGTGCAGTTGCACCGGCAATAGACTGGGCTGCAGTTTGCACTTCATATACCAAAGTCCTTACGAAAACCGACATGTCCACCTTCTTGGTAAGCATTGGCCGCCCAAGTGCTTCGTTCTTTTTTCTTTCCATGTTGTTTCACATGATTCACTGTGTTGATCTAACTGTTTGGGTATGTCTTCTTGTTTGCAAACAAAGAATTCCTAGAGCAACGAGGGAGTCGTTCAACAATCCGGGCGACCGCGGCCAAGTTTCTCTTACCATGCGCAGCCTTGGTGTGAATGAACCTGCTCAATATATCGTAAGTACAAAGGATGGTCGCATGATGATTGATGCTAAAGGATGGTCACGGTTCAAATCTAAATCATATCTTGCGGCAGGGGATGATGTCAAAATCGAACTTTCTCAGCAAGGAGAGCTAGTCCAAATCAACTTTGAAATTCTTCAGTAGCAGCACGCAACTGCCTAACTGATCTATCCTCCAAGAGATTTTGATGTAATGATCTGGCATGGTGAAACAAGTGTCCTGTGTGTATAAGTAGTACGATAGTATTATTTATCACATGGTATATCGTTGATAGAATTGCAAATCTGATTGCTGGTTAGGAATTGTTGTTCGATGTCATTCCAACAGCTGCCGTGCTTTATTCAATTTTGTGTATTCGCCTTGCAACAGCATCTAAAACCAGCGACGTACCATTCGCTTGCAATATGAAAAGCGCTGAGGTAGAACACATGGCCCCCCAACATGTAGGGTCGGCCTACGGCCCAAAGTCCAGAACCTGGTTTCGAGAAGCACTAGCTCAGTGCAGAAGTGGCGTCCTCCTCCTACTGTGGGTTGGGCGAAGATGAATGTTGATGCTGCGTTATCTTGCAATGGTGAAAGGGGAGCCCTGGCAGTTGTGAGCCGGGATCATACAGGCTTCTTCCTTGGAGCATCGACACTGGTGTGCGAAAGTGTTACTGAACCAGAGATCCTAGAGGCAATGGCATGTTGCGAGGGGCTATCTCTGGCTCTTGACTTAAACCTGCAACAAGTTCAGATTTGCACCGATTGTTCAGCAACAGTCAAGCATATCGGAGAGGCATACTTGGGGCCCAGCAAAGTTATTATGGATGAGATCAAGATGAAGAAGATGTTGGAAATATGCCCTAGAGGCAATCATAAAATGATTATTATTATATTTCCTTGTTCATGATAATTGTCTATTGTTCATGCTATAATTGTGTTATCCGGAAATCATAATACATGTGTGAATACATAGACCATAACATGTCCCTAGTAAGCCTCTAGTTAACTAGCTAGTTGATCAATAGATAGTCATGGTTTCCTGACTATGGACATTGGATGTCATTGATAACAGGATCACATCATTAGGAGAATGATGTGATGGACAAGACCCAATCCTAAGCATAGCACAAGATCGTGTAGTTCGTTTGCTAGAGCTTTTCTAGTGTCAAGTATCATTTCCTTAGACCATGAGATCGTGTAACTCCCGGATGCCGTAGGAGTGATTTGGGTGTACCAAACGTCACAACGTAACTGGGTGAATATTAAGGTATACTACAGGTATCCCCGAAAGTATTTGTTGGGTTGACACAGATCGAGACTGGAATTTGTCACTCCTTATGACGGAGAGGTATCTCTGGGCCCACTCGCTAATGCATCATCATAATGAGCTCAATGTGACCAAGTGTTTGGTCATGGGATCATGAATTACGGTATGAGTAAAGTGACTTGCCGGTAACGAGATTGAACGAGGTATTTGTATACCGACGATCGAATCTCGGGCAAGTAACGTACCGATTGACAAAGGGAATTGTATACGGGATTGATTGAATCCTCGACATCATGGTTCATCCGATGAGATCATCGTGGAACATGTGGGAGCCAACATTGGTATCCAGATCCCACTGTTGGTTATTGACCGGAGAGTCATCTCGGTCATTTCTGCATGTCTCCCGAACCCGTAGGGTCTACAAACTTAAGGTTCGGTGATGCTAGGGTTGTAGAGATACTAGTATGCAGTATCCCGAAAGTAGTTCGGAGTCCCGGATGAGATCCCGGACGTCACGAGGAGTTCCGGAATGGTCCGGAGGTGAAGATTTATATATAGGAAGTCAAGTTTCTGCCATCGGCAAGGTTTTGGGGGTAATCGGTATTGTACCGGGACCACCGGAAGGGTCCCTGGGGTCCACCGGGTGGGGCCACCTATCCCGGAGGGCCCCATGGGCTGAAGTGGGGAAGGGAACCATCCCCTAGTGGTCTGATGCGCCCCCCTTGGGCCTCCCCCTGCGCCTAGGGTTGGAAACCCTAGGGGTAGGGGCGCCCCACTTGGCTTGGGGGCAAGCCACCCCCCTTGCCCCCCCCTTGAGATCCAATCTCTAGGGCCGGCGCCCCCCCCCCCTAGGGGCCCTATATATAGTGCGGGGAGGGAGGGCAGCCGCACGAAGTCCCTGGCCCCTCCCTCTCCCCACGTAACACCTCTCTCTCTCTCTCTCTCTCTCTCGTTGGAGCTTGGCGAAGCCCTGCCGAGATCACCGTTGCTTCCACCACCACGCTGTCGTGCTGCTGGATCTCCATCAACCTCTCCTTCCCCTTGCTGGATCAAGAAGGAGGAGACGTCTTCCCAACCGTACGTGTGTTGAACGCGGAGGTGGCGTCCGTTCGGCGCTAGGTCATCGGTGATTTGGATCACGACGAGTACGACTCCATCAACCCCGTTCTCTTGAACGCTTCCGCTCGCGATCTACAAGGGTATGTAGATGCACTCCCCTCTCCCTCGTTGCTAGATGACTCCATAGATTGATCTTGGTGATGCGTAGAAAATTTTAAAATTCTGCTACGTTCCCCAATAGTGGCATCATGAGCTAGGTCTATGCGTAGTTTCTATGCACGAGTAGAACACAAGTTGTTGTGGGCGTTGATTTTGTCAATTTACTTGCCGTTACTAGTCTTATCTTGATTCGGCGGCATCATGGGATGAAGCGGCGCGGACCGACCTTACACGTACGCTTACGTGAGACTGGTTCCATCGACTGACATGCACTAGTTGCATAAGGTGGCTAGCCGGTGTCTGTCTCTCCCACTTTAGTCGGATCGGATTCGATGAAAAGGGTCCTTATGAAGGGTAAATAGAAATTGGCACATCACGTTGTGGTTTTGGCGTAGGTAAGAAATGTTCTTGCTAGAAACCTATAGCAGCCACGTAAAAACTTGCAACAACAATTAGAGGACGTCTAACTTGTTTTTGCAGCATGTGCCATGTGATGTGATATGGCCAAAAGGATGTGATGAATGATATATGTGATGTATGAGATTGATCATATTCTTGTAATAGGAATCACGACTTGCATGTTGATGAGTATGACAACCGGCAGGAGCCATAGGAGTTGTCTTAATTATTTATGACCTGCGTGTCAACATAAACGTCATGTAATTACTTTACTTTATTGCTAAACTGTTAGCCATAGTAGTAGAAGTAATAGATGACGAGATAACTTCATGAAGACACGATGATGGGGATCATGGTGTCATGCCGGTGACGATGATGATCATGGCGCCCCGAAGATGGAGATCAAAAGGAGCAAATGATATTGGCCATATCATGTCACTATTTGATTGCATGTGATGTTTATCATGTTTTTGCTTCTTATTTGCTTAGAACGACGGTAGTAAATAAGATGATCCCTCACAATAATTTCAAGAAAGTGTTCCCCCTAACTATGCACCATTGCTAAGATCCGTTGTTCCGAAGCACCACGTGATGATCGGGTGTGATAGGCTCTAACGTTCGCATAAAACGGGTGTAAGCCAGATTTACACACGCAATACACTTAGGTTGACTTGACGAGCCTAGCATGTACAGACATGGCCTCGGAACACGGAAGACCGAACGGTCGAACATGAGTTGTATAGAAGATACGATCAACATGAAGATGTTCACCAATGATGACTAGTCCGTCTCACGTGATGATCGGACACGGCCTAGTTGAATCAGATCATGTATCACTTAGATGACTAGAGGGATGTCTATCTGAGTGGGAGTTCATTAAATAATTTGATTAGATGAACTTAATTATCATGAACTTAGTCTAAAATCTTTGCAATATGTCTTGTAGATCAAATGGCCCGCGCTAATGTTGCCCTCAACTTCAACGCGTTCCTAGAGAAAACCAAGCTGAAAGACGATGGCAGCAACTACACGGACTGGGTCCGTAACCTGAGGATTATCCTCATAGCTGCCAGGAAAGCATATGTCCTTGATGCACCGCTAGGTGAAGCACCTGTTTTCCCTGCAGAACAAGATGTTATGAACGCTTGGCAGACACGTAGTGGTGATTACTCCCTGGTTCAGTGCGGCATGCTTTACAGCTTAGAACCATGGCTCCAAAAGTGTTTTGAGCAACACGGAGCATATGAGATGTTCCAAGAGCTAAAAATGGTTTTCCAAGCTCACGCCCGGGTCGAGAGATATGAAGTCTCCGACAAGTTCTACAGTTGTAAGATGGAGGAGAACAGTTCTGTCAGCGAGCACATACTCAAAATGTCTGGGCTGCATAACCGCTTGTCTCAGCTAGGAGCTAATCTCCCGGATGATGCGGTCGTTGACAGAATCCTTTAGTCGCTCCCACCTAGCTACAAGAGCTTTGTGATGAACATCAATATGCAGGGGATGGAAAAGACCATTCCCGAGGTATATTCAATGCTGAAATCAGCGGAGGTGGAGATCAAAAAGGAACATCAAGTGTTGATGGTGAATAAAACCACTAAGTTCAAGAAAGGCAAGGGTAAAAGAACTTCAAGAAGGACATCAAGGGAGTTGCCGCGCCCGATAAGCAAGCTGCCGAGAAGAAGTCAAAGAATGGACCCAAGCCTGAGACTGAGTGCTTTTATTGCAAGGGAAACGGTCACTGGAAGCGGAATTGCCCCAAGTACTTAGTGGAAAAGAAGGTCGGCAATACCAAAGGTATATGTGATATACATGTTATTGATGTGTACCTTACCAGCGCTCGTAGTAGCTCCTGGGTATTTGATACCGGTGCAGTTGCTCATATTTGTAACTCAAAACAGGAACTGCGGAATAAACGGAGACTGGCGAACGACGAGGTGACGATGCACGTCGGGAATGGTTCCAAGGTCGATGTGATCGCCGTCGGCACGCTACCTCTGCATTTACCTACGGGATTAGTTTTAAACCTCAATAATTGTTATTTAGTACCAGCTTTGAGCATGAACATTGTATCTGGATCTCGTTTAATGCGAGATGGCTACTCATTTAAATCAGAGAATAATGGTTGTTCTATTTATATGAGAGACATGTTTTATGGTCATGCCCCGCTGGTCAATGGTTTATTCTTATTTGATCTCGAACGTGATGTTACACACATTCATAGTGTGAATGCCAAAAGATGTAAGGTTGATAATGATAGTCCCACATACTTGTGGCACTGCCGCCTTGGTCACATTGGTGTCAAACGCATGAAGAAACTCCATGCAGATGGACTTTTGGAGTCTCTTGATTACGAATCATTTGACACGTGCGAACCATGCCTCATGGGTAAAATGACCAAGACTCCATTCTCCGGAACAATGGAGCGAGCAACCAACTTATTGGAAATTATACATACTGATGTGTGCGGTCCAATGAGCGTTGAGGCTTGCGGTGGCTATCGTTATGTCCTCACCCTCACTGATGACTTAAGTAGATATGGGTATGTCTACTTAATGAAACACAAGTCTAAGACCTTTGAAAAGTTCAAGGAATTTCAGAGTGAGGTTGAGAATCAACGTGACAGGAAAATCAAGTTCTTACGATCAGATCATGGGGAAGAATATTTGAGTCACGAATTTGGCACGCACTTAAGGAAATGTGGAATAGTTTCACAACTCACGCCGCGTGGAACACCACAGTGTAATGGTGTGTCCGAACGTCGTAATCGCACCCTATTGGGTATGGTACGATCTATGATGTCTCTTACCGATCTAGCGCTATCTTTTTGGGGTTATGCTATAGAGACTGCCGCATTCACTTTGAATAGGGCTCCATCGAAATCCGTTGAGATGACACCGTATGAATTGTGGTTTGGTAAGAAACCTAAGCTGTCGTTTCTGAAATTTGGGGATGCGATGCTTATGTCAAGAAACTTCAACCTGAAAAGCTCGAACCCAAATCGGAAAAATGCGTCTTCATAGGATACCCTAAAGAAACTATTGTGTATACCTTCTATCTTAGATCCGAAGGCAAGACATTTTTTGCCAAGAATGGATCCTTTCTAGAGAAAGAGTTTCTCTCGAAAGAAGTAAGTGGGAGGAAAGTAGAACTTGATGAAGTATTGCCTCTTGAACCGGAGAGTGGCGCAGCTCAAGAAATTATTCATGAGCTGTCTGCACCGACTAGGGAGGAAGTTAATGATGATGATCATGAAACTTCAGATCAAGTTGCTACTGAACTTCGAAGGTCCACAAGGACGCGTTCCGCACTAGAGTAGTACGACAACCCTGTCCTGGAATTCATGATGTTGGACAATGGTGAACCTTCGAACTATGAAGAAGCGATGGCGGGCCCAGATTCTGACAAATGGCTGGAAGCCATGAAATCCGAGATAGGATCCATGTATGAAAACGAAGTATGGACTTTGACTGACTTTCCCGTTGATCGGCGAGCCATAGAAAATAAATGGATCTTTAAGAAGACAGACGCGGATGGTAATGTGACCATCTATAAAGCTCGGCTTGTCGCTAAGGGTTATCGACAAGTTCAAGGGGTTGACTACGATGAGACTTTCTCACCCGTAGCGAAGCTGAAGTCCGTCCGAATCATGTTGGCAATTGCCACATTCTATGATTATGAGATATGGCAAATGGACGTCAAAACGGCATTCCTTAATGGTTTCCTTAAGGAAGAATTTTATATGATGCAGCCGGAAGGTTTTGTCGATCCTAAGAATGCTGACAAGGTGTGCAAGCTCCAACGCTCAATCTATGGGCTGGTGCAAGCATCTCGGAGTTGGAACATTCGTTTTGATGAGATGATCAAAGCATTTGGGTTTACGCAGACTTATGGAGAAGCCTGCGTTTACAAGAAAGTGAGTGGGAGCTCCGTAGCATTTCTCATATTGTATGTGGATGACATCCTATTGATGGGAAATGATATAGAATTCTTGGAAAGCATAAAGGCCTACTTGAACAAGTGTTTTTCAATGAAGGACCTTGGAGAAGCTGCTTATATATTAGGCATCAAGATCTATAGAGATAGATCGAGACGCCTCATTGGTCTTTCACAAAGTACATACCTTGACAAGATATTGAAGAAGTTCAATATGGATCAGTCCAAGAAGGGGTTCTTGCCTGTAGTGCAAGGTGTGAGATTGAGCACAGCTCAATACCCGACCACGACAGAAGATAGAGAAAAGATGAGTGTCATCCCCTATGCCTCGGCCATAGGGTCTATCATGTATGCCATGCTGTGTACCAGACCTGATGTAAACCTTGCCATAAGTTTGGTAGGAAGGTACCAAAGTAATCCCGGCATGGAACACTGGACAGGGGTTAAGAATATCCTGAAGTACTTGAAAAGGACTAAGGATATGTTTCTTGTGTATGGAGGTGACGAAGAGCTCGTCGTAAAGGGTTACGTCGATGCTAGCTTCGACACAGATCTGGATGACTCTAAGTCACAAACCGGATACGTGTATATTTTGAATGGTGGGGTAGTCAGCTGGTGCAGTTGCAAGCAAAGCGTCATGGCGGGATCTACATGTGAAGCGGAGTACATGGCAGCCTAGGAGGCAGCACAAGAAGCAATCTGGGTGAAGGAGTTCATTACCGACCTAGGAGTTATTCCCAATGCGTCGGGCCCGATGACTCTCTTCTGTGACAACACTTGAGCTATTTCCCTTGCCAAGGAGCCCAGGTTTCACATGAAGACCAGGCATATCAAGCGTCGCTTCAACTCCATTCGTGAAAATGTTCAAAATGGAGACATAGATATTTGCAAAGTGCATAGGGACCTGAATGTCGCAGATCCTTTGACTAAACCTCTTCCTCGAGCAAAACATGATCAACACCAGAACTCTATGGGTGTTTGATTCATCACAATGTAACTAGATTATTGACTCTAGTGCAAGTGGGAGAGTGTTGGAAATATGCCCTAGAGGCAATAATAAAATGATTATTATTATATTTCCTTGTTCATGATAATTGTCTATTGTTCATGCTATAATTGTGTTATCCGGAAATAATAATACATGTGTGAATACATAGACCATAACATGTCCCTAGTAAGCATCTAGTTAACTAGCTCGTTGATCAATAGATAGTCATGGTTTCCTGACTATGGACATTAGATGTCATTGATAACGGGATCACATCATTAGAAGAATGACATGATGGACAAGACCCAATCTTAAGCATAGCACAAGATCGTGTAGTTCGTCTGCTAGAGCTTTTCTAATGTCAAGTATCATTTCCTTAGACCATGAGATCGTGTAACTCCCGGATGCCGTAGGAGTGCTTTGGGTGTACCAAACGTCACAACGTAACTGGGTGACTATAAAGGTATACTACAAGTATCCCCGAAAGTATCAGTTGGGTTGACACGGACCGAGACTGGAATTATCACTCCGTATGACGGAGAGGTATCTCTGGGCCCACTCGGTAATGCATCATCATAATGAGCTAAATGTGACCAAGTGTTTGGTCACGGGATCATGCATTACGGTACGAGTAAAGTGACTTGCCGGTAACGAGATTGAACGAGGTATTTGTATACCGACGATCGAATCTCGGGCAAGTAACGTACCGATTGACAAAGGGAATTGTATACGGGATTGATTGAATCCTCGACATCATGGTTCATCCGATGAGATCATCGTGGAACATGTGGGAGCCAACATTGGTATCCAGATCCCACTGTTGGTTATTGACCGGAGAGTCATCTCGGTCATTTCTGCATGTCTCCCGAACCCGTAGGGTCTACAAACTTAAGGTTCGGTGATGCTAGGGTTGTAGAGATACTAGTATGCAGTATCCCGAAAGTAGTTCGGAGTCCCGGATGAGATCCCGGACGTCACGAGGATTTCTGGAATGGTCCGGAGGTTAAGATTTATATATAGGAAGTCAAGTTTCGGCCATCGGGAAGGTTTCGGGGGTAATCGGTATTGTACCGGGACCACCGGAAGGGTCCCGGGGGTGCACCGGGTGGGGCCACCTATCCCAGAGGGCCCCATGGGCTGAAGTGGGGAAGGGAACCAGCCCCTAGTGGGCTGGTGCGCCCCCCTTGGGCCTCCCCCTGCGCCTAGGGTTGGAAACCCTAGGGGTGGGGGCGCCCCACTTGGCTTGGGGGGCAAGCCACCCCCCTTGGCCGCCGCCCCCCCCTTGAGATCCAATCTCTAGGGCCAGCGCCCCCCCTAGGGGCCCTATATATAGTGTGGGGGAGGGAGGGCAGCCGCACCAAGTCCCTGGCCCCTCCCTCTCCCCACGTAACACCTCTCTCTCTCTCGTTGGAGCTTGGCGAAGCCCTGCCGAGATCACCGTTGCTTCCACCACCACACCGTCGTGCTGCTGGATCTCCATCAACCTCTCCTTCCCCTTGCTGGATCAAGAAGGAGGAGACGTCTTCCCAACCGTACGTGTGTTGAACGCGGAGGTGGCGTCCGTTCGGCGCTCGGTCATCGGTGATTTGGATCACGATGAGTACGACTCCATCAACCCCGTTCTCTTGAACGCTTCCGCTCGCGATCTACAAGGGTATGTAGATGCACTCCCCTCTCCCTCGTTGCTAGATGACTCCATAGGTTGATCTTGGTGATGCGTAGAAAATTTTAAAATTCTCCTACGTTCCCCAACAGAAGAATATGTTCCAAACCATGGAGATCATACATGAAAAACGCGAGTGTAATGTTGAAGCGCATGTGCTCGCAAAAGCTGCTACTTCTTTGCCCTGTGGACGCCATCTTTGGCTCACAGGAACCCCTGAAATTATTTGTATACCTATGGTTGTTAATCTTCAATAAAGCAGCTTTTATCCCTCAAAAAAAATTTGAGTATTATATTCTCAGCTGAACCCCCATAATGCCCGTGCGTTGCAGAGGGAGTATATTTCTCGGCAAGGTGAGCCTGCGATATAAAATATTTGTATACTTCTTTATAGAGGGAGTATCTCTCTGTCAAAAAATATATTTATGTGTAACTAGTTACTCCTGTCTTTCTACTTCCTTTCGCTGATATGTGGGACAACCGGCAACAGGGTCCACGTGCCATATGCACAAATTAGAGTGCACAACTTCACGGTAGACACACCCCGATCATAGCGCCTTAGTAATGCCCAATGAGCCGTCAAATCACAACCCCCTTTCCAGCTTTAGCAGTAAGCTGGACAAACGAAGCAGCAATATTTCACTGGTCCTGAATCCCCTTCTCCCTCGTCTGCTTGTTCAGAGAAAACCCCCTCTCGGCGATTGCATAGGGTTTTCTCATGGAGAACTAGGTACGAATTCTTCATCCATCCCTGATAAACCCAAGTCCCTTGGTCGCAGGTAATCCTAGGATGGCAGCCGCCGCCGTTGATGCATTTTTCTTCCTACTGAATCTTGTGTGTTTCATTTGCAGTGCCCAAAGTGTGAGTACCCTACAGGTTTCAGCGCCCTCGGCGAGACGCCACACTTGTTCCTTCTCATCCTAACACATCATTTTGAAACGCACACAGTATGTTCCTAGAATCCTCTTTTCTATCCGGGAGGGTGGGAGTTTTTGAACATGATGTGTTCTCATATTATTTTTCCTGCAGTGTATTATTTTCTCGGCCAGAACACATGTACTCAAGATGCTCGGCCTTGCCATAACTGAATACACTAGTTTAATGGTGACAGTGAAGACAAGCCATTGATATAAGTTCCGAGTTGGGTTCATGAACCAAGAAGATCGCTGCTTTTTTTATGGTCGAACTTGGATAAACTTTCTCAAGTGTTACAGACTGAAAGTTGGCGCACGAGTGTTGATGGAAATAGCAGAACCTGGTCTCATCTTCACTGTGATCTTCCACCCTGACGTCGTTCCAATTGTTCATCCATGTTAGTTTTGTATCTGGTTCTTGCTTGTTGCCTCGATTACTTCTTAATCCACCTATTCTGTCTAACTAATCACAATTTAACTTTAGAAGTACCAATGAATCTCTCACAAAGATGCTACTTCTAACTAATATTTTCTTATAATTGGTGGCACGTATAGGTTTATTCAGAGTTAAGCAGTCTGCTCGTTTGTTACTCTGTAATAACTCGGCTGTTACTAATGGCACTGAAGTTGACTGGATCGACATCCACAAGTTCCTACACTTTATTGATCGTCTTGAGGTCCTTGTGGGGCATTTCAATGGTGGAAGGCCACGTGGGATATGTGTGCCACTGCTGCACTCGTTGAACAGGTCCAACTGTGTCGAGAAACTTATGGTATGAGCTGTTTTCTGTTATATATGTTGTTCATAAACTATTGCTTATACACAGTTTTACAGCTGTGATCTTCTTGAAACAGGAACTGCCGACTTCTATTGTTCCTATACAGATGCCTGACCATGGTCGGGTCATACTTGCGCTTGGTCACAACATGATGTTTTTGTCGACCTACTCAATTCCCCTTGGAGGTGAAAAGATACTTATTCATGGGTGGTCTCAAATAATGAAGTCCCTTCCATCTTGGAGAATAGGATCGAAGATTATGTTCATGCTTTTCCATGGCTCTAAAGCGAATATCCTGTTTATTGAGCACGTTGTGAGATGAAGCCGCTTTCAGAAGGTTGTGGATGCGCGGGGTGGCGCCTGGGCCTTGTCCTGGGGCTTGGCGGCCTCACCCTTGGATAACTGTAGGCAAAGTAGCACTGTTCGAGGCGTGCTTTGTACGGTTGAACCTGTATAAGTACTCACACTGCTTTCAGCATTGGTTGTTAAGTTCCCCTGCTGGTTTCAGTTAAGGTTGTTAAGTACTCCTGCTGCTTTTACAGTCTGTCGTGTTTCTTCAGTCATGTCTTCCTCCAGCCGCCAAAACCAAACCAGCGCCGGCGGGGCCGCCTGCTTCCGCCTCCCACGGCTGGCTGCGCCTCAGCGCACGCATCGCCGCCCCACCGTCTCCTAAATTGTTAATGTCGACGTCCTCCGCGCGCTTTGGTGCGCTCGCCGCGGCGGCTCCCTCTCGCGTTGTCAACATGGTCAACAAACAATAGGAATCGGCAGAAGTACGTGGAGAGGATGACAGTAGGGGCCCACCACATCAGTGTATGGAAAAATAAAATGCTTCCTCCTAGTGTTTTCCTGACATCTGGGACCCACCACATTGTGAGCGTATATAGTCAATAGACAAGAGAACAGCACAAGATTGGCTGACACATGGGACATAGCTACTCGAGCAGTATTTTTTTGTTTGGTATTGTTGATACGGAGCAGGGTTTGAACTGGGCTGTGGCCCATCTAGCCCAGGCTTATATTTTATGTTCACCATGTGACTAGCCCAGCTATTTTTTTCTTTGTGAAAATGAGCCCAGTTTATTTTTTCTAAAGAATACCCAATCCAGGCCTACTTATTTTTCTACGCCCTGATGGGCTGCAACTCTTTCAAGACGCCTACAAATCTTGAAAGTAATATGAAATGGGTTGTAAATATAAAAACAGATGACAAATTGGCAATTACTTTATAATTTCTGAATTTTATTACATTTTCAGATTCCTATTTCACTCGGCATTAACCTAATTTAAATATATCTTCAAAGTACTTTAAATCTGGCAGGACATTTCGGTATTAAAAATAGTTTGGAACCCATAGAAATATGCGAAATTGGCCTTGGCCAACCAAAAAAATGACTGCAATAAATTGCATAAGAAGTTGCCATGAGCTATATATAAATTATTAAAAAAAGAGGGAGTGGTCTGAATTCTGGGCCTGTTTAGTTGACGTGTATGCAAGATTTTTTTAGTTATTATATACGTCAACAAACGATTCTAGCAGACGTAACCATTGGATGTCAATCCAACGGCCGCCGTGTTTCTTCAATCTTTGATCTTCTTGCTCCAGCCGCCACAGCAGCGCCAGCGGAACCGCCTACTCCCGCCTCCCCTAGCCGGCTGTGCTGCCGCGCAGGCCTCAGCGCCCACTACTACTCCCACCGCTGGCCAGGGCATCCCTCTACTCACCCACACCCCCTATTATTCTGCGGCGACGGCAGCCTCACACCACAGCCGAACCGGTGAACGCTCGTACTACTCTCCGCGTGGGCATCCACTGCCGCGTCTTCCCCGGATCCGCGTCGTCCCCTTCCTATGCCTCGCCGTCGTCCACCGTCATGGTGCTCTCAGCGCGGCGTGGTCAATGTGGTCAACGACCGACTTCCATCAGAAGAGTACTGTACGTGGAGAGGCTGACAGCTGGGTCCACGACAGCCGCAAGGAAGTGCCTCCTTATTACGCGGAAAATAATTATTCCTCCACCTGACAGCGGGGACCCACCGGACGGGCCACCAGTATTTTGCAAAAAAAATCGTTTCCCCCTGACTGCTGGGACCCATCGGACGGGCTACCCTATTTCGCGAAAAAAACGTTCCCCCCGCTGTCAGCTCGGACCCACCGGAAGTGCCTCCTTATTACGCACAAAAAAATGAATACTCCCCCGGCCCGCTGGGATCCACCTTGGTGGGAGGCTGACTTTTGGGCCTACTAAGTTGACGGGGACGAAGGGCTTTGTCAACTTAGTCAATATGAACGATTCTAGCTCCACTGACAGTACGATGTCCATCCAACGACCGTAGTGCTTCTTCAACCACTGGTCTTCTTGCTCCAGCCGCCCAAAGCAGCGCCAGTCGTGCCGCATGCTCCTGCCTCCCGTGGCTGGCTGTGCTGCCGCGGAGGCCTCACCGCCCCTACTATTCCCACCGCTGGCCAGGCCCTGCGGCGACGGCAGCCTCACACCGCAGCCGAACCAGTGAACCCTAGTACTCCTCTCCGCGCGGGCTTCCACTGCCGCGTCTTCCCCGGCTCCGTGTCGTCCACTTCCTAGGCCTCGCCGTCATCCACCGCTGTGGTGCTCTCGGCGCGGCGTGGTCAATGTGGTCAACGACCGACTTCCATCGGAAGAGTATTGTGCATGGAGACGCTGACAGCTGGGTCCACAGCCGCAGCAAGGAAGTGCCTCCTTATTACGCGCAAAATAATTATTCCTCCACCTGACAGCGGGGACCCACCAGACGGGCCACCAGTATTTTGCGAAAAAAATCGTTTCCCCCTGACTGCTGGGACCCACCAGACGGGCCACCGTATTTCGTGAAAAAAACGTTCCCCCCGCTGTCAGCTCGGACCCACCGGAAGTGCCTCCTTATTACGCACAAAAAAATGAATACTCCCCCGGCCCGCTGGGATCCACCTTGGTGGGAGGCTGACTTTTGGGCCTACTAAGTTGACGGGGACGAAGGGCTTTGTCAACTTAGTCAATATGAACGATTCTAGCTCCAGTGACCGTACGATGTCCATCCAACGGCCGTAGTGCTTCTTCAACCTCTGGTCTTCTTGATCCAGCCTCCCAAAGCAGCGCCGGTCGTGCCGCATGCTCCTGCCTCCCGTGGCCGGCTGTGCTGCCGCGGAGGCCTCACCGCCCCTACTATTCCCACCTCTGGCCAAGCCCTGCGGCGACGGCAGCCTCACACCGCAGCCGAACCAATGAACCCTCGTACTCCTCTCCGCGCAGGCTTCCACTGCCGCGTCTTCCCCGGCTCCGCGTCGTTCCCTTCCTAGGCCTCGCTGTCGTCCACCGCCGTGGTGCTCTTGGCGCGGCGTGGTCAATGTGGTCAACGACCGACTTCCATCGGAAGAGTATTGTGCGTGGAGACGCTGACAGCTGGGTCCACGGCCGCAGCAAGGAAGTGCCTCCTTATTACGCGCAAAATAATTATTCCTCCACCTGACAGCGGGGACCCACCGGACGGGCCACCGTATTTCGCGAAAAAAGCGTTTGCCCCTGACTGCTGGGACCCACCAGCTACATCTTCGCACGCAAGGAAGTGCCTGACAGTCAGGACCCACCTGGTCGTAGCGTACGTAGCGTTGTCATTCTGGTCGCGAACATGTACGTACATATATACTGGTCGATGTAGAGGCGCGCATGTGTCGTAGTAGAGGCGCACACGTACGTACAGCGGCCAGGGTGCAAGAAAGAAAATACGGCCACGTATGCGTACATACGGGCGAGGTCTCGAACGCCTACTCGCGCATACGTACGTCCAGGGCTCGTGTACATGGCTGGGTCGGAACGGAGAAACAGCGTCGTCGTCGTGTTCATGGGGAGGCAACGGAATGCGTCGTGTTCATTGGGAGGGCTTGGACGGAACAGACGATGGAAACGAGGCCTGGCGTACCGCAGAACGGAGGAAATGGCCTTGTGTTCGACCGGCCACGTTCGAAACGGGATCCTGTTCATCAGGAGAGGTCTGGCATACCGCAAAACGGAGGAAACGGACCTCCTACGGTCGAAACGGGGGTCCTGTTCATCGGGAGGGGTGTGGCGTACCGCAAGACGGAGGAAACGGACTTGTGTTCGAGCGCTACGGTCGAAACAGGGTCCTGTTCATCGGGAGGGGTGTGGCGTACCGCAAAACGGGACTCCACGGGATACTGTTCATCTCCACCATCGACCCCCTCCAGCCTCCACGAGCTATTGTTCATCCACCGTCGACATCCTCCAGCCTCCACCTGCAACTGTTCGTCCACGGGCTCCTGTTCATCCAGCCTCCACCGCGCGCTACTCCATCGGCTACTGTTCAACCAGCCCTCTCCACGGGGTCCTGTTCAACCACCCCTCCACGGGCTACTGTTCATCCTGCCCTCCACCGTCTACTGTTCATCCTGCCCTCCACGGTGTGGTCCTGTTCATCCAGCCCTCCACAGGGTCCTATTCATCCAGCCCCAACCAGCTTGATCGATCGGGGTCCTGTTCATCCAGAGGAAACACCACGGGGTCATGTTCATCCACCCCCACCGGGAACTGTTCATCCACCCCCCCCCCACAATGCTCACTGTTCATCCAGAGGAAGCATCGATCGGCTTCAGTTAGCAGCAGTAGCGAAGGAGTCGCTCGATCGGGTTCAGTTATCAGCCATCGATTGATCGCTCGGGTTAAGTAACGCGTAGCCTGCAGTGCAATCGCTCGGGTTCAGTTAGAGCCCAACGCCTCGCTCGGGTTCAGTTAGAGCCAACGCCTCGCACACATGCGTGTACGTGTACGAGAGAAGCGCGCATCGCTCGGCCCCCGACCTCCCACCGTAATCGGGAACTCCCCGAAATTTTCCTCGCCCTCGCTTCTACCATGGTTTTTTCCGTCATGGACGGCCCAAAGAATGTCCTGCAGCTGCGTCTCCGGCCCGCCCAGGACGAAAAGCTCATTTTCTGTCATGATTTTTTGTCATAGAAGTAGGAGCCCACCACATCTATGATGATATCGGGTTTTGTCACAATTATCATCATAGAAGTGTCATATGTATGACAGAAAAAAAAATTGTTCAGCCCAAAATGTCACGGATGTGTCTTTTTTTGTAGTGCTCACTCTCGAGAATATTTTGCATCAAGAGCACATCACCCACCTCAGGAGCGTCATTCGTTGATTGGAGAACCTTCTAATCCTTAAAGATAGGATTGCTTCATCACCACCATCATCTTCCTCACCACCAAAGGAGAATTGAGTATTGGGTATGGGCACTCCCCTTGGCTTCCGCCAAGCTTGGGGGAGGTGCCCCGGTATCGTATCGTCCCACTATCTTTTTGCTTTTACTTATTCTAGTTCGATCATTTGCTTTTAGATGAAATAAAGTTTAGTTCAATCCTTTTTTCTTTGAGAGTTTGCTTAGTGACATATCCTTGTAATCGTGTGCAAGTTATATAATAAAGTTAGTTTGAGTTTTTGCTTTCTTTACTTTCATGTTGCAAAAAAATAAAATAAAGAAAGAAAGAAAAAGAGAAAGGAAATAAATGAAGAAAGGAAATAAATTAATGATTATATACTAATGCTATGGTAGGTGATGACACCACATAAGGAGAAGTATAAGTAGAAAATTTTATTAGAGATTGACAAACATAGCATTAGTCAATGATGCAACTCATGAAAGAATTAATAAGGGAAGAGAAGATTCACATATAGATATACTATCCTAGAAATCTTTTGTGATTGTGAGCCCTCATCAAAATATTATATGCCAAAATTGTTGACGTTGGACAAGCAAGACAACTTAATGGTTTATGTTTGTTTATATTCACATAGAAGTCATATTGTCATAGATCCTTTAACATGTGATGCTTTCCCCCTATCTTTGCTAGCCAAAAAAATCGCACTAAGTAGAGATACTACTTGTGCCTCCAAAAACCCTTAAACCCAAATCTTTTTCAAGTGTCCACCATACCTACCTAGGGATTGAGCAAGATCCCTCAAGTAAGTTGTCATCGGTGCAAAAAGGCAATAAAAATGCTACTAAAACTGTGAGATCATTTAGTGTAAGAGAAAATTGAGCGTTGTACAAACTTGGATGACAAAGAATAAAAGCGACAAACTGCATAATAAAGGTTGTCATCTTAAGGGCCAATACAACATGACGTTCTCTTGCACTAAGGGATTGAGCATACAAACAAATAAGTGAATGGCAACCTCTGCTTCCCTCTGCGAAGGGCCTGTGTTTTACTTTTATGCAAAGAGTCAACTTTTTCTCTCTATTCCTTTTATTTTTCTCATTTGGCAAGCATCATGTGGCGAGGAAAGATCTAGGCACATATGTCCAGTTGAATATAGATAGCATGAGTTATTATTGTTGACATCACCCTGGAGGTGAGTATGTTGGGAGGCGAAACTATAAGCCCCTATCTTTCTATGTGTCCGGTTGAAACATTTTGCTCATGGGTACGAGGTGAGTGTTAGAAATCATAGAAGACTATATGATGGTTGAGTATGTGGACTTGCCTAAAGGCTCCGACACGTGACCCTTCCTAAAAAGATGATGGATTATAGTTGCAAAGTTGACTGAGAACATAGTTTGTCAGTTTCTAATAGAGATTTTGCTTTATACTTCAACTGCGTGATGAACTATTACTTATTCATGAGAAGTATATGATAAAAGTTCTATGATAAAGTACTATGTTTAATGTTGTTGCTGTTATAATAATCAACATGATGCTTCTATGTTCGTATTTTGTTTTTATCAACACCTCTCTCTCAAAGCATGTGGACATGTTTTTCGATTGCGGTTTTCGCTTGAGGACAAGTGAGGTACAAGCTTGGTGGAGTTGATATGTCCACTTCTGTTGTGGTGGGCGCACAACAGATGCCAAGGGATGGCTAAAGAGAGGAGGAGGCTCGAGGGCACTGGTGGGCTCCAGAGGCGAGGTCGGCATGAGCGAGCGCAACACGCAAGACGTACCCAGGTTCGGGGCTCTTGGAGAGATAACACCCCTAGTCCTACTGAGTGTGGTTTATGTGTGATAGTACAGAGTTGCTGCTTGAGCTGTATCGGGGAGGAAGGAAGGAAGGCCATGGCTTAGGTTGCTCCCTCTCCGTGTGTGTGTGTCCTACTGATCGGATCTCTTCACCCCCGTGCATGGAGGCTTCCTGGGGGTTTATAGGTCAACCCCAGGGGTGCAATGGTAATGTTACAAGGCCGTGGGGTCGAGTTAACATCGTCCGGGAAGACGATGCTGGGACCCGCCGGGTGACAGGGCTCGCCGGGTTCTCCGGGCATGGGACCCGCCAGGTGTAGGGGCACTGTTTGTCGTCTTGTCGATCGTTAGTGAGTGGCCGTTTCGAGTTCGCTACAGTGGCGCTCTGTCAGGTCGCCACTTGCTGGCGTCAGTAGTGATGACGGGCGTACTGTAGCCACGCCGGCCCTGGTCAACTGGTAGGTGAGGCACTGTTGCCACGCCTCGGCTGACCAGAGGCATGGGAGGGGCACTGTTGCCTTGCTCATCTCTTGATTGAAGACTCGTCCCATCGTACGGCCAGGATGGGACGGGAGCTGACCCGTGGCCGGGTTGGAGAACACGCTAAGGGGAAGCTGGCTTATTGAAGACGTCTTGGTGCGCCGCGTTCGGCTGCCTTCCGCTGGCCATCAAGGCCAGGTTGAGGAATTCGGCCGGGACGAGGGGCTCGGCCGGGTCGAGGGGCTCGGCCAAGTCGAGTGACCCGGCCAAGCGTGAGCCGGCTTGAGGGGCGTTGCTGGCCCCATTGTTTTTGAAAAGGATCCGGGTTTTGTTGCCTGCCTGGGGTACATCCCCCCGACAGTAGTCCCCAAAGCTGTGAAGGTCCACCGTCTTCGAGCGGGAGGGCCTTCGCAGTTTCCCCCCTGAGGAGGCGAATTTTGTGACTGCCGGGTCCGGCAACACCCATTGTGTGCCGGCTTCCGGAAGCCGGATCGCGGCATCCCGATAGGGGTGGGAAATCGAAGAGCCCGTCAAATCTTGAGATGGCCTTTTGGGCTTCGCGCGGGCGCCATGTGGCGCCCGAGAGCCGGAGGGGCTTGACAGGCCACGCGCGTGATAGGACGAGGCGATGCACTGGGGCCCGCCGCTGCGCGCCCCCGGCCCACGTGCGCGGATTTATTGCAGCGTCTGCGGGCCAGTTGCCATTCTCGATGCAGTTACCGTAGGCGTACATGCGCAATTATTGCAGGGAAGTGGGAGGGGTGAGCACAAACGATCCCACTTCCCCATGTTTCGAATCATGGGTTATAAATTGGGAGAGGGGGGTGGCGGAAGTCATTCTCACTCGCACTCCCCTGCCTCCTCATCCTTCCTCTTCCCTTAGCGCCCGCCACGCGCCGCGACGCCCGCTGGTTCGAGCAGAGCTTCACCGCCGTTCTTCCTTCTTTCCTTTCTTCGTCGATGGCTCTTCCGTCGGGCTCATGGATGGGCTCTACCGTCACCTTAGACGACATCACCTACCTCCGCACCACTAGGCGCTTCCCGGGGGAGACGGAGGTCGCCGTGCGCCTGCTGCAGGGGGAGCGGGAGCCGCCACCTAAGGGCACGGAGCGCGTGGTCTTCCTCCCGCATTTCAAGCACGGGTTCAGTCTTCCGGGGAGCGCTTTCTTCCGCGGCTTCCTGGTGTTCTTCAGGCTCCAGCCCCATCATCTTGGCGCGGGTGCCATCGTGCAACTTTCGGGCTTCGTCACCCTCTGCGAGGGGTACCTGGGGGTCGAGCCTTCCATCAATCTCTGGGTGCACTTCTTCTCCTTGAAGAAGCAGGGGCCGAGGGCCGGGGAGATCTCCGACTGCGGGGCCGCCGTAATTTCCAAGCGGTTGGGCGCTGGCTGTCCCAAGATTCCGCTAGAGGATTCTGCCAAGAAGTGGCAAAATTCTTTCTTCTACGTCTGCAACCTCAGCTCGGAACGTATCAATCTGCCGCCCTTTGTCGACGCACCGCCGCGAGCGAAGCAGAACTGTGGTTACTACCCCAAGCACCGTTCGCAGGAGGTGCTGAACCTGTGCGCGTGGGTATCGGAGATGAGGGAGCGGGAGGGTCTCACCGGCACCGACCTCATCATCTCCTTCATCAGGTGCTGCGTGCTGCTGTTGCAGCAGCGCAGCCACCTCATCGGTCATATGACCGGGCTTTAAGACCCCGACCGCATGTCGAATTTGCGGTTGGCGGCGAACCAGGTCGCGCGCCGGGTCAACGATATCTCCAAGGCCGGGCTGCGAGGCGACTGGGAGTTCGGCAAACCTCCGTGCAACCAGGCGAACCCGGCACCCGTGGAGAGTCCTTGGTCTTCGTATTTTTACGTTGCTCATCTTCTTGTTCGCCCCAACGCGACGCGGGAAGTGCTTCTGAACGCCATCCGGCATCCTTACGACCGGGCGCCGGTGCAGGTGGTGCGGGCCGTCTCGGAGGAACCCGTGGCCTACGGCGGAGGGATGGAGGCGGCTGGCGACGTCGGCGTGGGACGCCGTGCGGGTAAGTTTTGTCCTTCTTTCTCGAACCGCCGGTCACAAGGCGACACTAGGAGTGCTGACGCGAATTGTTGACGTAGTAGCGCCGGGCGGAGGAGGTGGCGCGGCAGGAGGCAGGTCGTCTTGGGGAGCACTGGCGGCCAGCCGGCCGCACGGGAAAGACAATGTTGTGTCGCGGGCCCAGGCTGTGAAGCGCGCATCGAACCCGGCCGGGTGCGCGAAGCCGCCCGCCAAGAGAAGGCGTGGCTCTCTGCAGGAGAGGCCGGCAAGGCCCGCCGTACTGGTGGTGCCTGGGTAAGTTCCTTTTTTGTTGACTTTGATCGGTCGAGCGGCGTCTGCTCGACTCTTGTGTGTTTACTTCCTCTGTGCCTCAGGTCGCCGATTTCACTGGCGCTGGCAGTGGCGGACGCCACGTCCGCTGAGGGCGCCGCGTTCTGAAGGTCCCGGACCAGCACCGACAAGGAGGAGGAGGTGGAGGCGGTGGATACGAACCTTGGTCTGGATCCGTCCGATGCCGAAGGCCAGGCCTGCCGGGACCGGAAAAGGGCCGTGGTGGAGCTGGAGGTGGCGTCGACCCAGGCCTAGGTCAACGTCGCATCGATGTGGGCACGCGCCGGCGAAGAGCCGGGGTGGCCAAAGATGCCAGCAGGGACAGTGGCGGCGGCGACGGTCTTTTTCCCGACATCAGGGGGAGAGCGCGGCCGAGACGGCTGCGCAGATGTGATGGACCTCGACTAGGAGGTCGTGGCGGTTGAGGACGACACCACGCCACAGGCCGACGTGGTCGAGCAGGCGGGGGCTGGCGAAGGTGGCGGCGACGCCGTCTTGGAGGAGGTGGCGCAGACGGCGCCGGAGGGGATACCTCAGGCGTCAACGAGAGTGACGCTGCCGGTGGTGACGCCACCGGCCACCGTGTCGGAGGGAGCGCCGGAGACGGATGGCGGAGAGCACGCCCTGGTGCTCAGGCCGGGGGGTCGCCGGGTCGCTAGGTCGCAGCCGGCCTGGGGCGGATCCAGCGAAGTCTTCTTTGGGCTCCTGACCCAGGAGGAGGCGGCGATGGCTGCCGTGAGCCAGCGCCTGTGAGGGTGAACAGACCGGATCCAGGCCTTCGCCTAGGCCGAGGTGGAGCAGACGCGGGAGCTGGAGCGCGCCGTGTTCGTAAGTTTTTTCCTTGCTTTTTCTTTTTCTTTTTCTGTTGCTTCTTCTTCGTGGGGGGGCGCTAGCGCACCCACTGGGTGTAGCCCCCGAGATTCGGGCCAACTGTGTAGCAGTTGGGTCGAATCTTAAACATCCGTCTTTGTGTTGACCGCCGCTTCTTGCAGCAACTGGACTCCTACCGGGTCAGCGTTGTCAACCAGCTTCTGGAGAAGCACCGGCGGCTCAAGGAGCAGCTTGCTGCCAAGGAGGAGGAGCTCCGTGCTGCCGCAGGTATTTTTCTTGCGTGCTCTCTTTAGTGGGGGCGCGCTAGCGCACCCACTGGGTGTAACCCCCGAGATTCGGGCCTACTGTGTTGTAGTTGGGTCGAATCTTAAAATGGCACTTCGTTTCTGATTCTTTCTTCTGCAGCTGAGGTGCTGTCTTGTAGGACCCGGCTGGTTCGAGCCGGCCTTCATTATGACCGGCTCGTTGCCGACACCGGCCGGCTTGGGGCCGAGGTAGCGAGGGCGAGGGAGGAGGCGACGGGAGCCCGGCGGGCGCTCGATGAAGCCAGCCGGCTGCGGGAGTAGCTGGAGGGCGATAAGGGTCATCTTGAGGCCGAGGTGGAATGCCTCAAGGAGGAAGCCGCCAAGGTTGTGGAGGTGCAGCGGGCCCTTGCCAAGGCGGATCAGCAACGCGGCAAGCTGGCCGACGACAAGGGTTAGCTCCAGGCCGAGGTGGAGTGCGTGAAGGCGCTGGTGGCCACAACGGAGGAGACCCGTCAGGGGGAAACCCGTCGCCGTGAGGAGGCCGTGAAGGCGGCTGAGGACAAAGAGGCCATGCTTAAAACGGCCCTTGCCAAGGTCGCAGATCTGGAGAAGACGCTCCAGGAGCGTGACCGCACCATCTTGTGAGAGCGGTGCGGTACGTTGCTTGAAGCGCAGGACCTGGAAGAGTCCTCCTCCAGTAAGTGCTTTCCTTGGGTTTTTGCCGGGATGGGACCCTGGCTTCTTATCCTTGGTGACTTTCTTCTGACTTGCTTTTCTTCTTGACAGGGGCCTTCCCAGAGACGCGCCAGCTAGCGAAGGAGGCGGTCCGCTTTCAACGCGACCTACAGGTGGTCGTTGGCTCCGGGACTGACCCACAGGTGGCCTGGACCTTCCTGGAGATTGTGACCGCCGTCGAGGCTCGTCTGCGAGTCTTGGGCGATCAGATGGGGCGGCTCTCTCAGGCCGGTGCGGCGATGACGGCGGCCCTCTGGCCGGGCTCCGTTGCGCCGAGCAGCTTCGCGCGGCTGGCGCGGTGGTTGGAGGCGGGGCCGGATCGGCTCTACGACTGGCACGTTTCCGCCGATCGTGCTGACACCGAGATGGTGCTCAGGTTTGTGATGTCTTGGCATCCGGACCTATCGCTGGATGCGCTGATGGGCCAGCGAGCCGGCTCGGAGAACGAACTGCAGGCGGAGGCCGAACGGATCGCTGCTCGGGCCAGCTACATCGCCGGGTTCGCCTTCCATGACGAGTTCCGGCTGGAGCGAGTGGAGGATGGCGGAGTCATGCCAGCTGACGACTACGGCCTGCTTCTGGACGACCCAGAGGGCAGCTCCGAGAAGACGGACGTCTACCACGACATGGAAGCCGAGGAGGGAGATATCGGCACCTCGGCGAACCCGGAGGCCACCGAGGGAGATGCCTGAAGCTTCCTGTTTTTAACTTAGTAAAAAATTCTGTTAGGTAGCAGGTCCACCCACCCACTGGGGGTATCCGGGTGTAATGAATTCTGGCCTTGGGCCTGTTTGAATTTGAACTGGTGATGTATAAACTTCGTGAATGTTTGCACTCTTGCTTTTTGTCTTTTGAGCCGTTTTCTTGCACTTTTCCCCTCTCGGGCTCCCCCCTGCAAGTCTGACGGCCGAGGCTCCGGTCCGTGACAAGGAGTTCGGCCTTTGAGAGGAGCGTGCAGTACTTAAGCTGTCGAAACGTTGAGCACGAGCGAAACACCCACTGGGCTGACTGGCGGCAATCCGGTGAAGCTGGTTGGCGAGCAGCCGATCATGCGGCAACTTAAAGTGGCGGGGTCGGGTTGGGTAACCCGGCGGTCCTTGACTTAGTGTTTGTGGCGTACTGGTGCTCTAGCCTTGCGCGCTAGCCGGCCGACAGCCGAAGCCGGTTCTGTGGCTTAGGGCGAACTGGAAGGCTGCGGTGATCCCAATACATCAGGAACCGCTAAGTAAGGCGGCGGGTAGTGACCAAGCCGGCCAGCCCCCGGGTCGAGCGAATCGGACCAGTGGCCGGGCTTGATAAAGAGGTGACTAATGCACAAATGCAAGAGACACAATATCTTGGTCGGAAAGGGCAGTCCCCGAGCGTCGTTCGGGGACTCCATAGTTTTCAGATGATTACAAAAGGCAGTGATACATACGTGCACACGGCTAACTGTAAAACGGGTGGAGGAGTTCTGCGTTCCACGGTCGGGTTGCTTCTTCGTCGGCGGTGTCTCTCTTGCGCTTGTTTTACTTGCGGGCGTCGATGAGGTAGTAGGCATTGCGATCGCACAAGGCCTTGCTAATGATGAATGGGCCCTCCCACGGGGAGGACAGCTTGTGCTGGCCGGCTTGGTGCTGGACAAGTAGGAGGACGAGGTCTCCCTCTCGAAACGCGAGGGGTTTGATCTTCTTACTGTGGTAGTGCCTCAGGCCTTGCTGATAAATGGCTGACCGACTGACTCTAGGAGGCATGCTTCTTTGAGTAGGTCGACGTCGTCTTCGCGGGCTTCTTTGGCTTCATCTTCAGTGTACATCGTGACAGGCGGTGAGTTGAACTCAACGTCGGTCAGGATGACGGCTTCGGCTCCGTAGACGAGGAAGAACGGGGTGAACCCGGTCGACCGGTTAGGTGTGGTGCGGAGGCTCCAGAGGACGGCCAACAACTCGTCAAGCCAGCTGCCGGGCAAGCGGACAAGTGGCTCAACGAGCCATGGCTTGATGCTGGATAGGATGAGGCCATTGGCCCGCTCGACCTGGCTGTTGGACTGCAGGTGTGCGACGGACGCCGGGTCGAGGCGGATGCCGGAGGCGGAGCATTACTGCGCGAGCACGCCTTTGGCGAAGTTGGTGCCGTTGTTCGTGATGATGCTGTTCGGCATGCCGTAGCGCACCGTGATGTCCTTGATGAATCGGACGGGCATTGGCCGATCTAGTTTCTTGATTGGCCTTGCTTCGATCCACTTGGTGAACTTTTCCACCGCCACCAGCAAATGCGTCATGCCGCCTTGAGCGGTCTTGATCCCACCATGTCAAGTCCCCAGACCGCGAAGGGCCAGGCGATCGGGATGGTCCGGAGTGCTGACGCCGGCTGGTGGCTACGCTTGCTGAAGCGCTGGCATCCCTCTCACTTGAGGACGAGCAACTCGTCGTCTTGGAGGGCCCTGGGTCAGTAGAAACCATGGCGGAAAGCCTTGGCCACCAGGGACCGCGAGGCGGCATGGTGCCCGCACTCGCCCTGGTGTATGTCAAGGAGGATCTCAATGCCCCTGTCTAGCTCAACGTAGCACTGGAACACGTCAGTGGAGCTGCGCTTGACGAGCTCATTGTTGATGATGTTGTAGGAGGATGCCCGGCGCTGCACTTGCCGGGCCTCGGTCTCGTCCATGGGGAGGACCCCGTTTCCTAGAAACTCTGGTATGGGCAGGGCCCATGAGGGAGACGTCACTACGGCAAAGACGGCCACCATGATGGGTTCCGGGGCGGTAGCCCCCGAGCCAGGGCCAGTAGCCCCCGGGTCAGGGACGGCGGCGGCTGGGTTGGGTTCGGCAGCCCCCGGGCCGGGTTCGGCAGTCCCTGGGCCGGGTTGAGGTGTAGCCAGGTCGTCCGAGATGTAGATGGACTTGGAGTCCGGAGACGGTTTGACAGATGGCTTGTGCAGGTGCTCGAGGGAGACGCCGAACGGAATGGACTGCGGCGATGAGGCGATCTTGGCGAGCGTGTTGGCGGCCTCATTTTCTGCACGTGGGACGTGGAGGAACTCGCAGCCTGCGAAGAATCCGGACAACTTCTGGACGAGGAAGCGGTAGCTCGCCATGTTGGGGTCGCAGGCGTCCCACTCATCGGAGCATTGCTGCACCACCAAATCTGAGTCGCCGTAGCACAGGATGCGCCGGATGCCGAGTTCCTTGGCGAGCCGGAGGCCATGCACAAGGGCTTCATACTCGGCGACGTTATTGGAGGCGGTGAAGTGGATCTGGAGCGCGTACTTGAGCCGGTTGCCCTTCAGGGAAGACAACACGATGCCGGCCTCGAGGCCGAGACACATCTTTGAGCCGTTGAAGTGTATGCGCCAATGCATTGAATCCGTCGGCGGCGGCTGGTACTGGGTCTCGGTCCAGTCAACGAGGAAGTCGGCCAGAGCTTGGGACTTGATCATAGTGCGAGGCTCGTAGAGGATGGTGTGGCCGGCTAGCTCGAGCGCCCACTTGGCGACTCGTCCAGAGACGTCTCGGCATCCAATGATCTCGCCGAGGGGGGCCGTCCTGACCATGGTAACTACGTTCTCTTGGAAGTATTGCTTCAATTTCTTGGCGGTGAAGTACACGCCGTAACACATCTTCTGGTAGTGTCGGTAGTTCTGCTTGGAGGCGGAGAGCACCTCGCTCAGATAGTAGACGGGACGCTGGATAGCCTGGATCTTGCCCTTCTCTAGTCGCTCGACCACCATCACCGTACCGACTGACCGCGAGGTTGCGGCAATGTAGAGCAGCAGCGGCTCCTTCTCGGCTGGTGCGGCCAGGACGAGCGCGGTGGAGAGCATGCGCTTGAGGTCCCTGAAAGCTTCATCCGCCTGGTCGTTCCACTCAAACGGCGTCGTCTTCTTCAGGATGAGGACTGGGTTGGCCAGCCACTCGGGGTGAAACACTTCCATGATGAAGCCGTCCGCCAAAAGCTTGGCGACCTCTTCACCGATGGTTCTTCTCTTCTCTTTAGAAAAATGTCGCAGGGGTTGACGGACAGGCTTGGCGTCCTTGCGGACGTAGAGTTTGTGCTCAGTGCACTTCCTCGGGATACCGGCATGTCCTTTGGGGTCCATGCAAAAATATCCTGATTCTCACGGAGGAAGTCGACGAGCTCGCCTTCCTATTTGTTGTCGAGGCAAGTGCCCATGACAACGTACTTGCTGCAGCTGGGGTCTTCCGGGTTCAGCTTCACCTTCTTGGTCTCCTTGGAGGGCTTGAACGAGGCCTCGTCGGTCGGCTCCTGGGCCGGGATTGGTGCGGCCGATGTCTCGCTGGCCAGGGCGACGATCCGATCGAGCTAGCGCCGCTCCTCGGCTACGACCAGTGACTCGGCCAGCTTGGCGCCGTCCCGGGCGCACTCCAGGGACTTGCGGTAGTTGCCAGTGATGGTGATGAGGCCCTTCGGACCCGGCAGCTTCATCTTTAGGTAGGCGTAGTGGAGGACCGCCATGAATTTGGCGAGTGCGAGCCGGCCCAGCAACGCATGATCCACCACCTGTTGGCATACTTGTCCACCATTACCATGAGCACGACCATGGTGACCAGCTCAGAGCGTAAGAGCTTGTGCTTGAGGAGGGTGCCATCCCGGCACCCGTTGACGAAGTACTGGATTGCTTGGACTTCGTGGACGCCCTCGCAGCTATTTCGGAGCTCAGTCTAGCGTGCGAGGTACTCGCGGCCAGTTTTCGTCGGTCCCTGCACTCACATGGCGAGCTGGCTGGGACGGCTGAGTCCCTTGTAGGTGCTGATGAAGTTGCGCACGAAAGCTTGCTCGAAGTCGACCCACGCATTGATGCTGCCCACCGGCAGGCTGTTCAACCACGCGCGGGCCGATCCCAGGAGCATGAGCGGCGTGTAGCGCACGGCGAGGCAGTGGTTACCGCCGGCGATGCCGATGGAGGTGGTGTAGTCTGTGAGCCAGACTTCCGGCTTCACGGTGCCGTTGTACTTGGGAGTGTCGCGGGGGAGCGTGAACCCTTAGGTAAAGGGCTCGTCCCGGATGCGTGGACCAAAACACGCTGGGCCGACAGGACCGTGTTGGAAATATGCCCTAGAAGCAATAATAAAATGGTTATTATTATATTTCCTTGTTCATGATAATTGTCTATTGTTGTAACGCCCTCAATGCAGCTATATCTCCCACGTGTCGAAGCACGACTTAGAGGCATAACCGCATTGAAAGCAATGTCGCAAGTGAGGTAATCTTCACACAACCCATGTAATACATAAGGGAAAGAGATACATAGTTGGCTTACAATCGCCACTTCACACAAATACATGAATAAAGCATTACATCAACCAGATACAATCAAGGTCCGACTATGGAACCCAAAATAAAAGAAGACTACCCCAAATGCTACACAGATCCCCGATCGACCCCACCAGGGCTCCACTACTGATCAACTAGAACGAAACAACACAAAGGACAAGATCTTCATCGAGCTCCTCCTTGAGCTTGGATGCGTCACCTGCTCGGTAACATCGGCACCTGCAAACTGGTTTTGGAAGTATCTCTGAGTCAACGGGGACTCAGCAATCTCACACCCTCGCGATCAAGACTATTTAAGATTATGGGTAGGTAAAAGGTATGAGGTGGAGCTGCAGCAAGCGACTAGCATATATGGTGGCTAACTTATACGCAAAAGAGAGCGAGAAGAGAAGGCAAAAGCACGGTCGAACAACTATGATCAAGAAGTGATCCTAGAACAACCTACGTCAAACATTACTCCAACACCGTGCTCACTTCCCGGACCCCGCCGAGAAGAGACCATCACGGCAACACACGCGGTTGATGTATTTTAATTAAGGTCAACTTCAGGTTTTCTACAACCGGACATTAACAAATTCCCATCTGCCCATAACCGCGGGCACGGCTTTCGAAAGTTCAAAACCCTGCAGGGGTGTCCCAACTTAGCCCATCACAAGCTCTCATGGTCAACGAAGGATATTCCTTCTCCCAAGACATTCCGATCAGACTCGGCATCCAGGTTACAAGACATTTCGACAATGGTAAAACAAGTCTAGCAACACCGCCCGAATATGCCGACAAATCCCGATAGGAGCTGCACATATCTCATTCTCAGGGCACACTCAGATGAGCAATCCGTACAACTAAAACCAGCCCTCGAGTTTCCCCGAGGTGGTGCTGCAAGGGGCTCTAGTTTGGACCAACACTCAGAGGAGCACTGGCTCGGGGGGTAAAATAATGATGACCCTCAGGAGCGCGACTCCCAAGGGAAAAAGAGGCTAGGTGGCGAATGGTAAAACCAATGTTGGGCATTGCTGGAGGAGTTTTATTCAAGGCAAACTGTCAAGGGGTTCCCATTATAACCCAACCACGTAAGGAACGCAAAATCCGGGAACATAACACCGATATGACAGAAACTAGGGCGGCAAGAGTGGAACAAAACGCCAGGCATAAGGCCGAGCCTTCCACCCTTTACCAAGTATATAGATGCATTAATTAAATAAGAGATATTGTGATATCCCAACAAAATATCCATGTTCCAAACATGGAACAACAACTCCATGTTCCAACAAGGAACCAACTTCAATCTTCACCTGCAACTAACAACGCTATAAGAGGGGCTGAGCAAAGCGGTAACATAGCCAAACAACGGTTTGCTAGGACAAGGTGGGTAAGAGGCTTGGCTCAACCATATGAGAGGCATGATAAGCAAGTGGTAGGTATCGTAGCATAGGCATAGCAAAAGAGCGAGCAACTAGCAAGCAAAGATAGAAGTGATTTCGAGGGTATGGTCATCTTGCCTGAAATCCCGCAAGGAAGAAGAACGAGTCCATGAAGAAGACAATCGGACGTAGTCGAACAGATCCTCACAAACGCGACGTTATCGGAACCAACCCAAAGAAGCAACACCGGAAAGAAGCACACAACATAGTAAACAACCAACACCTGAACATGGCATGATGCACAACCAAGTATGATGCATGTCCGGTTTAATGAAGCATGGCATGGCAAAGTGCACAAGCAATCCTACAAATTAAGTGGAGCTCAATATGCAACTCCGTTGCATAGTGACGAAACACCACGTGACTTATTTAGTTTGATCTTGTTTATGTACTCAACAATATTAAATGTTGTTAGCATGGCAAGACGTGAAGCATAAGTAAAAACTACCCATCTAGTCAAGTTTAAATGAGACCGGAAGCAACGAACAACAGTTCCGGTAAATCCCCATATGCATATATTAGGTTTGGTGCTGTTCTGCCCTCAACACAATTTTAGAGTTATTAAACATGCAAAACAAGTACACCATGTTAAATTAGGCATTTTTCTACCCCATTTACATATAAAGTTTATTAAATTCTGAGTTACGGTTATTTAGTTATGAAATAAATCATTTTAGCAAGTTATTTAAGCAAATTTAAACAAATAGCATTTTAAACATTTTAAACATAGATGAAAGTTGGATATTATTAAACTAGATGAAATTCTAAGCAAGTTTCATATTAAGTTTGTTTTAATCCGATGCACGGTTGGAGAGTTATAAAATGCATGATGTTTAGGGGCTATACTATAAATATGCAGTTTTCTGTAAATAGAGAAATTAGTCATGTGGAAACAAACACATCATGGCCCAAACCGATGGAACTGAGCTGCTCACCACGGGCTTCGGCCCAGTCCAGTGGTGAGGTGAGGCCAGCAGTGGGGCGCAGCTGGGCCTCGGGCGCTGGCAGGCCGGCCACTCGGGCGCTGGATGGATCGCCCTGCCGATCCCACTGCATCGAGGCAGGGACGGGCGCGGTCAACGGGCGCATGCCCCTCGCTGGTCTTCGTTCACCTCGTGTGGGTAAAGCAGTAGGTGAAAAAATCATCTGGCGGTGCGAGATCCGGCGTGAAGGACGATGGAGCATGGCCGGGAACAGGCGGATGCATGCGAGGGTGGTTAGATCCGCACGTGGGGAGTTTGTTTTGGTGGCGGAGGAGCTCAGTGGCGTCGGCAGCGGGAGTCCATGCTTCGGGCGCTGTCGAGGCGGCTGGCCGCGCAAGAAGACGAGGACGACGGGGTTCAGAGGAGGACGAAGCCACCAAGTCTTTCCAAGGTGTGGCGGCACTGGAGACAGGGACTTGCAGCGCGCAATCCTAGCGACAGGACAGAGGGGGCGCGAGCGGCCTTGACGGCGGGGCCATGGCGTGATGCTCAGGACCGGAGGCGCTCCTGGTTGGGGACAAGGAGATCCTCGAAGCAGAGGCGTGGGCGGCCGGTGGCGTGAACGTGCAAGGCGGCGGGGCACGCTCGGTGTCGAGGAAGGAGCTCCACTCCGGTGAACTCCCATGGCGGCGGTGGTGCTCCTGGACAGAGAGAGTTTGAGAGAGAGATACAGGAGACGGAAGGAAGACTGAAGAGAAGGAGTAGGGGCTGGGCGCTGGACCTGCGGTGGTGGTTCGGCCGGCGAGGGCTCCTATTTCCGGCGAGGGTTGGTGGCGAGGTGCTCGGGCAGGATTGGTGGGGATGGATCTTGGATCGGGAGGAGCTGTGGCGGCTGCAGAGTTGATTTGGTGGCGCTGAAAACAAGGGGAAGATGGCGGCGGCGATGGGACAAACCCCTAGATTTTAGGCTTGGATCTGGTATTTATATCAGATGAGTTTTAGGTTAGGGGCTAACTCGTCTCTCCGATCAAAATCGGACGATCGAGGATAAATAGCTTAGGAGAGTCCAATGAGAAACCGATGATGTTTTGTAGATGTTTGGGGATGATCCGGACACAACGGTGGCGACTGCTGGGGTCGGGTCCGGGACAACTTCCGGACGCGCGCGAGGGGTTCGATGCACTACGCAAGGAGGGGTAGGCTGGGCCTAGGTGGACTGTGGAGAGTGGGTTGGTCCGAGAGAAGAGGGGAGAGATGCAGCCCGGCACGGTTTCCGGATACCGAAAACGTCCGACGTTAGACCGGCTATAATGCCGCTATAGTTTAACGGTTGGGCTATCAAACGAACTCCGAATGCGATGAAACTTGACAGGCGGTCTATCTACACTATACTAAGACCACACACCAACTTTCATCCCATTCCGAGAACATTTTCCGGCCACTTATAAAATGATATTTCGGACGTGTCACGGGCGCGTGCAAGTGTGTGTGGCTCGGAACGGACAACGGAAAGAATGGGGAAACCCGGACGGATGCAGGTTTTGAAAACATGATGATGCAATGCACATGATGACATGACAAGATGCTCCACGCAAGCAAATGACAAGGCAAACAACAGCGAATAACTGGAGGACACCTGGCACAACGGTCTTGGGGCGTTACAACACTCCACCACTACGAGAGGATCTCGTCCCGAGATCTAGAATGGCACCGGAGGGAAAAAGGAAGAGGAAGAGTAGCGGTAAAACTAAGTTGCTTCTTTGACAAACGAGTGAAACCAAAGAACCTTGAAAAGGTTAAGCCACTTCGAGAAAAGAATACAAAGAAGATGAACAAGGTGAGACACTCCGTTGGAAAGAGGAACGAAGAAGAACAAATTCGGACAGCACTCCGGTTAGAACAAGGTAGAGAAGAAATAAAGATGATATAATTTGGGCAGCACTCTGACTGAAAGAAAAGGAATTGAATAAGAACTTGACAAGATGAGAGTATGCTTGATGAAATCAACAAGACACTGCCTCCGAAACTATTGAAAGAATGGCACAAGGGTAGAACGATTTCAAACAGCACTCCGGTTGAGAAGGGATGAAAAACTTGATAAGATGGGAGGACTTGAATAGAAGGCACGACACTCCGGTCAAAAGGATAAGCATGAAAGAACACAATCCTCACAATTCGAGATGATGAGAGAAAAGAGAAACATCACAATGCCTCCAGATGAAGGAATAGAAGGTAGATCATTGGAATTAAATTATGGAGAAGAAAATGATAACTCTTCTCACAGATGAATTTGAAAGAAAACATCCTTACGAATAAGGCTTGAACGGAGTTGTTGAAAAATCAACAACGAAAACAATAAGCTACTCGTGGGCTTATGAAAACATCTGAAAACTTGAGGTGAAATTCTGCCATAAATGGAACCAAGAGATTGGATTGATATGAACAAGGAGACGAGAAACTTATCTCACCGGGGGGATAAATGAAAGAACTTGGGTCATTTATGGGCACCATATATAGCAACAGTCCTTAGGGAAGGCTTTAGGTGAAGTATAACCCAATATTACTCGAAGGAATAAGGTGATGGGTTTAAAATATGTCATTCCGGACAACTTGTGAATCATGAAACACGAAGGGAAATTATCAACAATGACATAGCACCATCCCAAAAGATAAGGTAGAAAGAATTGCACTTTGGAATGCAGGAAGAAGAATGCTTGAGCTCCACTGAAAGGAATGTTGATGAACACTTCGAGAAGGAATTAAATCCTTGATGAACCACCAAGTAGAACCTTCATGAAGAACTCTGGTAAAATAAAAGAATGATCAAACGAAAGGAAAGGGAAGTTGAAAACACAAGGTGAATCCTTGTGCCGATTTAAATGAATCTCCGTGGTGAAATAATTGAAAAAGGTTGGAACTCCGGGAAAAAGAGAAGATGAAACAAGAATAAGAATTACATTATGTGTATCCTTCATCAATTAAATTGATGACAAACAATGGATTTGGCACACTACTTATTCTCGAAGAAAGGATTAAGATAACATGAACTTGAGAATGTCTTCCACGAACCACCGGTAGGATTTGGAAGAACGAATAAATTGATATGATAACCAAGGAAGATAACTCTTGAACGAACCACCGTAAGGACTGGAAAATGAACGAAGAAAAGAGATGAATCACCGGTAAGATTTGGAGAACAATAGCTGAAAGCTGAGAATGACTAAACCCGAAATGATGGCGTCCAGAGGAACAAACTGAAAAGACTCCTGAAATTGCTCCTGATGGGTGAAAAGAATTCCCACAACCGAAAATAATTATGAGAGGATGGCAACAAGCTAGAATCACAAATCTTTGGAAGAACGGATAAGATTTGGAGGAAAACTCTTCTTCGGTCTTCAAATGTTGAGAATGACAATGCGAAACATCAACATGAGTTGTTGAGATACTCCGGGATGAATATTAGAAAGGTTGAACCCACGATGAAAAGAAATTGAGAGATCTTTGAGAAACACATCTGACTGATGAAAATTCATTCTTACGTCAAACTTCGAAAATAAATTTGAGGATAGCTCCGGGAAAATAGGAAGAGTCAGGTAAGATCCTGGGAATAGACCTGTGGGTTAGGGCCCACTCAAAAGATACACCATTGAACGATTAAAAAAAAGAGAATGCATCGGTTGATTTAAAAGGCTTGAATGAGATAACATCCTGGAAAGAGTTTGAACGAATGTAGAGTGGAAACACGAATCTTCGAGATATCTTCAGCACTCTGGGATAATAAATAGCGAGAAGTGGAATGATAATGAGGTGCACCAGCATGAGAAGGTATTTGAAACGAGGAAAAAGGATATGATCAACACCAAAGCTTGATTTGAATCCACCAATGAAGAAAAACGAGTGATGAGAGACGAACTTGAAGCTTCGTTAGCATCTTCTGAGTATCACCGGATAAGAACATTGACGGAAAAGAATGGAGAGATTTCCCATCAATAAAAGGATACTTGAATAAGAAATGTGAGTCCTTGAAGAAACAAGGGTGGGAGGGTGGGAAAAACAAAGGCAACTTGGAGACGAATGAAGCAAACACCGTTGAGAAGAACTGATAATTGATCTTGCTGATGTTGAAATGATCGGAACCACTTGAAGAGAAAACACGCCGGTTGAAAAGGGTTGACATGACAATCTCGATTACCAAGAAGGATTAGTATTCACATAGGAATATGAGAACACCACTTAGACAAGGGATGGAATCAACATTTGACTTCGAAGCAACTCGAATACCACAACTCAAAGCAAAACAAAGATTGGCTTGCGGAATAAGCCGGAACAAACATATGATAGAGATTTTGTCCGAAGTTTTCGTGGTGGAGCCTACACGGGCTCGATCGTACAGCACCATCATGTACATGGCAGTGCACATGACATACGAAGCATCCCCGAGTCGACATAGCCAAGGACTCTTTAAGACACAACGAGACCACTGTAAAACCAACCGTGGATAGGTGGACCACTAGACGTCGAACCCCAATCTCATCTCATACATCTGTCGGAAAGATATCCTAGGAGCTACTTGAATTCCCACTTATAAACTCCCGAAATTTTCCGGTTATGCAATCAGGTGTTGGGGATACAGGGGAAGCATAATATCTCACCCAAAACTAGCAAATCCTACATCCAGCTGTATCCATCCTTCAACACATAACCAGGAAACCTTCGGAAATCATCTACCTCAACCTTCGAAAAGCATCCATTATCTGAGTTATGGCAATACTCTCGAACTCCCGCCCCAGTACTGGGTGGCATTGAGGTTATCTCACCAACAACTGCATAAAAGAGATTTTCGATGTTGGCGAAACTAATCTCAGGTATTCCAGAACTGCAACGATAAAATTGTGACGACAACACCTCGGAGCTCAACTCCCCGGGACACTGCCACAACCCCTAAATGACAGGAGGTACCAAGAACAATGTTCTCGTCACAAAACCATCGGAATGATTCCAAGATGCTCGCGTGATCCTAAAAAAGTATTTAGTGAAATTTGAGAAGAGAAGAGTCAAAACTCTACGTCATGATGCCTCACTAGAGCGACGAAGGGACTGAGGAGTAAAAAGAAGTCCTAACTCTCCGATATATATAATTCCTAAACGACTCAAAACATTTCTAGACTCAATAATGCCAGCGATTCGATCAAGCAGGGGGATCCTAAGGTCGGGGAAGGCTCTGATTACCAACTTGTAACGCCCTCGATGCGGCTATATCTCCCACGTGTCGAAGCACGACTTAGAGGCATAACCGCATTGAAAGCAATGTCGCAAGTGAGGTAATCTTCACACAACCCATGTAATACATAAGGGAAAGAGATACATAGTTGGCTTACAATCGCCACTTCACACAAATACATGAATAAAGCATTACATCAACCAGATACAATCAAGGTCCGACTATGGAACCCAAAATAAAAGAAGACTACCCCAAATGCTACACAGATCCCCGATCGACCCCACCAGGGCTCCACTACTGATCAACTAGAACGAAACAACACAAAGGACAAGATCTTCATCGAGCTCCTCCTTGAGCTTGGATGCGTCACCTGCTCGGTAACATCGGCACCTGCAAACTGGTTTTGGAAGTATCTCTGAGTCAACGGGGACTCAGCAATCTCACACCCTCGCGATCAAGACTATTTAAGATTATGGGTAGGTAAAAGGTATGAGGTGGAGCTGCAGCAAGCGACTAGCATATATGGTGGCTAACTTATACGCAAAAGAGAGCGAGAAGAGAAGGCAAAAGCACGGTCGAACAACTATGATCAAGAAGTGATCCTAGAACAACCTACGTCAAACATTACTCCAACACCGTGCTCACTTCCCGGACCCCGCCGAGAAGAGACCATCACGGCAACACACGCGGTTGATGTATTTTAATTAAGGTCAACTTCAGGTTTTCTACAACCGGACATTAACAAATTCCCATCTGCCCATAACCGCGGGCACGGCTTTCGAAAGTTCAAAACCCTGCAGGGGTGTCCCAACTTAGCCCATCACAAGCTCTCACGGTCAACGAAGGATATTCCTTCTCCCAAGACATTCCGATCAGACTCGGCATCCAGGTTACAAGACATTTCGACAATGGTAAAACAAGTCTAGCAACACCGCCCGAATATGCCGACAAATCCTGATAGGAGCTGCACATATCTCATTCTCAGGGCACACTCAGATGAGCAATCCGTACAACTAAAACCAGCCCTCGAGTTTCCCCGAGGTGGTGCTGCAACGGGCTCTAGTTTGGACCAACACTCAGAGGAGCACTGGCTCGGGGGGTAAAATAATGATGACCCTCAGGAGAGTGACTCCCAAGGGAAAAAGAGGCTAGGTGGCGAATGGTAAAACCAATGTTGGGCATTGCTGGAGGAGTTTTATTCAAGGCAAACTATCAAGGGGTTCCCATTATAACCCAACCGCGTAAGGAACGCAAAATCCGGGAACATAACACCGATATGACAGAAACTAGGGCGGCAAGAGTGGAACAAAACGCCAGGAATAAGGCCGAGCCTTCCACCCTTTACCAAGTATATAGATGCATTAATTAAATAAGAGATATTGTGATATCCCAACAAAATATCCATGTTCCAAACATGGAACAACAACTCCATGTTCCAACAAGGAACCAACTTCAATCTTCACCTGCAACTAACAACGCTATAAGAGGGGCTGAGCAAAGCAGTAACATAGCCAAACAACGGTTTGCTAGGACAAGGTGGGTAAGAGGCTTGGCTCAACCATATGAGAGGCATGATAAGCAAGTGGTAGGTATCGTAGCATAGGCATAGCAAAAGAGCGAGCAACTAGAAAGCAAAGATAGAAGTGATTTCGAGGGTATGGTCATCTTGCCTGAAATCCCGCAAGGAAGAAGAACGAGTCCATGAAGAAGACAACCGGACGTAGTCGAACAGATCCTCACAAACGCGACGTTATCGGAACCAACCCGAAGAAGCAACACCAGAAAGAAGCACACAACATAGTAAACAACCAACACCTGAACATGGCATGATGCACAACCAAGTACGATGCATGTCCGATTTAATGAAGCATGGCATGGCAAAGTGCACAAGCAATCCTACAAATTAAGTGGAGCTCAATATGCAACTCCGTTGCATAGTGACGAAACACCACGTGACTTATTTAGTTCGATCTTGTTTATGTACTCAACAATATTAAATGTTGTTAGCATGGCAAGAGTTGAAGCATAAGTAAAAACTACCCCATCTAGTCAAGTTTAAATGAGGCCGGAAGCAACGAACAACAATTCCGGTAAATCCCCATATGCATATATTAGTTCTGGTGCTGTTCTGCCCTAAACACAATTTTAGAGTTATTAAACATGCAAAACAAGTACACCATGTTAAACTAGGCATTTGTCTACCCCATTTACATATAAAGTTTATTAAATTCCGAGTTACGGTTATTTAGTTATGAAATAAATCATTTAGCAAGTAATTTAAGCAAATTTAAACAAACAACATTTTAAACATAGATGAAAGTTGGATATTATTAAACTATATTAAATTCTAAGAAATTTTCATATTAAGTTTGTTTTAATCCGATGCACGGTTGGAGAGTTATAAAATGCATGATGTTTAGGGGCTATACTGTAAATTTGCAGTTTTCTATAAATAGAGAAATTCGTCCTGTGGAAAAAAACACATCACGGCCGAAACCGATGGAACTGGGCTGCTCACCACGGGCTTCGGCCCGGTCCAGTGTGAGGTGAGGCCAGCAGTGGGGCGCAGCTGGGCCTCGGGCGCTGGCAGGCCAGCCACTCGGGCGCTGGATGGATCGCCCCAGCCGATCCCATTGGATCGAGGCAGGGACGGGCGCGGTCAACGGGCGCATGCCCCTCGCTGGTCTTCGTTCACCTCGCGTGGGCAAAGCAGAAGGGGAAAAAATCATCCGGCGGTGCGAGATCCGGCGTGAAGGACGATGGAGCATGGCCGGGAACAGGCGGATGCATGCGAGGGTGGTTAGATCCGCACGTGGGGAGTTTGTTTTGGTGGCAGAGGAGCTCAGTGGCGTCGGCAGCGGGAGTCCATGCTTCAGGCACTGTTGAGGTGGCTGGCCGCGCAAGAAGACGAGGACGGCGGGGTTCAGAGGAGGACGAAGCCACCAAGTCTTTCCAAGGTGTGGCGGCGCTGGAGACAGGGACTTGTAGCGCGCGATCCTGGCGATGGGAGAGAGGGGGCGCGAGCGGCCTTGACGGCGGGCCATGGCGTGGTGCTCGGGACCGGACGGCGCTCCTGGTTGGGGACGAGGTGGTCCTCGAAGCAGAGGCGCGGGCGGCCGGTGGCGTGAACGTGCAAGGCGGCGGGGCACGCTCGGTGTCGAGGAAGGAGCTCCACTCCGGTGATCTCCCATGGCGGTAGTGGTGCTCCTGGACAGAGAGAGTTTGAGAGAGAGATACAGGAGACGGAAGGAAGACTGAAGAGAAGGAGCAGGGGCTGGGCACTGGACCTGCGGTGGTGGTTCGGCCGGCGAGGGCTCCTATGGCCGGCGAGGGTTGGTGGCGAGGTGCTCGGGCAGGATTGGTGAGGATGGATCTTGGATCGGGAGGAGCTGTGGTGGCTGCAGAGTTGATTTGGTGGCGCTGAAAATAAGGGGAAGATGGCGGTGGTGATGGGACAAACCCCCTAGATTTTAGGGTTGGATCTGGTATTTATATCAGATGAGTTTTAGGTTAGGGGCTTACTCGTCCCTCCGATCAAAATCAGATGGTCGAGGATAAATAGCTTAGGAGAGTCCAATGAGAAACTGATGATGTTTTGTAGATGTTTGGGGATGATCCGGACACAACGGTGGCGACTGCTCGGGTCGGGTCGGGACAATTTCCGGACGCGCGCGAGGGGTTCGATGCACTGCGCATAGAGGGGTAGGCTGGGCCTAGGTGGAGTGTGGAGAGTGGGTTGGTCCGAGAGAAGAGGGGAGAGATGCAGCCTGGCACGGTTTCCGGATACCGAAAACGTCCGACGTTAGACCGGCTATAATGCCGCTATAGTTTAACGGTTGGGCTATCAAACCAACTCTGAATGCGATGAAACTTGACAAGCGGTCTATCTACTCTATACTAAGACCACACGCCAACTTTCATCCCATTCCGAGAACATTTTCCAGCCACTTATAAAATGATATTTCGGACGTGCCGCGGGCGCGTGCAAGTGTGTCTGGCTCGGAACGGACAACGGAAAGAATGGGGAAACCCGCACGGATGCAGGTTTTGAAAACATGATGATGCAATCCACATGATGACATGACAAGATGCGCCACGCAAGCAAATGACAAGGCAAACAACAGCGAATAACTGGAGGACACCTGGCAAAACGGTCTTGGGGCATTACAATTGTTCATGCTATAATTGTGTTATCCGGAAATCATAATACATGTGTGAATATATAGACCACAACATGTCCCTAGTGAGCCTCTAGTTGACTAGCTCGTTGATCAACAGATAGTCATGGTTTCCTGACTATGGACATCAGATGTCATTGATAATGGGATCACATCATTAGAAGAATGATGTGATGGACAAGACCCAATCTTAAGCATAGCACAAGATCGTGTAGTTCGTCCGCTAGAGCTTTTCTAATGTCAAGTATCATTTCCTTAGACCATGAGATAGTGTAACTCCCGGATGTCGTAGGAGTGCTTTGGGTGTACCAAACGTCACAACGTAACTGCGTGACTGTAAAGGTATACTACAGGTATCCCCGAAAGTATCTGTTGGGTTGACACGGATCGAGACTGGGATTTGTCACTCCGTATGACGGAGAGGTATCTCTGGGCGCACTCGGTAATGCATCATCATAATGAGCTCAATGTGACCAAGAGTTTGGTCACGGGATCATGCATTACAGTACGAGTAAAGTGACTTGCCAGTAACGAGATTGAACGAGGTATTGGGATACCAACGATCGAATCTCGGGCAAGTAACGTACCGATTGACAAAGGGAATTGAACACGGGATTGATTGAATCCTCGACATCGTGGTTCATCCGATGAGATCATCGTGGAACATGTGGGAGCCAACCTGGGTATCCATATCCCGATGTTGGTTATTGACCGTAGAGTCGTCTCGGTCATGTCTGCGTGTCTCCCGAACCCGTAGGGTCTACACACTTAAGGTTCGGTGACGCTAGGGTTGTAGAGATATTAATATGCGGTAACCCGAAAATTTTTCGGAGTCCCGGATGAGATCCCGGACGTCATGAGGAGTTCCGGAATGGTCCGGAGGTGAATATTTATATATAGGAAGTCCAGTTTCGGCCATCGGGAAAGTTTCGGGGGTAATCGGTATTGTACCGGGACCACCGGAAGGGTCCCGGGGGTCCACCGGGTGGGGCCACCTATCCCGGAGGGCCCCATGGGCTGAAGTGGGAGGGAACCAGCCCCTGGTGGGCTGGTGCGCCCCCCATGGGCCTCCCCCTGCGCCTAGGGTTGGAAACCCTAGGGGTGGGGGGCGCCCCACTTGGCTTGGGGGGCAAGTCCCCCTTGGCCGCCGCCCCCCCCCCTTGGAGATCCCATCTCCTAGGGCCGCCGCCCCCCCTAGGGGCCCTATATATAGTGGGGGGAGGGAGTGCAGCCGCACCCAAGTCACTGGCGCCTCCCTCTCCCCCCGTGACACCTCTCCCTCTCATTGGTGCTTGGACAAGCCCTAACGAGATCACCGCTGCTTCCACCACCACGCCGTCATGCTGCTGGATCTCCATCAACCTCTCCTTCCCCTTGCTGGATCAAGAAGGAGGATACGTCTTCCCAACTGTACGTGTGTTGAACGTGGAGGTGTCGTCCGTTCGGCGCTTGGTCATCGATGATTTGGATCACGACGAGTACGACTCCATCAACCCCGTTCTCTTGAACGCTTCCGCTCACGATCTACAAGGGTACGTAGATGCACTCCCCTCTCCCTCATTGCTAGATGACTCCATAGATTGATCTTAGCGATGCGTAGAAAATTTTAAAATTCTGCTATGTTCCTCAACAGTGGCATCATGAGCTAGGTCTATGCGTAGTTTCTATGCACGAGTAGAACACAAGTTGTTGTGGGCGTTGATTTTGTCAATTTACTTGTCGTTAATAGTCTTATCTTGATTCGGCGGCATCGTGGGATGAAGCGGCCCGGACCGACCTTACACGTACGCTTACGTGAGACTGGTTCCACCGACTGACATGCACTAGTTGCATAAGGTGGCTAGCGGGTGTCTGTCTCTCCCACTTTAGTTGGATCGGATTTGATGAAAAGGGTCCTTATGAAGGGTAAATAGAAATTGGCATATCACGTTGTGGTTTTGGCGTAGGTAAGAAACGTTCTTGCTAGAAACCTATAGCAGCCACGTAAAACTTGCAACAACAATTAGAGGACGTCTAACTTGTTTTTGCAGCATGTGCCATGTGATGTGATATGGCCAAAAGGATGTGATGAATGATATATGTGATGTATGAGATAGATCATGTTCTTGTAATAGGAATCACGACTTGCATGTCGATGAGTATGACAACTGGGAGGAGCCATAGGAGTTGTCTTAATTTATTTATGACATGCGTGTCAACATAAACGTCATGTAATTACTTTACTTTATTGCTAAACCGTTAGCCATAGTAGTAGAAGTAATAGATGACGAGATAACTTCATGAAGACACGATGATGGAGATCATGGTGTCATGCCGGTGACGATGATGATCATGGCGCCCCGAAGATGGAGATCAAAAGGAGCAAATGATATTGGCCATATCATGTCACTATTTGATTGCATGTGATGTTTATCATGTTTTACATCTTATTTGCTTAGAATGACGGTAGCTTAAATAAGATGATCCCTCACATAATTTCAAGAAAGTGTTTCCCCTAACTGAGCACCGTTGCGAAGGTTCGTTGTTTCGAAGCACCACATGATGATCGGGTCTGATAGATTCTAACGTTCGAATACAATGGGTGTAAGCCAGATTTACACACGCAATACACTTAGGTTGACTTGACGAGCCTAGCATGTACAGACATGGCCTCGGAACACGGAAGACCGAAAGGTCGAACATGAGTCGTATAGAAGATACGATCAACATGAAGATGTTCACCGATGATGACTAGACCGTCTCACGTGATGATCGGACACGGCCTAGTTGACTCGGATCATGTATCACTTAGATGACTAGAGGGATGTCTGTCTGAGTGGGAGTTCATTAAATAATTTGATTAGATGAACTTAATTATCATGAACTTAGTCTAAAATCTTTGCAATATGTCTTGTAGATCAAATGGCCCATGCTAATGTTGCCCTCAACTTCAACGCGTTCCTAGAGAAAACCAAGCTGAAAGACGATGGCAGCAACTACACGGAATGGGTCCGTAACCTGAGGATTATCCTCATAGCTGCTAGGAAAGCATATGTCCTTGATGCACCGCTAGGTGAAGCACCTGTTTTCTCTGCAGAACAAGACGTTATGAACGCTTGGCAGACACGTAGTGATGATTACTCCCTGGTTCAGTGCGGCATGCTTTACAGCTTAGAACCGGGGCTCCAAAAGCGTTTTGAGCAACACGGAGCATATGAGATGTTCCAAGAGCTGAAAATGATTTTCCAAGCTCACGCCCAGGTCGAGAGATATGAAGTCTCCAACAAGTTCTACAGTTGTAAGATGGAGGAGAACAGTTTTGTCAGCGAGCACATACTCAAAATGTCTGGGCTGCATAACCGCTTGTCTCAGCTAGGAGTTAATCTCCCGGATGATGCGGTCGTTGACAGAATCCTTCAGTCGCTCCCACCTAGCTACAAGAGCTTTGTGATGAACTTCAATATGCAGGGGATGGAAAAGACCATTCCCGAGGTATATTCAATGCTGAAATCAGCGGAGGTGGAAATCAAAAAGGAACATCAAGTGTTGATGGTGAATAAAACCACTAAGTTCAAGAAAGGCAAGGGTAAAAAGAACTTCAAGAAGGACGGCAAGGGAGTTGCCGCGCTCGGTAAGCAAGCTATCGGGAAGAAGTCAAAGAATGGACCCAAGCCTGAGACTGAGTGCTTTTATTGCAAGGGAAACGGTCACTGGAAGCGGAATTGCCCCAGGTACTTAGCGGAAAAGAAGGCCGGCAATACCAAAGGTATATGTGATATACATGTTATTGATGTGTAACTTACCAGCGCTCGTAGTAGCTCCTGGGTATTTGATATCGATGCAGTTGCTCATATTTGTAACTCAAAATAGGAACTGCGGAATAAACGGAGACTGGCGAAGGACGAGGTGATGATGCGCGTCGGGAATGGTTCCAAGGTCGATGTGATCGCCATCGGCACGCTACCTCTGCATTTACCTACGGGATTAGTTTTAAACCTCAATAATTGTTATTTAGTACCAGCTTTGAGCATGAACATTATCTGGATCTCATTTAATGCGAGATGGCTACTCATTTAAATCTGAGAATAATGGTTGTTCTATTTATATGAGAGACATGTTTTATGGTCATGCCCCGCTGGTCAATGGTTTATTCTTATTTAATCTCGAACGTGATGTTACACACATTCATAGTGTGAATGCCAAAAGATGTAAGGTTGATAATGATAGTCCCACATACTTGTGGCACTGCCGCCTTGGTCACATTGGTGTCAAACGCATGAAGAAACTCCATGTAGATGGACTTTTGGAGTCTCTTGATTATGAATCATTTGACACGTGCGAACCATGCCTCATGGGTAAAATGACCAAGACTACGTTCTCCGGAACAATGGAACGAGCAACCAACTTATTGGAAATCATACATACTGATGTGTGTGGTCCAATGAGCGTTGAGGCTCGCGGTGGCTATCGTTATGTCCTCACCCTCACTGATGACTTAAGTAGATATGGGTATGTCTACTTAATGAAACACAAGTCTGAGACCTTTGAAAAGTTCAAGGAATTTCAGAGTGAGGTTGAGAGTCAACGTGGCAGGAAAATCAAGTTCTTACGATCACATCATGGGGGAGAATATTTGAGTCACGAATTTGGCACGCACTTAAGGAAATGTGGAATAGTTTCACAACTCACGCCGCCTAGAACACCACAGCGTAATGGTGTGTCTGAACGTCGTAATCGCACCCTATTAGATATGGTACGATCTATGATGTCTCTTACCGATCTACTGCTATCATTTTGGGGTTATGCTATAGAGACTGCCGCATTCACTTTAAATAGGGCTCCGTCAAAATCTGTAGAGACGACACCGTATGAATTGTGGTTTGGCAAGAAACCTAAGCTGTCGTTTCTGAAAGTTTGGGGATGCGATGCTTATGTCAAGAAACTTCAACCTAAAAAGCTCGAACCCAAATCGGAAAAATGCGTCTTCATAGGATACCCTAAAGAAACTATTGGGTGTACCTTCTATCTTAGATCCGAAGGCAAGACTTTTGTTTCCAAGAATAGATCCTTTGTAGAGAAAGAATTTCTCTCGAAAGAAGTAAGTGGGAGGAAAGTAGAACTTGATGAAGTATTGCCTCTTGAACCGGAGAGTGGCGCAGCTCAAGAAATTGTTCCTGAGGTGTCTGCACCGACTAGGGAGGAAGTTAATGATGATGATCATGAAACTTCAGATCAAGTTGCTACTGAACTTCGAAGGTCAACAAGGACGCATTCCTCACCAGAGTGGTACGGCAACCCTATCCTGGAAATCATGTTGTTAGACAATGGTGAACCTTCGAACTATGAAGAAGCGATGGCGGGCCCAGATTCTGACAAATGGCTGGAAGCCATGAAATCCGAGATAGGATCCATGTATGAAAACAAAGTATGGAGTTTGACTGACTTGCCCGTTGATCGGCGAGCCATAGAAAATAAATGGATCTTTAAGAAGAAGACAGACGTGGATGGTAATGTGACCATCTATAAAGCTCGGCTTGTCGCTAAGGGTTATCGACAAGTTCAAGGGGTTGACTACGATGAGACTTTCTCACCCGTAGCGAAGCTGAAGTCCGTCCGAATCATGTTAGCAATTGCCGCATTCTATGATTATGAGATATGGCAAATGGACGTCAAAACGGCATTCCTTAATGGTTTCCTTAAGGAAGAATTGTATATGATGCAGCCAGAAGGTTTTGTCGATCCTAAGAATGCTGACAAGGTGTGCAAGCTCCAACGCTCAATCTATGGGCTGGTGCAAGCATCTCGGAGTTGGAACATTCGTTTTGATGAGATGATCAAAGCGTTTGGGTTTACGCAGACTTATGGAGAAGCCTGCATTTACAAGAAAGTGAGTGGGAGCTCCGTAGCATTTCCCATATTGTATGTGGATGACATACTATTGATGGGAAATGATATAGAATTCTTGGAAAGCATAAAGGCCTACTTGAACAAGTGTTTTTCAATGAAGGACCTTGGAGAAGCTGCTTATATATTAGGCATCAAGATCTATAGAGATAGATCGAGACGCCTCATTGGTCTTTCACAAAGTACATACCTTGACAAGATATTGAAGAAGTTAAATATGGATCAGTCCAAGAAGGGGTTCTTGCCTGTATTGCAAGGTGTGAGATTGAGCGCAGCTCAATGCCCGACCACGGCAGAAGATAGAGAAAATATGAGTGTCGTCCCCTATGCCTCGGCCATAGGGTCTATCATGTATGACATGTTGTGTACCAGACCTGATGTAAACCTTGTCGTAAGTTTGGTAGGAAGGTACCAAAGTAATCCCAGCATGGAACACTGGACAGCGGTCAAGAATATCCTGAAGTACTTGAAAAGGACTAAGGATATGTTTATCGTCTATGGAGGTGACGAAGAGCTCGTTGTAAAGGGTTATGTCGATGCTAGCTTCGACACAGATCTGGATGACTCTAAGTCACAAACCGGATACGTTTATATTTTGAATGGTGCGACAGTCAGCTGGTGCTGTTGCAAGCAAAGCGTCGTGGCGGGATCTACATGTGAAGTGGAGTACATGGCAGCCTCGGAGGCAGCACAAGAAGCAATCTGGGTGAAGGAGTTCATTACCGACCTAGGAGTTGTTCCCAATGCGTCGGGCCCGATGACTCTCTTCTGTGACAACACTGGAGCTATTGCCCTTGCCAAGGAGCCCAGGTTTCACAGGAAGACCAGGCATATCAAGTGTCGCTTCAACTCCATTCGTGAAAATGTTCAAAATGGAGACATAGATATTTGCAAAGTGCATACGGACCTGAATGTCGCAGATCCGTTGACTAAACCTCTTCCTCGAGCAAAACATGATCAACACCAGAACTCTATGGGTGTTCGTTTCATCACAATGTAACTAGATTATTGACTATAGTGCAAGTGGGAGACTGTTGGAAATATGCCCTAGAGGCAATAATAAAATGGTTACTATTATATTTCCTTGTTCATGATAATTGTCTATTGTTCATGCTATAATTGTGTTATCCGGAAATCGTAATACATGTGTGAATATATAGACCACAACATGTCCCTAGTGAGCCTCTAGTTGACTAGCTCGTTGATCAACAGATAGTCATGGTTTCCTGACTATGGACATTAGTTGTCATTGATAACGGGATCACATCATTAGAAGAATGATGTGATGGACAAGACCCAATCTTAAGCATAGCACAAGATCGTGTAGTTCGTCTGCTAGAGCTTTTCTAATGTCAAGTATCATTTCGATAGACCATGAGATCGTGTAACTCCCAGATGCCGTAGGAGTGCTTTGGGTGTACCAAACGTCACAACGTAACTGGGTGACTGTAAAGGTATACTACAGGTAACCCCAAAAGTATCTGTTGGGTTGACACGGATCGAGACTGGGATTTGTCACTCCGTATGACGGAGAGGTATCTCTGGGCCCACTCGGTAATGCATCATCATAATGAGCTCAATGTGACCAAGTGTTTGGTCACGGGATCATGCATTACGGTACGAGTAAAGTGACTTGCCGGTAACGAGATTGAACGAGGTATTGGGATACCAACGATCGAATCTCGGGCAAGTAAAGTACCGATTGACAAAGGGAATTGAATACGGGATTGATTGAATCCTCGACATCGTCGTTCATCCGATGAGATCATCATGGAACATGTGGGAGCCAACATGGGTATCCAGATGTTGGGGAACGTAGCAGAAATTCAAAATTTTCTTACGTATCACCAAGATCTATCTATGGAGAAACCAACAACGAGGGGAAGGAGAGTGCATCTACATACCCTTGTAGATCGCTAAGCGGAAGCGTTCAAGTGAACGGGGTTGATGGAGTCGTACTCGTCGTGATCCAAATCACCGATGATCAAGTGCCGAACGCACGGCACCTCCGCGTTCAACACACGTACAGCCCGGTGACGTCTCCCACGCCTTGATCCAGCAAGGAGAGAGGGAGAGGTTGAGGAAGAATCCATCCAGCAGCAGCACAACGGCGTGGTGGTGATGGAGGAGCATGGCTATCCTGCAGGGCTTCGCCAAGCACCATAGAAGAGGAGAAGGACTTGGGAGAGAGGGAGGGGCTGCACCAAAGGCATAAGGGGTGTCTTAGAGGCCCTCCTACCCTCACTATATATAGGGATCCCAAGGGGGGGTGCACCAGCCCTAGGAGATCCAATCTCCTAGGGGGCGGCGGCCAGTGGAGGAGTCCTCCCCCCCCCCAAGGCACCTAAGAGGTGCCTTCCCCTTCTGGGACTCTTCCTTTAGGGTTTCCCCAGGTGCATGGGCCTCTTGGGGCTGGTGCCCTTGGCCCATGTAGGCCAAGGCGCACCCCCTACAGCCCATGTGGCCCCTCGGGGCAGGTGGCCCCACCCGGTGGGCCCCCGGGACCCTTCCGGTGGTCCCGGTACAATACCGATGACCCCGAAACTTGTCCCGATGGCCGAAACAGGACTTCCTATATATAAATCTTTACCTCCGGACCATTCCGGAACTCCTCGTGACGTCCGGGATATCATTCGGGACTCCGAACAACATTCGGTAACCACATACAAGCTTCCTTTATAACCCTAGCGTCATCGAACCTTAAGTGTGTAGACCCTACGGGTTCGGGAGACATGCAGACATGACCGAGACGTTCTCCGGTCAATAACCAACAGCGGGATCTGGATACCCATGTTGGCTCCCACATGTTCCACGATGATCTCATCGGATGAACCACGATGTCAAGGACTCAATCAATCCCGTATACAATTCCCTTTGTCTAGTGGTATTGTACTTGCCCGAGATTCGATCGTCGGTATCCCTATACCTTGTTCAATCTCATTACCGGCAAGTCTCTTTACTCGTTCCGTAACACATCATCCCGTGATCAACTCCTTGGTCACATTGCGCATATGATGATGTCCTACCGAGTGGGTCCAGAGATACCTCTCCGTTTACACAGAGTGACAAATCCCAGTCTCGATTCGTGCCAACCCAACAGACACTTTCGGAGATACCTGTAGTGCACCTTTATAGTCACCCAGTTACATTGTGACGTTTGATACACCCAAAGCACTCCTACGGTATCCGGGAGTTGCACAATCTCATGGTCTAAGGAAATGATACTTGACATTAGAAAAGCTTTAGCATACGAACTACACGATCTTTGTGCTAGGCTTAGGATTGGGTCTTGTCCATCACATCATTCTCCTAATGATGTGATCCCGTTATCAATGACATCCAATGTCCATGGTCAGGAAACCGTAACCATCTATTGATCAACGAGCTAGTCAACTAGAGGCTTACTAGGGACATGGTGTTGTCTATGTATCCACACATGTATGTGAGTTTCCTATCAATACAATTATAGCATGGATAATAAACGATTATCATGAACAAGGAAATATAATAATAATCAATTTATTATTGCCTCTAGGGCATATTTCCAACAGTCTCCCACTTGCACTAGAGTCAATAATCTAGTTCACATCGATATGTGATTAACACTCAAGGTCACATCCCCATGTGACTAACATCCAAAGAGTTTACTAGAGTCAATAATCTAGTTCACATTTACCATGTGATTAACACTCAATGAGTTCTGGGTTTGATCATGTTATGCTTGTGAGAGAGGTTATAGTCAACGGGTCTGAACCTTTCAGATCCGTGTGTGCTTTACAAATCTCTATGTCATCTCCTAGATGTAGCTACCACGTTCTATTTGGAGCTATTCCAAATAAATGTTCTACTTGGAGTTATTCTAAATTGTTGCTCCATTATACGTATCCGGTATCTCTATCGGAGCTATCCGGATAGGTGTTAAGCTTGCATCGACGTAACCCTTTACGACGAACTCTTTTACCACCTCCATAATCGAGAAAAATTCCTTAGTCCACTAGTTACTAAGGATAACTTTGACCGCTGTATTGTGATCCATTCTTGGATCACTCTTGTACCCCTTGACTGACTCATGGCAAGGCACACTTCAGGTGCGGTACTCAGCATAGCATACTGTAGAGCCTATGTCTTAAGCATAGGGGACGACCTTCGTCCTTTCTATTCTGCCGTGGTCGAGCTTTAAGTCTTAACTTCATACCTTACAACTCAGGCAAGAACTCCTTCTTTGACTGATCCATCTTGAACACCTTCAAGATCATGTCAAGGTATGTGCTCATTTGAAAGTACCATTAAGCATTTTGATCTATCCTTATAGATCTTGATGCTCAATGTTCAAGTAGCTTAATCCAGGCTTTCCATTGAAAAACACTTTCCAAATAACCCTATATGCTTTCCAGAAATTCTACGTCATTTCTGATTAAAAATATGTTAACAACATATACTCATCAGAAATTCTATAGTGCTCCCACTCACTTCTTTGGAAATACAAGTTTCTCATAAACTTTGTATACACCCAAAATCTTTGATCATCTCATCAAAGCATACATTCCAACTCCAAGATGCTTACTCCAGTCCCTAGAAGGATTGCTGGAGCTTTGCATACTTATTAGCATCTTTCAGGATTGACAAAACCTTCCGGTTGTATCACATACAACCTTTCCTCAAGAAAAATCTTCGAGGAAACAATGTTTTGACATCCTATCTGCAAGATTTCATAAATAACGCAGTAATCGCTAATATAATTCCAACAGACTCTTAGCATCGCTACGAGTGAGAAAGTCTCACCGTAGTCAACTCCTTGAACTTGTCGGAAAACATATTAACGACAAGTCGAGCTTTCTTAATGGTGATACTTACCATCATTGTCCGTCTTCCTTTTAAAATCCATCTGTACTCAATAGGATTACGACCATCGAGCCGTTCTACCAAAGTCTACACTTTGTTTTCATACATGGATCCTCTCTCAGATTTTATGGCCTCGAGCCATTTATCGGAATCCAGGCCCACCATCGCTTCTCCATAGCTCGTAGGTTCATTGTTGTCTAGCAACATGACTTCCAAGACAGGATTACGTACCACTCTGAAGTAGTACGCATCCTTGTCATCCTACGAGGTTTGGGAGTGACTTGATCTGAAGTCTCATGATCAATATCATAAGCTTCCACTTCAATTGGTGTAGGTGCCACAGGAACAACTCTTTGTGCCCTGCTATACACTAGTTGAAGTAACGGTTCAATAACCTCATCAAGTCTCCACCATCCTCCCACTCAATTCTTTCGAGAGAAACTTTTCCTCGAGAAAGGACCTGATTCTAGAAACAATCCCTTATTGCTTTCGAATTTGAGACAGGAGGTATACCCAACTGTTTTGGGTGTCCTATGAAGATGCATTTATCCGCTTTGGGTTCGAGCTTATCAGCCTGAAACTTTTTCATATAAGCGTCGCAGCCCCAAACTTTTAAGAAATGACAGCTTAGGTTTCTCTAAACCATAGTTCATACGGTGTCACCTCATCGGAATTATGTGGTGCCCCCTTTTTAAAGTGAATGTGGTTGTCTCTAATGCCTAACCCATAAACTATTGTGGTAATTCGATAAGAGACATCATGGTATGCATCATATCCAATAGGGTGTAGTTATGATGTTCAGACACACCATCACACTATGGTGTTCCAGGCTGTATTAGTTGTGAAACAATTTCCACAATGTCTTAATTCTATGCCAAACTCGTAATTCAGATATTCATCTCTATGATCATATCATAGACATTTTATCCTCTTGTCACGATGATCTTTCAACTTCACCCTGAAATTACTTGAACCTTTCAATAATTCAGACTCGTGATTCATCAAGTAAATATACTCAACATTTACTAAAATCATCTGTGAAGTAAGAACATAACGATATCCACTACATGCCTCATCACTCATTGGACTGCACACATCTAAATGTATTACTTCCAACAAGTTGCTTTCTAGTTCCATTTTACTGAAAAAGAGGCTTTCAGTCATCTTGCCCATGTGGTATGATTTGCATGTCTCAAGTGATTCAAAATCAAGCGAGTACAAAACAGTCCATTTGCATGGAGTTTCTTCATGCATATATACCAATAGACATGGTTCGCATGTCCCAAACTTTTCAAAAACGAGTGAGCCCAAAGATCCATCAACATGGAGCTTCTTCATGCGTTTTATACCGATATGACTTACGTGGCAGTGCCACAAGTAGGTGGTACTATCATTACTATCTTTTGACATGAACATGTGTATCACTACGATCGAGATTCAATAAACAATTCATTTTAGGTGTAAGACCATTGAAGGTATTATTCAAATAAACAGAGTAACCGTTATTCTCCTTAAATGAATAACCGTATTGCGATAGACATAATCCAATCATGTCTATGCTCAACGCAAACACCAATCTCGATGGTAGAGGGAGCGTACGATGCTTGATCATATCAACTTTGGAAACACTTCCAACACATATCGTCAGCCCACCTTTAGCTAGTCTCCGTTTATTCCGTAGCTTTTATTTCGAGTTACTAACACTTAGCAATCGAACTGGTATCTAATACCCTGGTGCTACTAGGAGTACTAGTAAAGTACACATCAACACAATGTATATCCAATATACTTCTATCGACCTTGCCAGCCTTCTCATCTACCAAGTATCTAGGGTAATTCTACTCCAGTGGCTGTTCCCCTTATTACAGAAGCACTCAGTCTCGGGTTTGGGTTCAACCTTGGGTTTCTTCACTAGAGCAGCAGCTGAATTGCCATTTCATGAAGTATCCCCTTGTTCCCTTGCCCTTCTTGAAACTAGTGGTTTCACCAACCATCAACAATTGATGCTCCTTCTTGATTTCTACTTTCGCGGTGTCAAACATCGTGAATATCTCAACGATCATCATATATGTCCCTGATATATCATAGTTCATCACGAAGCTCTAGCAGCTTGGTGGTAATGACTTCGGAGAAACATCACTATCTCATCTGGAAGATCAACTCCCACCTGATTCAAGCGATTGTTGTACTCAGACAATCTGACCACAAGTTCAACAATTGAGCTTTTCTCCCTTAGTTTGCAGGTTAAGAAAATCGTCGGAGGTCTTATACCTCTTGACATGGGCACAAGCCTGAAATCCCAATTTCAGCCCTCAAAACATCTCATATGTTTTGCGACGTTTCAAAAACGTCTTCGGTGCCTCAACTCTAAACCGTTTAACCGAACTATCACGTAGTTATCAAAATTTGTATGTCAGATGTTCGCAACATCCACAGACAACGTTCGAGGTTTAGCACACTGAGCGGGGCATTAAGGACATAAGCCTTCTAAGAAGCAATGAGGACAATCCTTAGTTCACGGACCTAGTCCGCATAATTGCTACTATCAACTTTCAACTAATTTTTCTCTAGGAACATATCTAAACAGTAGAACTGAAGCGCGAGCTACGACATAATTTGCGAAGACCTTTTGACTATGTTCAGGATAATTAAGTTCATCTTATGAACTCCCACTCAGATAGACATCCCTCTAGTCATCTAAGTGATTACATGATCCGAGTCAACTAGGCCGTGTCCGATCATCACGTGAGACGGACTAGTCAACGTCGGTGAACATCTTCATGTTGATCGTATCTTCTATACGACTCATGCTCGAACTTTCGGTCTTCTGTGTTCCGAGGCCATGTCTATACACATGCTAGGCTCATCAAGTTAACCCTAAGTGTTTTGCATGTGTAAAACTGTCTTACACCCGTTGTATGTGAACGTAAGGATCCATCACACCCGATCATCACGGCGTGCTTAGAAACGACGAACTGTAGCAACGGTGCACAGTTAGGGGAGAACACTTCTTGAAATTTTAATGAGGGATCATCTTATTTACTACCGTCGTTCTAAGCAAATAAGATGTATAAACATGATAAACATCACATGCAATCAAATAGTGACATGATATGGCCAATATCATATTGCTCCTTTTGATCTCCATCTTCGGGGCTCCATGATCATCATCGTCACCGGCATGACACCATGATCTCCATCATCATGATCTCCATCATTGTGTCTTCTTGAAGTTGTCACGTCATCTATTACTTCTACTACTACAGCTAACGGTTAGCAATAAAGTAAAGTAATTACATGACGTTTATGTTGACACGCAGGTCATAAATAAATAAAGACAACTCCTATGGCTCCTGCCGGTTGTCATACTCATCGACATGCAAGTCGTGATTCCTATTACAAGAACATGATCAATCTCATACATCACATATATCATTCATCACATCCTTTGGGCCATATCACATCACATAGCATACCCTGCAAAAACAAGTTAGACGTCCTCTAATTGTTGTTTGCATGTTTTACGTGGCTGCTATGGGTTTCTAGCAAGAACGTTTCTTACCTACGCAAAGACCACAACATGATATGCCAATTGCTATTTTCCCTTCATAAGGACCCTTTTCATCGAATCCGATCCGACTAAAGTGGGAGAGACAGACACCCGCCAGCCACCTTATGCAACTAGTGCATGTTTGTCGGTGGAACCGGTCTCACGTAAGAGTACGTGTAAGGTTGGTCCGGGCCGCTTCATCCCACGATGCCGCCGAATCAAGATAAGACTAGTAATGGCAAGCATATTGAACAAAATCAACGCCCACAACTACTTTGTGTTCTACTCATGCATAGAAACTACGCATAGACCTAGCTCATGATGCCACTATTGGGGAACGTAGCAGAAATTCAAAATTTTCTTACGTATCACCAAGATCTATCTATGGAGAAACCAGCAACGAGGGGAAGGAGAGTGCATCTACATACCCTTGTAGATCGCTAAGCGGAAGCGTTCAAGTGAACGGGGTTGATGGAGTCGTACTCGTCGTGATCCAAATCACCGATGATCAAGTGCCGAACGCACGGCACCTCCGCGTTCAACACACGTACAGCCCGGTGACGTCTCCCACGCCTTGATACAGCAAGGAGAGAGGGAGAGGTTGAGGAAGACTCCATCCAGCAGCAGCACAACGGCGTGGTGGTGATGGAGGAGCGTGGCTATCCTGCAGGGCTTCGCCAACCACCACAGAAGAGGAGAAGGACTTGGGAGAGAGGGAGGGGCTGCACCAAAGGCATAAGGGGTGTCTTAGAGGCCCTCCTACCCTCACTATATATAGGGATCCCAAGGGGGGGTGCGCCAGCCCTAGGAGATCCAATCTCCTAGGGGGCGGCGGCCAGGGGAGGAGTCCTCCCCCCCCCCAAGGCACCTAAGAGGTGCCTTCCCCTTCTGGGACTCTTCCTTTAGGGTTTCCCCAGGCGCATGGGCCTCTTGGGGCTGGTGCCCTTGGCCCATGTAGGCCAAGGCGCACCCCCTACAGCCCATGTGGCCCCCCGGGGCAGGTGGCCCCACCCGGTGGGCCCCCGGGACCCTTCCGGTGGTCCCGGTACAATACCGATGACCCCGAAACTTGTCCCGATGGCCGAAACAGGATTTCCTATATATAAATCTTTACCTCCGGACCATGCCGGAACTCCTCGTGACGTCCGGGATCTCATCCGGGACTCCGAACAACATTCGGTAACCACATACAAGCTTCCTTTATAACCCTAGCGTCATCGAACCTTAAGTGTGTAGACCCTACGGGTTCGGGAGACATGCAGACATGACCGAGACGTTTTCCGGTCAATAACCAACAGCGGGATCTGGATACCCATGTTGGCTCCCACATGTTCCACGATGATCTCATCGGATGAACCATGATGTCAAGGACTCAATCAATCCCGTATACAATTCCCTTTGTCTAGCGGTATTATACTTGCCCAAGATTCGATCGTCGGTATCCCTATACCTTGTTCAATCTCGTTACCGGCAAGTCTCTTTACTCGTTCCGTAACACATCATCCCGTGATCAACTCCTTGGTCACATTGCGCATATGATGATGTCCTACCGAGTGGGCCCAGAGATACCTCTCCGTTTACACGGAGTGACAAATCCCAGTCTCGATTCGTGCCAACCCAACAGACACTTTGGGAGATACCTATAGTGCACCTATATAGTCACCCAGTTACGTTGTGACGTTTGATACACCCAAAGCACTCCTACGGTATCCGGGAGTTGCACAATCTCATGGTCTAAGGAAATGATACTTGACATTAGAAAAGCTTTAGCATACGAACTACACGATCTTTGTGCTAGGCTTAGGATTGGGTCTTGTCCATCACATCATTCTCCTAATGATGTGATCCCGTTATCAATGACATCCAATGTCCATGGTCAGGAAACCGTAACCATCTATTGATCAACGAGCTAGTCAACTAGAGGCTTACTAGGGACATGGTGTTGTCTATGTATCCACACATGTATCTGAGTTTCCTATCAATACAATTATAGCATGGATAATAAACGATTATCATGAACAAGGAAATATAATAATAATCAATTTATTATTGCCTCTAGGGCATATTTCGAACACCAGATCCCGCTGTTGGTTATTGACCGGAGAGTCGTCTCGGTCATGTTTGCGTGTCTCCCGAACACGGAGGGTCTACACACTTAAGGTTCGGTGACGCTAGGGTTATAGAGATATTAGTATGTGGTAACCCGAAAGTTGTTCGGAGTCCCGGATGAGATCCCGGACGTCACGAGGAGTTCCGGAATGGTCCGGAGGTGAAGATTTATATATAGGAAGTCGAGTTTCGGCTATCGGGGTAGTTTCGGGGGTAATCGGTATTGTACTGGGACCACCGGAAGGGTCCCGGGGGTCCACCGGGTGGGGCCACCTATCCCGGAGGGCCCCATGGGCTGAAGTGGGAGGGGAACCAGCCCCTGGTGGGCTGGTGTGCCCCCCATGGGCCTCCCCCTGCGCCTAGGGTTTGAAACCCTAGGGGTGGGGGCGCCCCACTTGGCTTGGGGGGCAAGTCCCCCTTGGCCGCCCCCCCCCCTTTGGAGATCCCATCTCCTAGGGCCGCCTCCCCACCTAGGGGCCCTATATATAGTGGGGGGAGGGAGGGCAGCCGCACCCAAGTCCCTGGCGCCTCCCTCTCCCCCCGTGACACCTCTCCCTCTCATTGGTGCTTGGCGAAGCCCTGCCGAGATCACCGTTGCTTCCACCACCACGCCGTCGTGCTGCTGGATCTCCATCAACCTCTCCTTCCCCTTGCTGGATCAAGAAGGAGGAGATGTCTTCCCAACCGTACGTGTGTTGAAGGCGGAGGTGCCGTCCGTTCGGCGCTTGGTCATCGGTGATTTGGATCACGACGAGTACGACTCCATCAACCCCGTTCTCTCGAACGCTTCCGCTCGCGATCTACAAGGGTACGTAGATGCACTCCCTCTCCCTCGTTGCTAGATGACTCCATAGATTGATCTTGGTGATGCATAGAAAATTTTAAAATTCTGCTACGTTCCCCAACAGACCGCTCTCCTCCAGCTCCTGGGAGAGGGCGAGTCGGTCGAGGCAGTGGCGGGCGTCGGTGTCATCAATGGAGCGGGATCCCAGCCGGCCGGCGACCGCACCACGGGCGGCTGGGTCGACCATAGTCAGACGTCAGCTGGGTTGGAGAGGGGGATTGAGTCGGCGTCGGTCTTCCAAGGCCGGCTCGTCGCCCAAGGCGCCAAAAGTCATTGGAGCGGGGTTGCGCCGGGTCTGGGTGCGACCGGAGTGCGCCTCGTCGGGTGGCGAAGACGCCATGTTCTGATGATCGCCGGGTCCGTTGTCGCGGAGGGAGCCGAATCCCGCCGCTTGGCGAGTTGGTTGAGGCGGTCCTGCTGTGCGTTGGCCGCATCGAGGAGGTCGTTCACCCGCTTGAGGCGGTCCTTCAGCTCCTTGCCCACGAGCTGATCCAGGCTGACCGCAGCCACCTGGGCGCACACATGTTCTTCACGGGAGTCTCGTAGACGGGCGGGAGGGCGCCTTAGGCGCGTCCAATCACGCCGCCCCGAGCCCGCACATCAGTGACCCGGCTTGGCTCGGGCACGTCCGGCGTGAAGCCATAGGCAGCGTCGCGCTCCAGCTGAGCAGAGTCCAGGCGACGCTGTGTGGCGGCGAGCGTCTCGGTGAGGTCTAGCAGGCGCTTGCGGTCCTCCTTGAGCCGAGTCCAGGCCTCGGAGATGCTGGAGGCATCAATGTTGGTGCCGATGGGGACGTGAAGGCTCTGCATCATGGCGCGCAGCGGGTTGGGTGAGCCGGCCCGCTCCGCTGCTGCCTTGGTTTCGGCGGCCTTCCTCACCGCACTCGACGAGGAAGAAGTGACGGTGTCAGTGATGAAGACCTCCACACAGAGGTCCATTGCCCCGGCCGGAGCATTACCGCCGAGGGAAAGGGGGGAGTTGGAAAGTCAAGTACCTCGTTGGTGTACTCATCGGCCACAGGCGCATCGGAGATGCGCAATGCGGCGAAGGTGGCGGCGAGTGCATCAATGACATCGTCCGCCAGCGTGACGGGCTCGTCGGAGTCAGAGAGGAGCCCCATCTGAAGCATGCTCCTGGCCAGGACCTCGAGCTGCCCCACGGTGGGCGCCAACCGTCGTGGTGGGCGCACGGCAGATGCCAAGGGATGGCTAAAGAGAGGAGGAGGCTCGAGGGCATGGTGGTCTCCAGAGGCGAGGTCGACATGAGCGAGCGAGGGACGCAAGACATACCCAGGTTCGGGGCTCTCCGGAGATATAATACCCCTAGTCCTGCTGAGTGTGGTTTATGTGTGATAGTAGAGAGTTGCTCCTTGAGCTATATCGGGGAGGAAGGAAGGCAGGCCAGGGCTTAGGCTGCTCCCTCTCCGTGTGTGTGTACTACTGATCGGATCTCTTCACCCCCGTGCATGGAGGCTTCCTGGGGGGTTTTATAGGTCAACCCCCAAGGTTACAATGGTAATGTTACAAGGCCGTGGGGTCGGGTTGTCATCGTCCAGGAAGCCGGTGCTGGGACCCGCCGGGTGACAGGGCTCGCCGCATTCTCCAGGCATGGGACCCACCGGGTGTAGGGGCACTGTTTGCCGTCTTGTCGATCGTCAGGGAGTGGCCGGGTCGAGTACGCTACAGTGGCACTCCATTAGGTCACCGCTTGCTGGCGTCAGCAGTGACGACGGGCGCACTGTAGCCACGCTGGCCCTGGTCGGCTGGTAGGTGAGGCACTATTGCCACGCCTCGGCTGACCAGAGGCATGGGAGGGGCACTGTTGCCTTGCTCATCTCTTGATTGAAGACTCGTCTCATCGTACGGCTAGGATGGGACAGGAGCTGACCCGTGGACGGGTTGGAGAACACGCTAAGGGGAAGCTGGCTTGTTGAAGAGGTCTTGGTGCGCCGGGTTCGGCTGCCTTGCGCCGGCCGTCGGGGCCGGGTTGAGGAATTCGGCCGGGTCGAGGGGCTCGGCCGAGTCGAGCGACCCGGCCAGGCGTGAGCCGGCTTGAGGGGCGTTGCTGGCCCCGTTGTTTTTGAAAAGGATCCGGGTTTTGTTGCCTGCCTGGGGTACATCCCCCCGACAACTTTGCATCATGTTTTCTTACTGTTATTTATAATGTTTATATCCATAATAATGCTTTTTGGAGTAATTTTAATGCCTTTTCTCTCATAATTTGCAAGGAACACACCAAGAGGGAGAATTCCGGCAACTGGAAATCCGGACCTGGAAAAGCTAGGCCGGGCCACCTATTCTGCACAACTCCAAATAAGCTGAAACTTCACGGAGATTTTTTATGGATTATTTAAGAAATACTAGAGCCAATGAACACCAGAGGGGGCCACTAGGTGGGCACAACCCACCTGGACGCGTGAGGCCCACCAGGCGCGCCCTGGTGGGTTGTGGCCTCCTCGGCCCACCTCCGGTGCCCATCTTTTGGTATATAAGTCATTTTGACCTAGAAAAAAAAATAAGAGGAGGACTTTCGGGATGAAGCGCCGCCGCCTCGAGGCGGAACTTGGGCAGGATCACTTTTGCCCTCTGGCGGAGCGATACCACCGGGGGAACTTCCCTCTCGGAGGGGAACATCATCATCATCATCACCAACAACTCTCCCATCTTGGGGAGGTCAATCTCCATCAACATCTTCAACATCACCATCTCCTCTCAAACCCTAGTTCATCTCTTGTGTTCAATCTTGTTACCAGAACTATAGATTGGTACTTGTGGGTGACTAGTAGTGTTGATTACATTTTGTAGTTGATTACTATATGGTTTATTTGGTGGAAGATTATATGTTCAGATCCATTATGCTATTTAATACTCCTCTGATCACGAACATGTTTATCATTTGTGAGTAGTTAATTTTGTTCTTGGAGTCACAGGAGAAATCATGTTGCAAGTAATCATGTGAACTTGATATGTGTTCGATATTTTGATAGTATGTATGTTGTTATTCCCTTAGCGGTGTTGTGTGAACGTCGAGTACATGACACTTCACCATATTTGGGACTAAGGGAATGCATTGTGGAGTAGCAATAATATGGTGGGTTGCGATAGTGATAGAAGCTTAAACCACAGTTTATGCGCTATTTCGTAAGGGACCAATTGGATCCAAAAGTTTAACATTATGGTTAGAATTTATTCTTAATACTTTTCTCGTAGTTGCGGATGCTTGCGGGAGGGTTAATCATAAGTAGGAGGTTTTTTCAAGTAAGAACAAAACCTAAGCACCGGTCCACCCACATATAAAATTATCAAAGTAGCGAACACAAATCAAACCAACATGATGAAAGTGACTAGATGAAATTCCCGTGTACCCTCAAGAACGCTTTGCTTATCATAAGACACCATTTTGGCCTGTCCTTTGCCTCAAAATGATTGGGCTACCTTGCTGCACTTTTGATACTATTATTGTTACTTGCTCGTTACAAATTATCTTGCTATCAAACTACTTCGTTACTTACAATTTTAGCACTTGCAGACAATCCCTTATCGGAAACTACTTGTCATTTCCTTCCGCTCCTTGTTGGGTTCGACACTCTTACTTATCGAAAAAACCTACAATCGATCGCCTATACTTGTGGGTCATCATGAAGCTGCTTATATATTGGGCATCAAGATCTATAGAGATATATCAAGACGCTTAATTGGACTTTCATAAAGCACATACCTTGATAAAGTTTTGAAGAAGTTCAAAATGGATCAGTCAAAGAAAGGGTTATTGCCTGTGTTACTAGGTGTGAAGTTGAGACAGACTCAATGCCTGGCCACTGCAGAAGATAGAGAGAAAATGAAAGTCATTCCCTATGCCTTAGCCATAGGTTCTATCATCTATGCAATGTTGTGTACCAGACCTGATGTGTGCCTTGCTATAAGTTTAGCAGGGAGGTACCAAAGTAATCTAGGAGTGGATCACTGGACAACGGTCCAGAACATCCCGGAATACCTGAAAAGGAATACCTGAAAAGGTCACATTGCTTGCAAGGCTTATAGTGATGTGCATTACCGAGAGGGCCTAAAGACACCTCTTCGACAATCGGAGTGACAAATCCTAATCTCGATCTATGCCAACACAACAAACACCATTGGAGACACCTATAGAGCATCTTTATAATCACCCAGTTACATTGTGACGTTTGATAGCACACTAAGTGTTCCTCCGGTATTCGGGAGTTGCATAATCTCATAGTCATAGGAACATGTATAAGTTATGGAGAAAGCAATAGCAATAAACTAAACGATCATAGTGCTAAGCTAACGGATGGGTCAAGTCAATCACATCATTCTCTAATGATGTGGTCCCGTTCATCAAATGACAACTCATGTCTATGGTTAGGGAACTTAACCATCTTTGATTAACGAGCTAGTTAATGTAGAGGCATCCTAGTGACCCTATATTTGTCTATGTATTCACACATGTACTAAGTTTCCGGTTAATACAATTCTAGCATGAATAATAAACATTCATCATGATATAATGAAATATAAATAACAACTTTATTATTGCCTCTAGGGCATATTTCCTTCAGTCTCCCACTTGCACTAGAGTCAATAATCTAGATTACATAGTAATGATTCTAACACCCATGGAGTCTTGGTGTTGATCATGTTTTGCTCATGAGAGAGGCTTAGTGAACGGGTCTGCAACATTCAGATACGTATGTATCTTGCAAATCTCTATGTCTCCCTCCCTGACTTGATCACGGATGGAATTGAAGCGTCTCTTGATGTGCTTGGTTCTCTTCATTCCCTCGCCAAGGAAATAGCTCCAGTATTGTACCAAAATATTTTCATTAGACCCGATGCACTAGGTATTACACCTAGATCGGATATGAACTCCTTCATCCAAACTCCTTCATTTGCTGCTTCTGAAGCAGCTATGTACTCCTATTCACATGTAGATCCTGCCACGCCGCTTTGCTTGGAACTGCACCAACTTATAGCTCCACCATTCAATAGAAATACATATCCGGTTTGTGACTTAGAGTCATCTGGATGAGTGTCAAAGCTTGCATCGACGTAACCATTTACGACGAGCTCTTTGTCACCTCCATAAATCAAAAATATATCCTTAGTCCTTTTCAGGTATTTCAGGATGTTCTTGACCGCTGTCTAGTGATCCACTCCTGGATTACTTTGGTACCTCCTTGCTAAACTAATAACAAGGCACACATCAGGTTTAGTACATAGCATTGCATACATGATAGAACCTATGGCCGAAGCATAGGGAATGACTTTCATTTTCTCTCTATCTTCTGTAGTGGTCGGGAATTGAGTCTGACTCAACTTCACACCTTGTAACACAGGCAAGAACCCTTTCTTTGCTTGATCCATTTTGAACTTCTTCAAAACTTTATGAAGGTATGTGCTTTGTGAAAGTCCAATTAAGCATCTTGATCCATCTCTATAGATCTTGATGCCTAATATATAAGCAGCTTCACTGAGGTCTTTCATTGAAAAAATCTTATTCAAGTATCCTTTTATGCTATTCAGAAATTCAGTATCATTTCCAATCAACAATATGTCATCCACATACAATATCAGAAATGCTACAGAGCTCCCACTCACTTTCTTGTAAATACAGGCTTCTCCAAAAGTCTGTATAAAACCATATGCTTTGATCACACTATCAAAGCGTATATCCAACTCTGAGATGCTTGCACCAGTCCATAAATGGATCGCCGGAGCGTACACACTTTGTTAGCACCTTTTGGATCGATAAAACCTTCTGGTTGCATCATATACAACTCTTCTTTAAGATATCCATTAAGGAATGCAGTTTTGACATCCATTTGCCAAATTTCATAATCATAAAATGCGGCAATTGCTAACATGATTCAGACGGACTTAAGCATCGCTACGGGTGAGAAGGTCTCATCATAGTCAACTCCTTGAACTTGTCGAAAACCTTTCACAACAAGTCAAGCTTTGTAGACAGTAACATTACCGTCTGCGTCAGTCTTCTTTTTGAAGATCCATTTATTCTCTATGGCTTGCCGATCATCGGGCAAGTCAACCAAAGTCAACACTTTGTTCTCATACATGGATCCCATCTCAGATTTCATGTCCTCAAGCCATTTTGCGGAATCTGGGCTCATCATCGCTTCCTCATAGTTCGTAGGTTCGTCATGGTCAAGTAACATGACTTCCAGACCAAGATTACTGTACCACTCTGGTGCGGATCTTATTATGGTTGACCTATGATAACCCACAAGTATAGGGGATCGCAACAGCTTTCGAGGGTAGAGTATTCAACTCAAATTTATTGATTAGACACAAGGGGAGCCAAAGAATATTCTCAAGTATTAGCAGTTGAGTTGTCAATTCAACCACACCTGGAAACTTAGTATCTGCAGCAAAGTGTTTAGTAGCAAAGTAATATGATAGTGGTGGTAACAGTAACAAAAGAGTAACGAAAGCAAAGTAATGTTTTTGGTATTTTGTAGTGATTGTAACAATAGCAACAGGAAAGTAAATAAGCATAAACCAGTATATGGAAAGCTCGTAGGCATTGGATCAATGATGGATAATTATGCTGGATGCAGTTCATCATGTAACAGTCATAACATAGGGTGACACAGAACTAGCTCCAATTCGTCAATGTAATGTAGGCATGTATGCCGAATATAGTCATACGTGCTTATGGAAAAGAACTTGCATGACATCTTTTGTCCTACCCTCCCGTGGCAGCGGGGTCCTAATGGAAACTAAGGGATATTAAGGCCTCCTTTTAATAGAGAACTGGAACAAAGCATTAGCACATAGTGAATACATGAACTCCTCAAACTACGGTCATCACCGGTAAGTATCCCGATTATTGTCACTTCGGGCTTAACAGCTCATAACACATAATAGGTGACTATAGACTTGCAAGATAGGATCTAGAACTCTCATATATTGATGAAAACATAATAGGTTCAGATCTGAAATCATGGCACTCGGGCCCTAGTGACAAGCATTAAGCATAGCAAAGTCATAGCAACATCAATCTCAGAACATAGTGGATACTAGGGATCAAACCCTAACAAAACTAACTCGATTACATGATAAATCTCATCCAACCCATCACCGTCTAGCAAGCCTACAATGGAATTACTCACGCACGGCGGTGAGCATCATGAAATTGGTTATGGAGGATGGTTGACGATGACGACGGCGACGAATTCCCCTCTCCGGAGCCCCGAACGGACTCCAAATCAGCCCTCCCGAGAGGTTTTAGGGCTTGGCAGCGACTCTATATCGTAAAACGCGATGATTTCTTCTCTCCTATTTTTTTCTCCCCGAAAGCAGTTATATAGAGTTGGAGTTGGAGTCGGGGGGTTTCCAAGGGGCCCACGAGGTAGGGGGCGCGCCCTAGGGGGCACCCCCCACCCTCGTGGCAAGGGTGTGGGTCCCCTGGTCTTCATATTTGGCGAGGATTTTTTATTATTTATTGTAAGATATTCCATGGAGTTTAAGGTCATTCCGAGAACTTTTGTTTTCTGCACATAAAACAACATCATGGCAATTCTGCTGAAAACAGCGTCAGTCCGGGTTAGTTCCATTCAAATCATACAAGTTAGAGTCCAAAACAAGGGAAAAAGTGTTTGGAAAAGTAGATACGACGGAGACGTATCAACTCCCCCAAGCTTAAACCCTTGCTTGTCCTCAAGCAATTCAGTTGACAAACTAAAAGAAATAAAGAAAAACTTTTACAAACTCTGCTTGCTCTTGTTGTTGTAAATATGTCAAGCTAGCATTCAAGTTTTCAGCAAAGATTATAACTAACCATATTTGCAATAATTCTCAGATCTCATAATTACCCGTATCAATAGCATAATCAACTAGCAATCCATAATAATAAATCTCAGATGACAACACTTTCTCAAAAAATCATAATGTGATATAACAAGATGGTATCTCGCTAGCCCTTTCGGAGACCGCAAAACATAAATGCAGAGCACCTTTAAAGATCAAGGACTAACTAGACATTTTAATTCATGGTGAAAGAGATCCAATCATAGTCACACCCAATATAAATTAACAGTAATGAATGTAAATGACAACGGTGCTCTCCAACTGGTGCTTTTTAATAAGAGGGTGATGACTCAACATAAAAGTAAATAGATAGGCCCTTCGCATAGGGAAGCAGGGATTTGTAGAGGTGCCAGAGCTCGGTTTTGAAATAGAGGTGAATAATATTTTGAGCGGTATACTTTCATTGTCAACATAACAACCAAGAGATGGCGATATCTTCCATGCTACACACATTTTTTTGACCTGGAAGACTGCAGGGCTTACACCCCACAGCATTTTATTGAAAGAAGAGAGATAACAATTACAAAATTCCTCAAGGGGAGGAACAAAGAAAAGGAAAAGCTAAACTAGAAAGGCTAAAGAAGACAAAGAAAAGAAAAGAAAAAAACATTACAATGTACAGCTAGGAGAGGAAGATGAGTTAAAAGATGGCCTTCAAGGAGGCAGGAAATCAATCCATTTTAGCAGAGCCTCCTTGTACTTGGTTTTGATTCGGTATGAAAGAAGAGTAATGTCATGAATGAATCCATTCCTCCACTGCCTAAAAGTTGATTTGACATGCCTAAAAGCCATGTCATTCCTAACTTTCCAAATATTCCACCATGCAAGAGAAACCACCTCTGAGAAAAAGGGCTTTTGAAACTCCTTCCTTGCATGTAATGCAATTTGCACCATATCATTACTATCCATCCAGGGGACTTGCAGATAGTTCCAGATTCTCATACTGAAGTTACATTGGAAGAACAGATGGTTCTTATCCTCAAGTACTCCATTCGGGCATAGGACACAATCAGGTCCATCATCAATCCTCCAATGGCGTCGTTGGATCATATCCTTGGTGTTAACTCTGTCCATAATGACCAGCCAGGCAAACATTTTTATTGTCATGGTACAGCAACTTTTCCAAACGCAGCTAAGAATAGGATTGGCCAGAACTGGCTGGTGGACAAAGTCATAGTATTTTTTGGCTGAGTACTCTGCCTTCTTCCCGTGCCTCCAAGCCCAGCATGCTACACACATTATAGGCAGTTCCCAAACAAAATGGTAAAGTTTATACTCCCCCTCCACCAACAAACATCAATCCATGCCTTGCTCGAAACAACGAGTGCCTCCAACATACATCAAGTCCCAGGGGGAGTTTTGTTTGCAATTATTTTGATTTAGTTTGCATAAAGCATGGGACTGGGCATCCCGGTGACCAGCCCTTTATCTCGTGAGTGAGGAGCGGAGCCCTCTCCTCTTGAGAATAACCCGCCTAACATGGAAGATACGGACAGCCCTAGTTGATACATGAGCTATTTGAGCATACAAAACAGGATGATTATTTGAAGGTTTAGAGTTTGGCACATACAAATTTACTTGGAACGGCAGGTAGATACCGCATATAGGAAGGTATAGTGGACTCATCTGGAACAACTTTGGGGTTTAAGGGATTTGGATGCACAAGCAGTATTCCCGCTTAGTACAGGTGAAGGCTAGCAAAAGACTGGGAAGCGGCCAACTAGAGAGCGACAACAGCCATGTACATGCATTAAGATTAATAAACATTGGATGCAAGCATGAGTAGGATATAATCCACCATGAACATAAATATCGTGAAGGCTATGTTGATTTATTTCAACTACATGCGTGAACATGTGCCAAGTCAAGTCACTTAAATCATTCAGAGGAGGATACCACCCTATCATACCACATCATAACCATTTTAATAGCATGTTGGCATGCAAGGTAAACCATTATAACTCATAGCTAATCAAGCATGGCACAGGTAACTATGATCTCTAATTGTCATTGAAACATGTTTATTCATAACAAGCTGAATCAAGAACGATGAACTCATCATATTTACAAAAACAAAAGAGGTCGAGTTCATACCAGCTTTTCTCATCTCAGTCAGTCCATCATATATCATCATAATTGCCTTTCACTTGCACGACCGAATGATGTGAATAATAATAAGAGTGCACGTGCATTGGACTAAGCTGGAATCTGCGAGCATTCAATAAACAGGAGAAGACAAGGCAATATGGGCTCTTGGTTAAATCAACAATAAAGCATATAAGAGCCACTTCAACAATTTAATCATGGTCTTCTCCTACTGACCCCCAAAGAAAAAGAAAAGAAATAAAACTATTTACACAGGAAAGCTCCCAACAGGCAAAAGAAGAACATGAAATATTTTTGGGTTTTCTTTTTAATTACTACTACAAGCATGGAATGTAAATTAATTAAAAGCTACAACTAATTTTTTTTGGTTTTTCTTAAGGTTTATTAAACACACAAGAAGAAAGCATAAAAAGGAAATTAAACTAGCATGAATGATACAATGAAAAAGTATGAGCACCGACATCTAGCAATGAGTGTGTGTGAACATAAATGTAATGTCGGTGGGAAATACGTACTCCCCCAAGCTTAGGCTTTTGGCCTAAGTTGGTCTATGGCCACGACTGGCCTGGCTGATATCCATAATAATAGTTGGGGTCGTACTGTGATGAGGAGGAAGAAGGCTCCGATTGCCACTGGCTGGCAATCATCTCCGGATCCCACTGATAGTTAGACTGTCGTGAAGGATCAAATTGTGGTTCCGGTTCTGGCTCCTCGGCTGGTGTAGGGTTCCGGTAGGCATGAATAGCCATCAACAGAACAAGGTACGTACCTGCAGTCAAATCAAACAAAGAAGGAGCAGGCAAGGTAATAGTCTCAGGATGATGTTTATTAAAGAACAATTGATATTTAAGCTCTCCTGCCCTATTCTTAATAATAAAATCATGTTCCACCATACTTTTATAATCTAGATAAACATGGGGCAACACTTTTTCTTCCTTCTCAGCATGCCTAATAGGTATGTTAAAATGTGCAGATAGGCGTGTAGCATATATGCCTCCAAAGATGGGGCCCTTTGTACGATTCAGACTTAACCATTTAGCAATAATACTGCCCATACTAAAAGTGTTATCACTGTATAAACCGTGGAGCAGAATAATTATATCAGGGATACTAAGGTTTCCATAGTTTTCGCGTCCAATTAAGCAACGACTAGCAAATAATGCAAAGTAACGTAAAAGAGGAAAATGTATGCTAGTGATTCGTGCATCGAAAACCTTCCTAGTTTCTCCTACAGTGATAGTATCAATAAACCCATCCACATCATCATGGTGTGGTTCTTCTGTCTTGCCCCCAAAAGGGACTAAACAAATCCGACAGAAATCATAAAGTGACATCTCCTTATGCTCATCATATAAATGGAACTCCACCGTAGGTGGTGATTTCCTAGAATGAAAATGAAAGTTTTGCACAAAGGTATTTGTGAGTAAGACATACTGATCGCATTGGTCGTGGAGGAAAGCGGTGAGGCCTGCATTATGAGCCAATTCATGAAAATCTTCATAAATCCCGGCTGCTCTCAAGAAATCCTCGGAAGGCCATTCACACGCCCGAACCTCCGCGGTGCGCGGCAAATTATACTTAGGCTTCGGTGCCTTTTCCTTCGAGCTTTGGCTCGATGAGCCCCTCAATAATCTCCTCATCATTTTATGAAAAAATCTGAAATTTTTAGTAACTTCAAAATAAAAGTAAACCAAACTCAATAATATTGATAGCAACTACTCCTACAAGTGCCTAGGGCCTATATCATGCATCAAAACTACTTTTGACCATATAAATTTGACATGCAAGCTCAAGAACAGGGTCACCTAAGCAACACGAATTTGCAATGAATAAAGCACTAGAAAAAAAACTAATTGGACCAATGGAGGAGTCACATACCAAGGAACAATCTCCCCAAGCAGTTTTGTAAGAGGTGCTTTGAGCAAGGAGATCGAAAATGGCAGCAAAGAGGGCTGGAACCCGTGCTTGAGTTGGTTTTTCATGTTTGTGGGAGGAAGAAGAAGAAGATGGGTGCAGGAATAAGTGGAGGAGGGCCACCATGGGCCCACGAAGCAGGGGGCGCGCCCTAGAGGGGTGGGCACGCCCTCCACCCTTGTGGCAAGGTGGTTGGCCCCCCTGGTGTGTTCTTTGTTCCATAAATCCTCAAATATTCTAGAAAAAATCATATTTAATTTTCACGGCATTTGGAGAACTTTTATTTTCGAGGTATTTTTATATTGCACGGATAATCAGATAACAGACAGAAAATTATTTATTTTTACTTTATTTAAACTAAATAACAGAAAGTATAGAGAGGATACAGAAGGTTGTGCTTCTAGTTTCATCCATCTCATGCTCGTCAAAAGGAATCCACTAACAAGGTTGATCAAGTCTTGTTAACAAACTCATTCCGATTAACATGAAACCGGACAAATTTTGAATAACACTCGGTTATCTCAACGGGGATATGCACATCCCCAATAATAAGTATATCATATTTCTTCTTGACACTAGGAAGAGGAAATTCAAAACCTCCAAATATAATCGATGGAATTTTTCCAATAGAGTTGATACTATGAACTTGAGGTTGTTTCCTCGGAAAGTGTACCGTGTGCTCATTACCATTAACATGAAAAGTGACATTGCCTTTGTTGCAAGCAATAACAGCCCCTGCAGTATTAAGAAAAGGTCTTCCAAGAATAATAGACATACTATCGTCCTCGGGAATATCAAGAATAACAAAGTCCGTTAAAATAGTAATGTTTGCAACCACAATAGGCACATCCTCACAAATACCGACAGGTATAGCAGTTGATTTATCAGCCATTTGCAAAGATATTTCAGTAGGTGTCAACTTATTCAAGTCAACTCTACGATATAAAGAGAGAGGCATAACACTAACACCGGCTCCAAGATCACATAAAGCAGTTTTAACATAGTTTCTTTTAATGGAGCATGGTATAGTAGGCACTCCTGGATCTCCAAGTTTCTTTGGTATTCCACCCTTAAAAGTATAATTAGCAAGCATGGTGGAAATTTCAGCTTCTGGTATCTTTCTTTTATTTGTAATAATATATTTCATGTACTTAGCATAAGGATTGGTTTTAAGCATATCGGTTAATCGCATACGCAAAAAGATAGGTCTAATCATTTCAGCAAAGCGCTCAAAATCCTCGTCGTCCTTTTTCTTGGATGGTTTGGGAGGAAAAGGCATGGGTTTCTGAACCCAATGTTCTCTTTCTTTACCATGTTTCCTAGCAACAAAATCTTTCTTATCATAACGTTGATTCTTTGATTGTGGGTTATCAAGATCAACAACAGGTTCAATTTCTACATCATTATCATTACTAGGTTGAGCATTATTATGAACATTATCATTAACATTTTCATTAGGTTCATGTTCATTGCCAGATTGTGTTTCAGCATCAGACATAGAGATATCATTTGGATTATCAGGTGGTTCAGCAATAGGTTCACTAGAAGTTTGCACAGTTCTATCATTTTTCTTTTTCTTCCTTTTAGAAGAACTAGGTGCATCACTTTTATTTCTCTGAGAATCTTGCTCAATTCTCTTAGGGTGGCCTTCAGGATACAAAGGTTCCTGAGTCATTCTACCAGTTCTAGTAGCCACTTTAATAGCATAATCATTTTTCTTACTATTCATCTCGTTGAGCAATTCTTTTTGAGCTTTAAGTACTTGTTCTACTTGAGTGGTAACCATAGAAGCATGTTTGCTAACAAGTTTAAGTTCACCTCTAATATTAGCCATATAGTCACCCAAGTATTTTATCATATCAGCATCTTGTTTTAATTGTCTACCCAAATAAGCATTGAAGTCTTCTTGCTTAAACATAAAATTATCAAACTCATCCAAGCATTGACTAGCAATTTTAGCAGGAGGGATTTCAGCTTTATCATATCTATAGAGAGAATTTACCTTTACTACCTGTGTTGGGTTATCGACGTCTGGAGGTTCTTCAATAAGTAAAGGATCAAGATCATATGTTTCTTCAATAGGCTGTAAATAAAGTCCATGTATTTCTTCAATAGGAGGTAAATTCTTAACATCTTCAGCTTTAATACCTTTTTCTTTCATGGATTTCTTTGCCTCTTGCAAATCTTCAGGACTGAGAAATAGAATACCCCTCTTCTTTGGAGTTGGTTTAGGAATAGGATCATTAATTGGAGCAGGAGCTGGCTTAGGAGGTTCCCAATTACTTTCATTTGTCAACATATTATTCAATAGAATTTCAGCTTCATCTGGTGTTCTTTCCCTGAAAAGAGAACCAGCACAACTATCCAGGTAATCTCTGGAAGCATCGGTTAGTCCATTATAAAAGATATCAAGTATTTCATTTTCCTTAAGAGGATGATCGGGCAAAGCATTAAGTAACTTGAGAAGCCTCCCCCAAGCTTGTGGGAGACTCTCTTCTTTAATTTGCACAAAATTGTATATTACCTTTAAAGCAGCTTGTTTCTTATGAGCAGGGAAATATTTAGCAGAGAAGTAGTAAATCATATCCTGGGGACTACGCACACAACCAAGATAAAGAGAATTAAACCATATCTTAGCATCACCCTTTAATGAGAACGGCAATATTTTAAGGATATAAAAGTAGCGAGATCTCTCATCATTAGTGAACAGGGTGGCTATATCATTTAATTTAGTAAGATGTGCCACAACAGTTTCACATTCATAACCATGAAAAGGATCGGATTCAACCAAAGTAATTATATCAGGATCAACAGAGAATTCATAATCCTTATCAGCAACACAGATAGGTGAAGTAGCAAAAGCAGGGTCAGGTCTCATCCTAGCATTTAGAGATTGCTTATTCCATTTAGCTAATAACCTTTTGAGTTCATATCTATCTTTGCAAGCTAAAATAGCTAAAGAAGCTTCGTGATCAAATAAATAACCCTCGAGAACAACAAGTGATTCTTCATCATCACTTTCATCTTCATAATCAGATTCAATATTTTCAATCTCTCTAGCCCTAGCAAGTCGTTCCTTGAGAAAATCACTAAGTGGCATAGTAGTATCAGGCATAGAGGTAGTTTCATCAAAAGTATCATGTATAGCAGAAGTAGCATCATCAATCACATGCGGCATATCAGAACGAATAGCAGAAGCAGGTTTAGGTGTCGCAAGCTTACTCATAACAGAAGGTGAATCAAGTGAAGAGCTAGATGGCAGTTCCTTACCTCCCCTCGTAGTTGAGGGATAAATCTTGGTTCTTGGATCTTTCAAATTCTTCATAGTGTCCAGCAGATATAAATCCCAAGTGACTCAATGAATAGAGCTATGCTCCCCGGCAACAGCGCCAGAAATTAGTCTTGATAACCCACAAGTATAGGGGATCGCAACAGCTTTCGAGGGTAGAGTATTCAACCCAAATTTATTGATTCGACACAAGGGGAGCCAAAGAATATTCTCAAGTATTAGCAGCTGAGTTGTCAATTCAACCACACCTGGAAACTTAGTATCTACAGCAAAGTGTTTAGTAGCAAAGTAATATGATAGTGGTGGTAACAGTAACAAAAGAGTAACAAAAGCAAAGTAATGTTTTTGGTATTTTGTAGTGATTGTAACAATAGCAACGGGAAAGTAAATAAGCGTAAACCAGTATATGGAAAGCTCGTAGGCATTGGATCAATGATGGATAATTATGCCGGATGTGGTTCATCATGTAACAATCATAACATAGGGTGACACAAAACTAGCTCCAATTCGTCAATGTAATGTAGGCATGTATTCCGTATATAGTCATATGTGCTTATGGAAAAGAACTTGCATGACATCTTTTGTCCTACCCTCCCGTGGCAGCGGGGTCCTAATGGAAATTAAGGGATATTAAGGCCTCCTTTTAATAGAGAACCAAAACAAAGCATTAGCACATAGTGAATACATGAACTCCTCAAACTACGGTCATCACCGGTAAGTATCCCGATTATTGTCACTTCGGGGTTAACGGATCATAACACATAATAGGTGACTATAGACTTGCAAGATAGGATCTAGAACTCTCATATATTGATGAAAACATAATAGGTTCATATCTGAAATCATGGCACTCGGGCCCTAGTGACAAGCATTAAGCATAGCAAAGTCATAGCAACATCAATCTCAGAACATAGTGGATACTAGGGATCAAACCCTAACAAAACTAACTCGATTACATGATAAATATCATCCAACCCATCACCCTCCAGCAATCCTACGATGGAATTACTCACGCATGGCGGTGAGCATCATGAAATTGGTGATGGAGGATGGTTGATGATGACGACGGCGACGAATTCCCCTCTCCGGAGCCCCGAGCGGACTTCGGATCATCCCTCCCGAGAGGTTTTAGGGCTTGGCGGCGGCTCCGTATCGTAAAAGGCGATGATTTCTTCTCTCCTATTTTTTTCTCCCTGAAAGCAGTTATATAGAGTTGGAGTTGGAGTCGGGGGGTTTCCAGGGGGCCCACAAGGTAGGGGGCGCGCCCTAGGGGGGCGCCCCCCACCCTCGTGGCAAGGGTGTGGGCCCCCTGGTCTTCATCTTTGGTGAGGATTTTTTGTTATTTATTGTAAGATATTCCGTGGAGTTTCAGGTCATTCCGAGAACTTTTGTTTTCTGCACATAAAACAACATCATGGAAATTCTGCTGAAAACAACGTCAGTCCGGGTTAGTTCCATTCAAATCATACAAGTTAGAGTCCAAAACAAGGGCAAAAGTGTTTGGAAAAGTAGATACGATGGAGACGTATCAACCTACAAGGCTCGGTAGTAACTTGATCAGAAGTTTCATGATCATCATCATTAGCTTCCTCACTAATTGGTGTAGGAATCACTGGAACTGATTTCTGCAATAAACTACTTTCCAATAAGGGAGCAGGTACAGTTACCTCATCAAGTTCTACTTTCCTCCCACTCACTTCTTTCGAGAGAAACTCCTTCTCTAGAAAGGATCCATTCTTAGCAACGAATATCTTTCCTTCGGATCTGTGATAGAAGGTGTACCCAACAGTCTCCTTTGGGTATCCTATGAAGACACATTTCTCCGATTTGGGTTTGAGCTTATCAGCTTGAAGCTTTTTCACATAACCATTGCAGCCCCAAACTTTGAGAAACGACAACTTGGGTTTCTTGCCAAACCACAGTTCATATGGTGTCGTCTCAACGAATTTCGATGGTGCCCTATTTAACATGAATGCAACCGTCTCTAAAGCATAACCCCAAAACGATAGCGGTAAATCAGTAAGAGACATCATAGATCGCACCATATCTGATGAAGTGCGGTTACGATGTTCGGACACACCATTACGTTGTGGTGTTCCAGGTGGCGTGATTTGCAAAACTATTCCGCATTGTTTGAAATGAAGACCAAACTCATAACTCAAATATTCTCCTCCACGATCAGATCATAGAAACTTTATTTTCTTGTTACGATGATTTTCCACTTCACTCTGAAATTCTTTGAACTTTTCAAATATTTCAGATTTATGTTTCATCAAGTAGATATACCCATATCTGCTCAAATCATATGTGAAGGTCAGAAAATAATGATACCCGCCACGAGCATCAACAATTATTGGACCGCATACATCGGTGTGTATTATTTCCAATAAGTCTGTTGCTCGTTCCATTATTCCGGAGAATGGGGTCTTAGTCATCTTGCCCATGAGGCATGGTTCGCAAGCATCAAGTGATTCCAAAAGCCCATCAGCATGGAGTTTCTTCATGCGCTTTACACCAATATGACCTAAACGGCAGTTCCACAAATAAGTTGCACTATCATTATTAAACTTATATCTTTTGGCTTCAATACTATGAATATGTGTATCACTACTATCAAGATTTAGTAAAAATAGACCACTCATCAAGGGTGCATGACCATAAAAAATATTACTCATATAAATAGAACAAACATTATTCCTTGATTTAAATGAATAACCATCTCGCATCAAACAAGATCGAGATATAATGTTCATGCTTAACGCTGGCACCAAATAACAATTATCCAGGTCTAAAACTAATCCTGAAGGTAGATGTAGATGTAGCGTGCCGATGGTGATCACATCGACTTTGGAACCATTTCCCACACGCATCGTCACCTCGTCCTTAGCCAATCTTTGCTTAATCTGTAGCCCCTGTTTCGAGTTGCAAATATTAGCAACAGAACCGGTATCAAATACCCAGGCGCTACTGCGAGCATTAGTAAGGTACACATCAATAACATGTATATCAAATATACCTTTCACTTTGCCATCCTTATTATCCGCCAAATACTTGGGGCAGTTCCGCTTCCAGTGACTAGTCCCTTTGCAGTAGAAGTACTCAATCTCAGGCTTAGGTCTAGACTTGGGCTTCTTCACTTGAGCAGCAACTTGCTTGTCGTTCTTCTTGAAGTTCCCCTTCTTCCCTTTGCCCTTCTTCTTGAAACTGGTGGTCTTGTTGACCATCAACAATTGATGCTCCTTCTTGATTTCTACCTCCGCAGCCTTTTAGCATTGCGAAGAGCTCGGGAATTGTCTTATCCATCCCTTGCATATTATAGTTCATCACGAAGCTTTTGTAGCTTGGTGGCAGTGATTGAAAAACTCTATAAATGACACTATCAACTGGAAGATTAACTCCCAGCTGAGTCAAGTGATTCTGGTACCCAGACATTCTGAGTATGTGCTCACCGGCAGAACTATTCTCCTCCATTTTGCAGTTGTAGAACTTATTGGAGACTTCATATCTCTCAATCCGGGCATTTGATTGAAATATTAACTTTAGCTCCTGGAACATCTCATATGCTCCATGACGTTCAAAACATTGTTGAATTCCCGGTTCTAAGCCGTAAAGCATGGCACACTGAACTATCGAGTAGTCATCAGCTTTGCTCTGTCAGGTGTTCATAACATCTAGAGTTGCTCCTGCAGCGGGTTTGGCACCTAGCGGTGCTTCCAGGACGTAATTCTTCTGTGGAGCAATGAGGATAATCCTCAAGTTATGGACCCAGTTCGTGTAGTTGCTACCATCATTTTTAAACTTAGCTTTCTCTTGGAACGCATTAAAATTCAACGGAACAACAGCACGGGCCATATTCTACAACAACATAGACATGCAAAATACTATCAGGTACTAAGTTCATGATAAATTAAAGTTCAGTTAATCATATTACTTAAGAACTCCCACTTAGATAGACATCCCTCTAATCATCTAAGTGATCACATGATCCATATCAACTAAACCATGTCCGATCATCACATGAGATGGAGTAGTTTTCAATGGTGAACATCACTATGTTGATTATATCTACTATATGATTCACGCTCGACCTTTCGGTCTCAGTGTTCTGAGGCCATATCTGCATATGCTAGGCTCGTCAAGTTTACCCCAAGTATTCTGCTTGTGCAAAACTGGCTTGCACCCGTTGTATGTGAATGTAGAGCTTATCACACACGATCATCACGTGGTGTCTCACAACGACGAACTGTAGCAATGGTGCATACTCAGGGAGAACACTTATACCTTGAAATTTAGTGAGAGATCATCTTATAATGCTACCGCCGTATAAGCAAAATAAGATGCATAAAGGATAAACATCACATGCAATCAATATAAGTGATATGATATGTCCATCAGCATCTTATGCTTTTGATCTCCATCTTCAAAGCACCATCATGATCACCATCGTCACCGGCTTGACACCTTGATCTCCATCGTAGCATCGTTGTTGTCTCGCCAACTATTGCTTCTACGACTATCGCTACTGCTTAGTGATAAAGTAAAGCAATTACATGGCGATTGCATTTCATACAATAAAGCGACAACCATATGGCTCCTGCCAATTGTCGATAACTGTGTTACAAAACATGATCATCTTATACAACAATTTATTTAATCATGTCTTGACCATATCACATCACAACATGCCCTGCAAAAACAAGTTAGATGTCCTCTACTTTGTTGTTGCAAGTTTTACCTGGCTACTACGGGCTTAGCAAGAACCGTTCTTACCTACGCATCAAAAACCACAACGTGTTACAGTGATTGCTTTTTGATCTTCAGAAAGAACCATGTTCATTGAATCCGATTCAACTAAAGTTGGAGAAACTGACACCCACCTGCCACCTGTGTGCAAAGCACGTCCGTAGAAATAGAGTCATGAACGGGGTCATGTAATGTCGGTCCGGGCTGCTTCATCCAACAATACCACCGAATCAAGAAACAACAAGTGACGGCAATCAATATGTATATACCCACGCCCACAACTCCTTTGTGTTCTACTCGTGCATATAACATCTACGCATAGACCTGGCTCAGATGCCACTGTTGGGGAACGTAGTATTTCAAAATTTTACGATCACGCAAGATCTGTCTAGGGATGCATAGCAATGAGAGGGGAGAGTATGTCTACCTACCCTCGTAGACCTAAAGCGGAAGCATTAAGAAACGCGTTGATGTAGTCGAACGTCTTTGTGATCCAACCGATCAAGTACCGAACACACGGCACCTCCGTGATTTGCACACGTTCATCTCGGTGACATCCCTCGTACTCTTGATCCAGTTGAGTCCGAGGGAGAGTTTCGTCAGCACGACGGCGTGTTGACGGTGATGATGAAGTTACCGGCACAAGGCTTCGCCTAAGCACTATGACGATATGACTAAGGTGTGTATCTGTGGAGGGGGGCACCGCACACGGCTAAAACAATTGTCAACTTGTGTGTCTATGGGGTGCCCCCCTACCCCATATATAAAGGAGGGGAGGGGGGCGGCCGGCCTCATGGTGCGCCCCCAAGGGGGCATTCCTACTCCTACTAGGAGTAGGTTTCCCCCCTTTCCTAGTCCTAATAGGAGGGGGAAGGAAGGGGAAGAGGAGAAGAAGGAAAGGGGGGTCGGACCCCTTCCAATTCGTATTGGGCTTGAGGGGCATGCCCCCACCTCTTGGCCGCCTCCTCTCTCTTCCACTAAAGCCCATGTAGGCCCATTAAGCCCCCGGGGGGGTCCGGTAACCCCCCGGTACTCCGGTATATGCCCGAACTCATCCGAAACCATTCCGGTGTCCAAACATAACCTTCCAATAAATTAATCTTCATGTCTCGGCCATTTCGAGACTCCTCTTCATGTACGTGATCACATCCTACAGTCAACATGTGCTCTAATACCATCTTGTAGCGACCCGACCCGAATGGATCAAGTCTCTGTGCTTAAGTGTCATCCCTGGATCGGTATGCTGACACACACAGTACTCGAGGATTTTTAACAGAGGTAAATCACATGTATAAGTAATGTAAATACTATTACCTCAATCCAAATAGCGGAATTAACAAGGTTGTGGATTCCCATCAACACCAACGGCAAAGTTGAGTGTAGAAATTGTAACCCTAACGTATCACTTACTCGTCGTAAGATATCCTGCAACATGAGATGTTGCAGCCATAAAGGGTCAGTACATTGAATGTACTGGCAAATTCACACCATAGAGAGTGATGAATAAAGGCTATCACTACATGCATATTTGGCTGGTGGAAAAGCTCTATGGTTATAGTTTTGCATAAAGCCAATTTTTCCCTACTGCAAAAGAATAAATTTTATTTAACTATCATGGTGGTTGTTGAACATTGAGAATGGTTGACAGCATTCTCAATCCCAATTAAGTAACATCATTAAACCCAACAAACTTAATTTAAAGTAACATGATGAGATTCACATGATAATTCAGGTACTAGATACTCAAGATGTCCATAACCGGGGACACGGCTAATCATGATTAGTTTATACACTCTGTAGAGGTTTGCGCACTTTTCCCCACAAGACTCGATTGCCTCCGTTTGGTTTCTCGCACTACATGGTGTTTGAGAAGACGGATGACCGAGACATAGTCTTTCAGAGGCGCTAGCACCTTACGATGGATAGACCGTTACACCTACTTTCCCCTACATCTGCTAGTCTACCCTGTAAGAGTTCGCACGATTTAATCAACTACGCTAGATCCCATAATAGCTTGTGGCTGCACACGGAAGTTTCTAGCATGAATAATCTTATGATCCCTTTGAGCCTGGGTGGTGGTCCATAAAAAAACAGGCAATCCTGGTCTACCCAGGTGCCTAGACAGGCAATCCTGGAATAACCAGGTGCCTCAATCCACCCAGATGTGTGTTTAAGTTGCCACCTTAAGTAAACCATTAATTAACAATCTCACATCTGTCATGGATACTCCCAAAACCCAATCCACGTCTACGAGCATAGCATGGCAATGTAAGCATAACGTAAAAGTAACTCCCAAGGTTTGAATGCAGCGCAATAGGTTCCTACCTCATCAACTACTTCCCAATACCCACAATTTAATTAGATCCTAATCATGCAATGTTTGAGGGTGAAACTAATGCATAAAAACTGGGTATGAAAGGGATATGATCAAAGTGTGAACTTGCCTGCAATGTTGATGAAGATGATTCGCACTCATAACTCTTGATAGATCTACTCGTCACACTCCGGTCAATCTATCGTAGGCAAGCAATAGTAACCACATATAAGCAATCACTCAAAAGAAGCGAAGAAAAGATCACGGAAACTTCGAAAACAAGCAAATAACTCTTGCAACATAAAACAATTTCTAACAGTACCAAAATTATATGAATTTGGCCTTATCAGAAAGTTTAGGTCAAGAGCTTCGATTTGCAAAAAGAATCAAATCAAACGAAGCAACGAAAGTCAAACGGCAAAAGAAACAGGCTTCGTTTACTATTCTGGATCTAGGGCAATTTTTACAGTGGCAAAAACTTGTTTAAGTTGGTTAAATGGATATAGGGTTTCGAGACGAAACTCCAGGCGCTTGAATCGCCTGATTCCGATAAACGAGCGAAAAGTTATACTAAAACGAAAATCGGATCAAGAATCGCGATCAGAAAAATCGCGGATTTAATCCGAGAAAAAGAAAAACGACGAACGTTCGCTAGAACGAACAAACGGACGAACGCTTGCTAAATAAATACACCGGAAAAACTGATCTATTTAAAAAACCAAAACTAAAAAAAATAAAACTGTGACCCCCTTTTTTTCTTTTTTTACCTCGGGAGGCAGGTCGGCGGCGGCGGCGGGCGCGCGGATTGAGGTGCGGCTAGGGTTAGGGTTGCCGGCAGCTCTGGTGGGCTGGGGCGGCTCGGGCGGCGGCTATTTAAAGGCTGCCCCCGGGCGGACTCCCGCTCGGGTGCGGCCCAAAGTCGGTTCGCGTTTTTTTAATTATTATTCCGTGCAGAAAAACAAATAAAAAACACTAAACGGACTCCAAAAATCCCGAAATAAATTTTCCCGGCCTTCTAAAATCAAACCGCACAAGGTGAACATTTATTTGGGGCCTAAATGAAATTTTTAAAAACGCACATTTTTCCTAAATTCAAATAAAATACCGAAAAACTCTGAAATAAAATCTTGTTTGATTTTATTATTAAATCTTCAATATTTCTTTATTTTCAGAAAGTCATTTTATTCCCTCTCTCATATTTTTGTAATACAAATAATTGATGATAAAATAATTAAAATCAAATGATCCTATTCGCAAAATTTGAGAAAACTCAAATATGAAAATAACGAAATCCCCAACTCTCTTTGTGGGTCCTTGAGTTGCGTGGAATTTCTAGGATCAAAACCAAAAGCAAATAAATTATGATATGCAATGATGGCCTAATGTATAACATTCCAAATTGAAAATAAATTCAAAAGAACTTTGAATTTAATTCTTCGAAACTCCCAACTCATATTTCATATAATTTGAAGAAGTCATTTTATCATCTCTCATGAAAATCATTGAGCTGCATGAAGTTTATGAATTGAAATGTTTCCAAATGAAATTCAATTATTTTCAAATACCCTTTCATTTAATTTAAATGGAAGAAGTCATATCATCTTCGCTCAAGGGTTTTGTATTTGAAAAGAATTTGAATTCATGGAGATCAGAAAGCAAAATGAAAGTTTGGGAAAGTCCTTTTATTCTCTCTCATTTAACTTTCAAAAAGGTTTCGAATTTCACTCAATTTCACACAATCAGTCAAACAATCAATCAAATCTATCTATTTATTATAACATTCCAAAATTTAGAATTTTGGGATGTTACAAACCTACCACCCTTAAAAGGAATCTCGTCCTCGAGATTCGGAGAGGCTAGCAAGAAAAAGGTTAGGGTTTGGGGGTCTCCTCAAAATTTCATCAATCGTCTCCGGGGTCTGGGGTGCTACCACCCTTAGAAGCATGCTTACGGTTCCATCAAACTCATATACTCCATCCTTATTCTTGACAGTGTCGGTCTTCTCAGATCATAAGGATAATTCCTTCTCTGGGCTCTTCTGGTAGTGACATAACCTTTTCCTCAATTCTTCTGTCCTTTCATCTTGGTAAGGTTATTCCGAGACTGGGTCTTCTTAGCTGACGGGTCTGGCGCCATTACTAAACAACTATCGATATCTCATGGTGGTCAACCATTTATGGTTTCTCCTGCAGGAAATGGGTCTGGTTGATCCTCACCATATAACCTACGGTTGGCAAAGCTGCCTTGTACAAGGGAAAATTTTGTTATACCATTCTAAGGTTTAAACAGGGTTTAATATCGTCGTCTCTCTAGTATAGGTAAGTCACTTAGATTTACCATCCCATATAGCAAGGCGAATAATAAGAGTAAGTCGATATGGTGATCAATCCATCCCGCACCCAAATCATTACCTTGTATACGGTTTAGCGAATCTCGCACTCTAACACTCGGTCATCCTCGCAAGCATTGCAGAATTTCTCTTGTCGACGAACCAAGTTCGGATAAATCCATTGATTCTGCAAGCCAAACAAACATCTATCGTTCCTTCACAACTCTCAGGTTTTGTGTTACTCCTATAAAATTGTCTGCCGATAAACGTCGTATCTTCCTTCAGGGTTTTTCCTTCAGCAAGAATGTGCTTGCTTCTTGGCAGGTCCTGGGGCCTATGGGTTATGGCCCATCACTTGTAAACCTTGAACTTATCCTCTGGGAAACTTATCGTTATTCCAACATCCAACTTCCAGCTTCCTAGCATACTTAAAATCCATCCAATTGTATTGTCTTCCTTCCTTCTATTGGCACCAAACTAGGACATGATTACTCAGACTCATCATGGAATTTCCATTGATTCTTATTTCCAACATCATACCTCCTTTGTATCCAATGGTAACTCATCTCTTCATCCTCATGGGATCCCTTATACCAAGATAAAAACTTATACTTATGAAGTCCATATTCCACTTCGTGGAACATCATTATCCTTTCCAGGGTCAAGCGTCCTTACAAGGGAATATTGGCCATCTCTGCATGGCACTTCTTCAACTGGGAAACGTGAAACACATCATGGACTCCTAACAGTCCTTCGGGTGACTCCAACTTCTTGGCCACTTCTCCCATACGCTCCAAAACTTGGTATGGTCCTACAAATCTCGGGGCTAACTGTCCCTTAACTCCAATCGTTTAACTCCTCACAGAGGGAACACATGAAGACATGCTCTGTCTCCAATTTCATAGACTACCTCCTTGCGTTTTTTTGTCTACATAACTCTTCTGCCTGGATTGAGCTACCTTCAGTCTATCCCAAATCAACTTAACATTCTCTTCTAACTCCTTGATCACATTTGGTCCAACAACTAACGGTCTCCAACTTCATCCCACATAGTCTTGGGGTATCACACATATCGAGACAAAACTCGTATTCATTTTGTCTGAAATCCACCCAGTGGAGTATCCTTATCTTTTCCAGGGTTCAACGGTTCTTACAGGGTACTACCACCCTTAAAATGCACAAATCTTCCATAGACCATATTTCTCATATCCTCAGAAATGGTCAAAATCCTTCTTCATAGAGTAACAACTCATAAAATCCATATCAGTACCAACGATGCTAACTTTATTCATTCTCAAGTGATTACAATCTCTCGCTTTTCCATTACATGTCTCAACTCAACACCTCAATATAAAAGAAAATGTTCTCACTTCTACTACTCCATTTCTATTGTTGCAAACTCAACTATCTAGCACAAGTTTCATTCTCCTTGGGGCAACCTCTGGCAAAGTGCCCTGCTCTATTGCAATGAAAACATATTACTTCTGACAAGTCTCGAGGTTTCCTTTTTTTGGCAACTGTTGAGGTAGTGCCCTCACTCCTTGCACCTGTGACAGGTGATATGACTCAAGTCCTTCCTGGAATCCAATCTGCTTCTCTTCCTGGACCTTTCCATGCCAATCATGGCTTCTATTTCCTATGGGTCATATTCTACTTCCTCTGTCGGAATTCTACTAGATCCCCATTCAAACAATTTTGGGAGATGTGTCCTTCTTCTCCACATGAATAGCAAGACTTAGTGCAGGGTTTACTCGGGTCTTCTTTAGGTGTGTCCGCCATCTCTTCCTTCATAAAATAATTTCTAACAGTACCAAAATTATATGAATTTGGCCTTATCAGAAAGTTTAGGTCAAGAGCTTTGATTTGCAAAAAGAATCAAATCAAACGAAGCAACGAAAGTCAAACGGCAAAAGAAACAGGCTTCGTTTACTATTCTGGATCTAGGGCAATTGTTACAGTGGCAAAAACTTGTTTAAGTTGGTTAAATGGATAGAGGGTTTCGAGACGAAACTCCAGGCGCTTGAATCGCCTGATTCCGATAAACGAGCGAAAAGTTATACTAAAACGAAAACCGGATCAGGAATCGCAATCAGAAAAATCACGGATTTAATCCGAGAAAAAGAAAAACGACGAACGTTCGCTAGAACGAACGAACGGACGAACGGTCGCTAAATAAATACACCGGAAAAACCGATCTATTTAAAAAACCGAAACTAAAAAAAATAAAACCGCGACCCTCCCTTTTTTTCTTTTTTTTTCTTTTTTTTACCTCGGGAGGCGGGTCGTCGGCGGCTCCGGCGGCGGCGGCGGGCGCGCGGATCGAGGCGCGGCTAGGGTTAGGGTTGGCGGCGGCTCTGGTGGGCTGGGGCGGCGGCTATTTAAAGGCTGCCCCCGGGCGGAGTCCCACTTGGGTACGGCCCAAAGTCGGTTCGCGTTTTTTTTATTCCGCGCAGAAAAACAAATAAAAATAATAATAAACAGACTCCAAAAATCCCAAAATAAATTTTCCCGGGCTTCTAAAATCAAGCCGCACAAGGTGAACATTTATTTGGGGCCTAAATGAAATTTTGAAAAACGCACATTTTTCCTAAATTCAAATAAAATACCGAAAAACTCCGAAATAAAATCTTGTTTGATTTTATTATTAAATCCTCAATATTTCTTTATTTTGGGAAAGTCATTTTATTCCCTCTCTCATATTTTTGTATTAGAAATAATTGATGATAGAATAATTAAAATCAAATGATCCTATTCGCAAAATTTGAGAAAACTCAAATATGAAAATAGCGAAATCCCGAACTCTCTCCGTGGGTCCTTGAGTTGCGTGGAATTTCTAGGATCAAAACCAAAAGCAAATAAATTATGATATGCAGCGATGGTCTAATGTATAACATTCCAAATTGAAAATAAATTCAAAAGAACTTTGAATTTAATTCTTCGAAACTCGCAACTCATATTTCATATAATTTGAAGAAGTCATTTTATCTTCTCTCATGAAAATCATTGAGCTGCATGAAGTTTATGAATTGAAATGTTTCCAAATTAAATTCAATTATTTTCAAATACCCTTTCATTTAATTTAAACGGAAGAAGTCATATCATCTTCGCTCAAGGGTTTTGTATTTGAAAAGAATTTGAATTCATGGAGATCAGAAAGCAAAATGAAAGTTTGGGAAAGTCCTTTTATTCCCTCTCATTTAACTTTCAAAAAGGTTTCGAATTTTACTCAATTTCACATAATCAATCAACAATCAATCAAATCTATCTATTTATTATAACATTCCAAAATTTAGAATTTTGGGATGTTAGACGAGATTGAACTAGGTATGAGGATACCGACGATCTAATCTCGGGCGAGTAACATACCGATGACAAAGGGAACAACGTATGTTGTTATGCGGTTTTACCGATAAAGATCTTCGTAGAATATGTAGGAGCCAATATGAGCATCCAGGTTCCATTGTTGGTTATTGACCGGAGATGTGTCTCGGTCATGTCTACATAGTTCTCGAACCCGTAGGGTCTGCACGCTTAACGTTCGATGATGATTTGTATTATGAGTTATGTGATTTGATGACTGAAGTTTGTTCAGAGTCCTGGATAAGATCACGGACATGACGAGGAGTCCCGAAATGGTCGAAAGGTAAAGATTCATATATTGGAAGGTTGCATTCGGACACCGGAATGGTTTTGGGAAGTTTCGGAGTACCGGGGGTTGCCGGACCCCCCCCCCAGGAAGTTAATGGGCCAACATGGTCCTTAGTAGAGGAGAGAGAGCCGGCGAAAGGAGGTGGCACCCCCCTCGCCAATCCGATTTGGACAAGGGGTGGGGGCGCCCCCCCCCTTTCCCTCTCCTACTCCTTCTCCTTTTCCCCCTTTGCTACTCCGGAAAAGGAAAAAAGGAGAGGGGAATCCTACTAGGAATTGGGAGTCCTAGTAAGACTCCCCACACTTGGCACGCCTCTAGGGGCCAGCCTCCTCCTCCTCCCTCCTTTATATACGGGGGCAGGGGGCACCCCAAAGCACAATAGACAATCTCTTAGTCGTGTGCGGTGCCCCCCTCCACAGTTATACACCCCGGTCATATCGTCGTAGTGCTTAGGTGAAGCCCTGCGCCGGTAACTTCATGATCATCGTCGCCACGCCATGGTGCTGACCGAACTCTCCCTCGTCCTCAACTGGATCAAGAGCTCGGGGGACGTCACCATGCTGAACGTGTGCTGAACACGGAGGTGCCGTACGTTCGGTGCTAGGATCGGGTGGATCGTGAAGACGTTCGACTACATCAACTGTGTTACTAAACGCTTCCGCTTTCGGTCTACGAGGGTACGTGGACACACTCTCCTCGTCTCGTTGTTATGCATCTCCTAGATAGATCTTGCATGATCGTAAGAATTTTTTTGAAATACTGTGTTCCCCAACACCCCCACCGCGATACACCACCACTAGGCAGAGAGAAGTCCCCGTCGCCGCCGTCCGCCGCGTGGGCTTAGCCCGGCGGCGTCCTCCGGTGACGACGAGGTGAGGGAAGGGGGCGGGGAGGGGACCGGCGACGCTGGATCGGGGATTCCGCCCGAGCCGCCCGAGAGGCGACGCGGGGGACCGGGCTGTTTCGGCCGAGTCTTGTTAGCTAGCTGGGTAATTGTCCTTCACTACATTAAGGAACTCAAGAACTTGACGGGTCTCATTCTAAAAAGAGCTGATCAATAGTAAACGCCTTCCCATGCAGAAGGATCCATGTTTTTTAGCCGAAACCGTAGCACAATCGTTCTATGGTATTTTCATTAAATAAAATATGTACAAGAAAATACAAATAGTTCAACCAATACCAGTTCTAGAAAACATAGAAAAGCTTATATTACAGGAATTGTGCTATCCAGGTTCTAATCCTTTCACTGGTGCGCATCGGTCCTAAACAAATGGTTTTTAACTCCTTTCCGCGACGGCATTTGGAACCGTTGCCAAGTGAGTGTGTGTGATAGGGTGTCCTTCCCACACGACCCAGAAATCGTTGGGGATAGGCCCACCTGGGACCTAGGCTGGGGCCATGTGCGATCGGGTGAGGCATCGAAACCCAATCATTTCCGTAGGTATATACATCCCACACGGTAATCCGAGAAAATCATTTCCGTAGGTATGTACATCCCACACGGAATCCGAGAAAATCATTTCTGTAGGTATGTACATCCCACACGGTAATCTGAGAAAATCATTTTCGTAGGTATGTACATCCCACACGGTGAATCCCAGAAAACATTTCCGTTCGCATGTATATCACCCACAGTCAATCCAAGGAATACGTTTTCGTTCTTATGTACATCCCACACAGTCAATCCAGGGAAATCGTTTCCGTTCGGACGTACATCCCACACAGTTTTATGTGTAGGCTCGTGTCTGAAAGGTGTAACTATCACACACGGTCTTCCTTGGTTAACTGTTTGCTTTTATCAACTATATCACACACGATTTGATGAAGAAAACTGTGTGGCATTAGGCTATCCATAGCAAGCGCTTTTACTGCTAGAACCGTTTGCAAAGATCCATGACACATTTACCAGGTTTATTAGTTTACAGTTAATAATTCCAGTATTACGCAAATTCACATTTCATATCGAACAACTGTTTGCCAATTTCATATCAGGCACATAAATATATTATAACATCACAGTAGGTAGCTACATGAAAACAGCACAGTACAACATATAGCTAGTTCAACTTCATAAGAACAGTATATTCATTTCCCTAATCGAGATCATCCAGGATCATCTTATCCACCTCTGCTTTCAGTTTAGTAAGAACCCGTTTTGCATGGGCCAACTAGGAAAGTGCCTCCTGCTTCGCCAACACCATCCTAGCGAAGTCTGATATAAAAAATCTGAGCTCATTCTCCACCTTCAACTTTTTATCCCGCATCTTGAAATATGCTTCAGCGTTGACAAGACTTTCTCTAAGCCTACATGTGTTCTCTTCCTCATACATGCTCCAGAGCTTCGTTAGGCACATCTTCAAAGACTATGGTCACTCTTGATCAACCCACTCCAAGTAAGAACACTTCTGTTCATCCTATAATATTTAAAACTAGATCAGTAACAATTGTAGGGGAAATGGGTTTATAGCAACATAGAAAATCACCAATGCTTATTTTGAAAAACTGAAGAAACATGTTAATTATGACATATCTTCTCAAAAAGATCAATGTGCAAATGAAATAATTGGTACAGAGACAACAACCAAATTCTGGAACATCAGAAGGTATAATTAACTACAACGACGCTACAAGTTCTTACTCATGTACAATAAATAACAAATTGAACATTTTATGAGGAAGGTAAATATAACTGCAACAGCATAGCGACAGTGTTTGGATGACAGCAAATTGATACTAACAGGTGTGTACATGCACAAATTTAGTAACATAGAACTAATAGCACTAAGGCCGTCCACTATGTATGCCAAAACTGGGGTAAAGACAACTGTTCCTACATCTCGCATCGGTGCCCTGCATTGGCGAGCCGATGTAGCGGAAAAAATCAGGGACCCAGACTCCGGAGCACGTAGTTGCTTCGATTCCCAGTTCCTTCGTGCCATAAAGATTTAATATTTTACTGCTAGGCTGCTCGGATGTGTGGGCCAAAGTTGGCTGCACAAACTGCTGAAGCGGTGCCAAATAATTTTCTAATGGCACCGCTGATGAGATGGCAACAATTTAAGATACTAGGTACAAACTATGCCACTGTCTTAGGATGCATTTGGTTGAAGGTGTGGTATGAATGGGTTGGGACTGTGACAGTGTCTGAATCACATCTAATAAATGATTTGTAACAACGAAAGAGGGTCTAACCTTCTTTGCACATGCCAGAAACTTCCTCCCATTGTCCACATAATCAAACACAATTAGCTTCACGCATGGAGATTGATGGTGACAACAAGCAGATAGATCTTCAGCCACCCAGCTCCATTCGTTGCCACTGATGGTATTAGAGAGCTACAGGAGGAAGAAATGACTCAAATCGACCTTCGGGTAAAAATGCTTCATTCCAAGTCATAGCCTGAGAGAGAGAAGAGAGGCATACCCCGGTGGTGAAGCAGTAGTCGCCGGAGGAGGAACCGCTGGAGATGTCTTTGAAGAAGACCATGGCGACCCCGGCGGTAGGATGCGAGACGGCGAGAGCGAGGAAGCGGCTATAGCTTAGCAAGGAAGGAAGGAGGAAACAGGGGAAATGTGACTTGTGGTCGGGGAGAAAAGGGGTGGGGAAGGGGGGTGGGGGTAGATATTTTGGCGGTAGGCCAAAATTTTGAAAATGTGGAGGGAAACTTTGCGCGCGGTGCCGCCGGACCATTCACTTTGAACGATTGTGTGCATCGCAAACGATTCTTCTACTTTACGGGCATGGGATGAGTTTGATAATTCAAATTTTGGTCTCAAGGCATGGGCACATTCACTTTGAATGCGTTGAAAGTGCAACTATCCCTAGGTGGTTTTGGTAATTCATAACAACATATAGCTCATTGAGCTAATGCAATTCCAAGATGATTATTTCAGGAAAGCTCAATGATTGGCATGGCATGGATGTGAAAGTGGAACCCTCAAAATGCTAAGGAAAAAGGATTGGCTCAAGCTCAAAGGCTCAAGACTCTTCATTTTATATTTTAGTGATCCAAGATCACATTGAGTCTTTAGGAAAAGCCAATACTATCAAGGAGGGATGAGGTGTTGCATAATGAGCCTCTTGCTTCATGTGCTTAGTGATATGCTCCAAAAACCCTCAACTACTTTCCCATATCCACATATGACCTAAACCCTAAGCCAAACTCGGTCCTACCGATTCTTCCTATCCGGCGCCACCGAGTTTCACTTGTCATTAGCCACTGCCAAACCCTAGCAATTCGGTTCTACCGATAGGGATCTCAGTCTCACCGAGATGGGATTGCAAACTCTCTGTTTCCCTTTCGTAACTTTTCGGTCTCACCGAAAGAGCGAATCGGTCCCACCGAGATTGCAATGTAAATTCAGTGTTTCCCCTTTGTAACTTTTCGGTCTCACCGAAAGAGCAAATCGGTCCCACCGAGTTTGCCTGACCAACTCTCTGGTTAGCTAATTACCAAACTTGGTCTCACCGAGTTTGTGTAATCGGTCTCACCGAGATTACGTTATGCCCAAACCCTAACCATATCGGTCCTACCGAGTTGCATGTCAGTCCCACCGAAAATCTCTAACGGTCACTAGGTTTACATTTTCGGTCCGACCGAGTTTGTTGATTCGGTCCCACCGAGATTGGAAAACTATGTAACGGTTGGATTTTGTGTGGAGGCTATATATACCCCTCCACCTCCTCTTCATTCGATGAGAGAGCCATCAGAACACATACACCATTCCAACTCGTATGTTCTGAGAGAGAACCACCTACTCATGTGTTGAGACCAAGATATTCCATTCCTACCATATGAATCTTGATCTCTAGCCTTCCCAAGTTGCTTTCCACTCAAATCTTCTTTCCACCAAATCCAAATCCTATGAGAGAGAGTTGAGTGTTGGGGAGACTATCATTTGAAGCACAAGAGCAAGGAGTTCATTACCTACACACCATTTGTTACTTCTTGGAGAGTGGTGTCTCCTAGATTGGCTAGGTGTCACTTGGGAGCCTCCGACAAGATTGTGGAGTTGAACCAAGAAGTTTGTAAGGGCAAGGAGATCGCCTACTTCGTGAAGATCTACCGCTAGTGAGGCAAGTCCTGTGTGGGCGATGGCCATGGTGGGATAGACAAGGTTGCTTCTTCGTGGACCCTTTGTGGGTGGTTGCTTCTTCGTGGACCCTTCGTGGGTGGAGCCCTGTGTGGACTCTCGCAACTGTTACCCTTTGTGGGTGGAGCCCTGTGTGGACTCGCGCAACCGTTACCCTTTGTGGGTTGAAGTCTCCATCAACGTGGATGTAGGATAGCACCACCTATCCGAACCACGGGAAAAACATCCGTGTCTCCAATTGTGTTTGAATTCTCCAAACCCTTCCCTTTACATTCTTGCAAGTTGCATGCTTTACTTTCTGCTGCCAATATACTCTTTGCATGCTTGCTTGAATTGTGTGATGATTGCTTGACTTGTCCTAAAATAGCTAAAATCCGCCAAGAACTAAAATTGGGAAAAGGTTAAGTTTTTATTTGGTCAAGTAGTCTAATCACCCCCCTCTAGACATACTTTCGATCCTACACGCGTGCGGTGCCGCCGGACCATTCACTTTGAACAATTGTGTGCAGCGCAAACGATTCTTCTGCTTTATGCGCATGGGATGAGTTTGATAATTCAAATTTTGGTCGGAATTTCCCCGGGTACGCCATTGCATAATTTAACATCACTTGCTAATTTGGGCACACAAAAGAGCGTACAGCAGACAGACCACACTTACTGAATCGAGCAATTTTAGTAATTACATAGAGCTAGTTTACCTAAACATTGCTCTAATAAAAGACCAGCATTAAAAACAAAGCCTAAGTATGAATAATTAAAAGTCCGCCACCGCACCGGCCTATGCATCGCTGGTGTGAGATGAGACGTCGATGACTTGTCCTGGCGACATGCCGCCGTTGGTGGACTCCGCGTCCCCCCTGCTGGAGTCGACCGCGTCCTCGTCCTCATCCTCGGCGCCGCCCTCAAGGTTGTAGTACTCGTAGTAGTGGTTGCGCCAGAGCTTGTGTTGGTACTCCACCACCGTCCTCGACGGACAGACGCTTCTCTACCTCAACCTCGGCCACGCGCAACTCCTCCTCCCGACGCTCCTCGATCTCCGCCGCCTCCTGCATCTCCAGCTCCCGCTCGGCGACCTCATGAGGAAGCAGGTGCTCCACGGCCACCGCCGCCTTTTCAGACGTGGGTTGCATGCTGGAGTCTGAGGTGGCCTGGAATATCTTGGCGTGTGCATCCTCGATCTTGCCGTGGATGGCCTCAACCCGGGCCAGGGCGACATCAGCGACACGGATGGCAGCTCGAGCGCTCTCGGCGTTTGTAGCCACCGTCGCAGCAGCAGCTGCAGCCCTCTCGGCTATTGCAGCTGCCCTGTCGGCTGCCGCAGACGCCCTCTCGGTAGAAGCGGCCGTGCTCAATGCGGATGCGGCGGCACTCTCGGCGTAGGTGGCCACACTCTCGGCGTAGGTGGCGGCGCTCGGGGGGGACGTGGCCATCGCACGGGCCTTCATGAAGCGTTTCCATGGCGTCATATTTGCAAGAAGGGGGTGCGGGAATGGGGATCGGCATTCGGGGATTCGGGGATTGCCGGCACTAGAGGAGACGAGTCGACGAAGTTTAAGGAGGGAGACTTAAACAGACCCAGCTATTTTCATCGCAAACGGTTCCTAGAAAACAACTGTGTGTGATGTTGTAGATATTTTTTATTAGCTGTGAAAGACGAATTTGGAATAAAGTGCCAACGGATGGTGTTTTCAATGAACGAGAAATTTTGTAGTACTAATACAACTGTCATGTCAAATTTTGGAAAATTTCAGGAGTCATTTGACCTTCTAAGACATCTAAGTGATTTTCTAGCCATTTAATGACCGTAATTGAAATTTGAACTACATGTACATGCAACAGCTAACCATAACGATTTGAAAACTCATATTTCGTGTACTTGTGTGTGATTTAATTCCATGTGCAGTAAATTGGAAGTAATGTTCAAACATATCGGTCTAACGGCTATGACACAATTAAGCATGGAGTGACATGGCATTTTAATTCAAAAAATAAAAAAAATCAGAAACACATGAAACCTTGGTTGATGTAATGTCATGCCACCAAGATGATGTGGTAAAAAATTGGCATGTTTGACCAAAGTTTGGACACACACCCCTCACAAACCGGAGCAACTCACTAGAAGGCTCGTGGTTCCGAGAGGGAACAATGCATGTTTGATGGCGAACGGGAGATAGCTTCCTCTTATGGCCTTAATTTTTTTTCTATGTCTAACGTGCACTACTACAACTGTAATGTGAAATTTTTGAAAATTCTAGGGGTCACTTGACCTTTTAAAGACATTTAAGTAATTTTCTAGCCATTTAATGTCCGTAATTCAAATTTGAACTACATCTACATGCAACGCCTAACCAAAATGGTTTGAAAAATCATATTTGTGTACTTGTGTGCGAGTTAATTCCATGTGAAGCAAACTAGAAGGAATTTCCAAACATATTTGTATCACGAAATGGACACATATGCATGAATATGTATGCACGGAGTGGCACGGCATTTTAATTCTAAAAAAATTAAAAAAACATGAAACCTTGGTTGATGTAATGTCATGCCACCAAGATGATGTGGTAAAGAAACTGGCATGTTTGACGAAAGTTTGGACACACACCCCTCACAAACCGGAGCAACTCGCTAGAAGGTTCGTGGTTTCGAGAGGGAGCAATGCATGTTTGATGACGAACGGGAGATAGCTTCCTCTTACGGCCTTCAAATTTGTTCTACGTCTAACGTGCATTACTACAACTGTAATGTGAAATTTTGGAAAATTCTAGGGGTCATTTGACCTTTTAAAGACATTTAAGTGATTTTCTAACCATTTAATGACCGTGATTCAAATTTGAACTACATCTACATGCAACGCCTAACCAAAACGGTTTGAAAAATCATATCTGTGTACTTGTGTGCGAGTTAATTCCGTGTGCAGTAAATTAGAAGGAATTTTCAAACATATTGGTCTCACGACATGGACACATGCATATGTATGCATGGAGTGACATGGCATTTTAATTAAAAAATAGAAAAATGATCAAAAACACATGAAACCTTGGTTGGTGTAATGTCATGCCACTAAGATGATGTGGTAAAGAAATTGGCATGTTTGACGAGCGTTTGGACACACGGCCCTCACAAACCGGAGCAACTCGCTAGAAGGTTCGTGGTTCCGAGAGGGAGCAATGCATGTTTGATGACGAACGGGAGATAGCTTCCTCTTACGGCCTTCAAATTTGTTCTACGTCTAACGTGCATTACTACAACTGTAATGTGAAATTTTGGAAAATTCTAGGGATCATTTGACCTTTTAAAGACATTTAAGTGATTTTCTAACCATTTAATGACCGTGATTCAAATTTGAACTACATCTACATGCAACGCCTAACCAAAATGGTTTGAAAAATCATATCTGTGTACTTGTGTGTGAGTTAATTACATGTGCAGTAAATTAGAAGGAATTTTCAAACATATTGGTCTCACGACATGGACACATGCATACGTATGCATGGAGTGACATGGCATTTTAATTAAAAAATAGAAAATGATCAGAAACACATGAAACCTTGGTTGGTGTAATGTCATGCCACCAAGATGATGTGGTAAAGAAATTGGCATGTTTGACGAGCGTTTTGACACACGGCCCTCACAAACCGGAGCAACTCGCTACAAGGTTCGTGGTTCCGAGAGGGAACAATGCATGTTTGATGACGAACGGGAGATAGCTTCCTCTTACGGCCTTCAAATTTTTTCCTACGTTTGACGTGCAACTATCATGTGAAAAATTGGTAAATTTCAGGGGTCATTTGACCTTCTAAAGACATTTAAGTGATTTTCTAACCATTTAATGACCATAATTCAAATTTGAACTACATCTACATGCAACTCCTAACCAAAACGGTTTGAAAAATCATATTTTTGTGTACTTGTGTCCGAATTAATTCCATGTGCAGTAAATTATAACAAAATTTCAAACATATTGGTGTCGAGGCATGGGCACATGCATGGAGTGCATGCCATGGCATTTTAATTCCAAAAAATTAAAAAATGATCAGAAAAACATGAAACCTTGCTTGATTTAATGTCATGCCACCAAGATGATGTGGTAAAAAATTTGGCATGTTTGACGAAAGTTTGGACACACACCCCTCACAAACCGGAGCAACTCACTAGAAGGTGCATGGTTCCGAGAGGGAACAATGCATGTTTGCTGACGGACGGGAGATAGCTTCCTCTTACGGTCTTCAATTGTTTCCTATGTTTAACGTGCACTAATACAACTGTCATGTGAAAATTTGGAAATTTCCAGGGGTCATTTGACCTTTTAAAGACATTTAAGTGATTTTCTAACCATTTAATGACCGTAATTCAAATTTGAACTACATCTACATGCAACGCCTAACCAAAACGGTTTGAAAAATCATATTTTTGTGTACTTGTGTGCGAGTTAAAAAATCATCAGATGATGTAAGTATCGGGTGTTCAAAAAAGAAAAGGTAAAGATCTGGCAAGACAACCGGACCCCACACGATTGGCAGTCTATCTCGCGGCTCGAGGTTTGGTAGGTGAATGGTGGGGATCATTCATCAGACACGGTTCTGCATTGGAAATCGTCACCTATTATGTTCACACACGGATTTTGCTGCCGGAATCGTGTGTAATTCAAACTACAGTACTCATAAATTCTGGTGACCGGCATTTGTACTGTCCCCGTCGATCTATATTCCGGCCGCCAATAAATACTACCTTTCTCACGTTGTCATGCGTGCATTCTCATCTACATCCTCCCCTCGCTCGCCCTCTCTCTCTCTCCCTCTCTCTGTCTCAAATCTATGCCATGGTGCCGCCGGTCTGCCCATGCGCCGACGAAGAGTCGCCCCCCCCCCTCGAGGACGCTCACTCGATTAGCAGCGACGAGGACCCCTACGCTCCACCTGACGAGGTTGCGCCGGACCCCCCAAATTTGGATTGGTTTTGGGGCCACTACAATCTTTGTCTGTGTAAGTCACTGCCACCGGCTGAGAAAGCCAGGCAAGTGGCGTTCAAGAAGGAGATGGCGGAGGAGGAAGCCAGGTACCATGCGGCCTTTGAAGCCCGTGATGCCGCCTGGAAAAAGGAGGCGGCAGAGCTTTGGGAGTGGGCGCATCGTCGTGCCGAGGAGTTGTATGAAGACGGGTACTTCGCAAGGAAGGTCATAGGCGCTGGGCGCCTCATCGCTGCATGGAGGTGGGCCGATAAGCTCCAGCATGCCACCAACGAGGACCTCCGGTGAGCACCCAACAAAATGGCAAGATCGGCTGCGTGCGTCCGCCAGCAAGAGGCAGATCGGTACGTCAAGCGCTGCGAGGTGGAGGAGTCGGAGTACTGCCTCCGCACTGGGAAGACGCCACGCACCAGGGAGCTACTAGCGAGGGGTTGTCGGAATACTGGCCCCAGGAGGGATTATTAGTTTTAGTATTGATCGTTTTCAATTTTATGCATTGTACCTAGTACTTAAGTATCATCACGTATATGTGATGATATTATATATATATATACATATATATATATTCTGTGATGATCTAATGCACAATATATATATATATATTATGAATTCCATTTTCTATCTGTTTTGTATACTAATTTGAATCTAGCTGTTATCATTCACATATACAGAATGGAAAGCGTATATACACACACTGAAACAGAACAAATAAGAATGGAAAACAGAGTACACACATTGAAACACAGCAATAAACAAAGCAATACTATGATTGATGTGAATGCATAGTTATCCACGTCGAAATGACTTTTCAAAATAAAACGCGTCCATGAGACCATGACGAGCAGCCCTTGCCTAGGGTAGCTCTTGGCTCTGCCTAAACTCGTGCAGGCGTTCGTCCAAGCGGTCGACACGCTCGCGGTACATCTGGAGCGCGATCTTGAGCTCCAAGTTGGCTATTTCATCGGAGATCACCAGCTCGAGGATGAGACGGCCATGTTACTCTACTGCACCCAGGTGGACACCTGGGCCAAGGAGGCGGTCGAGCCTACGGACCAGTGCGTTGGCATCCAGCGAGCCGCGGACAAGGCTAACGGCAGCACCCATGCAAACGGCGCAGAGGGCGTCCGGTGCAAGTATGGCATGGCCGGCCTCTGGTGCAAGTACGGCGCTGAGGGCCTCTGCCCACTCCTAGCGAGGAATGGGGGTACTGAAGGGACGTGTACCCAGCTGCGACGCCGTGTCGACAGAAGGCAAGCGCCGCTTGATCCGCTCTTGCTATGCGGCGCACCGCGCCTCTCGCTCTGCGGCGCTCCAACGGTCTCGCCGTGCAGCGAGCCGCAGCCTATCGGCGAGGACGTGCCTAGCTTGCACTACGGCGCACCATCGATCATGTTGTGCGGCGAGCTGCAACCTGTCGGCGCTGATATGCCTATCTTGATATGCGACGCTCAAGCGCCATGCACCAAAGGTCTGCTCAACCCTAGTGATGACGGGCATCACGGCGTCATCCATTGCATTGCAGGGGAGCGCCTCGGCCCATCAAGGCCGAGGCGCCTGCTCGTTTACCTCATCGACGAGGTTGATGGTAGAGGCGGCGCTTTTGTGGGTTGGCATGCTTGGAAAAGGTGGATGTGCTACAGGCTGCGCTTGTCGCCTCCGTGCGTCGCGCGCCCCCTATGCGCAATATAGTAGGGTGGCGGGAAACAGGTGAGGAAATGGCGAGTAACGGTGGGGTGTTCATAAAACGCCATCAATTAATGGAAACTTATCATCGAGCTAGCACAAGAAGTAGATGATGATCAGATGAACACGATGTTGGGGAACCCGAGTTCTGCACACGTTCAACTCGGTGACGTCCCTCGAGCTCTGATCCAGCAAAACATTGAGGGAGAGTTTCGTCAGCACGACGGCGTGATGACGGTGATGACGTTCTACCGACGCAGGGCTTCGCCTAAGCACCGCTACGATATGACCGAGGTGGAATATGGTGGAAGGGGGCACCGCACACGGCTAAGGAACGATCACGAGGATCAACTTGCGTGTCTATGGGGTGCCCCCCACCCCTGTATATAAAGGAGTGGAGGAGGGGGAGAGGGCCGGCCCCTATGGCGCGCCCTAGAGGAGTCCTACTCCCACCGGGAGTAGGATTCCTCCCTTCCCTAGTTGGAGTAGGAGAGGAAGGGAAGGAGGAGTAGGAGAGAAGGAAAGGGGAGGCCACACCCCCCAAACCTTCTCCAATTCGGCCTCCTGCCCAAAGGGGGCACACCAGCCCCTTGTGGGCTGGTGTGCTTCCTTCTTATGGCCCATGAGGCCCATAACTTCTCCGGGGGGTTCCGGTAACCCCCCGGTACTCCGGAAAAATGCCTGAACCACTCGGAACCCTTCCGATGTCCAAACATAGTCATCCAATATATCAATCTTTATGTCTAGACCATTTCGAGACTCCTCGTCATGTCCCCGATCTCATCTGGGACTCTGAACAACCTTCGGTACATCAAAACACAAAAACTCTTATTACGATCGTCACCGAACTTTAAGCGTGCGGACCCTACGGGTTCGAGAACTATGTAGACATGACCGAAACACGTCTCCGGTCAATAACCAATAGCGGAACCTGGATGCTCATATTGGCTCCCACATATTCTACGAAGATCTTTATCGGTCAAACCGCATAACAACATACGTTGTTCCCTTTGTCATCGGTATGTTACTTGCCCGAGATTCGATCGTCGGTATCTCAATACCTAGTTCAATCTCGTTACCGGCAAGTCTCTTTACTCGTTCCGTAACACATCATCCCGCAACTAACTCATTAGTTGCAATGCTTGCAAGGCTTATAGTGATGTGCATTACCGAGTGGGCCCAAAGATACCTCTCCGACAATCGGAGTGACAAATCCTAATCTCGAAATACGCCAACCCAACAAGTACCTTCGAAGACACCTGTAGAGCACCTTTATAATCACCCAGTTACATTGTGACGTTTGGTAGCACACAAAGTGTTCCTCCGGTAAACGGGAGTTGCATAATCTCATAGTCATAGGAACATGTATAAGTCATGAAGAAAGAAATAGCAACAAACTAAACGATCAAGTGCTATGCTAACGGAATGGGTCAAGTCAATCACATCATTCTCCTAATGATGTGATCCCGTTAATCAAATGACAACTCATGTCTATGGTTAGGAAACATAACCAACTTTGATCAACGAGCTAGTCAAGTAGAGGCATACTAGTGACACTCTGTTTGTCTATGTATTCACACATGTATTATGTTTCCGGTTAATACAATTCTAGCATGAATAATAAACATTTATCATGATATAAGGAAATAAATAATAACTTTATTATTGCCTCTAGGGCATATTTCCTTCAGTCTCCCACTTGCACTAGAGTCAATAATCTAGTTCACATCTCCATGTGATTTAACACCAATAGTTCACATCACCATGTGATTAACACCTATAGTTCACATCGACATGTGACCAACACCCAAAGGGTTTACTAGAGTCAATAATCTAGTTCACATCGCTATGTGATTAACACCCAAAGAGTACTAAGGTGTGATCATGTTTTGCTTGTGAGATAAGTTTAGTCAACGGGTCTGCCACATTCAGATCCGTAAGTATTTTGCAAATTTCTATGTCAACAATGCTCTGCACATAGATACTCTAGCTAATTGCTCCCACTTTAAATATGTATCCAGAATGAGATTTTGAGTCATCTGGATCAGTGTCAAAACTTGCATCGACGTAACCCTTTACGACGAACCTTTTGTCACGTCCATAATCGAGAAACATATCCTTGTTCCACTAAGGATAATTTTGACCAATGTCCAGTGATCTACTCCTAGATCACTATTGTACTCCCTTGCCAAACTCAGGGCAGGGTATACAATAGGTCTGGTACACAACATGGCATACTTTATAGAACCTATGGCTGAGGCATAGGGAATGACTTTCATTCTCTCTCTATCTTCTGCCGTGGTCAGGCTATGAGTCTTACTCAATTTCACACCTTGTAACACAGGCAAGAACTCTTTATTTGACTGTTCCATTTTGAACTACTTCAAAAATGTTAAGGTATGTACTCATTGAAAACTTATCAAGTGTCTTGATCTATCTCTATAGATCTTGATGCTCAATGTGTAAGCAGCTTCACCGAGGTCTTTCTTTGAAAAACTCCTTTCAAACACTCCTTTATGCTTTGCAGAATAATTCTACATTATTTCCGATCAACAATATGTCATACACATATACTTATCAGAAATGTTGTAGTGCTCCCACTCACTTTCTTGTAAATACAGGCTTCACCGCAAGTCTGTATAAAACTATATGCTTCGATCAACTTATCAAAGCGTATATTCCAACTCCGAGATGCTTGCACCAGTCCATAGATGGATCGCTGGAGCTTGCATATTTTGTTAGTACCTTTAGGATTGACAAAACCTTCTGGTTGCATCATATACAACTCTTCTTTAATAAATCCATTAAAGAATGCAGTTTTGTTTATCCATTTGCCAGATTTCATAAAATGCGGTAATTGCTAACATGATTCAGACAGACTTAAGCATAGATACGAGTGAGAAACTCTCATCGTAGTCAACACCTTGAACTTGTCGAAAACCTTTTGCGACAATTCTAGCTTTGTAGATAGTAACACTACTATCAACGTCCGTCTTCCTCTTGAAGATCCATTTAATCTCAATGGCTCGCCGATCATTGAGAAAGTCAATCAAAGTCCATACTTTGTTCTCATACATGGATCTCATCTCAGATTTCATGGCCTCAAGCCATTTCGCGGAATCTGGGCTCATCATCGCTTCCTCATAGTTCGTAGGCTCGTCATGGTCAACTAACATGAACTCCAGAATAGGATTACCGTACCACTCTGGTGCGGATCTCACTCTGGTTTACCTACGAGGTTCGGTAGTAACTTCATCTGAAGTTACATGATCATCATCATTAGCTTCCTCACTAATTGGTGTACTAGTCACAGGAACAGATTTCTGTGATGAACTACTTTCCAATAAGGGAGCAGGTACAGTTACCTCATCAAGTTCTACTTTCCTCCCACTCACTTCTTTCGAGAGAAACTCCTTCTCTAGAAAGGATCCATTCAAAGCAACGAATATCTTGCCTTCGAATCTGTGATAGAAGGTGTACCCAACATTTTCTTTTGGGTATCCTATGAAGACGCACTTCTCCGATTTGGGTTTGAGCTTATCAGGTTGAAACTTTTTCACATAAGCATTGCAACCTCAAACTTTAAGAAACGACAACTTAGGTTTCTTGCCAAACCATAGTTCATACGGTGTCATCTCAACGGATTTAGATGGTTCCCTATTTAACGTGAATGTAGCTGTCTCTAATGTATAACCCCAAAACGATAGTGGTAGATCGGTAAGAGACATCATAGATCGCACCATATCTAATAAAGTACGGTTATGACGTTCGGACACACCATTAAACTGTGGTGTTCCAGGTGGCGTGAGTAGTGAAACTATTTCACATTGTTTTTAACTGAAGGCCAAACTCGTAACTCAAATATTTTACTTCTGCGATCATATCGTAGAAACTTTTATTTTTGTTACGATGATTCTCCACTTCACTCTGAAATTCTTTGAACTTTTCAAATGTTTCAGACTTGTGTTTCATCAAGTAGATATACTCATATCTGCTCAAATCATCTGTGAAGATCAGAAAATAATGATACCTGCCACGAGCCGCAATATTCATCGGACCACATACATCAGTATGTATGATTTCCAACAAATTTGTTGCTCGCTCCATTGTTCTGGAGAACGGAGTCTTAGTCATCTTGCCCATGAGGCATGGTTCTCAAGCATCAACTGATTCATAATCAAGTGATTCCAAAAGCCCATTAGCATGGATTTTATTCATGCGCTTTACACCAATATGACCTAAACGGCAGTGCCACAAATAAGTTGCACCATCATTATTAACTTTGCATCTTTTGGTTTCATTATGAATATGTGTATCACTACGATCGAGATCCAACGAACCATTTTCATTGGGTGTGTAACCATATAAGGTTTTATTCATGTAAACAGAACAACAATTTATTCTTTTACTTAAATGAATAACCGTATTGCAATAAACATGATCAAATCATATCCATGCTCAACGCGAACACCAAATAACACTTATTTAGGTTCAACACTAATCCCAAAAGTATAGGAAGTGTGCGATGATGATCATATCAATCTTGGAACCACTTCCAACACACATCGTCACTTCACCCTTAACTAGTCTATGTTCATTCTGCAACTCCCGTTTCGAGTTACTATACTTAGCAACTGAACCAGTATCAAATACCGAGGGGTTGCTATGAACACTAGTAAAATACACATCAATAATGTATATATCAAATATACCTTTGTTCACTTTGCCATCCTTCTTATCCGCCAAATACTTGGGGCAGTTCCGCTTCCAGTGACCAGTCCCTTTGCAGTAGAAGCACTTAGTCTCAGGCTTAGGTCCAGACTTGGGCTTCTTCACTTGAGCAGCAACTTGCTTGCCGTTCTACTTGAAGTTCCCCTTCTTCCCTTTGCCTTTTCTTGAAACTAGTGGTCTTGTCTACCATCAACACTTGATATTTTTCTTGATTTCTACCTTCGTTGATTTCAGCATTACGAAGAGCTTGGGAATCGTTTCCGTTATCCCTTGCATATCATAGTTCATCACAAAGTTCTACTAACTTGGTGGTGGTGACTAGAGAATTCTGTCAATCACTATTTTATCTGGAAGATTAACTCCCACTTGATTCAAGTGATTGTAGTACCCAGACAATCTGAGCACATGCTCACTGCTTGAGCTATTCTCCTCCATCTTTTAGCTATAGAACTTGTTGGAGACTTCATATCTCTCAACTCGGGTATTTGCTTGAAATATTAACTTCAACTCCTGGAACATCTCATATGGTCCATGACGTTCAAAACGTCTTTGAAGTCCCGATTCTAAGCCGTTTAAGCATGGTGCACTAAACTATAAAGTAGTCATCATATTGAGCTAGCCAAATGTTCATAACATCTGCATCTGCTCCTGCAATAGGTTTGTCACCTAGCGGTGCATCAAAGACATAATTCTTCTGTGCGGCAATGAGGATAAACCTCAGATCAGGGATCCAATCCGCATCATTGCTACTAACATCTTTCAACTTAGTTTTCCCTAGGAACATATCAAAAATAAAACAGGGGAGCTAAACGCGAGCTATTGATCTACAACATAGATATGCTAATACTACCAGGACTAAGTTCATGATAAATTAAAGTTCAATTAATCATATTACTTAAGAACTCCCACTTAGAAAGATATCCCTCTAATCCTCTAAGTGATCATGTGATCCAAATCAACTAAACCATGTCTGATCATCACGTGAGATGGAGTAGTATCAATGGTGAACATCAATATGTTGATCATATCTACTATATGATTCACGCTCGACCTTTCGGTCTCCGTGTTCCGATGCCATATCTGTTATATGCTAGGCTCGTCAAGTTAAACTTGAGTATTCCGCGTGTGCAACTGTTTTGCACCCATTGTATTTGAACGTAGAGCCTGTCACACCCGATCATCACGTGGTGTCTCAGCACGAAGAACTTTCGCAATGGTGCATACTCAGGGAGAACACTTATACTTTGATAATTTACTGAGGGATCATCTTATAATGCTACCGTCAATCAAAGCAAGATAAGATGCATAAAAGATAAAAATCACATGCAATCAATATAAGTGATATGATATGGCCATCATCATCTTGTACTTGTGATCTCCATCTTCAAAGTACCGTCATGATCACCATCGTCACCGGCGCGACACCTTGATCTCCATCGTAGCATCGTTGTCGTCTCGCCAATCTTATGCTTCCATGACTATCGCTACCGCTTAGTGATAAAGTAAAGCATTACAACGCGATTGCATTGCATACAATAAAGCGACAACCATATGGCTCCTGCCAGTTGCCGATAACTTGGTTACAAAACATGATCATCTCATACAATAAAATTCAGCATCATGTCTTGACCATATCACATCACAACATGCCCTGCAAAAACAAGTTAGACATCCTCTAGTTTGTTGTTGCAAGTTTTACGTGGCTGCTACGGGCTTAGCAAGAACCGTTCTTACCTACACATCAAAACCACAACGATAGTTTTTCAAGTTGGTGTTATTTTAACCTTCGCAAGGACCGGGCGTAGCCACACTTGGTTCAACTAAAGTTGGAGAAACTGACACCCGCCAGCCACATGTGTGCAAAGCACGTCGGTAGAACTAGTCTCGCGTAAGCGTACGCGTAATATCGGTCCGGGCCGCTCATCCAACAATACCGCCGAACCAAAGTATGACATGCTGGTAAGAAGTATGACTTATATCGCCCACAACTCACTTGTGTTCTACTCGTGCACAACATCAACGCATAAAACCTGGCTCTGATGCCACTGTTGGGGAACGCAGTAATTTCAAAAAAATTCCTACGTACACGCAAGATCATGGTGATGCATAGCAACGAGAGGGGTGAGTGTTGTCTACGTACCCTCGTCGACCGGCAACGGAAGTGTTGACACAACGTAGAGGAAGTAGTCGTACGTCTTCCCGATCCGACCGATCCAAGTACCGAACGTACGGCACCTCCAAGTTCTGCACACGTTCAACTCGGTGACGTCCCTCGAGCTCCGATCCAGCAAAACGTTGAGGGAGAGTTTCGTCAGCACGATGGCGTGATGACGGTGATGATGTTCTACCGACGCAGGGCTTCGCCTAAGCACCGCTATGATATGACCGAGGTGGAATATGGTGGAAGGGGGCACCGCACACGGCTAAGGAACGATCACGAGGATCAACTTGTGTGTCTATGGGGTGCCCCCCACCCCCGTATGTAAAGGAGTGGAGGAGGGGGAGAGGGCCGGCCCCTATGGCGCGCCCTGGAGGAGTCCTACTCCCACCGGGAGTAGGATTCCTCCCTTCCCTAGTTGGAGTAGGAGAGGAAGGGAAGGAGGAGTAGGAGAGAAGGAAAGGGGAGGCCGCACCCCCCAAACCTTCTCCAATTCGGCCTCCTGCCCAAAGGGGACGCACCAGCCCCTTGTGGGCTGGTGTGCTAACTTCTCCGGGGGGTTCCGGTAACCTGCCGGTACTCCGGAAAAATGCCTGAACCACTCGGAACCCTTCCGATGTCCAAACATAGTCATCCAATATATCAATATTTACGTCTCGACCATTTCGAGACTCCTCGTCATGTCCCCGATCTCATCTGGGACTCCGAACAACCTTCGGTACATCAAAACACAAAAACTCTTATTACGATCGTCACCGAACTTTAAGCGTGCGGACCCTACGGGTTCGAGAACTATGTAGACATGACCGAGACACGTCTCCGGTCAATAACCAATAGCGGAACCTGGATGCTCATATTGGCTCCCACATATTCTACGAAGATCTTTATCGGTCAAACCGCATAACAACATACGTTGTTCCCTTTGTCATCGGTATGTTACTTGCCCGAGATTCGATCGTCGGTATCTCAATACCTAGTTCAATCTCGTTACCGGCAAGTCTCTTTACTCGTTTCGTAACACATCATCCCGCAACTAACTCATTAGTTGCAATGCTTGCAAGGCTTATAGTGATGTGCATTACCGAGTGGGCCCAAAGATACCTCTCCGACAATCGGAGTGACAAATCCTAATCTCGAAATACGCCAACCCAACAAGTACCTTCGAAGACACCTGTAGAGCACCTTTATAATCACCCAGTTACATTGTGACGTTTGGTAGCACACAAAGTGTTCCTCCGGTAAACGGGAGTTGCATAATCTCATAGTCATAGGAACATGTATAAGTCATGAAGAAAGAAATAGCAACAAACTAAATGATCAAGTGCTATGCTAACGGAATGGGTCAAGTCAATCACATCATTCTCCTAATGATGTGATCCCGTTAATCAAATGACAACTCATGTCTATGGTTAGGAAACATAACCAACTTTGATCAACGAGCTAGTCAAGTAGAGGCATACTAGTGACACTCTGTTTGTCTATGTATTCACACATGTATTATGTTTCCGGTTAATACAATTCTAGCATGAATAATAAACATTTATCATGATATAAGGAAATAAATAATAACTTTATTATTGCCTCTAGGGCATATTTCCTTCACATGAACCACACTAGGGAACCCGTCGGTGATGAATTCATCAATCCCAAACGGTTGAATACCAGCAAGCATTTGCCCACAACACACACAGCCTATTCCATCACAAATAGGTCGGATGGATCAACTGTATGCCACGTATCGGACATTGTCAAAAAGTAATGTGGTAGAGCTTCTTTAACATGTGTTAAAAAATAAAAAAATAAGGACCTCGAGGTTAAATTAGCTAAGGGAATGGGGCATTTTGGTCATTTGACCGAAATGACCCATCCCATCACCTAATTTAACATCGACACAACTTCCCATCCAGTCACCCATCCGATGGCTGCTCCAGCCTGAGCACACTTAACTTGATAGTTTTCTTACATGAGCTACTGGTGGAACAGCTAGTCCTTGCTGATAGGAATGCATCCTTATGGCGTATCCGGATGACCGCCCGTCCCACAATGGCCAATAGATGTTTTGTAGACAGAGCATATCACATACGTCTTATTAGAAGCAATCGTCTGCGTTATTATCGGTCTTCGCACACATTTCTGATTAGAGACCTGTTTGCCGCGTATCACACACATCTTGTTATATTGAACCGTTTTTGTTCTCTTGCCTGATCACAAACAGTTCATCCGAGTGAACCGTATGATGTACATCACACACACCTTGATCGGGCTGACCGTTTTTTTTGTGTTGCCTAATCACAAACAGTTCATCCGAGTGAACCGTATGCTGTGTATCGCACACGCCTTCATCTGGCTGCCCGTTTCTTTTGTTCCTCCTCATCGCAAACAGTTAATCGAACTGAACCATATGCCCTTCATCGCACACGCAACTAAAACCTGAACCGTGTTTGATGCATCCGTCATCGCAAATTTTTTACACATTTCTGACGGTTTTCATACAGCACCGTTTGCGATTATTGCATCGCACACAGTTTCTCGAAGGGTCTATGATCGTAGTGTCACGTTAGCAGCATCCTGCAGTAGTGTTTCTGCCTTGCTACGCTTTGATCTTAGTTCTATTGCCCACACGCCTTCTTTCAGATAATACTTCTAGGTGTTCATATGTGGGGTTGTTGTTCTGAAAATTTTGTCATTCCTCACTAACATATACTCCAACATCCCATGATAATGATATCCAATGCAATTTCTCCTGGAAGATGTGACAGAGATAGGGTGATTTCATCATAGGCTGAAATACCTCTTTGTTTGTCAGGTATAAGAAGTTCCTAACATCTGAGTGCAAATGGGCAATTCCAGAATAGTGAAGTGGAATTTCCTCAATATTATATGAACATAGAACACAATTATAATCATCCAGGTACATGCTTTTATGTTGTAAAAGATTCCTTGTATTCACCCTGTCCTGTAAATAACATCCAGAAAATATCTTGTGTCCGATCTGCATGAAGTGCTCCACAATTGCTTGAATATACTGTGAGAATTGTTTGCCCCAATTATTTCTTTGTACATTTTCATGGATGAATAATGTGTGGCAGTCCATGAATAAGTCATCTTTCTTGTGCATTATTAGCCTCTATATTATCAATAAGGTCATTCAAAGAGTTGAATTGCTGATAAGTTTGTAAAGATAATGGTCTGTTATAAAGTTGACTGGCTTCTGTATGCTCCAGTACCTTGAAAAATGAGATGTCTCTATTTATTGCAAAGGAGTGTAACTCAGGATAAGTGAGAAGGAATGGTTGACCAGACCAGTTATCAGACCAAAATAAGGTAGTGTCCCCTCTACCTGCCCTACAAACCGCATATTGCTTGAATCTGGGCAAAAGTTTAATGACTGGTCTCCGCCAAAAGGAGCCAACCATCTTATCCCCAGGTAATGAGTCTTGGTAATGTGCTTCCCAGATGATGTATACCCATGGAATGTCTTCCTATAAGAGCATGGTTAATAGTATAGCCAGCTGCTGGCTATATGATGTTGCCACGATTATAGCTGACAAGTATAATAGTTAGATTTAAGTAAGTACCACTTTATTGATACATGACTGATCTCCACCAAAAGGAGCCAACCATCTTATCCCCAGGTAATGAGTCTTGGTAATGTGCTTCCCTTATGATGTTGACCCATGGAATGTCCTCCTATAAGAGCACGATTAATAGTATAGCTAGCTACTGGCTATATGACGTTGTCATGTCATCTATAGCCAAGATTATAGCTGGCAAGTATAATAGTTAGATGTAAGTAAATACTACTTTATTGATACATGACCCACCTTCCTCTCTCTCACAAGGTCTCTAGGAGCACATGCTATAGCCGGTTGTTAGTTTGTAGCCCATTTCTCTTCTCTCTCTCTCTTCAAACTCAGCAAAAATAAGATATTTAAAGTCTTACGGCCTGCCTACGTCACCTTATTGTACTTGCTCTAATCTATGCACCAAGAAGCGGATTAAAGAACCCCAAAACTGCAACCCATAGCCTGACCTGGCCAAATAAACAACATTTGGAGAAGCAAGCTAGGAAATAGATGAAATGGAATTTATGCCCTTGTTTGTTTTTGGTATTAATGACAACATATCTTGTTGTTCTAACCACGTGATCTTGTCTATAAAAAGTGACGTCAAATCATGAAAGGATGTGTGGATGGTTAGATGCCCCTAGATTCGAGAAAGGAAAAAGAAGCGTATGCCAGTGATTTTACTTTTCATATTTGAGTTCATAGGGCAACCACACTATTAAGAGGGGGTGTTGTCGGCCTAGTGGGAACCAGGGCACCACATGTTGGGGAACGCAGTATTTCAAAAAATTTACCTACGATCACGCAAGATCTATCTAGGAGATGCATAGCAATGAAACGGGACAGTGTGTCCACGTACCCTCGTAGACCGAAAGCGGAAGCATTTAGTAACACGGTTAATGTAGTCGAACATCTTCACGATCCAACTGATCCAAGTACTGAACGTACGGCACCTCCATGTTATGCACACATTCAGCACGATGACATCCCTCGAGCTCTTGATCCAGTTGAGGACGAGGGAGAGTTCCGTCAGCACGACGGCGTGGCGATGGTGATGATGAAGCTACCGGCGCAGGGCTTCGCCTAAGCACTACGAGGATATGCCCGAGGTGGTAAACTATGGAGGGGGGCACCACACACGGCTAAGAGATGTCTGTTGTGCCTTTGGGGTTCCCCCGGGCCTCCGTATATAAAGGGGGGGAGGAGGTGGCTAGCCTAAGGGGGCGCGCCATAATGGGGGAGTCCTACTTGGACTCCTAGTCCAAGTAGGATTCGACCCCCCTCCTTCCTTCCACCGGAGAGGGAAAAGGGGAAGGGAGAGAGAGGGAGAAGGAAAGAGGGGGCCCGACACCTTCCCCTAGTCCAATTTGGTTTGGGCAAGGGGGAGGGCGCCCCTCTCACATGGCCTTTCTCCTCTCCTCCAATAAGGCCCAATAGGCCCAATACTTCTCCATGGGGGTTCCGATAACCTCCTAGTACTCTGGAAAAATGCCTGAACCACTCGGAACCATTCCGATGTCCAAATGCAACCTTCCAATAAATGAATCTTTACCCCTCGACCATTTCGAGACTCCTCGTCATGTCCGTGATCACATCTGGGACTCCAAACAAACTTCAATCATCAAATCACATAACTCATAAAACAAATCGTCATCGAACGATAAGCGTGCGGACCCTACGGGTTTGAGAACTATGTAGACATGACCGATACACATCTCCGGTAAATAACCAATAGCAGATCTTTATCGGTCAAACCGCATAACAACATACGTCATTCCCTTTGTCATTGGTATGTTACTTGCCCGAGATTCGATCGTTAGTATCCTCATACCTAGTTCAATCTCATTACCAACAAGTCTCTTTACTCGTTCCGTAACACATCATCCCGCAACTAACTCATTAGTTGCAATGCTTGCAAGGCTTATAGTGATGTGCATTATCGAGTGGGCCCAGAGATACCTCTCCGACAATCAGAGTGACAAATCCTAATCTCGAAATACGCCAACCCAACAAGTACCTTTGGAGACACCTGTAGAGCACCTTTATAATGCATCATCCTGTTACTAAATCATTAGTCACATTGCTTGCAAGGCTTATAGTGATGTGCATTACTGAGAGGGCCCGGAGATACCTCTCTGATACTCGGAGTGACAAATCCTAATCTTGATCTATGCAAACTCAACAAACACCATCGGAGACAGCTATAGAGCATCTTTATAATAACCCAGTTACGTTGTGACATTTGATAGCACACAAAGTGTTCCTCCGGTATTCGGGAGTTGCATAATCTCATAGTCAGAGGAATATGTATAAGTCATGAAGAAAGCAATAGCAATAGAACTAAATGATCATTATGCTAAGTTAACGGATGGGTCTTGTCCATCACATCATTCTCTAATGATGTGATCCCGTTCATCAAATGACAACACATGTCTATGGTCAGGAAACTTAACCATCTTTGATTAACAAGATAGTCAAGTAGAGGCATACTAGGGACACTCTGTTTGTCTATGTATTCACACATGTACTAAGTTTCCGGTTAATACAATTCTAGCATGAATAATAAACATTTATCATGATATAAGGAAATATAAATAACAACTTTATTATTGCCTCTAGGGCATATTTCCTCCAGTCTCCCACTTGCACTAGAGTATCTAGATTACATAGTAATGATTCTAACACCCATGGAGTCTTGGTGCTGATCATGTTTTGCTCGTGAAAGAGGCTTAGTCAACGGGTCTGCAACATTCAGATCCATATGTATCTTGCAAATTTCTATGTCTCCCTCCTTGACTTGATCGCGGATGGAATTGAAGCGTCTCTTGATGTATTTGGTTCTCTTGTGAAATCTAGATTCCTTCACCAAGGCAATTTCTCCAGTATTGTCACAGAAGATTTTCATTGGACCCGATGCACTAGGTATTATACCTAGATCGGATATGAACTCCTTCATCCAGACTCCTTCATTTGATGCTTCCGAAGCAGCTATGTACCCCGCTTCACACGTAGATCCCGCCACGACGCTCTGATTGGAACTGCACCAACTTACAGCTCCACCAATATAAATACGTATCCGGTTTGTGACTTAGAGTCATCCGGATCAGTGTCAAATCTTCCATTGAAGTAACCATTTACGATGAGCTCTTTGTCACCTCCATAAACGAGAAACATATCCTTAGTCCTTCTCAGGTATTTCAGGATGTTCTTAACCGCTGTCCAGTGATCCACTCTTGGATTACTTTGGTACCTCCCTGCTAAGCAAGGCACACATCAGGTCTGGTACACATCATTGCATACATGATAGAACATATGGCTGAGGCATAGGGAATGACTTTCATGTTCTCTCTATCTTATGCAATGGTCGGGCATTGAGTCTCACTCAACTTCACACCTTGTAACACAGCCAAGAACCCTTTCTTTGACTAATCCATTTTGAATTTCTTCAAAACTTTATCAAGGTATGTGCTTTGTGAAAGTCCAATTAAGCGTCTTGATCTATCTCTATAGATCTTGATGCCCAATATATAAGCAGCTTCACCGAGGTCTTTCATTGAAAAATTCTTATTCAAGTATCCTTTTATGCTATCCAGAAATTCTGTATTATTTCCAATCAACAATATGCCACCCACATATAATATTAGAAATGCTACAGAGCTCCCACTCACTTTCTTGTAGATACAGGCTTCTCCAAAAGTCTATATAAAACCATATGCTTTGATCACAATATAAAAGCATATATTTGATAACCCACAAGTATAGGGGATCGCAACAGTTTTCAAGGGTAGAGTATTCAACCCAAATTTATAGATTCAACACAAGGGGAGCCAGAGAATATTTGAAGGTATTAGTAGCTGAGTTGTCAATTCAACCACACCTGGAGATTAATTATCTGCAGCAAGTAATCAGTAGCACAGTAATATGATAGTTTTGATAGTAGTGACAGCAGCAATAGTAACAGTAACGGTGATAGCAGTAATTTTGTAGCAAGTGTAACAATGATGATAGCAGTAGTAACTTAGCAGAAAAATATGCAAAAGTTCGTAGGCATTGGATCGGTGACTTGTTGGATGATATTCATCATGTGACAGTTATAACCTAGGGCTATTCGGTTCTTGCTCCAGTTCATCGATATAATGTAGGCATGTATTCCGCAAATAGTCATACATGCTTATTAAAAGAAACATCTTTTGTCCTACCCTCCCGTGGCAGCGGGGTCCATATTGGAAACTAAGGGATATTAAGGCCTCCTTTTAATAGAGAACCGCAACAAAGCATTAACACATAGTGAATACAATAACTCCTCAAACTACGGTAATCACCGGAAGAAGTCCCGATTATTGTCACTCCGGGGTTACCGGATCATAACACGTAGTAGGTGACTATAACTTGCAAGATCAGATCTAGAACATGGATATAATGGTGATAATATAAACGGTTCAGATCTGAAATCATGGCACCCGGGCCCAAAGTGACAAGCATTAAGCATGGCAAAGTCATAGCAACATCAATCTAAGAACATAGTGGATACTAGGGATCAAGCCCTAACAAAACTAACTCGATTACATGATGAATCTCATCCAACTCCTCACCGACCAGCGAGCCTACGAAGGAATTACTCACTCCCGGTGGGGAGCATCATGGAATTGGCGACGGAGAAGGGTTGGGGTGACGAAGAACGAAGATCCCCCTCTCCGGAGCCCCAAACGGACTCCAGATCTGCCCTCCAGAGGAAGAACAGGGCTTGGCGGTGGCTCCATCTCGAGGATCACGATAATTCTTTTTCCCTGATTTTTTTTCTCTGAAAATAGGAATTTATAGCATTGGTTTCAAGGTCTGTGGGGCCACCAGGTGGGGACAACCCACCTGGGCGCGCCAGGAGAGGAGGGCGCGCCCTGGTAGGTTGTGCCCACCCAGGGGCCCCTCTCCAGAAATTCTTATATATTATATAAAAAATCCTCGCAAAGTTTCATTCCATTCCGAGGACTTTTATTTCTACACAAAACCAACACCATGGTAGTTCTGCTGAAAACAGCATCAGTCTGGGGTTAGTTTCATTCAAATCATGCAAATTAGAGTCCAAAAAAAGAGGAAAAGCGTTAGGAAAAGTAGATACATTGGATACGTATCAACTCCCCCAAGCTTAAACATTTGCTTGTCCTCAAGCAATTCAGTTGATAAACTGAAAGTGAAAAAGAAAAACTTTTACAAACTCTTTTGCTCTTGCTTGCATAAATAAGCTTAAACAACACCCAGGTTTTCAGCCAACATTATAACTAACCATGTCAATAATAACTCTTAAAGATAATAATGACTCATATCAATGACATAATCAGCTAGTGAGCAATAATAAGATATCTCAAACGGTAACACGTTGTCAAAACAACAATGATATAATATGACAATATTGGTATCTCACTAGCCCTTTCTGAGACTGCAAAGCACCTCCAAAGTTCAAGCAGCGACTAAACATTGTAATTCATGGTAGAAAAGATCGAGTCATGATGCACCCAACATTAGCTATACACAATGCATAAATCATGACAATTGTGCTCTTCCCAGTTTCTGGCGCTTGTTTTAGACGGTGATGACACAACATAAAAGTAAATAGATAGTCCCTTCGCAGAGGGAAGCAGTGATTTGCAGAGGTGCCAGAGCTCAAGTTTTTAAAATAGAGATAAATGATATTTTGGGACATGCACCCTTCTCATTTACTTCACAACCATCCGTTATCAATATATCCCATGCTAAATAGGCTAGTGGCGGTTCCCAAGCGATAAAAGTAAAGGTTTTGACTCCATTGGGAGTTTTTGTTTGATTATTCGAGCGATTAACTCTTTTTGTATTTTGCAGTTTGGGACTGGGCATCCCTATTACCGCACTTTTCTCGTGCGATGGCGAGTGAATAAACACTCGACCTGAGAATAACCCGCTTAGCATGGAAGATACCGACCAACTCCTGTCGTTCCATGAACGATCCAGGCACACAAAACGGATAATTTTTTAGAAGTTTTTAGAGGTGGCACATGCAAATTTACTTAGGACGGCAGGCTAGTACCGTATATAGGTAGGTATGGTGGACTCTTCTGGAATAACTTTGGGTTCATGGTTTTTGATGTACAAGTAGAATCCCCACTTAGTACACGCGAAGGCCAGCAATTAGATTGAGAAGCGGCCAGCTAGAGATCAAAAACGATCATAACCATGCATTATGCATAAGTAACATTGGACACTAGCATGAGTAGGATATGAACACCATGAACATAAATATCATAGAGGCTATGTTGGTTTTGATTCAACTACATGCATGAACAGGTACCAAGTCAAGCCACTTGAACATTCAGAGGAGGATACCATATCATCATACCACATCACAATCATTTTAACGCTAGGTTGATATCCAAGATAAATCATTATCAACTCCCAGCTACTTATGCATGGCATGAGAAACTATAATCTCTAATTGTCATTGCAAACATGTTTAACCATAACGGGGTGAATCATGGACACTAGGATAAACATATTTACACAGATAGAACAAGTTGAGTTCATACCAGTTTCTCTCTGCCACGGCCAGTTCATCGAATGTCGTCATTATGGCCTTTCACTTACACGACTGAATGATATGAAAATAATAATAGTGCAAGAATGCCATGGACTAAGCTGGAATCTGCAAACAATTTATTCAACAGGAGAAGACAAGGTAAAATGTGCTCCTTATTAGTTCAACAATTATTCAAATGAGATCCACTCAACATTTTCATCGTGGTATTCTCCTTGGTACAACTTGAATAAAAAGAAAAGAAATTCAAAGAAACACACTGAAATATTTTTGGAGTTTTTGGTTTTCTTCAACAAGCAAATAAGGGAAAAGAAAAAACGAGAATAACTATTTACACGGGAAAGCTCCCAACAAGCAAAAGAAGAACAAGGAAATCTTTTTGGGTTTTCTTTTTAATACTCTAGCTAAGCATGCATAGAAAGTAAACTAGCTATAACTATTTTTTTGGTTTTTTTTCTAACGTTTTTCAAACACACAAGAAGAAAGCAAGAAAATAAATCTAAGCATGGATAATATAATGAAAAATTGTGGACACCGACAAATGGAATAAATGAACATAAATGTAAAGATGGTGGAAACACGTACTCCCCCAAGCTTAGCTTTTGGCCCAACTTGGTTGTCGATCAGTAGCCTGGAGGGTAGTAGTCAGCGTGGTAGCTCACGGAGGCTCTTGGTGCGGATGCCTCGGCTTGCCGTGCTGCCTCTACTGCTATGTTGTGATCTCGGGCCTCGCTCTCAAGAACAAAATATCTTCCCTTGCCGTGATAATCAAAAAGAGCAGGCGCAGGAAAATATGTTTGCATGGGAGATGTTTGGTTAAACAAAAGACTATAAGTGAAGTTATCAGCCTTTCCCTTGAGAATCTTATGCTCTTTTAAGGTGTTAAAATCTAAATACTGCGTGGGTAGGACAAGATCAAAGGGAAAAGTTGAAACACCAAGCCCTCAAGCTAAACGTGTGGCATAAATTCCACCATAGAACCAGCCACTATTAGCGTTATGCTGAAGGTTGCATGCAACAATTGCGCCAAGGTTATAATTCCTTTCACCGGTGAGAGCGGTGTGGATGAGGCTCAAGTCTGGAGCACAGAGTGTACTACAATCTTGCTTGCCTACTATACATTTCCCATTAAATAATGCAAAGTACTGAATTACAGGAAAATGAATGCTCTTTATTCTACCTTGAGTCACTCCCCTCCTTTCACCGTAACAAAGATTCGTCAAGAATGTTTCGAACTCAGCCTTTGGTGGTTCCTCAAGCGAACCCCAAAATGGAAGCTTACAGTGATAAGCAAAATTCTCTAGTGAGATGGTAAATGGACTACCATAAAGCATAAACGACACTCTAGACTCACGTGGAAAATATTTCAATCCTTTGACAAATGATTCGGTGAGAAGTTTTTGTTGTTCACACTTATCTGAAAGGTAGGGACCGAGACTAGCATTGTGAACATATTGCTCAAATTCCTCCTTAATGCCACACACACACACCATATACTCATCGCAATGCCATAAGCATGTTTTGGTGGCGGCATTTCGCGTGGAACTTTCACTTGGTTCAACATAAGACCGACGAGCAGAACTCTCACTAGAAGATGCCCCCGAGGATTGTCTCCTCGAAGAGCTCCTTCAAATAGGTTCATCATGTCCGCGTACAATTTTCTGAAAATAAAATTTTTGGGGTGACAAAAATTTGTCAACAGAACTTTATAAAATTGATAGCAACTACTCATAGGGATACATAGAAGCCATAGCAAGCATTTAAACTACTTAGAACACTAAGAATTTAACTTGCAAGCACATCTACAGCAGCACCAAGAGTAGCTAATTATTCAAAACATAAACCACTAAAACAAAAACTAATTGGACAAACGATGGAGTCACATACCAAGCAACAATCCCCTGAAACAGTTTCGGAAACGGAGCTTCGAGCAAAGAGATCAAAATCCGCGGGTTTGAGCTCAAGAACACGGGACAAAGAGCAATGGAGAATTTTTTCTGGAGGTAAGTGATGATGTGGGATGAAGAGGTAAGTGAGGGGGCCCACGTGGGGACCACAACCCACCAGGGCACGCCTGGGGGTGCCGGCGCACCCAGGTGGGTTGTGCCCACCTGGTGCACCCCCCTCTCGTATTATTTGCACAAAAAATTCTTAAATATTCAGAAAAAATCCTATAAAATTTTCAGGGCATTCTGAGAACTTTTATTTTTGGGTCATTTTTTTATTGCCCGAGAAATTCAGAAAACAGACAAAACATGGCATTTTATTTTATTTAACTAATAAAAACAGATAGTAAAAAGTAGGGACAGAGGGACAGAAAGTAGTGCTTACTAAATTCATCAACTTCATACCGTTCAAAAATGATCCATTAATAAGGTTGATCAGGTCTTATTAACAACCACTTTCGATTAGCATGAAACCGAAGAATTTTCATAAATCACTAAGTTACCTCAATGGGGATATGCATTTCCCCAACAATAAGTATTTCATATTTCTTTTTGACAGTAGATAGGGGTATTTTAAAACTTCCAATAGTGATTGTCGGAGATTTTTCAATAACACTAATACCATTCACTTGGAATTGTTTCTTCGGAAAGTACACCGTATGCTCATTACCATTAATATGAAAAGTGACCTTACTTTTATTGCAATCAATAACAGCCCCTGCAATATTCAAGAAGGGTCTACCAAGGATAATCGACATGGTGTCATCCTTGGGCATCTCAAGTATAACAAAGTCAGTCAAAATAGTAACATTAGCAACAACAATGGGCACATCCTCACAGATACCGATAGGTATGGCAGTTGATTTGTCAGCCATTTGCAAAAATATTTCAGTAGGTGTGAGTTTATTCAAGTCAAGTCTTTTATATAAAGAGAAAGGCATAACACTAACACCAGCTCCTAAGTCACAGAAAGTAGTTTTCACATAATTCTTTTTGATAGAGCAAGGTATAGTTGGTATTCCCAGATCTCCAAGTTTTTTAGGTACTCCATCTTTAAAAGTGTAATTAGCAAGCATAGTGGAGATTTCAGCTTCCGGAATTTTTCTCTTATTTGTGATGATGTCTATCATATACTTTGCATAAGGAGGCATTTTCAAGATATCAGTCAAGCGACGCAAAAAGACTGGCCCAGCATCTCAGCAAAGCGTTCAAATTCTTCACCATCTTTCTTTTTAGTTGACTTAGCTGGAAAAGGCATAGGTTTTTGAACCCACGGTTCTCTTTCTTTACTGTGTTTTCTAGCAACAAAGTCCCTTTTGTCATATCTTTTATTTTTAGGTTATGGGTTATCAAGATCAATAGGTGGTTCTATCTCAACATTGTTGTCTGGTTCTTTATCATTGGTTGGTTGAGAGTCTTCATGAACCGCATCATTATCTTTTTCATTATCACTAGGTGAGTGTTCATTACCAGATTGAGTTTCAGCATCAGAGATAGAAACTTCATTATCATTGTCAGGAGGTTTTTCTATTTCAGGTTCACTAGAAGCATGCAAAGTCCTATCATTTTTCTTTTTCTTTATAGAAGAACTAGGTGCTAGTGTTAGCTCTTTGTGAATCTTATTCAATTTTTTTTGGGTGTCCCTCGGGATAAAGTGGTTCCTTAGTCATTTTACCTCCTCTAGTTGCAACTCTAACAGCAAAGTCATGCATATTATTATTCATTTCATCAAGCAATTCTCTTTGAGATTAAGCAACTTGTTCTAACTGAGTTTGAACCATAGAAGCATGTTTTCCAACACCTCTAACATTATTTGATATTCTAAATAACAAGTCACTCAAGCGAGCAATCATATCAGAATTATATTTCAATTGTTTCATAACATTTGCATTAAAGTGATCTTGTTTTCTAATATAGTTTTCACACTCATAAAGGCATTGACTAGGATGCATATTGTGAGGATTATCACTATCATTAAACTTCATAAGATAATTTACCTCTACCACCTTAGGCGGTGGTGGTGTATTAAGCCCATGTATCTCTTCAATAGGAGGTAAATTTTTAACATCCTCAGCTTTAATACCTGTTTCCATCATAGATTTCTTTGCCTCTTGCATATCTTCAGGACTGAGATATAATATACCCCTCTTCTTTGGAGTGGGTTTATCCGGTTGTTCGTGAAGAGTCCAATCATCATAGTTTTTCAATATGTTATTCAATAATTCTTCAACTTGTCCAACAGTTCATTCCTTGAAAACACAACCAGCACAACTATCTAGGAAGTCCCTAGAAGCATCGGTTAGTCCATTATAGAAGATATCAAGTATTTCATTTTTCTTAAAAGGATGATCAGGCAAAGCATTAAGTAACTGGCAAAGCCTCCCCCAAGCTTGTTTGAGACTCTCTTCTTTAGTTTGAGCAAACTTAAATATTTCCTGTAACGCAACTTGTTTCTTATGAGCAGGAAAATATTTTCTAGAGAAGTAGTAAATCATATCCTGGGGACTACGCACACAACCAGGAGCAAGAGTATTGTACCAAGCTTTAGCATCACCCTTTAATGAGAAAGGAAATAATTTGAGAATAAAGTAATAGCGAGTTTTCCCATCATGAGTAAAAAGGGTGGCTATATCATTCAACTTAGTAAGATGTGTCATAACAGTTTCAGTTTCATAACCATGGAAAGGATCAGATTCAACCAAATTAATTAACTCTGGGTCGACAGAGAATTCATAATCCTTATCATCAATAAAGATAGGTGAAGTAGCAAACTTAGGATCACATTTCATTCTAGCATTCAGAGATTTTTCTTTATACTTGCATAGTAATTTCTCTAGATCATCTCTATCATTGCAAGCAAGAATATCTCTAGTTGTTTCTTCACTCATAACATAACCTTCCCTCGTCTTAGGCAATTCATATCTAGGAGGGCTAGTTCTAGTAGGAGTTTCAGTTTCAAGCTCATCATCAGATTCAACAACATCATGTTGTATAACTCTAGCAATTTGTTTATCAAAAAAATCACCAAGTGGCACATCATCATTATCAAGCAAGGTACTAGCATCATCATAAGCATCATTCATAGTAGAAGTAGCATCATCAATAACTTGCGACATATCAGAATTAATAGCATGTGGTGGTGTTGCAAGTTTACTCATAACAAAAGGTGAATCTAAAACAGAACTGGATGGCAGTTCCTTACCTCCCCTCGTCTTTGAGGGAAATATCTTAGTCTTAGCATCCTTCAGATTATTCATAGTGATAATATGATAATAATCCCAAGTGACTCAACAAATATAGCTATGCTCCTCAGGAACGGCGCCAGAAAAAGGTTTTGATAACCCACAAGTATAGGGGATCGCAACAGTTTTCGTTGGTAGAGTATTCAACCCAAATTTATAGATTCGACACAAGGGGAGCCAAAGAATATTTGAAGGTATTAGCAGTTGAGTTGTCAATTCAACCACACCTGGAGATTAATTATCTATAGCAAGTAACCGGCAGCACAGTAATATGATAGTTTTGATTGTAGTGACAGCAGCAATAGTAACAGTAATGTTGATAGCAGTAATTTTGTAGCAAGTGTAACAATGATGATGGCAGTAGTAACTTAGCAGAAACAATATGGAAAAGTTCGTAGGCATTGGATCGGTGACTTGTTGGATGATATTCATCATGTGACAGTTATAACCTAGGGTTATTCGGTTCTAGCTCTAGTTCATCGATATAATGTAGGCATGTATTCCATAAATAGTCATACGTGCTTTATTAAAAAAACTTGCATGACATCTTTTCTCCTACCCTCTCGTGGCAGCGGGGTCCATATTGGAAACTAAGGGATATTAAGGCCTCCTTTTAATAGAGAACCGGAACAAAGCATTAACACATAGTGAATACATGAACTCCTCAAACTACGGTAATCACCGGAAGAAGTCCCGGTTATTGTCACTCCAGGGTTACCGGATCATAACATGTAGTAGGTGACTATAACTTCCAAGATCAGATCTAGAACATGGATATAATGGTGATAACATAAACGGTTCAGATCTAGAATCATGGCACCCGGGCCCAAAGTGACAAGCATTAAGCATGGCAAAGTCATAGCAACATCAATCTAAGAACATAGTTGATACTAGGGATCAAGCCCTAACAAAACTAACTCGATTACATGATGAATCTCATCCAACTCCTCACCGACCAGCGAGTCTACGAAGGAATTACTCACTCCCAGTGGGGAGCATCATGGAATTGGCGATGGAGAAGGGTTGGTGATGACGAAGAACGAAGATCCCCCTCTCCGGAGCCCCAAACGGACTCCAGATTTGCCCTCCCGAGGAAGATCAGGGCTTGGCGGCGACTCCGTCTCGTGGATTGTGATAATTCTTTTTCCCTGATTTTTTTCTCCGAAAATAGGAATTTATAGCGTTGGTTTTAGGGTCTGCGGGGCCACCAGGTGGGGAGAACCCACCTGGGCGCGCCAGGAGAGGGGGGCGCGCCCTGGTGGGTTGTGCCCACCCAGGGGCCCTCTCCGGTAGGTCTTGGCTCCAGAAATACTTATATATTATATAAAAATTCCTTACAAAGTTTCCTTCCATTCCGAGAACTATTATTTATGCACAAAAACAAAACCATGGTAGTTCTGCTGAAAACAACGTTAGTCCAGGGTTAGTTTCATTCAAATCATGCAAATTAGAGTCCAAAACAAGAGAAAAAGTGTTAGGAAAAGTAGATACGTTGGAGACGTATCAATATTCCAACTCTGAGAGGCTTGCACCAGTCCATAAATGGATCGCTGGAGCTTGCACACTTTGTTAGCACCTTTAGGATCAACAAAACCGTCTAGTTGCATCATATACAACTCTTCTTTAAGATATCCATTAAGGAATGCAGTTTTGACATCCATTTGCTAAATTTCATAATCATAAAATGTGGCAATTGCTAACATGATTCGGACAGACTTAAGCATCACTACGGGTGTCAAGGTCTCATCGTAGTCAACTCCTTGAACTTGTCGAAAACCTTTCGCAACAAGTCGAGCTTTGTAGACAGTAACATTACCGTCAGCATCAGTCTTTTTCTTGAAGAACCATTTATTCTCTATTGCTTGCCGATCATCGGGCAAGTCAACCAAAGTCCACACTTTGTTCTCATACATGGATCCCATCTCAGATTTCATGGCCTCAAGCCATTTCACGGAATCTGGGCTCATCATCGCTTCCTCATAGTTCGTAAGTTCGTCATGGTCAAGTAACATGACCTCCAGAACAGGATTACCGTACCACTCTGGTGCGGATCGTAATCTGGTTGATCTACGAGGTTCGGTAGTAACTTGATCTGAAGTTTCATGATCATCATCATTAGCTTCCTCACTAATTGGTGTAGGAATCACTGGAACTGATTTCTGTGATGAACTACTTTCCAATTAGGGAGAAGGTACAATTACCTCATCAAGTTCTACTTTCCTCCCACTCACTTCCTTCGAGAGAAACTCCTTCTCTAGAAAGGATCCATTCTTAGCAACGAATATCTTGCCTTTGGATCTGTGATAGAAGGTGTACCCAACAGTCTCTTTTGGGTATCGTATGAAGACACATTTCTCTGATTTGGGTTCGAGCTTATCAGGTTGAAGCTTTTTCACATAAGCATCGCAGCCCCAAACTTTAAGAAATGACATCTTAGGTTTCTTGCCAAACCATAGTTCGTATGGTATCGTCTCAATGGATTCAGATGGTGCCCTATTTAACGTGAACGCAACCATCTCTAAAGCATAGCCCCAAAATGATAGCGGCAAATCAGTAAGATACATCATAGATCGCATCATATCTAATAAAGTACGTTTACGACGTTCAGACACACCATTATGCTGTGGTGTTCCAGGTGGCGTGAGTTGCAAAACTATTCCACATTGTTTCAAATGAAGACCAAAATCACAACTCAAATATTCACCTCCACGATCAAATCGTAGAAACTTTATTTTCTTGTTACGATGATTTTCCACTTCACTCTGAAATTTTGTGAACTTTTCAAATGTTTCAGACTTATGTTTCATCAAGTAGATATACTCATATCTGCTCAAATCATATGTGAAGTTCGGAAAATAACGATACCCGCCGCGAGCCTCAACACTCATCGGACTGCATACATCAGTATGTATTATTTCCAATAAGTCAGTTGCTCGCTCCATTGTTCCGGAGAACGGAGTTCTAGTCATCTTGCCCATGAGGCATGGTTCGCAAGCATTAAGTGATTCCAAAAGCCCATCAGCATGGAGTTTCTTCATGCACTTTACACCAATATGACATAAACGCTAGTGCCACAAATAAGTTTCACTATCATTATTAACTTTGCATCTTTTGGCTTCAATATTATGAATATGTGTATCACTACAATCGAGATTCAACAAAAATAGACCACTCCTTAAGGGTGCATGACCATAAAAGATATTACTCATATAAATAGAACAACCATTATTCTCTGATTTAAATGAATAACCGTCTCACAACAAACAAGATCCAGATATAATGTTCATGCTCAACACTGGCACCAAATAAAAATTATTTAGGTCTAAAACTTATCCCGATGGTAGATGCAGAGGTAGTGTGCCGATGGCGATCACATCGACTTTGGAACCATTTCCCACGCGCATCGTCACCTCGTCGTTAGCCAATCTTCGTTTAATCCGTAGCCCCTGTTTCAAGATGCAAATATGAGCAACAGAACCAGTATCAAATACCCCAGGCGCTACTACGAGCATTAGTAAGGTACGCATCAATAACATGTATATCAAATAGCTTTCACTTTTCCATCCTTCTTATCCGCCAAATACTTGGGAAAGTTCCGCTTCTAGTGACCGGTCCCTTTGCACTAGAAGCACTCAGTCTCAGGCTTAGGTCCAGACTTGAGCTTCTTCACTTGAGCAGTAACTTGCTTGCCGTTCTTCTTGAAGTTCCCCTGCTTCCCTTTGCCCTTTTTCTTGAAACTAGTGGTCTTGTTAACCATCAACACTTGATGCTCCTTCTTGATTTCTACCTCCGCGGCCTTTAGCATTGCGAAGAGCTCGGGAATTGTCTTATCCATCCCTTGCATATTATAGTTCATCACGAAGCTTTTGTATCTTGGTGGCAGTGATTGAAGAACTCTATCAATGACACTATCATCAGGAAGATTAACTCCCAGTTGAGTCAAGTGGTTGTGGTACGCAGACATTCTGAATATATGTTCACTGACAGAACTATTCTCCTCCATTTTGCAGCTATAGAACTTATTGGAGACTTCATATCTCTCAATTCGGGCATTTGCTTGAAATATTAACTTCAACTCCCGGAACATCTCATATGCTCCATGACGTTCAAAACGTCTTTGAAGTCCCGATTCTAAGCCGTAAAACATGGCACACTGAACTATCGAGTAGTCATCAACTTTGCTCTGCCAGACGTTCACAACGTCCGGAGTTGCTCCTACAGCGGGTCTTGCACCTAGCGGTGCTTCCAGGATGTAATTCTTCTGTGCAGCAATGAGGATAATCCTCAAGTTACGGACCCAATCCGTGTATTTGCTACCATCATCTTTCAACTTAGTTTTCTCTAGGAACACATTAAAATTCAAGGGAATGGTAGCACGGGCCATTGATCTACAACAACATAGACATGCAAATACTATCAGGTACTAAGTTCATGATAAATTAAAGTCCAATTAATAATATTACTTAAGAACTCCCACTTAGATAGACATCCCTCTAGTCATCTAAATGATCACATGATCCATATCAACTAAACCATGTCCGATCATCACGTGAGATGGAGTAGTTTTCAATGGTGAACATCACTATGTTGATCATATCTACTATATGATTCACGTTCGACCTTTCGGTCTTAGTGTTCCGAGGCCATACCTGCATATGCTAGGCTCGTCAAGTTTAACCCGAGTATTCTGCACGTCCAAAACTGGCTTGCACCCGTTGTATGTGAACGTAGAGCTTATTACACCCAATCATCATGTGGTGTCTCGGCACGACGAACTGTAGCAACGATGCATACTCAGGGAGAACACTTGTACCTTGAAATTTAGTGAGGCATCATCTTATAATGTTACTGTCATACTAAGTAAAATAAGATGCATAAAGGATAAACATCACATGCAATCAAAATATGTGACAAGATATGGCCATCATCATCTTGTACCTTTGATATCCATCTCCAAAGCACCGGCATGATCTCCATCGTCATCGGCTTGACACCTTGATCTCCATCGTAGCATCATTGTCATCTTTCCAACTATTGCTTCTACGACTATCGCTACCGCTTAGTGATAAAGTAAAGCAATTACATGGCGATTGCATTTTATACAATAAAGTGACAACCATAAGGCTCCTGCCAGTTATCGATAACTTTTACAAAACATGATCATCTCATACAACAATTTATATCTCATCACGTCTTGCCATATCACATCACAACATGCCCTGCAAAAACAAGTTAGACGTCCTCTACTTTGTTGTTGCAAGTTTTACGTGGCTGCTATGGGCTTCTAGCAAGAACCGTTCTTACCTACGCATCAAAAACCACAACGATTTTTCGTCAAGTGTGTTGTTTTAACCTTCAACAAGGACCGGCCATAGTCAAACTCGATTCAACTAAAGTTGGAGAAATAGACACCCACCAGCCACCTGTGTGCGAAGCACATCGGTAGAACCAGTCTCATGAACGCGTTCATGTAATGTTGGTACGGGCCGCTTCATCCAACAATACCACTGAATCAATGTAAGACGTTGGTGGTAAGCAGTATGACTTTTTTTGCCCACAACTCTTTGTGTTCTACTCATGCATATAATATCTATGCATAGACCTGGCTCGGATGCCACTGTTGGGGAATGCAGTATTTCAAAATTTTCCTACGATCACGCAAGATCTATCTAGGAGATGCATAGCAACGAGACAGGGAGAGTGTGTCCACGTACCCTCGTAGACCGAAAGCGGAAGCATTTAGTAACGCAGTTGATGTAGTCGAACGTCTTCACGATCCAACTTATCCAACACCGAACGTACGGCACCTCGGTGTTCAGCACACGTTCAGCACAATGACGTCCCTCGAGCTCTTGATCCAGTTGAGGACGAGGGAGAGTTCCGTCAGCATGACGGTGTGGCGACTATGATGATGAAGTTACCGGCGCAGGGCTTCACCTAAGCACTACGACGATATGACCGAGGTGTATAACTGTGGAGGGGGGCACCGCACACGGCTAAGAGATTGTCTTTTGTCCTTTGGGGTGCCCCCTTGCCCCCGTATATAAAGGCGGGAGGAGGAGGCCGGCCCCTAGGGGCGCGCCAAGTGTGGGGAGTCCTAGTAGGATTCCCCTCTCCTTTTTTCCTTTTCCGGAGTAGCAAAGGGGGAAAGAGAGAAAGAGTAGGAGAGGGAAAGGGGGGCGCCCCAACCACCCCTTGTCCAATTCGGATTGGAAAGGGGGGGTGACACCTCCTTTGGCTGGCCCTCTCTCCTCCACTAAGGCCCATGTTGGCCCATTAACTTCCCGGGGGGGTCCGGTAACCCCCGGTACTCTGAAACTTATCCGAAACTTCCCGAAACCATTTCGGTGTTCGAATGCAACCTTCCAATATATGAATCTTTACCTCTCGACCATTTCGAGACTCCTCATTATGTCCGTGATGTTACCCGGGACTCTGAACAAACTTCGGTCATCAAATCACATAACTCATAATACAAATCGTCATTGAACATTAACCGTGCGGACCCTACGGGTTCGAGAACTATGTGGACATGACCGAGACACATCTCTGGTCAATAACCAATAGCGGAACCTGGATACTCATATTGGCTCCTACATATTCTATGAAGATCTTTATCGGTCAAACCGCATAACAACATACGTTGTTCCCTTTGTCATCAGTATGTTACTTGCCCGAGATTCGATCGTCGGTATCCTCATACCTAGTTCAATCTCGTTACCGGCAAGTCTCTTTACTCATTTCGTAATGCATCATCCCGTAACTAACTCATTAGTCACATATTGCTTGCAAGGCTTATAGTGATGTGCATTACCGAGAGGGCCCAGAGATACATCTCCGATACACGGAGTGACAAATCCTAATCTTGATATATGGCAACTCAACAAACACCATCGGAGACACCTGTAGAGCATCTTTATAATCACCCAGTTACGTTGTGACGTTTGATAGCACACAAGGTGTTCCTCCAGTATTCGGGAGTTGCATAATCTCATAGTTAGAGAAACATGTATAAGTTATGAAGAAAGCAATAGCAATAAAACTAAACGATCATTATGCTAAGCTGACGGATGGGTCTTGTCCATCACATCATTCCCTAATGATATGATCCCGTTCATCAAATGACAACACATGTATATGGTCAGGAAACTTAACCATCTTTGATTAACGAGCTTGTCAAGTAGAGGCATACTAGGGACACTATGTTTGTCTATGTATTCACACATGTGCTAAGTTTCCGGTTAATACAATTCTAGCATGAATAATAAACATTCATCATGATATAAGGAAATATAAATAACAACTTTATTATTGCCTCTAGGGCATATTTCCTTCAGGGGGAGGCTCGGCTCCTCTGGCGTTGTTGTGGTCTTCCTGGGCGTCGAGTTGCATCGGCTTCACGCACTCCTTGCGCTTCTCGACTCCTGTCGTCTCAGCGCGTTGCGTGCGCAGGAGGGGGCGGCATGTGGATCTGGCCGGCTGCGACTGGATCCGGCTCGTCTGCGTAGGTGGCTCGATGTGGAGGGCTTCGAGGGCCGTTCGGCGGCTCGGCCTGGCGAATCAGGGGTAGGGTGGCAGTCCTCCCCTTCGGCTCAGGTGATGCGGTGGCTGTGGGCGGCTCACAGCGGCGCACCGAGTGTGGGTGCCAGATCTGACTGGGATTGGTCTGTTCTGGCTTGTCTGCGTCAGTCAGCGATGAGGAAGGAGGTGGCCTTGCGTAGCGTTGGTGTGCTCGCTACGTTGGGGTGTGTGGACCAGCAGAGGTACTGCGTGGGAGTGGTGGTTGTGCTACTCCGGGTGAAAGCCTAGCCGGTGCTTGCTGGCCGGCGACGACGGCGTGTGTGGGCGTCGCTATCCTCCTTGGAGGTGTCGTCGGGGAGATCTGCGCATCCTCAACTCCCGGATCAAGATCTTCAGGTGAAAGCCAAGATCATGATGCAGGTCAGGCGGCAGCGGCGTCTTCAGCGTCGTTTTCCCTCTTTAGGGCGCCGTCTTGAAGATCTTGGTTCCATTGGTGCTTCCAGCGGGCTGGACGTGCACAACATTGCGGTCGGCTGGTATCCGTCCGGCGATGTGGGCGGTTTGGCGTTGCGACTCGTGTCGCGACGACGATGGTGGAGAGCGGAGCTAGGCCGCGGCTTGTCCTTCTGATGTCGGCGGTGCAGTGCGCCAATGGGTGCGCCTATGATGGTTTTGTGCCGTGAGAAAGAAGTCAAAGTTGCGGTCGGTGGTGCCACTGTGGCAACGATGACTCCATGAGAGTGGTTTTCAGCGGGCGGTGCTCTCCTGGTGTTGTTTTGGACTAGGTCGGTGTGAGGCGTGCAACTTTTCCATGTGAAGCTCTTTAGCAAATTTGGAGTTGCCATGTTCTCAACGCTTCGGTCGATTGTTTGGCGTTTGTGACCAGGTCGTGCGTGCGTGCCCCGTGGGGGTTGTAATCTAGGTTTTCGGCCGGTTTTCCTTTAATTAACCGAACAACTCTCTTCTGTTTAATTAATGAAAATGGCAAAAAAATTGCCTCGTTTCAAAAAAAATGTAGTGAAGGAGGTCCTAGATCAGCAGGAGTTGGCGTTCGCCACCGCCATGTAGTTTTCTTCTTCAGTTCCACTTTTTTGTAAATAGCTCTTGTACTCTCTTTTTTCCAGAAGAATAGAAATTGACAGTGCTCCTGCCTGTTTTTATCTTTAATAGTAATAATAATCGTGATAGCCAAAACTTGCTTTTTTTAGCATCAGTACAAACACAAGCGCTTATATACACGCGCATACACTCATCCCTATGAACGCACACACGCACACCCTGCCCTATGAGCACCTCCGAGAAACTGAGCCGACATATCATCTTGAGATTTACGAAGTCACCGTAGGCGCCTCGTCGTTGACGGAAACGTCTCCTCCCACTGAAAGCGCATCGCTGGAAATCCTGAAATAAATCCAGAATTAATGCGAGCACCAGGATTTGAACCCTGGTAGGTTGGGGATACCACTGTCCATCTAACCAACTCAATCACAGATTGATTCGCGCCAAAACTTGCTTATGAGACTTGTCCGATAGACATGATAATCATGGTGCAAGAGCAAAGCGCGACAATCGCCTCGAAGCAAGGCAGCCGCGATGATTGACACGAGCTGCCTCTATCTGCTAAAGCTAGGCGTGCAGATTTACAAGGAACAAAACAGGGCACAGAAGCTGGCAAGCGTGTGCTCCAAGTGAGGCGGTCGCGATACCTGTCGACCGGTCGATCGACCCATTCCTTTCGCCTCACCGGCTCCGCATAATTATACGCGCGCGTGCGTGCGTCCATGCACGCCGCCCTGATGGTCCCAGCTCAGCAGCCCGCCCACCACGGGCACGACGGACGCCCCCAACCAAACTACTCCGAGCAGCTCTCGCGCTTTTGCGTCTTGGTCGCATGCATGCGTTTGCTTTCAGCTTCAGCTGGCATGGAGGAAACAAGTATACAAATACAATGCGCCGTATCCCATCATTCTGTCCTGGCAGGCACAGCTAAGCGCGTGCCTGTCTCGACGCCTTTGAGGATCGATCGCCTCTCCTCCCTCCTCCCTCCTCCATGATTCCGTCCGCTCGCTTTCTCGGCGCATCGGACACTAGGAACAGGTTAACGCCACCCATGACTTGTTTACTTCTCCTCCCACTAGTTAGTTTATCCATCCCCATCGGTTCCTGATTCATTCAGTAGTATACAAGTAGCTTGTAGGTAGCTGAGTTACCCCTGAATCACAGCGGCAGCGCTCGTAGGTAACTGTACGTATTTTGACATTCTCGGCTTCTCCAGGTGTGATGTGATCATGTGAATAATGGTGGACTCAAATCTTTACGTGTTCATTCATTTTGTGGTGCTCAGTTTCCATGTTTAAAGAACATGACATCTCAAGGACGGATGGGGTCAGCGAGAAAATGCTCGCGCGTGTCCTTGTTCTTGATGTCTGTTTTTGTTTCGGGGGCGCCGTACAGCATATTAATAACATTGCAATTATCGCCCCTTATAATTTATTACTCCCTCTATAGTGGTCTAAAGTTGATCGTAATGAAAGTATCATAAGCGGTATCATGCATATCAACAGACTTTTTGAATGATGTGGCACACAATTAAATGAGGAAAAAGAGGATGTGATGTCATATTATGATACCGTATCATATTAAATGATGTACTACTTTGTGCCATGCATGGTAATTAATAAGGCAACCTAAGATACTAAGGGTCTGTTTGGTTCCAATAAAGGCATGTACAATGGTTGATAAGATAGTCTTATCTTAAGTCTTGCATGTAATTTAGAGAAGACAAAAAAATATGTCTACAATGGATCATATCTTAGCCTTATCTTAGATAACTAGCTATTCCTAAAAATATGGTGAGACAAATTGTGCTAAGAGATCATCTTTTGTCTTCTCTTAAATAAGAGAAGACAAGCCTTTTCTTATGATTTCTCTCTCATCCACCTCATCATTTATCCTACGTGGCATTGCTAAGATAGAATCATTGTACATGCCCTAAGTCATCCGATTTATAAGTCAGGCCCGTTTGATTGTCACCTGACTTATAAGTAACCTGACTTATAAGTCACGCCCATTTGGTTGTCACCTGACTTATAAGTAACCTGACCACACATTTCCACCTTATTTTTTATGTAAAGGTGGTGGGACCCACGTAAAAGGGGGTGACTTATAAGTTTTAAGTTAGGGTGAAGCAACTTATGACTTATAAGTTGGGGTGACTTATAAGTTGGGTCTGTTTGGCAAAATAAGTCACTTTTTCACTTTTCGACTTATAAGTTGGTGGCTTATTTGGAACCAAACATAGTTTAACTTATGATACTATGCATTATGAATGTAATATCATATACTAATATCATGTGCATGATACTAGTATATGATACTCCCCATTACAACCAGCCTAAGTGGGTGTTTGGTTCCAGAGACTTTTTTATGTTGAGACTAGAAAAAGTCCCTAGCAAACCAAACAGGATGGGACTTTTTTAGGACTTTTTGCTAAAGTCTTTAGAAACACCTCTTTGAGAGTCTTTTTTTAAAAAGTCCTAGGAACTAGAAAATGTCCTAGGACTAGAGAACCAAACACCACCTAAACGCTCTTATATTTCTTTGTCGAGGGGTACCTTCTATTTAGTTCTTTTTTATTTTTGCGGCTGAACCTTCTAGTTCTTTCTTAAATAACTTCCCGACATTGCCATCCAGGAGGATAGGTCGGTTTCAATAAGGGAGTCGCGACAAGCGAGTCGACAGCTCATTGTGGTGGTGGCATTAGTCATCAGTGTTCCAAAGACCTTGATATAATTTTTATTATGCTTGGGGTGCATTTTGTACTTGTAATGCATTTTTCTAATAGATACATGTCCTTTTTAAAAAAACAATCATATAAATTATTCCTACGATATTTCATACGCAATTTCAAAGAAAAAATTTCACGCGATTGATACAAAGTTTTTTTGTTACTTTTGTTTCTGTGACAACTATACCATGTGAGAGGCCTGACTTCACCCGTTTTAGAGTAAAAAAAAATCATGCGAACCAACTTGTGGTTTGATGGTTAGAGGGACAGTGGTATCCTGAGCCCATCAGCGTTCAAGTCCTAGTGCTCGCATTATTCCTGAATTTATTTCAGGATTTCCGGCGATGCGCTTTCAGTGGGAGGAGACGTTCCTGTCGACGACGAGGCGCCTACGTGATTTCGTAAATCTCAAAATGACATGCCGGCCTAGTCTCTCGGAGGTGCTCATAGGGATAGGGTGTGCGTGTGTGCGTCCGTAGAGGTGAATGTATGTGCGTATATATGAGCGTTTGCGTCTGTACTGATGTTAAAAAAGAGAGTAAAAAGATCATGTAATTCACACAAAAAACTTGGTAAAGGAGAATAATTACAATAGGTAAAAAATCCTAGGAAATACCTCCTTGAGCGCATTGCAATGAAAAGGAAAGAAACCCTGTTAAAATTCTAAGGCAAAATTATAAATTGTAGTGCCAGTTTTTGGCAATACAATACCAATGAGTTTCTTATTCTTGGGGGTAGATATTTAGCTTACCTTGGAAATGTTCTTCCAAAGATTGGTTGATATTGGAAGAATTAGATAAAAATTATGGTAAATACTTTCATAAATGGTATTGTCATAATGGATATATTGTGTTTGACACAAATATACCTTCAACTACAAGAAATGGCCATTTTGCATGACCTCTACGCTACATAATTTGACCAAAATGTAACCGTTTAGGCATGTGATATCGACATAGCATTCTAACAACGAAATATCATATGTTTATATAAATTATTTTGCTTTTTGGCCAATTGAGAGATAATTATTTCTATTAGCCTTTTAACGAGCGTTCAATCATGAATGCGTGTGCAAGAGGATATGAAAACCTTGATCAGATGCCTATCACGGTTACACGAAAAATACATGTTTATTGGTAAGCTAAGACATAATGTGTTACCTCATGCAAATGTTGACTAACATGTCAATGAAGATATGTACACACAAGTGCCACGTCAACCGATGTTGAAGACACATTGGTGAAGATGAGGGGTATGTTGTATCAGGTTTCAAGGGTTAGAGGTTGTAAGGACACTTTCCAAAGTCCATAATGATGGTTTAGTACTCTTCATCACTTACTAATGTGAATCACTAACCTTTTCAACCATTGCAACCTATGCTCTCTAGGAATGACTTAGAAGTTTTGAGAAAACATAACCATCTAGTTTGATTCGTTCCCAGCCATGCAATGACCATCTTAGGGTAATTTTTTTCCAACTGATATCAAAAATTTGCCTGAGTAAAGCTAAAATAGTTATGCTCGAGATAACAAAGAAAAAACAAATGCAAATGGAGAATCAAAGTCGAAAAGTGATATCCTTGCTTCCAAGTGAAGTGATTTTCTTGGTGTGTCGTTTTCTTCGATCCTGCCGTTCCTAGCTGGAGGCGAAAATCTCAGTGTGTCTCGAGGGTACACCCGTGAAGCTAGAAAGAATGGACAAGCCCGTGATCATTTAGCAAGGTTGCAAGAAAGGGGTGGACACCCTTGTAGAGAGTATTATCAACGGATCCTTGGTGTCTGGCTTGGTGGAGGAGACAAAGGGCCTCCTTCATGGGATGCAACGACAACAACTTTATGTACGTGCGGAGGTTAGTTAATGGCTCTGCACATTTCATGGCTCATATAAGAGTTCCCAACGTACAATTGTTTGGTTAGGTTCTGATGAGTTTTTGTAAGATAGTATGTGAAAATGACTGTAATCCTATTCATTATTCATTTTGTGGGAAAAACTTTCAACATGTTCATCTGTTGTCATGACAGTACATAGAATATTAGAAGTAACAAAAAATACATGTTGGACAAATATTGTTGTAGTAAACATTCGGGAGATTGTCGTGCTAAGATCCCACGGGACCAGCGCATTAGAACAACAACCGTCGACAAAGAGAAGTGAAAATTGAAGGAATCCAACCCGTAGACACACGAACGAAGGCCAGAACTAAACAGATCCGCCGGAGACAAACACCGGCCGAATCCTACGAGATCCTTCAGAGTCACACCTCAACACACCCTCCAACGATGCTAGATACACCACCGGGGCGGGGGCCAGGCGAAGAGAACTTTATTTCATTTTTAGGGAGCCGCCATCGTCGCCTCGCCTTGGACAGAACACAAACTCTAACCAAACTAAAAAGAAAACGGAGTAGTTGCCCTCTCGCTAGTAAAGACCGGGATACACTGCACCTCCATAACTCTAAGGCCACCGAGTTAGTTTACCCGCAAAAAAGTCAAGCGGGATAAAAATAAATTTGTCGGTCCAAATTTCGGCACATATTTAAGTTTAATTTTGAACTTTCAGCGCTTGCAGGCTTTTAATTTTTTGAAACTCGATTTTGCAGGGGTTATGGAACTCATTTACGCAGGGTTTTGTAAATTGGCAGCGCGAGCGAAAAGCGGAGCAGTAACAATCGGTTGCTACATGGGGATGGGAGTGTTTGCACAGCTGTACCTCACTTACCATGTGGCCCAGGTGTTTCGCCCCAGCCGCAGCCGCAGCACACAACGCACTCATCAACCAGAAGCAGCCACTCGAGTCGGCTCGATCCCCAATCCCCTCTCCTCTTTTTCTCTTCCCCACGCCGCCTCTCCCCCTCCGCATCCGGCGCGGCGACCGGCAGAGGAGCCGGAGGAGGCGGCGGTTGCTCGGCCCCCTGCCCGCGGAGACGTAGACGACAACGGCGCCGAGGACGACGGTGACAGTGAGTCAGTGACAAGGCGGTGAGGCGTGGTGCGGGCCGACGATGGCATCGACCCCGCCGCCGCGAGATCTCACGCGCCTCGACCCCGCCGCCCCGCCCACGCGAGATCTCGCCGGTCTCGCCCTCGCCGCCGAAAGATCTCGCCGGCCCCGCCCTCGCCACGGCTCTCACGCGGCCACGCCGTCAGGTTAGCACCCGTGATCCACTTCCTTTCCGTGCTTCTAGAGTCCTCCTATTTGCCCCGTCCTGCTATTTCCTAGCACTTAATACTGGTAACTTGAATCACGTACTTTCCTCAAGTCCTTCAAATTCGATCACTTGGCATATTTGCCGTGCAAACTTTACACACTGTAATTGGAGAATTTTGTGGTGTCTGGCAGGCCAGTCGCCTGACCGGCGCAGTTCATCGTCATCCGCCTGTAAAGATTTCCTCCGCAAGTTTGTGGACAGCGAGCTTCTCACTGCAAGCCTAGAGGATTGGTTTTCTGGGGACAGCGAGGACTGCGGTTTCCGGAAGCCGGCTTTCGATGTTCCTTTTGACCTTGCGGAGCTGCAGAATTTTGACTATGCTTTGGAAGGTGTTACTTTTCAGCAGCTAGTGCGGATGCCCAACGCTCTTCATGCATCCACATCGGATGTTTTTGAAGCTACCGCGCATCTTGCCCTGGAGGATTTTCTGCACGCTGGCATCAAGGGGCTGTGGGAAGCTTTCTGGGGTCCTGAGGAAGCTATGCCTTTCTCTGTTGCTTGCATACACAGCACGAGCTCCAGATTTTACCCTGCCGAGAAGGCTATTGGCAGCGGAAAACTCGATGGTGTCTGTGCGACAGCTGTGCTGCTCAAGAATTCAAAGCATTCACAAGGGAGGTGGGATCATATTGTTGTGTTGGCTTTGTTGAGACCTGATATTGGAATGGTTTCTGCGCAGAGTGACCAGCATCTGTCCCCTGCTGTCCTGGGGGAGGCGCTATTCTTTGCACTTCGTGTATTGCTTTCTCGGAGCCTCAGCAGGTCCTCCACTGTCCTTCGAAATTCAGATTCTGTTTATGTGCTCCTCGTAGATTCACAGTTTGGAGGGGTGGTCAATGTCCAAGGCGATCTGAACAAGCTAAATTTTGATTTGAACAATGTTTATGAGTGTGCTGCTGAATGGATAAAAAAGGATGCCAAAATTACAGTTTCTTCCGTTGACCGGGTATGGAATAAACTTGGGAATGCTAACTGGGGAGACATTGGGACCCTTCAAGTTCTCCTTGCAGTTTACCACTCAATGGTCCAATTCTGCGGAGCACCAAAGTATTCTCTCGATGAACTGGCCACGGAGCATAGTTCCCGGTTACAGAGTCGAAGATCGGAGAGACACTTGGTCGACAGACAATCCAATGGAAACGGTCTGTTTCGGTTCCAGCAGCGAAGTCATTCTCCTGAAATTGTTGAAGTGCAGGAGGAAGGCACTGTAGATGTAAAACCAGATGAAATCTTGAAGCTTGAGATTGGGTCCATTGTCTTCATGGAAGATTCTAACTGCCAGAAGGGTTTTCAAATCAATGATATTCGAACAGAAAGTGAGCCTCCTATTTATGGTGCTGTTCCTGTGGAAGAGCCTACCAAATCCTATTTGCTGTATGTAGGTTCCAGTCCTTCTCATCTGGAGCCAGCATGGGAGGATATGAATTCCTGGTACCAAGTTCAAAGACAGACGAAAGTACTGACCTTGATGAAGCAAAGGGACATTTCTAGCAGATACATACCACAGATGGTAGCTTCTGGACGTGTAGGCCATCCAGGCCTGTGCAACAAGCCGAACTCCAGTGGGAGTTGTGGTCATCCACTGTGCAGCACTCCAATCCTTGTCACCTCACCAGTTGGGGAGACCATTTCAAATCTGATACGGAATGGATTGTTTGGTGTTGAGGAGGCTCTGAGATGTTGCCATGACTGTTTATCTGCTCTTGCTGCTGCATCATCTGCGGGAATCCGTCATGGTGATATCCGGCCAGAAAATGTGATCCGTGTCAGCAATGGTTCAAGGCAACCACATTTTGTACTTATTGGATGGGGTCATGCTATCCTAGAAGATAGGGATCGACCTTTGATGAATCTATTCTTTTCATCTACTTTTGCTCTTCAGGAAGGGAAGCTATGTGCCGCATCTGATGCTGAAAGTTTAATATACCTTTTATATTTCTCGTGTGGTGGAGTCTGCCCAGAGCTTGACTCGGTTGAAGGTGCACTTCAATGGAGAGAGGCATCATGGTCAAGGAGAGTTATACAACAGAAGCTGGGTGATGTTGCAGCAGTTTTGAAAGCATTTGCAGATTATGTTGACAGCCTTTGTGGGACCCCGTACCCAATGGACTATGAAATATGGTTACGAAGGTTCCGAAGAACAATAAATGAAGATCATGGGAAGGAGGTTGACACATCAAGTTAGTACTGCAGCACATGCTCTTACAAAATTGCAACATGGAAGATGAAAGAACAGTGTTTCATACCTTGTATTGTTGTTGTAGATAATTTATCTGTAGAGTTGTAGGTCTTGTGAAAGGTCCATATAGCTCATAGTACCCTTGTCGGCCTTGATCCATTTCACCTGACGGGTACTTGAAAACGTCTAATCTGGCGACCTGCTGCCGATCTCAACTTGGATTTCTGACTGTATTACCCTCCCAAGAATGCAGTAGAGATCCTCGAGGATATCTGCAACAGGATGTGTTCTGGAAATGCTCTTCTCCAAGGTGGTGAGCTGCGCTTTGGCTGATCTCCTCGGTCATCTTGATCAGTGCCTTGAAATGTTGAAACTTATAAGTGGTAGGCAAATGTGGATCTCAAAGTGTGTGGTATAGTCGGCAAATTTTTGCTCACTTTTCTTTTTGAAATTGCACCAGAATGGATTTGTGAATTGTGATTAGAGGTGGTGAGGCATAGTTAGCAGCATTTTGTTCTGACTAAATTATTCTTTTGGTGAGAGGGTGCAGTGGTCAGGTGCACCTAAGTTCTTGTAAATGCTGGTCATGGTTCAGCTGTTCAAATTCCTGTCCTGCAATTGCTGGGTGTTGATTTGTGCGTTAACTCTGACTTGGCCCGTGCGTGGAGAAATATTCTTGTGATGTTTTGGTTTGAATTGTCTCTTTGCACTATGATGATGTTTCTGTTTTTGCTACTACGTTTTGGTGTTTCTTTTCTTTTACTTCTGTTGCTATAAAAGTCTCTCTTTCACCGTAGGATGAGGCGTGAATGCCGTATTTTCTCAATGGAGGAACATGAATGTTGTTGTGCTATAATCTTGATGAAAATAAGGCTGTTCGTGGTTTCATCATTACAAAAAATGTTTGTAAATTTAAGCGCTAATGATATCTGAAACGTTTGCCTGGTTGTAACGCTGACCGGATCATGTTCTCCAGTCCAAGTTTGTACTAGCTGTACATCAATGTACAGTAGTTTGTTCTTCCCCGAAACACGTGTTAAACTGGTGCCAAGGGAACTTGTTGTCCATGTTTGCTAAAACTTTTTTTTTCTTTCCCTTTTGGGAATTTGTTAAAGCTTGTTCTTGGTCTAACGTTTGTGCTGAGCTTCAGAAGTCTTAGAGCAACTCCAACGAGCCGACCCAAACGGACGGTGCATCTGTCCGTTTTTTGTTCGTTTGGGTCGGCCGCCCGTCCGGCGTCCGCCCAGTTTTGCATTTGGGTCGGCATTGTGCCCAACGCGTCGACCCATTTCATGTCCGAATCCAACTTTTAAATAAAAAAGGCCCGCGGCCGATCATGTCAGCGGCTATGTCTCATGCCGACACCATGCAGCGTCGGCATACATGCCGACTTCAGAAAATATCATCACAGTTCATGCTGGCGCACTCGTCAACCGGCCGGCACACATGCCAGCACACACAAAAAAGGTGGGACTGAGTTCGACCACGCCATCGCGGCTCCCACGATCATGCCGACACACCTGTCAGCATACAAAAAAGATGGCCCTCGCCGCCATAGATCATTCGTTATCGAACTTGAGCATGTCGGCCTGCATCTTCTCGAACCACGACCTCTTCCTTGGCGACACGGTGTTGAGATCCACCTTCATGATCTCCAGCCCGGTCATCATGCTCGCGAGAGCCACTTCTTTCGCCTTGGTCTTGGCGTTGGCGGCCTCGATCTCTAGCATCTTGATTTGCTTCTCCGACTCGAGCTCGAACATCTTGGCTTGCTTCTCGGCGTCAAGATCAAGCCTCCTCCTTTGGATCTCTATGAAAGCATCCATTTGCTCCGCCTTGAAACGCAGGCGCTCCTCCTCCCTTGAGTCCTTCTTGTTCATCATGCCTTTCACGCTTGCGATCAAGGTGTTGGTGGCCGCATCTCGCTTGTCCTCCTCCTTGGAGTTGGTCTTCCCCCGCGGCCGTGCCGGCTCGCCCTCCCCAACATCCTCCACGGCTTTATTCCCTCCACGTGCCTTGAGTGCGGCATATTGCGCCTTGAACTTCTCCTCGTCCTTGATGACCCGATAACAATGGGAGAGGTTGAAGCACTTGCCATTGTGTTGAACCTTGAATGCCTCCAAAGCTTGAAATGCCTACAAAATGTTTCCATGCAAGCATATGGGCAAGTGATATGCAAATGAACACGTAAAGGATGATCTTGATGACAGAAAAGAGGGCGGCTTGCTTGCTATCATACCATGTCTTGCATGCCGATGCCGCTCACGGGGCAGGCCTTGACGCTCTCAAGGGTGGCGCAAAACTTGTTGCACTCTTGTTGGATCACCCTCCACCGCTTGGAAATGGAGACCCACCCGCGCGTGCTCACAAATTGGTAAGGTGGAAACTTCTTGCGCTCATGAAACTCTCGGTGCACACGAGTCCAAAAGGTTGAATGCTTTTGCTCGGCGCCCGTCTTTGGGTCTTGTCAAATGTCTCGCCAACACTCGCAAAGAAGTTTGTCCTCGGTAGCTGTGTACGCCTTCGTGCGCTTGCTCTTGCGCTTCGGCTTAGGACCGGCGGCTTGGTTGGCGAGCTCGTCCTCGAACAAAGGCTCCACCTCGATGCCGCACTCGTCCTCTTCCTCTAGCCCATAGTCGTCCGGGAACTCGTGGTCGAGGGGGAAGCCGTCTAGGTCGATGCCCACCTGATCATGCATGAAGGCCGTCTGATCGGGATCATAGCCAGCGGTCGTCCTGGCTTTGTGTCTCGTCGGGATCGTAGCCAGCGCCCGACGCAACACCCTCGAAGATGAGGTTTTGCATGTAGTCCTCGTCGACGGTGGACGACATTTCTTCAAACAGGTTACGGGCGTCCAGGAGCCCGCCGGCCGGCGTCTGCCAAGCGCGTTTCCTCGTGCCGCCGGATGACGAGCCACCGACCGCCGGGGTGGCGTTGAGGTCGATGGGCGCGGGCGCGGGCATGGAAGGCGCGACCACGCTCACGTCGGGCGAGCACTCCCCGGAGAGGCGGGAGGCCTGCGGGTAGATGTGGAAGCCGGGGATCGGGTTGCAAGCCGACGCGCGCGGTGAGTCGGGCAGCACCATCCGAGGAAACGCCGACGAGCCGGTGCTGGCCGTGGCGATGGCGGCTTGGACGAGGCTGTGCTAGCTAGGGTTTATCCCCAGCATGTAGAGCGCCTCCCTCATTGCCGCCGCGAAGCGGGCGTTGGTGAACTCCTGCTGCGTGGCGGCGACGGCGGCGGCCTCATCCCTCGCGTCCGCGGCATGCCTCCGGCCCTTCCTCTTGGCCGACTCCCTTGCCTGTTGTTCGGGCGTCAGCGCCTTCTTTGGCTTGGTCGCGGCGGCGGTCTTGCACGGGGCACGAGGCTTGCCTTTGCCGGAGGGGGCGCGGCGCCGGACAAGGCGAGGGAGGCGAGGCCGGCGGCGGCGTCGAGGTCGAGGTCGATGGCGTCCTCCATGGCTGGTTGGGGGGTGGGAGCACGCGCGGTCAGGAGTGTTTTTGGGGAAAATGGGGGGAAATGGTGGTGGCTGCCACCGACCGCCGGGCCCAGGGAGAGGAGTCGGCACGCGCGCGCGTCCGTCTCTTGTCGGCGCCGACGCAAATCCGGCTCAAAATTGAGCCGGGAATGGGTCGCCCGCGGACGAAAAACGGACGCGCGCCCGTTTGGGTCGGTGCATTGGGCTGCCACTTTTGTCCGCGCCGACCCAAACGGACGCGGGCGGGCGAAATGGGTCGCCCCATTGGAGTTGCTCTTATGATACTGTCTAGTTAAAAGGAGAATTATATTGTTTTCTCGCAAAAAGAGGAGAATTATATTATCCAAAGAGTTGTGTCATGGCAACAGCAGCCCCTTGTCCCTAACTCTTGCTGTCACAGTCTCTTCCACGTCGCTGCCTCTCCCCCCTTCTCTTTGTCTTTCCTGCCTGGTGGTTCATCGGTGGCTAGGGCAGTGGGAATCTTTCCCTTTCCTTTTTCTTAGTTGTTGTTTCTCCTAGGTTTTTGTTTTCGCGGTAGCATCTATGAGTGGTGGCGGCGATGATACATTGGAATAATGTCTCTCCAGTCTCTCCTACCTCAACGACGTCCGATCGGTCGTTGGCGAATGAATGACCTGTAAGGGTAGGCGTTGCCAAATTTTTCGGCTCTCTTCAAATCTTGGCAGCTGAGCGGATCTTGGTACATCGATTATGACCTCTTTTGTGACATGATCCGATTTCTCCAACCTTCTGGACTGACGACGAATGATTGCAATTTTGTGTTGCTTGGAGTGATGCCCCAACCGATATTTCTCTAGCAGTTATTGGATCTCGTTTCTAGAGACGAGTGATACGGTCTTCAAAGTAGGGTATGAGATGGGTGTATGCATGTGTCTCTTTCCCTCCTTGCTGGTACAATTGAAGGAAGGAGACGATCAATATGGTTTTTTTAATGTAATTTTACTTTTTCTAGTCATTTTGTGTTTTGTTGTCTTTTCATTGTATGTTTTCCGGAGAATCGAGCAGAGGCCAACTGGTACACATTACCCGAAGGGGATGTCGCCAACCTAAGTTCAAATCTCACCTCAGGAGTTCCTGGTTTTTTCATTGTATGTTTTCCAGGATAAACTTCAGTTATAAGATGTCCTTTGGGTATTTTTAACGACTTTTGGGTGCTTTTTAAGAAAGAATTATGTTTGAAAAATATTGCATAAAAACTAACTAAAATGTCTATTTCTTAAAATAAGACCCCCTCCACAATTATAAGATGCTAATTTTTAATGAATTATATGCATATAAACATGTTTTAGTGTATTTGTTCATTTATTTGAGTCTGTATGTTGTATGTATTTATGAACGGTGGGAGTATATCCTTATGTGTGTACTGATACGTCATCATCGTATCTACTTTTCCAAACACTTTTGACCTTGTTTTGAACTCTAACTTGCATAATTTGAATGGAACTAACCCGGACTGACACTGTTTTCAGCAGAATTGCCATGGTGTTATTTTTGTGTAGAAATAAAAGTTCAGGTGCGGTTGAAACTACTACTGTTACTTTTGCCACCATTACCGTTACTTCCATATTACTTTGCTACTAAATACTTTACTTCATATATTAAGTCTTTCGGGTGCGGTTGAATTGACAATTCAACTGTTAATACTTGAGAATATTCTGTGGCTCCCCTTGTGTCGAATCAATAAATTTGGGTTGAATACTCTACCCTCGAAAACTGTTGCGATCCCCTATACTTGTGGGTTATCAAGACTATTTTCTGGCGCCATTGCCGGGGAGCATAGCTCTATTCTTTGAGGCACTTGTGATTTATATCTGTTGATCACTATGAGGAACTTGAAAGATGAAAGAACCAAGATTTTTCCCTCAACTACGAGGTGAGGTATGGAACTGCCATCTAGCTCTGCACTTGATTCACCTTCTGTTTTGAGTAAACTTGCGACACCTACTCCTGCTATTTATTCTGATATCTCGCATATTATTGATGATGCCACTTCTGCTATGCATGATGCTTATGATGAAACTACTTTTATACTTGATAATACTGTGTCGTTAGGTGAATTTCTCGATGAACAATTTGCTAGGGTTAGAGAGAATGAAATTATTGAAACTGATAATATTGATGAAAGTGATGATGAAGATTCTCCCCCTAGATATGAATTGCCTGATGTACCTGAGGGTTATGTTATGGATGAAGAAACTGCTAGAGATCTTTTAGCTTGCAAGGATAGATATGATCTTAAGAAACTGTTAGCTAAGCTGAAAGAAAAATCTTTGAATGCTAGAATGAAATATGACCCTGCTTTTGCTACTTCAACTATCTGTATTTCTGATAAGGATTATGATTTCTCTGTCGATCCTGAGATAATTACTTTGGTTGAATTTGATCCTTTTTATGGCTATGAATCTGAAACTGTTGTGGCACATCTTACTAAATTGAATGATATAGCCACCCTATTCACTAATGAGGAAAAAATTTGTTACTACTATATCCTGAAGTTATTTTTGTTCTCATTAAAGGGTGATGCTAAAACATGGTTTAATTCTCTTGATCCTAGTTGTGTGCGTAGTCCCCAGGATATGATTTATTACTTCTCTCCTAAATAATTCCCGGCTCATAAGAAACAAGCCGCCTTAAGGGAAATATATAATTTTGTGCAAATTAAAGAAGAGAGTCTCCCACAAGCTTGGGGGAGGCTTCTCCGATTACTTAATGCTTTGCCTGATCATCCTCTCAAGAAAAATGAAATACTTGATATCTTTTATAATGGACTAACCGACGCTTCGAGAGACCACCTGGATAGTTGTGCTGGTTGTGTTTTCAGGAAAAGAACTATTGATCGAGCTGAATTGCTATTGAATAATATGTTGAGTAATGATAATGATTGGACACTTCCTGAGCCAACTCCTAAGCCAACTCCGAAGAAAAGGGGTATTCTATTTCTCAGTCCTGAAGATATGCAAGAGGCAAAGAAATCTATGAAAGAAAAGGGTATTAAAGCTGAAGATGTTAAGAATTTACCACCTATTGAAGAAATACATGGTCTTGATAACCCGACACAGGTAGTAAAGGTAAATTCTCTCTATAGATTTGATAAGGTGAAATCACATCTACTAAGTTTGCTAGCCAATGCTTGGATGAGTTTGATAATTTTATTGTTAAACAAGAAAACTTCAATGCTTATGTTGGTACAATTGAAACGTAATGCTTATATGATTGAACACTTGAGTGATTATATGTTTAGAGTTAAAGGTGAACTTAAACTTATTAGTAAACATGCTTCTATGGTTACCACTCAAGTAGAACAAGTGCTTAAAGCACAAGATGATTTGCTCAATGAATTAAATAATAAGAAAAATGATAATGCTGTTAGAGTTGTTCCGTGACTAGAGGGGGTAAAAATGATAATGCTGTTAGAGTTGAGCAAGATTCTCAGAGAAGTAATGTTGATGCACCTAGTCCTTCTAAAAAGAAGAAAAAGAAAAATTATAGGACTTTGCATGCTTCTAGTGAACCTGTTGTTGACACACCTGAGAATCCCAATGATATTTCTATTTCTGATGCTGGAACACAATCTAGTAATGGACATGAACCTAGTGATAATGTTAATGATGATGTTGATGTTGATGCTCAACCTAGCAATAACAATGATGTAGAGACTGAGGCTGCCGTTGATCTTGATAACCCACAATCAAAGAATCAGTGTTATGATAAGAGAGACTTCGTTGCTAGGAAGCACGGTAAAGAAAGAGAACCATGGGTTCAGAAACCCATGCCTTTTCCTCCTAAACCATCCAAGAAAAAGGATGATGAGGATTTTGAGCGCTTTGCTGAAATGATTAGACCTATCTTTTTGCGTATGCGTTTGACTGATATGCTTAAAATGAATCCTTATGCTAAGTATATGAAAGATATTGTTACAAATAAAAGAAAGATACAGGAAGCTGAAATTTCCACCATGCTTGCCAATTATACTTTTAAAGGTGGAATACCTAAGAAACTAGGAGATCTAGGAGTACCAACTATACCATGCTCCATTAAAAGAAACTATGTTAAAATTGCTTTATGTGATCTTGGAGCCGGTGTTAGTGTTATGCCTCTCTCTTTATATCGTAGACTTGATTTGAATAAGTTGACACCTACTGAAATATCTTTGCAAATGGCTGATAAATCAACTGCTATACCTGTCGGTATTTGTGAGGATGTGCCTGTTGTGGTTGCAAACGTTACTATTTTAATGGACTTTGTTATTCTTAACATTCCCAAGGATGATAGTATGCCTATTATTCTTGTTAGACCCTTTTTGAATACTACATGGGCTGTTATTGATTGCGACAAAGGCAATGTCACTTTTCATGTTAATGGTAATGAGCATGTGGTGCACTTTCCGAGAAAACATCCTCAAGTCAACAGTATCAACTCTATTGGAAAAATTTCAACGATCACCATTGGAGGTTTTGAATTCCATCTTGATAACTCATAAGTATAGGGGATCACAACAGTTTTCGAGGGTAGAGTATTCAACCCAAATTTATTGATTCGACACAAGGGGAGCCAAAGAATATTCTCAAGTATTAGCAGCTGAGTTGTCAATTCAACCACACCTGGAAACTTAATATCTGCAGCAAGGTATTTAGTAGCAGAGTAATATGATAGTAGTGGTAACGATGGCAAAAGTAACGGTAGCAAAAGTAATATTTTTGGTATTTTATAGTAATTGTAACAGTAGCAACGGAAAAGTAAATAAGCGAAGAACAATATATGGAAAGCTCGTAGGCATTGGATCGGTGATACAAAATTATGGCGGATGCGATCGATCATGTAACAGTCATAACATAGGGTGACACAGAACTAGCTCCAGTTTATCAATGTAATGTATGCATGTATTCCGAATATAGTCATACGTGCTTATGGAAAAGAACTTGCATGACATCTTTTGTCCTACCCTCCCGTGGCAGCGGGGTCCTATTGAAAACTAAGGGATATTAAGGCCTCCTTTTAATAGAGTACCGGACCAAAGCATTAACACATAGTGAATACATGAACTTCTCAAACTACAGTCATCACCGGGAGTGGTCCCGATTATTGTCACTTTGGGGTTGCCGGATCATAACACATAGTAGGTGACTATAGACTTGCAATATAGGATCAAGAACTCACATATATTCATGAAAACATAATAGGTTCAGATCTAAAATCATGGCACTCGGGCCCTAGTGACAAGCATTAAGCATAGCAAAGTCATAGCAACATCAATCTCAGAACATAGTGGATACTAGGGATCAAACCCTAACAAAACTAACTCGATTACATGATAAATCTCATCCAACCCATCACCGTCCAGCAAGCCTACGATGGAATTACTCACGCATGGCGGTGAGCATCATGAAATTGGTGATGGAGGAAGGTTGATGATGACAATGGCGATGGATTCCCCTCTCCGGAGCCCCGAACGGACTCCAGATCAGCCCTCCCGAGAGAGTTTAGGGCTTGGCGGCGGCTCCATATCGTAAAACGCAATGAATCCTTCTCTCTGATTTTTTCTCCCCGAACACGAATATATGGAGTTGGAGTTGAGGTCGGTAGAGCAACAGGGGGCCCACAAGGAAGGGGGGCGCGCCCAGGGGGGTAGGGCGCGCCCCCACCCTTGTGGGCATGTGGTGGGGCCCCTGACGTGGATCTTTATTCTAGTATTTTTTTATATATTCCAAAATAATTCTCCGTTGATTTTCAGGTCATTCCGAGAACTTTTATTTCTGCACAAAAATAATACCATGGCAATTCTGCTGAAAACAGTATCAGTCCGGGTTAGTTCCATTCAAATCATGCAAGTTAGAGTCCAAAACAAGGGCAAAAGTGTTTGGCAAAGTAGATACGACGGAGACGTATCAACTCCCCCAAGCTTAAACCTTTGCTTGTCCTCAAGCAATTCAGTTGATAAACTAAAAGTGATAAAGAAAAACTTTTACAAACTCTGTTTGCTCTTGTTGTTGTAAATATGTAAAGCCAACATTTAGGTTTTCAGCAAAGATTATGAACTAACATATTCACAATAACATTTAGGTCTCATGTTTACTCATATCAATGGCATAATCAACTGGCGAGCAATAATAATAAATCTCGAATGACAACACTTTCTCAAAACAATCATGGTATGATATGACAAGATGGTATCTCGCTAGCTGATAATCCCCAAGTGCAAGGAATCATCGTAGCAATTTCCAAAGGTTGAAGTGATAAGTATGGAGTGTCGAACCCACAAGGAGCTAAAGGTAAGATCAATATTCTCTCAAGCCCTATCTGCCACTGTGAAGGAAATATGCCCTAGAGGCAATAATAAAGTTATTATTTATTTCCTTATATCATGATAAATGTTTATCATTCATGCTAGAATTGTATTAGCTGGAAACATAATACATGTGTGAATACATAGACAAACAGAGTGTCACTAGTATGCCTCTACTTGACTAGCTCGTTGATCAAAGATGGTTAAGTTTCCTAGCCATTGACATGGGTTGTCATTTGATTAACGGGATCACATCATTAGGAGAATGATGTGATTGACATGACCCATTCCATTAGCTTAGCACATGATCGTTTAGTATGTTGCTATTGCTTTATTCATGACTTATACATGTTCCTATGACTATGAGATTATGCAACTCCCGTTTACCGGAGGAACACTTTGTGTGCTACCAAACGTCACAACGTAACTGGGTGATTATAAAGCTGCTCTATAGGTGTCTCCGAAGGTACTTGTTGGGTTGGCGTATTTCGAGATTAGGATTTGTCACTCCGATTGTCGGAGAGGTATCTCTGGGCCCTCTCGGTAATGCACATCACTTAAGCTTTGCAAGCATTGCAACTAATGTGTTAGTTGCGGGATGATGTATTACGGAACGAGTAAAGAGACTTGCCGGTAACGAGATTGAACTAGGTATTGAGATACCAACGATCGAATCTTGGGCAAGTAACATACCGATGACAAAGGGAACAATGTATGTTGTTATGTGGTCTGACCAATAAAGATCTTCGTAGAATATGTAGGAGCCAATATGAGCATCCAGGTTCCGCTGTTGGTTATTGACCGGAGACGTGTCTCGGTCATGTCTACATAGTTCTCGAACCCGTAGGGTCCGCACACTTAATGTTATGATGATAGTTATATTATGAGTTTATATGTTTTGATGTACCGAAGGTTGTTCGGAGTCCCAGATGTGATCACGGACATGACGAGGAGTCTTGAAATGGTCGAGACATGAAGATTGATATATTGGAAGCCTATGTTTGGATATCGGAAGTGTTCCGGGTAAAATCGAGATTTTACCGGAGTACCGGGAGGTTACCGGAACCCCCTGGGAATCAAATGGGCCTTAGTGGGTCTAGGTGGAAGAGAGGAGAGGAGGCAAGGGCTAGCCGCGCGCCCTCCCCCCTAGTCCGAATAGGACAAGGAGAGGGGGGTGGCGCCCCCCTTCCTTCCTTCTCCTCCACTCCTTCCCCCTCAAGTCCTAATCCAACTAGGAAAGGGGGGAGTCCTACTCCCAATGGGAGTAGGACTCCTCCTGGTGCGCCCTCTCCCTTGGCCGGCCACACCCCCCTTGCTCCTTTATATACGGGGGCAGGGGGCACCCTAGAGACACAACAATTGATCATTGATCTCTTAGCCGTGTGCGGTGCCCCCCCTCCACCATAGTCCACCTCGACAATACTATAACGGTGCTTAGACGAAGCTCTGCGTCGGTAGAACATCAACATCGTCACCACGCCGTCGTGCTGACGAAACTCTCCCTCAACACTCGGCTGGATCAGAGTTCGAGGGACGTCATCGGGCTGAACGTGTGCTGAACTCGGAGGTGCCGTATGTTCGGTACTTGATCGGTCGGATCATGAAGACGTACAACTACATCAACCGCATTGTGCTAACGCTTATGCTTTCGGTCTACGAGGGTACGTGGACAACACTCTCCTCTCTCATTGCAATGCATCACCATGATCTTGCGTGTGCGTAGGAATTTTTTTTAAATTACTACGTTCCCCAATAGTGGTATCAGAGCCAGGTTTTATGCGTTGATGTTATATGCATGAGTAGAACACAAGTGAGTTGTGGGCGATATAAGTCATACTGCTTACCAGCATGTCATACTTTGGTTCGGCGATATTGTTGGATGAAGCGGCCCGGACCGACATTACGCGTACGCTTATGCGAGACTGGTTCTACCGACGTGCTTTGCACATAGGTGGCTGGCGGGTGTCAGTTTCTCCAACTTTAGTTGAACCGAGTGTGGCTATGCCCGGTCCTTGCGAAGGTTAAAACAGCACCAACTTGACAAACTATCGTTGTGGTTTTGATGCGTAGGTAAGAACGGTTCTTGCTAAGCCCGTAGTAGCCACGTAAAACTTGCAACAACAAAGTAGAGGACGTCTAACTTATTTTTGCAGGGCATGTTGTGATGTGATATGGTCAAGACATGATGCTAAATTTTATTGTATGAGATGATCATGTTTTGTAACCGAGTTATCGGCAACTGGCAGGAGCCATATGGTTGTCGCTTTATTGTATGCAATGCAATCGCCCTGTAATGCTTTACTTTATCACTAAGAGGTAGCGATAGTCATGGAAGCATAAGATTGGCGAGACGAAAACGATGCTACAATGGAGATCAAGGTGTCGCGCAGGTGACGATGGTGATCATGACGCTGCTTCGGAGATGGAGATCACAAGCACAAGATGATGATGGCCATATCATATCACTTATATTGATTGCATGTGATGTTTATCTTTTATGCATCTTATCTTGCTTTGATTGACGGTAGCATTATAAGATGATCTCTCACTAAATTTCAAGATAAAAGTGTTCTCCCTGAGTATGCACCATTGCCAAAGTTCGTCGTGCCCAGACACCACGTGATGATCGGGTGTGATAAGCTCTACGTCCATCTACAACGGGTGCAAGCCAGTTTTGCACACGCAGAATACTCAGGTTAAACTTGACGAGCCTAGCATATGCAGATATGGCCTCGGAACACTGAGACCGAAAGGTCAAGCCTGAATCATATAGTAGATATGATCAACATAGTGATGTTCACCATTGAAAGCTACTCCATTTCACGTGATGATCGGTTATGGTTTAGTTTATTTGGATCACGTGGTAACTTAGAGGATTAGAGGGATGTCTTTCTAAGTGGGAGTTCTTAAGTAATATGATTAATTGAACTTAAATTTATCATGAACTTAGTACCTGATAGTATCTTGCTTGTCTATGTTTGATTGTAGATAGATGGCCCGTGCTGTTGTTCCGTTGAATTTTAATGCGTTCCTTGAGAAAGCAAAGTTGAAAGATGATGGTAGCAATTACACGGACTGGGTCCGTAACTTGAGGATTATCCTCATTGCTGCACAGAAGAATTACGTCCTGGAAGCACCGCTGAGTGCCAGGCCTGCCGCTGATGCAACTGATGACGTTAAGAACGTCTGGCAGAGCAAAGCTGATGACTACTCAATAGTTCAGTGTGCCATGCTTTACGGCTTGGAACCGGGACTTCAACGACGTTTTGAACGTCATGGAGCATATGAGATGTTCCAGGAGTTGAAGTTAATATTTCAAGCAAATTCCCGGATTGAGAGATATGAAGTCTCCAGTAAGTTCTACAGCTGCAAGATGGAGGAGAATAGTTATGTCAGTGAACATATACTCAGAATGTCTGGGTACCATAATCACTTGACTCAGCTGGGAGTTGATCTTCCGGTTTATAGTGTCATTGATAGAGTTCTTCAATCACTGCCACCAAGCTACAAGAGCTTTGTGATGAACTATAATGTGCAAGGGATGAATAAGACAATTTCCGAGCTCTTCGCAATGCTAAAAGCTGCGGAGGTAGAAATCAAGAAGGAGCATCAAGTGTTGATGGTCAACAAGACCACTAGTTTCAAGAAAAAGGGCAAAGGGAAGAAGAAGGGGAACTTCAAGAAGAATAGCAAGCAAGTTGCTGCTCAGGATAAGAAACCCTAGTCTAGACCTAAGCCTGAAACTGAGTGCTTCTACTGCAAGCAGACTGGTCACCGAAAGCGGAACTGCCCCAAGTATTTGGCGGATAAGAAGGATGGCAAGGTGAACAAAGGTATATGTGATATACATGTTATTGATGTGTACCTTACTAGAGCTCGCAGTAGCACCTGAGTATTTGATACTGGTTCTGTTGCTAATATTTGCAACTCGAAACAGGGACTACGGATTAAGCGAACACCGGCAAAGGACGAGGTGACGATGCGCGTGGGAAACAGTTCCATAGTCGATGTGATCGTGGTCGGCACACTACCTCTACATCTACCTTCGGGATTAGTATTAGACCTAAATAATTGTTATTTGGTGCCAGCGTTGAGCATGAACATTATATCTGGATCTTGTTTGATGCGAGACGGTTATTCATTTAAATCAGAGAATAATGGTTGTTTTATTTATATGAGTAATATCTTTTATGGTCATGCACCCTTGAAGAGTGGTCTGTTTTTGATGAATCTCGATAGTAGTGATACACATATTCATAATGTTGAAGCCAAAAGATGCAGAGTTGATAATGATAGTGCAACTTATTTGTGGCACTGCCGTTTAGGTCATATCGGTATAAAGCACATGAAGAAACTCCATACTGATGGACTTTTGGAACCACTTGATTATGAATCACTTGGTACTTGCGAACCGTGCCTCATGGGCAAGATGACTAAAACGCCATTCTCCGGTACTATGGAGAGAGCAACAGATTTGTTGGAAATCATACATACAGATGTATGTGGTCCGATGAATGTTGAGGCTCATGGCGGATATCGTTATTTTCTCACCTTCACAGATGATTTAAGCAGATATGGGTATATATACTTAATGAAGCATAAGTCTGAAGCATTTGAAAAGTTCAAAGAATTTCAGAGTGAAGTTGAAAATCATCGTAACAAGAAAATAAAGTTTCTATGATCTGATCGTGGAGGAGAATATTTGAGTTACGAGTTTGGTCTACATTTGAAAAATGCGGAATAGTTTCGCAACTCACGCCACCTGGAACACCACAACGTAATTGTGTGTCCGAACGTCGTAATCGCACTTTACTTGATATGGTGCGATCTATGATGTCTCTTACAGATTTACCGCTATCGTTTTGGGGTTATGCTTTAGAGACGGCCGCATTCACGTTAAATAGGGCACCATCAAAATCCGTTGAGACGACGCCTTATGAACTGTGGTTTGGCAAGAAACCAAAGTTGTCGTTTCTTAAAGTTTGGGGCTGCGATGCTTATGTGAAAAAGCTTCAACCTGATAAGCTCGAACCCAAATCGAAGAAATGTGTCTTCATAGGATACCCAAAGGAGACTGTTGGGTACACCTTCTATCACAGATCCGAGGGCAAGACATTCGTTGCCAAGAATGGATCCTTTCTAGAGAAGGAGTTTCTCTCGAAAGAAGTGAGTGGGAGGAAAGTAGAACTTGATGAGGTAACTGTACCTGCTCCCTTATAGGAAAGTAGTACATCACAGAAATCGGTTTCTGTGACACCTACACCAACTAGTGAGGAAGTTAATGATGATGATCATGAAACGTCAGATCAAGTTGATACTGATCTTCGTAGATCAACCAGAGTAAGATCCGCACCAGAGTGGTACGGTAATCCTATTCTGAAAGTCATGCTACTAGATCATGATGAACCTACGAACTATGAAGAAGCGATGGTGAGCCCAGATTCCGCAAAATGGCTTGAAGCCATGAAATCTGAGATGGGATCTGAGGGAGTCCTGGATTAGGGGGTCTCCGGATAGCCGGACTATATCCTTTTGCCGGACTGTTAGACTATGAAGATACAAGATTGAAGACTTCGTCTCGTGTCCGGATGGGACTCTACTTGTCGTGGAAGGCAAGCTAGGCAGTACGGATATGGACATCTCCTCCTTTGTAACCGACCTTGTGTAACCCTAGCCCGCTCTGGTGTCTATATAAACCGGAGGGTTTTAGTCCGTAGGACAACAACAATCATACCATAGGCTAGCTTCTAGGGTTTAGCCTCTCCGATCTCGTGGTAGATAAACTCTTGTAATACTCATATCATCAAGAATAAATCAAGCAGGACGTAGGGTTTTACCTTCATCAAGAGGTCCCGAACCTGGGTAAAACATTGTGTTCCCTGCCTCCTGTTACCATCCACCTTAGACGCACAGTTCGGGACCCCCTACCAGAGATCCGCCGGTTTTGACATCGACATTGGTGCTTTCATTGAGAGTTCCTCTGTGTCGTCATCATCAGGCTTGATGGCTCCTTTGATCATCGTTAGCGATGCAGTCCAGGGTGAGACTTTTCTCCCCGGGCAGATTTTTGTATTCGGTGGCTTTGCACTGCGGGCCAATTCGCTTGGCCATATGGAGCAGATTGAAAGCTACGCCCCTGGCCATCAGGTCAGGTTTGGAAGCTTAAACTACACGGCCGATATCCGCGGAGACTTGATCTTCGACGGATTCGAGCCCCTGCCGAGTGCGCCGCACTGTCACGATGGGCATGATTTAGCTCTGCCGCCGAACAGTGCCCTGGAGGCCGCACCCGCATCCGCTCCGACCTTTAATTCGGAGCCAACTGCGCCGACCGAGGGCGGGTGGCTAGACCCCGCCGTGGAGGCTGCAGCCTCAACGACGATCGAGCCGAACACCAACCTTATCCTTCGCGAGGCCCATGACTCCACATTGCCGGACTCTCCTCCGAACTCTGAACCATGCGCGCCCCTGCCAATCGAATCCGATTGGGCGCCGATCATGGAGTTCACTGCCGCGGATATCTTTCAACACTCTCCCTTCGGCGACATACTGAATTCACTAAGGTCTCTCTCTTTGTCAGGAGAGTCCTGGCCGGATTATGACCGGCAGGATTGGGATGCGGACGACGAAGAAATTCGACGCCCACCCACCACCCACTTCATAGCCACTGCCGACGACTTAACCGACATGCTTGACTTCGACTCCGAAGACATCGAATGTATGGACGATGATGCGGGAGACGAATAGGAACCACTGCCCACAGGGCACTGGACAGCCACCTCATCATACGATATATGCATGGTGGACACACCCAAATAAGGCAATGGCGACGAGACAACGGAGGATGACCCCTCCAAGAAGCAACCCAAGCGCCAACGTCAGCGGCACCGCTCTAAGTCTCGCCAAAGCAAAAGTGGTGATACCGGCACAAGATATAATAACACTCCGGATAGTGCCGAAGATGGCAACAATCCCCTCCAGCACGATCTAGGACAGGAGGATGGAGAGGCCAGCCCTCCAGAGAGAGCGGCAGATGGAGAGGCGGAGGATGATAATTACATGCCCCCTCCAAAGACGAGGCAAGCCTCGATGATGACGAATTCGTCGTGCCAGAGGATCCCGTCGAACAAGAGCGCTTCAAGCGCCGGCTTATAGCCACGGCAAATAGCCTTAAGGAAAAGCAGCAGCAGCTTCAAGCTGATCAAGATCTGCTAGCTGACAGATGGACTGAAGTCCTCGCGGTCGAGGAATATAAACTCGAACGCCCCTCCAAGAGTTACCCAAAATGCAGGTTGCTACCCCAACTGGAGGAAGAAGCGTATGACGCGGCTGATCGGCCACCTCGTGGCCGCGATAGAGAGGCATTCCAACCAAAAGCTCAGCCTGCACCCCGACGCCATTCAAATAAAAAGGCATGGGGAAACACGCCAGACCTGCGAGACGTATTGGAGGACAAAGCAAAACATGCAAGATCGATCTACGGATCACGAGGGCACGCCACTATGCGAGACGATAAACGTCACGCCGGATACAGTAAAAGTAAATCCGGCCGGGCCGAACACAGCGGGCAAGACTCATTGGAGCGGCGTCGCGATATAGCCCAGTACAGAGGTGCTGCACACCCCTTATGCTTCACAGGTGAAGTAATGGATCATCAAATCCCAGAGGGTTTCAAACCCGTAAACATAGAATCATACGACGGCACGACAGATCCTGCGGTATGGATCGAGGATTTCCTCCTGGACATCCACATGGCCCGCGGTGATGACCTACACGCAATCATATACCTCCCACTCAAACTTAAAGGACCAGCTCGGCATTGGCTCAATAGCTTGCCAGCAGAGTCCATTGGCTGTTGGGAAGATCTGGAAGCCGCATTCCTCGACAACTTTCAGAGCACTTATGTGCGACCACCAGACGCCGATGACTTGAGCCATATAATTCAACAGCCATAGGAATCGGCCAGGCAATTCTGGACACGATTCCTAACAAAGAAAAATCAAATCGTCGACTGTCCGGATGCAGAGGCCCTAGCAGCTTTTAAACACAACATCCACGACGAGTGGCTAGCCCGGCACCTTGGTCAGGAAAAGCCGAAATCTATGGCAGCTCTCATGACACTCATGACCCGCTTTTGTGCGGGAGAAGACAGCTGGCTAGTTCGCGGTAATAACATATCAAAGAACCGTCGTACTTCGGATACCAAGGATGGCAATGGCAGGTCACGTCACAACAAACATATACACTGCATTAACAGCGACAATACCGAGGATACGACAGTCAATGCCGGATTCAAAGGCTCTAAACCCGGCCAGGGGAAAAAGCCATTTAAAAGAAGCACTCTGGGCCCGTCCAGTTTGGACCACATACTTGATCGCTCGTGTCAAATACACGGCACCCCCGACAAGCCAGCCGACCACACCAACAGGTATTGTTGGGTGTTCAAGCAGGCCGGCAAGTTAGTTGCTGAAAACAAAGATAAGGGGCCACATAGCGATGACGAGGAAGAGCCCCGGCAGCCGAACACCGGAGGACAGAAGAGGTTCCCCCCACAAGTGCGGACAGTGAACATGATATATGCAACCCACATCCCCAAGAGGGAGCGAAAGCGTGCGCTCAGGGACGTGTATGCGTTGGAGCTAGTCGCCCCAAAGTTCAACCCATGGTCCTCGTGTCCGATCACCTTCGATCGCAGGGACCACCCCACTAGTATCCGTCATGGTGGATTTGCCGCACTGGTCCTAGACCCAATCATTGACGGATTTCACCTCAGTCGAGTCCTTATGGATGGCGGCAGTAGCCTGAACCTGCTTTATCAGGACACAATGCACAAAATGGGTATAGACCCCTCAAGGATCAAACCCACAAAAACGACCTTTAAAGGCGTCATACCAGGTGTAGAGGCCCATTGCACAGGCTCAGTCACACTGGAAGTGGTCTTCGGATCCCTGGATAACGTCCGAAGCGAAGAGTTAATCTTCGATATAGTCCCGTTCCGCAGTGGTTATCATGCACTGCTCGGGCGAACCGCATTTGCGAGATTCAATGCGGTACCGCATTATGCATACCTCAAGCTCAAGATGCCAGGACCTCGGGGGGTCATTACAGTTAATGGAAACACAGAGCGCTCTCTCCGAACGGAGGAGCACACTGCGGCCCTCGCAGCGGAAGCGCAAAGCAGCCTCTTAAGGCAATCCACTAGTTGGCGTTTAAGGACCCGGACACCTTCAAGCGCGCCCGGAGTAATCGGCAACAGGACCGCCTGGCACGTTCTGAGCTCGCATAGCAATGCGGCCCTCACCCCGGTCCCAGCCAAACGGCGAAATCCGTGCCACGCGTACATAATTACGCATTAAAAATACCATGGGCACATGCGGGGAAGGGGGCACGACTACGGCACGCCCCAAGACGCGGCTTAAACCGCACTAGGGGCTTCCCGCTTTGTTATTTTTCTCTATTTCAGGACATTAATCTCTGGAAACCCTGTCCGGCAGCATGATTGCCGAACACATGATGCAGCAACCAAGGAGGCAGCAAGCTACATCACACCACGGAACTCCCAGGTGGATTACGATAATGAGTGAAATACTTGCTTTAATATTATTCCTCAGCTTGCCCTTGGAGGGGACATAGTCCTACTTTTTGCTTATCGCACTACCTGTATCATTCTGCTCTAATGCACGTTTTTTAATAAACAATGCATTGCATTAAGGATTTTATTGCATTCTTCTTTATATATATATATATGTTCATTCATGACATCCAGCACCCGTACACTCTAGTACAGCCAATACGCTAGGGGCTTCAGCATACCCCACAATACGGCGTGAGAAGCCCGAACACTTTCGACAGTGCGACACCCCGAACTTATAGCATTATATGCATCAGCTCGGAATCATGTCTTGGGTCAATAGTTGGGTTTGCCCGGCTCCCATGTTTTGGTACCTTACGTTCCGCTATATCGGCTAAGGTAGCACTGGGAGAACTACTGCGATTGTGCCCCGGTTCTGCTGGGCTAAGCACCTCAGTAGAGAAAGCTAAAACTGACTGTCATGATAAGGCGAGAGACTGGTCGCTGTTCGAGAGGTTTTCGAGTCCTTAAAGACTTATGCCGCCTAGAGCGAGGAGTCGGCCCTGTTCGGCTTAAGGCGTGTATCGCGCCCCAGATTCGGCCTTCCGAATACTAGGGGCTTCGCCAAAATTTAAAATTATAGAATTCTTTGGCTAAGTGAGAGTGATAACGCATTATAGTCCGATTGCCTTGTTCGTTGTGCTGAGCACCTCCCTCGAAGGACCCAAAAATGGGAACAAGAGTGCTCAGGTTTATCCCGAACACCCCAGCACTCATGGCATGGGGGCAGAAGCCGACGACTAGCCATCTCTCAGATTTGATAAACAACCGAACAGAAGGTAATATTTTAAATTCAAACAAGCGTTGCATAACGCATATGAACAAGTTTTCATGAATACAGGATTACACGAGCGGGTTTACTCAAATATTGTATCTTTGGTACACTCGTCCGCTACGAGACGGGCACCCTTCAGGACACCCTCATAGTACATCTCGGGGTGGCGATGCTCCTTGCCCTCTGGCGGCCTTTCCTTGATCATCTTCAGGGCGTCTAGCTTGGCCCATTGCACCTTCACACGGGCGAAAGCCCGACATGCACCTTCGATGCAGATGGACCGCTTGACGACTTCCAGTCGTGGGCAGGCGTCCACAAGCCGCCTCACCAGGCCGAAGTAGCTGCCCGGAAGGGCGTCGCCAGGCCACAGCCGTACTATAAAGCCCTTCATGAGCTGTTCGGCCGCCTTGTGTAGCTCGACCAGCTGCTTTAGCTGGTCACTCATAGGCACCGGGTGTTCGGTCCCAGTATATTGGGCCCAGAACAACTTCTCCGTTGAGGTTCCCTCCTCGTCCTGGTAAAACGTTGCGGCATTCGACACGCTGCGGGGCAAATCTGCGAATGCTCCTGGAGAGCTCCGGATTCGGGTAAGTAATAAGTAATTTACTTTCACATGCTTGCTTTACATATAGAATGCCTTACCCGCCGCTATCTTCTTCATCGCATCAATCTCCTGGAGGGCCTTTTGGGCTTCGTCCTTGGCGCTCTTTGCGCTTTCGAGGGCCGCGGCAAGCTCAGACTCTCGCGTCTTCAAGTCAAGCTCCAACGCCTCGTGCTTCGTCACGAGAGCGTGGAGCTCTTGCTGCACCTTGCCCACCCGTGCCTCATGCCTTTCCCGCTCGGTGCGCTCCTTGGCCGCTTTGTTTTCGGCCTCGGATAGCGCTTGCTTCAGGGTCGCCACCTCGATCGTGGCTCCTGGCAAATTTACGATGATCCTGTCATTTTGCAATCGCATTCTTTTTATACATATCTATAGACTAGGTACTACTTACCTTTGTTCTCCTCGAGCTGCCTCTTGGCAAGGCCGAGCTCATCCTTGGACCCTTTAGGGTCCTGCTTCAGTGCGATGACCTCTGCAGTCAGTGCGACAGATGCTAGCAGCGAAGCCTGCATACACATATTGACATACTTATATTAGACTCCTGCGATATTGTTTGATCCTCTATTCGGCTTTTCTTTGTGAACACCGAACAGAGCATCAGGGGCTACTGTCTATGCGGTAATATTTCTCCTATATTTCAAAAACTTACCTCAAAGCCTGTTAGAAGGCTAGCACAGGCTTCAGTCAATCCGCTCTTGGCAGACTGAACCTTCTGGACCACTGCACTCATAATAGTGCGGTGCTCTTCATCAATGGAAGCGCTACGAAGCGCTCCCAACAGATTGTCCAGTGCCTCTAGATGGACAGATGTCACCGGCACAGGCGTCTTGCCCCTTTTGGAAGGAGGCCGCCTGCCCGAGTCTGGAACCACTGGGGGTTCCGGCGCGGTGTTCGGCTGAGGGCCGAACTCGGAGCCCTCGGGAGCCTTGCTCCCTCTGCTCCCGGAGTCCGGAAGGTCGCCTTGAGGCGCCTCCGGGACTGTCCCCCCTCGACCCGGTGCCTCTTGAGACAATACCTCGGCGTTGTCCGTAGGGCAAGGGGAGGTGGCGGTCGGAAGTGGATCGCTATCCATATCCAACTAGCCCAGGGAGCCGTCCGACGATACGTCGATACGGGCTCGTGGCGGTCTGCATAGTCATAATTCGGCATTAGGAGAGGCAGTGCGACAAAGGTATGCTATGAGTTACTCTGGCATCCGAATACTTATGACTTCGCCAGGGGCTTGTCCCTGAGCAGCCACTTGTCTTCGCCTTCGGCGGCGGTGGTGGAGTAGTCCGGAAGGAGAGTCCTTCCCTTCTTGGACCCTTCGCCCCCCCCGGTTGGGGCGGCGTTCCTTTTCTTGTCTCCCCCGACTGGAGGGGGAGCATCTTCATCTTCCTCCTCGTCTTTAGGGGAGGAGTGCATCGCGGAGTTATCGGACGATGAGTCCGATAACACCTGGCGTCGGGAACTCTTTCGGGTTCCCTTGGCCTTCTTGGTCTTCTCCGGCACCTTGTAAGGAGCCGGAGTCAGCATCTCCATCAGGAGAGCGTCTGCAGTGTCTTCGAGCAGAGGGGCCGGACAGTTAATCTGCCCCTACGTCTCCACCCAGTCCTGTCAAAGGCATGGAGATCAGACCCCGCACATGGTTAAGCTAGGGGAAATAAATATCCTACCGGATGTATAGAACTCACCGAATGCGCTCGGCGCTTCGCGCTTAGCCCGCGGTCCTCGGTGAGAGAGGGAGGGACCTCGACGCCCTTGAACAGCACCTTCCAGACGTCCTTGTGCATCGTGTCGAAGAGCTCGCTCAGAGTCTGGTGCTGGGCCAGGTCGAACTCCCACAAGTTGAAGTCCCGTTGTTGGCACGGGAGGATCCGGCGGATGAGCATGACCTGGACTATGTTGACAAGCTTGAGTTTCTTGCTTGTCATGTTCAGGATACATTTCTGGAGTCCGTCTAGCTCCACCAATGAACCCCATGACAAGCCCTTCTCTTTCCAGGAAGTGAGCCGTGTAGGGAATCCGGATCGAAACTTGGGGGCAGCCACCCATTTGGTGTCGCGCGGCTCGGTGATGTAGAACCACGCCGATTGCCACCCCTTTATGGTCTCCACGAAGGAGCCTTCAAGCCATATAACGTTGGTCATCTTGCCCACCATGGCTCCGCCGCATTCTGCTTGTTGGCTGCCCACCACCTTCGGCTTGATATTGAAGGTCTTTAACCACAGGCCGAAGTGGGACCGGATGCGGAGGAAAGCCTCACACACGACGATGAACGCCAAAATGTTGAGGACGAAGTTCGGGGCCAGATCATGGAAGTCCAGCCCGTAGTAGAACATGAGACCGCGGACGAATGGATGGAGGGGAAACCCCGGTCCGCCGAGGAAGTGGTGGAGGAAAACTACCCTCTCATGAGGTTCAGGGGTAGGAACGATCTGCCCCGCAGCAGGCAGCCGATGCGCTATATTCGCGGCCAAGTATCCGGCTCCGCGCAGCTTCTTGATGTGTCCCTCCGTAAAGGTGGAAGCCATCCGGTTGCCTCCCGCTCCGGACATGATTGGAGAAGGTTGAGGGGAAGGATGTGGGCTTGGGCGTTGGAGCTCGAGTGCGCAAGAGTGGATGAGCAAGGAGGAAGAAGGCGTGGGTAGAAAAAAGGTTAAACCTTGTCCCTTTATAAGGGCGGCCGAAACTATGCGCCCCCACTAGCCTGGTAAAACTCGCTTATCCCCCAAGCACCGTAATCGATGGTGCGGTTGGGTTACCCACGCCCGTATTGATGGGAATCCCGTAATAAGGGAAACACGATCTCTGCTTTGACAAGACGTGTCAAGAAACTGCCTTGCGTTGTGTGCGGGGCTATTTAAAGGAAACGGTTCGAATAATTACCAGGCCATGGCATAATGTCATGTTACCAAAACGTGTCAGCAGATTAGATTTGTGGAAATATTATTCTCTCTACGGTGGTATGTGGAACTTATTTTGCAGGGTCGGACACTATCCTTGTATTCAAATTCTTCTGTGATGTATTCGGAGGAGGAACCCGCCTTGCAATGCCGAAGACAATACTGCACGCCGGACTCTTCGTCATTGAAGCCTGGTTCAGGGGCTACTGAGGGAGTCCTGGATTAGGGGGTCTCCGGACAGCCGGACTATATCCTTTTGCCGGACTGTTAGACTATGAAGATACAAGATTGAAGACTTCGTCTCGTTCCGAATGGGACTCTACTTGGCGTGGAAGGCAAGCTAGGCAGTACGGATATGGACATCTCCTCCTTTGTAACCGACCTTGTGTAACCCTAGCCCCCTCTGGTGTCTATATAAACCGGAGGGTTTTAGTCCGTAGGACAACAACAATTATACCATAGGCTAGCTTCTAGGGTTTAGCCTCTCCGATCTCGTGGTAGATCAACTCTTGTAATACTGTAGTGACCAGACCTCAAACAGTCTGATCTCTGTGCTCCGGTGTCATCCCTGGATCAGTAATGCTGACACCACACAGTACTCGGAGGATTTATAGCAGAGTAGCAATCACACACTTATTACATCGAGTGTCTCCATAGAGAACTTATTACAAATAAATATGGCTTAAGGCCATCTAATAACGATAACAGCGGAAGGCTTGGAAGATAAGTGAGTCCATCAACTCCAACGGCATCACTGAGTATAGAACCACGACCTAAAACTCCTTAATCATCGTTTGAAAAGTCTGCAACATTAACGTTGCAGCCCGAAAACGGGCCAGCACATGGAATATGCTGGCAATGTAACACATAGAGAGTAATGGAATGAAACAGCTATACTATATGCATATTTGGCTGGTGGAAAGCTCTATGGTTACAGTTTTGCGTAAAGCCAAATTTTCCCTACTTCAAAGGAATAAATTTTTTAACTATCATGGTAGTTGTTAAACATTGAGAATGGTTGACAGCATTCTCAATCCCAATTAAGCATCATCATTAAACATAACCCAACAAAATTAATTTAGAGTAACATGTTGAGATTCACATGATAATCCAAGTACTAGATACTCAAGATGTCCATAACCGGGGACACGGCTAACCATGATTAGTTTATCACACTCTGCAGAGGTTTGCACACTTTTCCCCACAAGACTCGATCGCCTCCATTTGGTTTCTCGCACTACATGGTGTTTGAGAAGACAGATGACCGAGACATAGTCTTTCAGAAGCGCTAGCACCTTACGATCGGGTAGACCGTACCACCTACATCCCCTACATCTGCTAGTCTACCACTATAAGAGTTCGCACGACTTAGTCAACTATGCTAGAGCCCATAATAGCTTGTGGCTGCACACGGAAGTTTCTAGTATGAATAGTCTCATGATCCCTTTGAGCCTAGGTGGCGGTCCAAAAGAAAAACAGGCAAGTCCTGGAATACCCAGGTGCCTCAATCCACTCAGATGTGTGTTTAAGTTGCCACCTTAGATAAACCATTAATTAACAATCTCACATCTGTCATGGATATCACTCACCCAATCCACATCTACTAGCATAGCATGGCATAATAAGCAAACGTAGAAGTAACTCCCAAAGGTTTGATAATAAATAGGTAATAGGTACTACCTCAACTACTTCCCATCCCACAATTTAATTAGATCCTAATCATGCAATGTGTGAGGATTGATCTAATGCAAGAAAACTGGGTAGTAGAAAAGGTATGATCAAAGTGTTACTTGCCTTGCTGATGATCCGCGAAACCTAACGATTCGAAGTAACAGGCGGCGCACTCCAGGTATTCTATCACAGACAAACAAACAAGCATACAATAAGTACTCATCTAATGCACAGGTAAAACTCAAATAAGATATCTGACCAGAAGGTTCAACTTAAGAACTCCAGTTGGCAAAAAGAATCAAATCGAACGAAGCAACGAAAGTCAAACGGCGAAAGAAAGCACTTCGTTCTAGTAATTTGGATCTAGAGCAATTTTTACAGTAGCAAAATCTTGTTTAAGTTGGTTAAATGGATAGAGAGTTTCGAGACGAAACTCTAGGCGCTTGAATCGCCTGATTCCGATAAACGAGCGAAAAGTTATACTAAAACAAAAATCGGATCAGGAATCGCGATCAGAAAAATCGCGGATTTAATCCGAGAAAAAAAAACTACGAACGCTCGCTAGAACGAACGAACGGACGAACGCTCGCTATTTAAATAAACCGGAAAAACCGATCTATTCAAAAAAACCGAATCTAAAAAAAACCGACGGAAAAATCCGACGAAAACCGATCTAATTCTTTTTTTTTAAAACGATGGCACGGAAGTTGAGGCGCGGCGAACCTCGGCGGCGGCGGCGGCGGGCGGCGGCGGCGGCGCGGGTGGCGGCGGGGTCGGGCGGCTGGGGCTAGGGTTCCCGGGTGGGCCGGCTTATAAAGCCACCTCGGGCCGGAGTCCTATTCGGACACGGCCCGTAGGTCGGTTCGTTTTTTTATTTCGCTCGGTAGAAAAATAAAAATAATTACTAAACGGACTCCAAAAATTCCGAAATAAATTTTCACGGGCTTCTAAAATCAAGCCGCACAAGGTGAACATTTATTTGGGACGTAAATTCAATTTTGAAAAATGCACATTTTTCCTAAATTCAAATAAAACACCGGAAAACTCCGAAATAAAAACTTATTTGATTTATTATTAAATCCTCAATATTTCTTTATTTTGGGAAAGTCATTTTATTCCCTCTCTCATATTTTTGTAATAGAAATAATTGATGATACAATAAATAAAATCAAATGATCCTATTCTCAAAATTTGAGGAAACTCAAATATGAAAATAACGAAATCCCCAACTCTCTCCGTGGGTCATTGAGTTGCGTAGAATTTCTAGGATCAACCAAAATGCAAAATAAAATATGATATGCATTGATGATCTAATGTATAACATTCCAAATTGAAAATTTGGGATGTTACAAACCTACCCCCCTTAAGATTAATCTCGCCCTCGAGATTCGGGTTGGCTAGAAAATAGGTGAGGGTGGTCCTTGAGCAAATCTTCCTCTCGCTCCCAGGTGGCTTCATCCTCGGTGTGGTGGCTCCACTGAACTTTGCAAAACTTGATAACCTTGCTGCGGGTAACTCGGCTGGCAAACTCAAGGATCTTAATTGGCTTCTCCTTGTAGGTCAAATCGTTATCCAACTGAATAGTTTCTAAGGGCACTATGTCTCTCAACGGTATGTCAGTCATCTCCGCGTGACATTTCTTTAACTGGGAAACGTGGAACACATCATGAACTCCTGAAAATCCTTCGGGCAATTCCAACTTGTAGGCCACTTCTCCCATACGTTCCAAAACTCGATATGGTCCTACAAATCGTGGTGCTAACTTCCCTTTAACTCCAAAACGCTTTGTTCCTCGAAGTGGAGATACTCGAAGATAAGCTCTATCTCCGACTTCGTAAACTGTCTCCTTGCGTTTAGAATCTGCATAACTCTTCTATCTGGACTGGGCTACCTTGAGCCTATCGTGAATCAACTTCACCTTCTGTTCAGACTCTTTAATCAAGTCAGGTCCAAACAACTGGCGGTCTCCAACTTCGTCCCATGGCAACGGTGTCCTGCACCTCCTTCCGTACAAGGCTTCGAAAGGGGTCATCTTTAAACCGGTTTGATAACTGTTGTTGTAAGAGAACTCTGCATATGGCAAATTATCATCCCAACTAGATCCATAATCTAGCGCACAAGCTCTCAGCATATCCTCCAAGATCTGATTGACTCTCTCGGTCTGTCCATCTGTCTGTGGATGAAAAGCTATAATGAATTCTAGCCTGGTACCCAAAGTTTCGTGCAATTGCTTCCAGAACTTTGAGGTAAACTGGGTTCCTCTATCTGATACGATACTCCTTGGAACTCCATGCAGACATACGATCCTGGTCATGTATATCTTTGCCAACTTAACACTGGTGTAAGTGGTCTTTACTGGGATGAAATGAGCTACTTTTGTCAATCGATCAACTACAACCCAAATCGAGTCATAGCCGGAATGAGTCCTGGGCAATCCCGTGATAAAATCCATGCCTAGCTTATCCCACTTCCATTCGGGTATCGGCAAGGGTTGTAACAATCCTGCTGGCTTCTGATGCTCTGCCTTTACTCTCTGACATACATCACAAACTGCTACATACTCCGCAATATCCTTCTTCATTCCGGTCCACCAGAAAATATCCTTCAAATCCAAATAGATCTTGGTATTTCCTGGGTGAATTGAATATGGTGAATCGCGTGCCTCTTGCAAAATCAACTTCCTGATCTCCGGGTCATTGGGCACGTAAACGCGGTCTTCAAACCATAGGGTGTCGTGCTCATCCTCACGAAATCCTTTAGCTTTTCCTTTGCTCAGTTTCTCCTTTATAGCGGCAATATCTTTGTTAGTTTTCTGAGCTTCTCTGATTCTATCCATCAAAGTTGACTGAATCTCCAATGCTGCTACATAGCCTCTCGGAACTATTTCCACACATAGTTCACGAAGATTATCCGCTAACTCCTTGGGTATTTCTCCCGTCATTAACGTATTGACATGGCTCTTACGGCTTAATGCGTCAGCTACTACATTAGCCTTTCTGGGGTGATAATGCAATTTCATACCATAATCCTTGATAAGCTCCAACCATCTCCTTTGTTTGAGATTCAACTCCTTTTGTGTGAAAATGTACTTCAAACTCTTATGATCCGTGTACACCTCACAATGATTTCCAATGAGGAAATGTCTCCATGTTTTCAAAGCATGCACTACGGCTGCTAACTCCAAATCATGCGTGGCATAATTCAACTCATGAGGTTTCAGTTGTCTTGAGGCATATGAAACAACTCCCCCTTCCTGCATAAGCACTGCTCCAAGTCCTCGACGTGAAGCGTCGCAATACACCTCATAATCTTTGGTCTGGTCTGGCAAAATCAACACTGGTGAGGTAACTAAGCGTTCCTTCAACTCTTGGAAACTTGCCTCACATTCCTCTGTCCATATGAACTTGGTATCTCTCTTTAAGAACTCTGTCATAGGCTTCGCAATCTTTGAGAAATTCTCAATAAATCTCCGGTAGTATCCTGCGAGTCCAAGAAAACTCCGGATCTCTCCAATTGTTGTTGGGGCTTCCCACTTGGTCACGGTATCAACTTTAGTGGGATCAACTGCTATACCTTCTCCAGATATAACGTGTCCGAGGAATCCTACTTCCTTCTACCAAAACTCACATTTGCTGAACTTGGCATATAATTGATGTTCTCTGAGCTTTCCAAGTACCAAACGCAAATGCTCCTTATGATCCTCTTCATTCTTCGAGTAAACCAGGATATCATCAATGAACACTACGACGAACTTATCCAAGAACTCCATAAACACTTTGTTCATCATGTTCATAAAATAGGCAGGTGCGTTAGTCAGACCAAATGACATAACGGTATACTCATACAGCCCGTACCTGGTGGTAAAAGTTGTCTTAGGTATATCCTGTTCTTGAATCTTCAACTGGTGGTATCCTGATCGCAGATCGATCTTGGAAAATACCTTAGCTCCTTGCAATCGATCAAACAGATCGTTGATCATTGGTAGTGGGTACTTGTTCTTGATCGTTACTTCATTCAATCCTCGATAATCAACAACCATCCTTAACGATCCATCCTTCTTCTCCACTAGTAGTACTGGCGATCCCCAAGGCGAAGAACTTGGGCGAATATATCCCTTATCCAGTAACTCCTTAATCTGCTTCTTAATTTCCACCAAATCCTTTGCGGGCATCCTATATGGTCTCTTTGATATTGGCCCTGTGCCTGGCAATAGCTCAATCAAAAACTCGATATCTCTATCCGGTGGCATGCCTGGCAACTCTTCTGGAAATACTTCAGGAAAATCCCTTACCACTGGTACTTCCTCCTGCACAACTCCTGTTAGGCAATTTACTTGAGTCCTCTTTGGCACATGTCGGGATACATACTTGATCCTTCTCCCTTCTGGGGTGGTAAGCAAAATTGACTTACTAGCACATTCAATATTCCCTTCATACTTTGATAACCAATCCATGCCTAATATCACATCTAATCCTTGAGATTCCAATACTATTAGGTCTGAGGGAAAAACATAGTTACCAATCCTTAATGGTAACCGATCACACCATAGACTAGCCACATACTCTGCTCCAGGCGAGGTTACTAACATGGGTGACCTAAGGGCTTGGGTTGATAGGTTATACTTATCCACAAATCCCCTTGAGATGTATGAATGCGATGCACCGGTATCAAAAAGAACGAGTGCAGTAAATGACTTAACCAAAAACTTACCTATTACTGCATCGGGCTGAGCTTCAACCTCCTCCACGCTAACGTGGTTCACCTGTCCCCTGTTGAAAGGGTTAGGCTTCTTCCCAGAACTTCCATTGCCATTTTGGCCTTCAGGACATTCATTGGCATAATGTTCGGTCTTCTGACACTTAAAGCAAGTGACTTGGCTTAGGTCCTTCTTGGCTGGGGTTGATGGGTTGGTGCGGTTCTGGCCGTTGCTTCCTCCATTGCCATTACCATTCTTGGTGCCATTGTGATTGTGCGAGCTACCTCCTCCATGGGTATGCTGAAATGTCCTCCCGGTCTAGGGGTAAAACGTGGCTTCTGCTGAGCTCCTGAATTGTACTTTCCTTGTCCATACTTCCTTTTGCGATTCTCAATTTGCCGCTGCTTCCCTTCAATCATAAGAGCACGATCTACCAACTCTTGGTAGTTGTTGAAGGTGGCTACCATCAACTGCATGCTCAACTCATCATTCAGTCCTTCTAGAAACTTCTCCTGCTTAGCTGCATCCGTAGCGACGTCATCTGGGGCATAACGTGCTAACTTACTAAAGTCCTCCACATACTGGCCAACTGTCCGTCCTCCTTGGCGCAAGTTGCGAAACTCACGCTTCTTCATGGCCATAGCTCCTGCTGAAACATGTGCAGTACGAAAAGCCTGCTGAAACTGGTCCCATGTGACAGTGTCAACTGGGAAAGTGGCTGTGAAATTCTCCCACCATGATGCTGCGGGTCCTTCTAGCTGATGTGCGGAAAACTTCACCTTCTCCGCATATGTGCATCCTTCTGTGGTCAATTCCCTAGCTGTCTTGCGGAGCCAATCATCTGCTACTATCGGCTCGGTGCTACTGGAAAACACCAGCGGATTCAGCCTAAGAAAACGGGCTAAGTGGTCAACAAGTGGTGGTGGTGGTGGTGGGTTGTTGTTGTTGTTCCCTTGATTCTGATTCTGGACTAGCAACTGCATCAATGTGTTCTGCTGCTGAATCAACTGGGTGAGCTCCGGTGGAAAGGCAAATCCGGGGTCACGTCTCGGAGGCATCTAAGGGTTTAGAAAAGATGAGATGTAAGAATAGAGGGGGTCTAAAGAGAAAACACTACCCATATGCACATGAGGCAAAAGCAAACAATTCCCTTCATTCAATCAAACAAGGGCATACAATCAATCTAACTATCGCAAGAGTGCTCGGACTACTATATTTACATGGTGGACTACTACTACTGATGAGGTGGTCTACTAGAAATATTCTTCGGTTGCAGACTCCATGATATCTGCTCTGGCTTCATCAACATAGTCATCATCGCTACTATCTGGATCTGAGTCGGTGTCGTCGATGATGATGTAGTCTTCCGGGCTAATATCCTTGGGTTCTTCGTCTTCATCTACTGGCGTAGGGCCTCCCATAAATATTCCAATCTTCTTGATCATGTCGTCATTCTTCTCCACCAATACTTCAATTTCCTCCTCATACTCTTCACGTGTAGCCTTGAGTTCTTCCTCCAGTTCCTTGATTCTAGTCTTAGCCTTCTTCAGGTCTATCATGTCGGCGCACATCTGGTTCTCCTGTCGTCGAATGTGCTAGTTTAACTCCTGGATAAAAGCTGCGATTGATCTATCCTTTCTGGTGCTGATCATCTCCCAGTGTTCATCTCGACGCCCACAAATCTGGTAGATAGTATCCTTGAGATCCTTGCGGTAGACTTCTCCAATGCGTCCCATGGCGATGTGAGCTGCCATGCTCTTTCCTAGACTCCAAGTTGGTGCATCAAAAGAAAACTCTATGGGCTCAGTGACTGGCATGAACGTCCTTCCTGGAACTTGAACTTGAATCATCCAGCGTTCTTCTTCAGGTAAAGTGGTGTTGTAGGTTCCGGTGAAGCTTGGTACTCCTATGTTCAGGTATCTAGTGACATCCTTCAAGCGACGTCCAAAGGGTGTATCTTCATCCGGTTGCGTGAACTTGTTCCTTGCATCCGACATCCTAAAGAGTAGAAAAGATGAGAGGTCAGAAGAGAAGAGAGTGAATAGTGATCTAGGTCTTTAGCTTAGTGGTCGTGTCCTACAGTCAGCGTGTGCTCTGATACCATCTCTGTAGCGACCAGACCTCAAACAGTCCGATCTCTGTGCTCCGGTGTCATCCCTGGATCAGTAATGCTGACACCACACAGTACTCGGAGGATTTATAGCAGAGTAGCAATCACACACTTATTACATCGAGTGTCTCCATAGAGAACTTATTACAAATAAATATGGCTTAAGGCCATCTAATAACGATAACAGCGGAAGGCTTGGAAGATAAGTGAGTCCATCAACTCCAACGGCATCACTGAGTATAGAACCACGACCTAAAACTCCTTAATCGTCGTCTGAAAAGTCTGCAACATTAATGTTGCAGCCCGAAAACGGGTCAGCACATGGAATATGCTGTCAATGTAACACATAGAGAGTAATGGAATGAAACAGCTATACTATATGCATATTTGGCTGGTGGAAAGCTCTATGGTTACAGTTTTGCGTAAAGCCAATTTTCCCCTACTTCAAAGGAATACATTTTTTTAACTATCATGGTAGTTGTTAAACATTGAGAATGGTTGATAGTATTCTCAATCCCAATTAAGCATCATCATTAAACATGACCCAACAAAATTAATTTAGAGTAACATGTTGAGATTCACATGATAATCCAAGTACTAGATACTCAAGATGTCCATAACCGGGGACACGGCTAACCATGATTAGTTTATTACACTCTGTAGAGGTTTGCGCACTTTTCCCCACAAGACTCGATCGCCTCCGTTTGGTTTCTCGCACTACATGGTGTTTGAGAAGACGGATGACCGAGACATAGTCTTTCAGAAGCGCTAGCACCTTACGATCGGGTAGACCGTACCACCTACATCCCCTACATCTGCTAGTCTACCACTGTAAGAGTTCGCATGACTTAGTCAACTATGCTAGAGCCCATAATAGCTTGTGGCTGCACACAGAAGTTTCTAGTATGAATAGTCTCATGATCCCTTTGAGCCTAGGTGGCGGTCCAAAAGAAAAACAGGCAAGTCCTGGAATACCCAGGTGCCTCAATCCACCAAGATGTGTGTTTAAGTTGCCACCTTAGATAAACCATTAATTAACAATCTCACATCTGTCATGGATATCACTCACCCAATCCACGTCTACTAGCATAGCATGGCATAATAAGCAAACGCAGAAGTAACTCCCAAAGGTTTGATAATAAACAGGTAATAGGTACTACCTCAACTACTTCCCATCCCACAATTTAATTAGATCCTAATCATGCAATGTGTGAGGATTGATCTAATGCAAGAAAACTGGGTAGTAGAAAAGGTATGATCAAAGTGTTACTTGCCTTGCTGATGATCCGCGAAACCTAACGATTCGAAGTAACAGGCGGCGCACTCCGGGTATTCTATCGCAGACAAACAAACAAGCATACAATAAGTACTCATCTAATGCACAGGTAAAACTCAAATAAGAGATCTAACCAGAAGGTTCAACTTAAGAACTCCGGTTGGCAAAAAGAATCAAATCGAACGAAGCAATGAAAGTCAAACGGCGAAAGAAAACACTTCGTTCTAGTAATATGGATCTAGGGAAATTTTTACAGTAGCAAAATCTTGTTTAAGTTGGTTAAACGGATAGAGGGTTTCGAGACGAAACTCTAGGCGCTTGAATCGCCTGATTCCGATAAAGAAGCGAAAAGTTATACTAAAACGAAAATCGGATCAGGAATCGCGATCAGAAAAATCGCGGATTTAATCCGAGAGAAAGAAAAACTACGAACGCTCGCTAGAACGAACGAACGGACGAATGCTCTCTATTTAAATAAACTGGAAAAACCGATCTATTAAAAAAACCGAATCTAAAAAAACCGACAGAAAAATCCGACGAAAACCGATCTAATTCTTTTAAAAAACCGATGGCACGGAAGTCGAGGCGCGGCGAACCTCGGCGGCGGGTGGCGGCGGCGGCGCGGGTGGCGGCGGGGTCGGGCGGCTGGGGCTAGGGTTCCCGGGTGGGCGAGCTTATAAAGCCACCTCGGGCCGGAGTCCTATCCGGACACGGCCCGTAGGTCGGTTCATTTTTTTATTTTGCTCGGAAGAAAAATAAAAAGAAATACTAAACCGACTCCAAAAATTCCGAAATAAATTTTCATGGGCTTCTAAAATCAAGCCGCACAAGGTGAACATTTATTTGGGACCTAAATGCAATTTTGAAAAACGCACATTTTTCCTAAATTCAAATAAAACACCGGAAAACTCCGAAATAAAAACTTATTTGATTTTATTATTAAATCCTCAATATTTCTTTATTTTGGGAAAGTCATTTTATTCCCTCTCTCATATTTTTGTAATAGAAATAATTGATGATAAAATAAATAAAATCAAATGATCCTATTCTCAAAATTTGAGGAAACTCAAATATGAAAATAACGAAATCCCCAACTCTCTCCGTGGGTCATTGAGTTGCGTAGAATTTCTAGGATCAACCAAAATGCAAAATAAAATATGATATGCATTGATGATCTAATGTATTACATTCCAAATTGAAAATTTGGGATGTTACAAATACTCATATCATCAAGAATAAATCAAACAGGACGTAGGGTTTTACCTCCATCAAGAGGTCCCGAACCTGGATAAAACATCGTGTTCCCTGCCTCCTGTTACCATCCACCTTAGACGCAGAGTTCGGGACCCCCTACCCGAGATCCGCCGGTTTTGACACCGGCAGGATCCATGTATGAGAACAAAGTGTGGACTTTGGTTGACTTTCCCGTTGATCGGCAAGCAATTGAGAATAAATGGATCTTCAAGAAGAAGACTGACGCTGACGGTAATGTTACTGTCTACAAAGCTCGACTTGTTGCAAAAGGTTTTCGACAAGTTCAAGGGATTGACTACGATGAGACCTTCTCACCCGTAGCGATGCTTAAGTCCATCCGAATCATGTTAGCAATTGCCGCGTTTTATGATTATGAAATATGGCAGATGGATGTCAAAACTGCATTCTTGAATGGATTTCTGGAAGAAGAGTTATATATGATGCAACTGGAAGGTTTTGTCGATCCAAAGGGAGCTAACAAAGTGTGCAAGCTCCAGCGATCCATTTATGGACTAGTGCAAGCCTCCCGGAGTTGGAATAAACGCTTTGATAGTGTGATCAAAGCATTGGGTTTTATACAGACTTTTGGAGAAGCCTGTATTTACAAGAAAGTGAGTGGGAGCTCTGTAGCATTTCTGATATTATATGTGGATGACATATTGCTGATTGGAAATGATATAGAATTTCTGGATAGCATAAAGGGATACTTGAATAAGAGTTTTTCAATGAAAGACCTCGGTGAAGCTGCTTACATATTGGGCATTGAGATCTATAGAGATAGATCAAGATGCTTAATTGGACTTTCACAAAGCACATACCTTGACAAAGTTTTGAAGAAGTTCAACATGGATCAAGCAAAGAAAGGGTTCTTGCATGTGTTACAAGGTGTGAAGTTGAGTAAGACTCAATGCCCGACCACTGCAGAAGATAGAGAGAAAATGAAAGATGTTCCATATGCTTCAGTCATAGGCCCTATCATGTATGCAATGCTATGTACCAGACCTGATGTGTGCCTTGCTATAAGTCTAGCAGGGAGGTACCAAAGTAACCCAAGAGTGGATCACTGGACAGCGGTCAAGAACATCCTGAAGTACCTGAAAAGGACTAAGGATATGTTTCTCGTTTATGGAGGTGACAAAGAGCTCATCGTAAATGGTTATGTTGATGCAAGCTTTGACACTGATCCGGTCGATTCTAAATTGCAAACCGGATACGTGTTTACATTGAACGGAGGAGCTGTCAGTTGGTGCAGTTCTAAACAAAGCGTCGTGGCGGGATCTACATGTGAAGCGGAGTACATAGCTGCTTCGGAAGCAGCAAATGAAGGAGTTCATATCCGATCTAGGTGTCATACCTAGTGCATCGGGTCCAATGAAAATCTTTTGTGACAATACTGGTGCAATTGCCTTAGCGAAGGAATCCAGATTTCACAAGAGAACCAAGCACATCAAGAGACGCTTCAATTCCATCTGGGATCTAGTCCAGGTGGGAGACATAGAAATTTGCAAGATACATACGGATCTGAATGTTGCAGACCCGCTGACTAAGCCTCTTCCACGAGAAAAACATGATCAGCACCAAGGCTCCATGGGTGTTAGAATCATTACTGTGTAATCTAGATTATTGACTCTAGTGCAAGTGGGAGACTGTAGGAAATATGCCCTAGAGGCAATAATAAAGTTATTATTTATTTCCTTATATCATGATAAAGGTTTATTATTCATGCTAGAATTGTATTAACCGGAAACATAATATATGTGTGAATACATAGACAAACAGAGTGTCACTAGTATGCCTCTACTTGACTAGCTCGTTGATCAAAGAAGGTTAAGTTTCCTAGCCATTGACATGGGTTGTCATTTGATTAATGGGATCACATCATTAGGAGAATGATGTGATTGACATGACCCATTCCGTTAGCTTAGCACACGATCGTTTAGTATGTTGCTATTGCTTTCTTCATTACTTATACATGTTCCTATGACTATGAGATTATGCAACTCCCATTTATCGGAGGAACACTTTGTGTGCTACCAAACGTCACAACGTAACTGGGTGATTATAAAGGTGCTCTACAGGTGTCTCCGAAGGTACTTGTTGGGTTGGCGTATTTCGAGATTAGGATTTGTCACTCTGATTGTCGGAGAGGTATCTCTGGGCCCTCTCGGTAATGCACATCAATTAAGCCTTGCAAGCATTGCAACTAATGAGTTAGTTGCGGGATGATGTATTACGGAACGAGTAAAGAGACTTGCCGGTAACAAGATTGAACTAGGTATTGAGATACCGACGATCGAATCTCGGGCAAGTAACATACAGATGACAAAGGGAACAACGTATGTTGTTATGCGGTCTGACCGATAAATATCTTCGTAGAATATGTAGGAGCCAATATGAGCATCCAGGTTCCGCTATTGGTTATTGACGGGAGACGTGTCTCGGTCATGTCTACATAGTTCTCGAACCCGTAGGATCCGCACGCTTAACGTTACGATGACAGTTATATTATGAGTTTATATGTTTTGATGTACCGAAGGTTGTTCGGAGTCCCGGATGTGATCACTGACATGATGAGGAGTCTCGAAATGGTCGAGACATGAAGATTGATATATTGGAAGCCTATGTTTGTGTAAGTGCATCTAGTGCCACCCCTAGTTGGTTTTGGAGTATTGACGACAAACCTAGTTGAGGGACTAATGTGTTTGTGAGAATTGCAGGAAAACACAAGTAGAAGTCCCTCATTGATTCGGTTTTACTACCAGAGATGACCCCTGAAAATGTATGAAGACATTGAAGACAAAGGTGGTATATGAAGATATTCACATTGAAGACTATGACAAAACAAGACACGTTATGAAGCCTATGGAACTCGAAGACTTAGATCTTTCGTAGTTCTTTTTATTCTGTGTTGAGTCATAGGAACCACCGTACTGTTAAGTGGGGTCCAGGAGAACCAGTCAGAATGATCGAAGTGATGCCTAAATCAAAAACCTATGTCTTCGAGCGAAGACAATGAGAGCGAATCTTGTCCAGAGCCGGACAAGTCAGCTTTGCTTGTAGCCCAAGTAAAGTTTCCATGAGAGTTTGAAATCTGACCGTTGAGACACGTGTCAGTTCCTTAGTGACCCAGGGTCATTTCGGACAAACCAGGTCGGGTTGCCAAGTGGCTATAAATAGCCCACCCCCACAACCATAAACGGTTGGCTGCTCAGATTTCAGTGCACGGCTTTTGTCGTTTGAGAGCAACCCACCTCGAAGCCTTTGAGAGAAAATTCCTAGTGAGGAGAAAACCCATAACCACCCAGAGCCAGAGCAAATTGGGCATCACTTGAGTCTTCTTGTCTGTGTGATCTGAAGACTTATTACACTTGAGGACTGTGAATCCTCCAGACGGTTAGGCGTCGCGTTTAGAGCATCCAAGAGACATTGTGGATTGCCAGTGAACGAAGTTTGTGAAGGTTTGGGAGTCTACCTTGAAGACTTACCAGAGTGATTGGGCGAGGACTAAGTGACCTTAGCTCAAGGAGAATACGGTGAGGACTTGGTGTCCTGGACTGTGTGTTCAGGACTGGGTGTCCGGGACTGTGTGTCCTAAGGTTTAAATACCTAGCCGCTCCAACCAGACGTACAGTTGTCACAACAACTGGAACTGGTCCGACATATCATTGTCTTCAACGAGTCACTGGTTTCATCTTCACTTCCTTTTCTTACTGTTACACATTGTGAAGCCATTGCATGCTTGCTTTATCTCTTGTCTTCACAACGTGTATGTATGAACTGTTTGGCTTCATAACTTCTTCCTACCTGATCCTTATTACACTGCAGTTGTTTGTCATTGTGCTTTCACTCTATTGAATACATGACCATGGCTGGCCTAGTGTAATCTAACTTCCGCTGCATAGTAAAAGGCATAATCTTCGCTGTTTGTCTTCATAACTCTCACGTATTGAAGAATTTCATAAATATCGCCTATTAACCCCCCCTCTAGTCGATATAACGCACTTTCAATTGGTATCAGAGCAAGGTGCTCCCTTGTTCTGTGTGATTCGGTTTAACCACCTGGAGTTTTAGCTATGTCGACTGCAGGGATAATCAAAGTCTCCGCTGCGTGCCCCGTGTTCGATGGAACTGAATATCCCTACTGGAAGAATAAGATGCGCATGCATCTTGAAGCCATTGACGTCGACCTATGGTATGTCGTCGAGAACGGCGTTCCCAAGGCTGGAGAAGGTGTCACTGCTGCTGATGTCAAGAAGTTCACTCAACTGGACTCTACTGCCAAAAATATCATCTGTGGTCATCTGACAAAAGGACAGTATGGCCGTGTGAGTGCCTTGAAGACATCCAAGCTGGTCTGGGACTGGCTCTCCAAGGTCAATGAAGGCGTCTCAACCCAGAGAGATCAAAGAATCAGTGTTCTTTGCAACCTCTTCAACCGCTTCAAGCGAAATGACAATGAGAATGTCCAGCACACATTTGACCGGCTCACTGACATCACAAATGAGCTTCAAGCCCTCGGCGCCACTGAGATCACCAAACATGAAATCGTCAAGATGCTGCTGAGATCACTTGATAGTTCGGTTGACATCCTAGCCCTGATGATTCAAGAACGTCCTGATTTCAAGACACTCGATCCATCTGACATACTTGAGAGGCTCAACACACATGAGTTTTAGCTTTCTGAGAAAAGAGATATCTACGGTCCAAACTATGGATGAACTCATGCCTTGAAGGCAAAAGCTGTTTCCTCATCTGAAGAATAATCTGACAGCAGTTCTGATGATCCTAAAGACATTGGAAGGGAACTTGCAATGCTAGTGAAGAAGTTCCAAAAATTCACCAAGAAGAAAGGCTTCAGAAAATCTTCACGATCAAGCTCAAGGAATGATGAAGCTTCTGCTCATGACTACAAGAAGAAAACATGTCACAAGTGCAAGAAAACTGGACACTTCATCTCTGAGTGTCCACAGTGGGACAATGAGAACAGAAGGAAGAAGAAGAGCAAGGAATATGATTCTGACGACAAGAAGAAGAAGAAATACTCAAGGTCTTCTTCCAAGTCTTCCTCAAAGTCTTCATCACACAAGAAGAGCTCATCTGGCAAGGAACGTGCGTTTGTTGGCAAGGAGATGGATTCAGAGGAGGAGTCCGCATCTGAGGAGGCAGAGGTGGAGTCTGAGGAGGAGTCTGATTTTGGCATTGCGAGTCTGGCTACAGCATACGTCGCCAAGTCCATCTTCAACACTGAAGACAATGACTAGATCACCGACACCGACGCAAATGACAAGGACGACTCCACTCCTACCTACTGCTTCATGGCACGCGGTGCCAAGGTAAACACACGCACTACTCGCTATCAAACATCTAGCGACGATGACTCTGACTGTGTTTCAAAACCCAGATACAAAACACTTGCAAAAATTGCAACTGAACAACAGAAAGCTATGGAACATACTCAAAAACTATTAGACAGAAGCGATGATCTGTTGGGTGCTGAAATGACTCGATCTGAATCCTTAATTGAAGACATAAAAAACCTTCACGTTAAGTATCAGGAACTTGAAGATCGTCTTGATACTCTCTCAACAACTCATGAAAAGCTTTCCTATGATTATCTTCAAAGGAAGCAAGAACTTGAGAAATTGAGAGCTGCTCATGAAGATCTTCAAAAGGAAAACGAGTCACTTCGCGCCGAACAGATCAGTTCCGCTCAGGAAGGATTTGAACCACCATGTCTTAAATGCATTGAGCGTGATAATGCTACTTCTGTTGCTGAATGTTCCACTGCTACTGCTATTGCAATATCTTCAACTATTGATGTGGTAACTAACCCCTCTGCTGAGGATACCACTGCTATTGCTGATGAGAATGCTAGGTTGAAGACATTGCTTGAAACAGGGATGTACAAAAGTCTTAAAGGACATCAGACATTATGTGATGTCCTCAAGAAGCAGATTCTGAACCGAAACCCTAGGAAAGAGGGTGTTGGGTTTGTGAGGAAAATAAATGTAGATGGCTCTTATTGGAAACCTGAGCAGTACCCCAAAACCACATGGGTTGCTGCAAAGGAACTTTTAGCAGATCCATCCAATTTATCTGGCTTCACTTGTGCTAACCCCATTATCATTGATGAATCCTTTGATGCAAACTATAAACTATTTAAGAATCAGAATGGTGAAGTATTTGCCAGGTACATTGGTACTAACTACAGGAATGGACCTCCTATGAAGAAGATCTGGGTTCCGAAAAAATGTCTGGAAAATCTTCCTGTGAATGTCTTCATGACACCTCACTTGAAGAAGACAAACCTCAGACCAAAGGCTTCATATGGTCCAAAGGCTTCATACAAACAGAGGACTCACCTGAGTCACACTAATGCAAATGTTTTGCAGGGAAACCATACTCAGGCATATGAATATGAGAGCGGTTCTTCGAATCGTCATCTTCATATGACCAAAAATTATTCTGCCTATTCCTATGAGTACTATTGTCCACCTGCTAGACTGTTTGCTAAGGCTTCAAAGCCAAAATTCTCAGATGCTGCACTTAGACTTATTGCTCCTAAGCCACCCTTGAAGATGTGGGTGGTTAAGAAAGCTTAACTCTCTTTTGCAGGGAAAGGTCTCCAGCAGAAAAACAAAATCTGCTGATGCTATTGCTGGGGACCTTAAAAATCTTGTAGGGCGCAAGATAAAATGCCCGAATGGCATCATTATGTACTTCGTTCCTGAATCGCATGCTACTCTCCCTATTAGTCCTAATCTGGATCTAAGTTTTCATAACCCACTGGTTCGTCAAATGTTTATGCTTCACAATTCTCTTCGTGAAGCCTATCCCCCTAACTGCACTGTAGGGTACGACACCAGCGACTTCAAAGTCTTCAGAATGGATTATTGACAGTGGGTGTACAAATCACATGACTGGCAAAAGAAGCCTTCTTATGGACTCAACATTACGTCCATCCGACAAGAGCTACATCACATTTGCTGACACTGGTAAAAGTAAGGTATTGGGTCTAGGTAGAGTTGCAATCTCAAAGGATCAACACATGGATAAAGTCATGCTTGTTGAATCCCTTGGCTTCAACTTAATGTCTGTCTCAATGCTTTGCGATTTGAATATGATCGTAATGTTTGGAAAATATCGTTGCCTGGTACTAATGGAATCTGACAAGTCTCTAGTGTTTGAAGGGTATCGGAAAGGTGATTTGTACGTGGTAGATTTCTCAGCAGGACCACAACTTGCAGTATGTCTTCTTGCAAAAGCTTCAGAATGCTGGCTTTGGCATCAGAGGCTTGGGCATGCTGGCATGAGGAACCTCCACACCCTTGCGAAGAAGAAGCATGTCATAGGCATCGAGGGCGTCAAGTTCAAGAAAGATCACTTATGCGGTGCCTGTGAAGCAGGGAAGATGACAAGGGCAAAGCATCCTTCGAAGATAATCATGACTACTACTCAATCCTTCGAACTGCTCCACATGGATCTTTTCGGTCCCACTCACTACTCAACTTTCACCGCTACTGCTTGCCTCTATGGTTTCGTGATTGTTGATGATTACTCTAGATATACCTGGGTGCACATAATCCTTTACAAGACTGAAGTGCAGGATGTCTTCAGACGCTTCGCCAATCGAGCTATGAACAATTTTGGCGCCAAGATAAAGCACATCAGAAGTGACAATGGCACTGAATTCAAGAACACTGGCCTTGATACATACCTTGATACCTTGGGCATCACACATGAATTCTCAGCTCCGTACACGCCACAGCAGAATAGCGTCGTCGAACGCAAGAACAGAACACTCATTGAGATGGCCAGAACGATGCTAGATGAATACAAGACTCCAAGAAAATTCTGGACTGAAGCCATTGACACTGCATGCCATACAATCAATCGTGTTTATCTTCACAAGCTTCTGAACAAGACATCTTATGAACTCCTAACAGGCAAGAAGCCAAATGTCAGTTACTTCAGAGTATTTGGCTCAAGGTGCTGGATCAAGGACCCACATCACACTTCAAAATTTGCACCTAAAGCACATGAGGGCTTTATGCTAGGATATGGAAAGGATTCACACTCCTACAGAGTCTTCAATCTCTTCCATTACAAAGTGGTTGAAACAGTGGATGTGCGGTTTGATGAGACAAATGGTTCACAAAGAGAGCAACTGCCAAATGTGCTAGATGAAGCTCCAGCTAGTGAATCAATCAAGCTTATGGGAACTGGAGAGATTATACCTTCTGAAGCTCATCCTGAAGAAGAACTTATCATCTCAGCACCTGATCAACATGAAGACAATGCTCAGCCTGAAGACATTCCTCCCAACAACAACACAGATCAGCAAGAGCAAAGTCTTCGCCCTGTACATCCTCGTGTTGCAAATGAAGTGCAGATTGACAGAATAATAGACAACATCAATGCACCTGGTCCACTCACTCGTTCAAGGGCAACTCAGCTAGCAAACTTCTATGGGCACTTCGCATTCGTCTCAATATCAGAACCCAAGAAAGTTGAAGAAGCCTTCATGGAACCTGAATGGATTCAAGCTATGCAAGAAGAGCTTCAACAGTTTGAGCTGAATAATGTATGGGAACTGGTTAAGCGTCCTGATCCACGGAAGCACAACATAATAGGCACCAAATGGATATACCGCAACAAGCAAGATGAGCATGGTCAAGCTGTCAGAAATAAAGTTCGACTCGTTGCTCAAGGATATACTCAAGTGGAGGGCATTGACTTTGATGAAACATTTGCTCCTGTGGCAAGGCTCGAAGCTATACGCATACTGCTGGCCTATGCAAATCATCATAACATACTTCTATATCAAATGGATGTGAAAAGTGCCTTTCTCAATGGCAAGATTGAAGAAGAAGTGTATGTTGCACAACCACCTGGCTTTGAAAATCCAAAACATCCTGACATGGTATACAAGCTCAACAAGGCATTGTATGGCCTCAAACAAGCCCCTAGGGCCTGGTATGACACACTCAAATACTTCCTGAAGAGCAAAGGCTTCATACCTGGTTCCCTGGATCCCACTCTTTTCACGAAGACATATGATGGTGAACTGTTTGTGTGCCAAATATATGTGGATGACATTATCTTCGGCTGCACCAATCAGAAGTACAGTGAAGAGTTTGGATATATGATGCAAGAGCAATATCAGATGTCCATGATGGGGGAGCTGAAGTTCTTCCTTGGCCTTCAAATACGACAACAACGCAATGGCATCTTCATATCTCAAGAGAAGTATCTCAAAGATTGCCTGAAGAAGTTCGGTATGCAAGACTGCAAAGGCTTCACAACACCAATGCCAGCCAAACATCATCTAGGTCCTGACGACAATGGTAAAGAGTTCGATCAAAAGGTATACCGCTCCATGATTGGGTCTTTGCTTTATTTATGTGCATCTAGGCCAGATATTATGCTTAGTGTTTGCATGTGTGCTCGATTTCAAGCGGCACCAAAGGAGTCGCACCACTTAGCTGTGAAGCGAATTCTTCGATATTTGGCTCACACCCCAACTCTAGGATCATGGTATCCAAAGGGCTCAGAATTTGATGTGGTTGGATTTTCGGATGCTGATTATGCTGGTGACAAGGTTGATCGCAAGTCTACATCAGGCACATGTCACTTCCTGGGACGATCACTTGTATGTTGGTCTTCAAAGAAGCAGAACTGTGTATCTCTCTCCACTGCTGAATCTGAATACATTGCTGCTGGATCTTGCTGCGCTCAGCTTCTGTGGATGAAGCAAACACTCAAGGACTATGGCATTCATCTGAAGCAAGTGCCACTTTACTGTGACAACGAAAGCGCCATCAAGATTGCCAACAACCTAGTTCAGCACTCGAAGACAAAGCACATTGAAATTCGTCATCACTTTCTCAGAGATCATGTTGTGAAGGAAGACATTGATATCATACACGTCAACACTGAAGAGCAATTGGCGGATATCTTCACCAAGCCCTTGGATGGGAAGAGATTTTGCAAGTTACGGTGTGAGCTAAATATCTTGGAATCCTCAAATGTCCTGTGATCAGGCACACACCCTAACACTTATGCATATTGATGACTTAGATGTGCAACACACAAAGTAAAGTATATCTTCATTCAATGAAGACATACATTCTAAGTATGAATACATTAATGTGGAACTTGACTTCGGAGCGCCACGATAATTGTGCACCGTGTCTGGGTCTAATACTTCCTATACGGTGGGTAACGCCACCACCAAACGTTCTATTTTGAAGTGTTTCACTCATGGCGTTACCTTGCAATATCTTCACATTTGATTTTCTTCACATTTGGTTTGGCTTCGAACATGTCTTCATAATTATCTTCACTACGTTGCTTGTATATATATATATATACTAGTGCTCTGTCCTCTACAACATTCACTTATAGTTATGGCTTCGTGTTGAATCTTTTGAACTAAGTGAATGTGATCGGACCCCAAACTTCTCTATGCTTTCTATCTCAAACTCTATCTCTCTAAGTCATATGCATTCTGTTGAAACTGTCGAATGTCTTCACTATGTCCTTGTCAGTTGAAGATATAGAGACAACCATAAAGTCCGTTTTTAATGCTCATTCCTCCACATAAAATCCGGAGAAGCAGGAACGACTGCCCGATAACTTAGGCGTGCGTGGGATGTGGAACAAACCCCAAACTTCCGCTAACTGGCCACGCGTTCCCCAAATGCGAACCGCCAGGGGCACCTGTGTAATAGCACAGTGCCGCCCCCGAGCCTATAAATTCACACTTACCACAGTCATTATCTCCTTCTTCCTCCCTCGCAAGAACCCTAGCGCCACCGCTAGCACTCGACGACGCCGGAGACGAAGCGCTTCGCTGCCGCAACCTCTCCAACGCCGTCCTCATGCCGACCGCAGACATCGTCCTCTCCGCCGTCGCCGTAGGTGTTTTCTGTCGCCAAGTTAGGGCACGGAGGACTGAACTGCTCGGCATCAACTCCCTTCCGTCTAGCAGTTCCAGTGTGGTAAATAAAACTTCTTTTTACAGCCTCTTTTGATCTCATGGTTCTGTCACTTTCTACCATAAGAAGTTTCTCTTCACACTAGTTAGATCTCTCGCTGCATCTCATAACATGCCTAGTATATTCACTTGTGCTTCATAAAGTAGTTAGATTCCTCACTTGTACTGATCTGTGGGTTTGTACAAATCTGGAACCAACTTCTTATCTATGAGTGAATGTCTTCGCACGATGAGGTCAATGTCTTCTAAACTGATTAATCTTCAAAACCTTCTGAGAATGCATATGACCTCTTCCCCTTCCCTCGCACCTTAATGCTATCACAGGTACATGTCCGTGGGAGAATCCTTCGGTTCTCATAGTCTGCATTCATTTGCAGAATTTCTACAGCATCACATAAACTCTCCTGAAGCCAGTTCCTGTTGGTCCAGAAAAGGAAAGCCTTTGAAGCCTTTGAAAGCTTTGAAGCCTTTCAAGTTAAAATTTATGGTTTCAGAAGCAGCAGCAAGGAAGGGGGGCAGACAGAGACGTGAGGGAACTTCCAAAGATCTGCCTGAAGACTTGGCAGAAATGTACAAAACAGATCCAGAAGAGAGCTATGGGCAGCGCAAGACCCGAATCCAATGGATTCGACGCTATTGGGCAGAACAGTGGTTCAAATACCGCTTCGTCACTCAGGAGTATGCTGAAAAGAGTGCCATCAAGAAGCCATTGGGGGACATCTTATACAAGAACCTCGTACCCAAGACCAGAGATGAAGCCATTGCTCAGGGCTTCTACCCATGCATGGTCCGAGGACCACAGCCTGATGATGCGCATCTGTTGTCACTCCTCTGGTGCCGTGACGACAATCTCTTCAAGCGCAACTTTCAGTTTGCCCAACAGTCAGCGAAGTTGAATAAGAAGAAATTTGGGTTAGACTTCAACCCTGGTCCCTCCGCACCAAGGGCAGATGGCACACGCGACGCGGAACCCAATATCATCGGTCCGTTTGCCAATCTTGAGGGCCTGATCACCCACATCTTAGTCCAAGGGACTGCTGTGAATGACCCTCCAGCTGACTCTGAGTCTGATGAAGCTCCTGCTGTGCCGAAGCCAAAGCAGACAAAGAAACCAAAAGCTTCAAAGCCGGCCCCTGCCTCAAAAATCTCAAGGGCAAAGCCATTGAAAACTGCACCTCCTGAAGTCAGTGTGCAGTCTGAAGACGTATCCCGCGTCTCCAAGCCCCTGAAGGAAAAGGAGCCCCAGCAACAAACAGGCAAAGAGCTCACTGCTGCTGCCATTCTGCGCAGCGAAGCCATTGATCTATCAAGCGATGAAGATCTGGGAGATGACGCTCTAGAGCAGCTTATCAAAAGCAAAGAAGAAGCTGAAATCTTCAAAAATCTGCCTCTCTTTGATGTCGCCATCATCCACAGCTTCATCGATGAATGGTTTGACTCACCAGACATAAGCTTCAATGATCTGCAGCTGCCTGTTGGACTCAGCGTCGCCTTCCAAGGCGCAATTGCTTCAGAACTGGCCATTGCTCAGCGCATTGTTGAGCTGAAGCAGAAAATTGATCACGAAAAGGCTTAGTTCAAGAAGCACATGGCCAGCCTCAGCGTGCAGGAAGTGAGGAGCTTCAAAATCATGCTGCATGAGCTCAAAGAAAACTTTCTGAAGAAGCGTGCTGAAGCTCAGGGCTCGCGTGAAAGGATGAAGTCTTTGGCAGAAAAATGTGTTCAAGCCTACAACGAGGCTGAAAAGCGCAAGGCACTTGGGAGTCCTGGCATCGACCCCAAGATGGCCGCAAAGAAGAAGAAGGAGCCTGCTGTGAATGAACCAGAGGCACCTCGGCAAGAAGCGGTTCAAATTGTCTTCCCCACTGTAACGACTGGCTCGAAGCCAAAGAGCCGGTCAACAGCTTCAGAGCTAAAGAAGACAAGAACTGCAGAGGCTGAAGCCAGAAAAAGGAAGAGCTCTGAAGCCTCTCCTACTGCCCCCAGCAAAAAGAAGCGCAAGACCAAGAAATCTAGGGCTGCTCCCACAGAGCCCTTGATGGTTGAACCCCTTTCTGTCATTCACCCCAATGCAGAAAGACGACTGACAGTTCATGAGCCTGCTCCCACAGAGGCTCCTGAAGCTGAAGATATTCCAGCGGCCGACCCCATAGCTGCTGAAGACATTGGTCATCAAGACAATGTACAAGATGATGCAGCCCTTCCTCAGCGTGAAACAAGCGAACTCATCAGTATTGGCCGTCCTCTGACGCCAATGGCACAAGATGAGTCATGGGCGGATCGCCCTCAGGAGGAAGAAGACTTTGAGGTCCAGCCCACTCCGACCCCACAAGCGTCGTCTGCGTTCCGTAGGCTTCTTAAAGGTCCACGGCCTCAAGTCCATACTGCAGAAATTCCGGCTGCATCAGCCGAAGACAATGAAGAAGCACCACCAGAACCCACTCCCCCGCTCCATCAAGATGCAGTTCTCCAGGAGAACGTGCCTGAGGTTGTCCCTCCAACTACACAAGCGGAGGAAGAAAATGTTGCGGCTGCCACCACAAACACTGAAGCCAATGTGGAGCCCGCCCCACCAAATGCTTCAGCGGACAGCGAAGCTACTGAGCTAGACACTTCAGTCCCTGAGTCTGCTGCAGGTCCATAGTTTGATTATCATATTGAGCACAGGCCTCATGTCCAGAAGCCAGTCCCAAGGCTTCCAAGGTTTCCAGGTCCTGCATCAGCACCTGGCTCCTTTGATATTAACAGCTTCAAGGCAGACAATACATTTTTCAATAGCTCCAAGAACCCCTATTCAAGGGAAAGGATTGTATCAGACAGATTCTGGAGCTATTCTCAGCGCAGCTATTATTCATGCATCTTATACAACCAAGGCCGCATCTTTCCGCACAAGCGCCTTGAGGTTGAAGCCATTGCTGGTCTGCCCTGCTTAGAGGAAGCACTGGATTGCTTCAGGCAAGTGGGTGTGCTGCCGTTTGTGACTGATGAAGAGCACTGGAATGAAGAGCTTCTGCTTCAGTTCTATGCCACTCTCCATATCAAAGGATACAACAGAGATCCGAAGACTTGGACCCTAGAGTGGATGACCGGCAATGTCCATCATGAAGCCAATGCGTTTGATATCATTGAGCTCACCGGCCTGCCCACTCCAGGTGAATTCTTCGAGGAAGGCTGTCAACTCCATTCTGAAGCTATTGAGAGCATATTCCAGAAGCCTGAACCCAATATGAGTCAGATGCTCTCAATGATGAAGCCATTGCCTCAGGATGCACCCTATCCAACTGAGTTCTTTGTTGAAGACCTAGAATACCTGCCCAGGACCATATATCACATCATCCGGCGGACTCTCTGGCCCATTAAGGGACACTCACCACATGCTAAGATTGAGGGTGCAATGAAGACTCTCATATTCTATATCCTGCATGGCAAATGCTTCAACGCACAGGATCTCTTCATACGCCAACTTGCAGCGTCAGGCTCAGAATTATTTGGTTTGAAGTTCTGTGCTCCTTGGGTGATGAGGCTAATCAAACTGCACTCTGCGATCTCGTATCAGCCCACTGCCCGAAACCATCGGATCTTCTTGCCAGATGTGGATACCTCTGCTAAAGCAATATACCCTGAGCCTGCCAAGCAACCGATAAGTCTTCAGAATGTAGAACACCAGAGCTTCATGCAGAATGTTGAAGGTGTTGAAGCCATATCCAGGGTATATCCGTTGGCTGGCACTACACGTGAACCAGCATCTACTGAAGCCACAGACAGCACCAATGCTCCAAGACCCAAGAAGCGTGATCATGTCCTCACTGACCGAGAGCTTCTTGTGGCCCTTCACCAAAAGCAGGATAGGCATCACAACTGGCTAAAACGTCAGATGAAGAGCCTCTTGGTGGATGTCAATCGTCTTCGAAACCTTGCCACCAAGAATGCCTTCATTACCCACGAAACCTGTCGTCGTACATGGAAAGGGCTCTCAATGATATGCACTAAAGCTGAACTTGAAGAGGATGGCTTCACAGAGCGTTTCAAGTTTGACACCACACCTCCTAGAAGGGCTGTGATGCGCAACACACCATCACTTGAAGACTCTGAGTTTTCTTCATCTGCTGCCACCGTTACTGCAAGGATCATTGATGAAGACGACGATGCTACATCACCACCACCTGCTTCAGCATATCCAAGCTCTCCACCGCCAAACAACTCCACCGACCCTGCTGCGCCTGGGAACGCATAGAAAACTCTATGTCTAAACCTTTTTGGTCATTACTGACAAAAGGGGGAGAAGCATATGATGTTTATAGTCTTCAAGCGGGTCAATATGGGCGGGTGCCTTATATGTTTACAACTCTTGATTTTGCTTCATTTGGTTCTTTGAGTTGTAAACACTAAAACTCGATGGTCGTCTGCTACTCGTTTGCCACTCTGTTTAAATTCCGCATGTGCGATGATAAATTCCGCACTTGTCTCATTCTGCAGACGTCCATTTTCCATTATGCATGACATTATCTTCATATACTTTCACATGCATAGTGGATTGTCATCATAAGCTGAAGTGGATCTCCACAAGTACAACCTGCCATGTGCATTTGCATTCCAAAAGCAAATTAACTTATATGCACATCTTCAGGGGGAGCCCTTGCAACTTATGAAGACAATTCCCTATCCTTTACAAACTTCACACTTTATATTCCCCGTTGAAAACTTCAACTAGTTTGTCATCAATCACCAAAAAGGGGGAGATTGTAAGTGCATCTAGTGCCACCCCTAGTTGGTTTTGGAGTATTGACGACAAACCTAGTTGAGGGACTAATGTGTTTGTGAGAATTGCAGGAAAACACAGGTAGAAGTCCCTCATTGATTCGGTTTTACTACCAGAGATGACCCCTAAAAATGTATGAAGACATTGAAGACAAAGGTGGTATATGAAGATATTCACATTGAAGACTATGACAAAAGAAGACACGTTATGAAGCCTATGGAACTCGAAGACTTAGATCTTTCGTAGTTCTTTTTATTCTGTGGTGAGTCATAGGAACCACCGTACTGTTAAGTGGGGTCCAGGAGAACCAGTAAGAATGATCGAAGTGATGCCTAAATCAAAAACCTATGTCTTCGAGCGAAGACAATGAGAGTGAATCTTGTCCAGAGCCGGACAAGTCAGCTTTGCTTGTAGCCCAAGTAAAGTTTCCACGAGAGTTTGAAATCTGACCGTTGAGACACGTGTCAGTTCCTTAGTGACCCAGGGTCATTTCGGACAAACCAGGTCGGGTTGCCAAGTGGCTATAAATAGCCCACCCCCACAACCATAAACGGTTGGCTGCTCAGATTTCAGTGCACGACTTTTGTCGTTTGAGAGCAACCCACCTCGAAGCCTTTGAGAGAAAATTCCTAGTGAGGAGAAAACCCATAACCACCCAGAGCCAGAGCAAATTGGGCATCACTTGAGTCTTCTTGTCTGTGTGATCTGAAGACTTATTACACTTGAGGACTGTGAATCCTCCAGACGGTTAGGCGTCGCGTTTAGAGCATCCAAGAGACATTGTGGATTGCCAATGAACGAAGTTTGTGAAGGTTTGGGAGTCTACCTTGAAGACTTACCAGAGTGATTGGGCGAGGACTAAGTGACCTTAGCTCAAGGAGAATACGGTGAGGACTTGGTGTCCTGGACTGTGTGTTCAGGACTGGGTGTCCGGGACTGTGTGTCCTAAGGTTTAAATACCTAGCCGCTCCAACCAGACGTATAGTTGTCACAGCAACTGGAACTGGTCCAACATATCATTGTCTTCAACGAGTCACTGGTTTCATCTTCACTTCCTTTTCTTACTGTTACACATTGTGAAGCCATTGCATGCTTGCTTTATCTCTTGTCTTCACAACGTGTATGTATGAACTGTTTGGCTTCATAACTTCTTCCTACCTGATCCTTATTACACTGCAGTTGTTTGTCATTGTGCTTTCACTCTATTGAATACATGACCATGGCTGGCCTAGTGTAATCTAACTTCCGCTGCATAGTAAAAGGCATAATCTTCGCTGTTTGTCTTCATAACTCTCACGTATTGAAGACTTTCATAAATATCGCCTATTCACCCCCCCTCTAGTCGATATAACGCACTTTCAGTTTGGATATCGCAAGTGTTCCGGGTAAAATCGGGATTTTACCGGAGTACCGGGAGGTTACCGGAACCCCCCGTGAATCAAATGGGACTTAGTTGGCCTAGGTGGAAGAGAGGAGAGGAGGCAAGGGCTGGCCGCGCGCCCCTCCCCCTAGTCCGAATAGGACAAGGAGAGGGGGGCGGCGCCCCCCTTCCTTCCTTCTCCTCCACTCCTTCCCCCTTAAGTCCTAGTCCAACTAGGAAAGGGGGGAGTCCTACTCCCAGTGGGAGTAGGACTCCTCCTGGCGCGCCCTCTCCCTTGGCCGGCCACACCCCCTTGCTCCTTTATATACGGGGGCAGGGGGCACCCTAGAGACACAATAATTGATCATTGATCTCTTAGCCGTGTGCGGTGCCCCCCTCCACCATAGTCCACCTCGATAATATTGTAGCGGTGCTTAGGCGAAGCCCTGCGTTGGTAGAACATCAACATCGTCACCACGCCGTCGTGCTCACGAAACTCTCCCTCAACACTCGGCTGGATCGGAGTTCGAGGGACGTCATCGGGCTGAACGTGTGCTGAACTCGAAGGTGTCTTACATTCGGTACTTGATCGGTCGGATCGTGAAGATGTACGACTACATCAACTGCGTTGTGCTAACGCTTCCGCTTTCGGTCTACGAGGGTACGTGGACAACACTCTCCCCTCTCGTTGCTATGCATCACCATGATCTTGCGTGTGCGTAGGAAATTTTTTGAAATTACTATGTTCCCCAACACACTGATACGACTCTACGTACACAGAACGTTTGCTTCCAACTAGCAATGAGAAATAAAACTATGTTGTGGGTATGAAGAGGATAACTTTGTATGATATCGAAGAGCTAAAATATAAAAGTAGGTGTTGTTATCATGAAGTTAGAATATATTACTAAATATTATAAATAGGAGTGTGGAATAATGGTGGATCGGTGTGCGGAATTGTCCTAGGCAATCGTTAACAAGACCTATAATCACTATTGCAGTTTCATATGAGGGAGAGGCATAAGCTAACATACTTTCTCTACTTGGATCATATGCACTTATGATTGGAACTCTAGCAGGCATCCGCAACTACTAAAGATCATTAAGGTAAAACCCAACCATAGCATTAAAGCATCAATTCCTCTTTATCCCAGACACAACAACCCCCTTACTCGGGTTTGTGTTTCAGTCACTCACGCAACCCACTATAAGCGAATCATAAACGTATTGCAACACCCTACAGCGGGAATCCCTCACACTTGCACGACACAGAGGGCACCATAGGACAGCACCAAAGTAAAACATACAACTCATACCAATCTAGATCATCAGTCAATCCCAAAGACAAAGGATATCTACTCAAAACATCATAGGATGGAAACACATCATTGTATCATAATATGTGGCATAAAGCACCATGTTCAAGTAGGGATTACAGCAGGGTGCGGGAGAGTGGACCGCGTAAAAGAGATGAGGATGGTGATGTTGATGAAGACGATCACCGCGGCGATGATTCCCCTCTCGATGGCACTCCGATGCCACCAAGAGAGAGGAGGAGAGGTTCTCCCCCTTGTGCTTCCTCCTCCATGGCCTCCCCCCCTAGATGGGGAGAGGTTCCCCCTCTGGTCCTTGGCCTTCATGGTGATGATGGCCCCCTAGGATCCTCCTCCATGTCCTCCGGTGATGATGGCCCCCTCCGGCAGGGTGCCGGAGAGGGCCTAGATTGGTTTTTGGTGGCTACGGAGGCTTTTGGCGGCGGAACTCCCAATCTAGGTTAATTTTCTGAGGTTTCTATATTTATAGGAATTTTTGGCGTCGGTCTCACGTCAAGGAGGTGCCCGAGGCATCCGTGAGGCAGGCCCATGCGCCTGGGGGGGCCCACCCTCGTGGACGCCCCGAGACTCTCCTGGCCCAACTCTTTTACTCCGGGGTCTTCTTTTGGTCCATAAAAAATTGTCAAAAATTGGCACATCAATTGGACTCCTTTTGATATTCCTTTTTTGTAAAACTCAAAAACAAGGAAAAAACAGAAACTGGCACTGGGCACTAGGTTAATAGGTTAGTCCCAAAAATCATATAAATAGCATATAAATGCATATAAAACATCCAAGGTTGATAATATAATAGCATGAATACTTCATAAATTATAGATACGTTGGAGACATATCAGCATCCCCAAGCTTAATTCCTGCTCGTCCTCGAGTAGGTAAATGATAAAAGAAATAATTTATGAAGTGTGAATGCTAGCAAGTGCATAAGTTTCATCAATAATAGTTTCAATCACTTGTTATAGCATCATTATATATCATAACAGTAGCTCATCTTCATAAATCTTTTCATGATCAAATAACAACTATTCACATGTTAAAGTATAGATCATAAACTTTCTTGAAACTAACAAACTATATTCTCAGTCATCAAATAATTGCAATTCATCTTATTTTCAGGAAGGGTCTATGTCAGAGCTTTGATTTAGCAAACTCCACATACTCAACTATCATTTAGTCTTTCACAATTGCTAACACTCATGTGATATTTATGGGTTCAAAGTTTTAATCGGACACAGAGAAAGATAGGGGCTTATAGATTCTCCTCCCAACCTTTTATCTCAAGGGAAATGTCAACAATAATAGTTCATGAAACTTACATCCAATTGGATATATATATATATATATATATATCAGGATCTTTCCAACACAATGTGCTTGCCAAAGGATAAAATGTAAAAAGGAAAGGCATGGCTCTTGCATAAGGGTATAAGATAAAAGTAAAAGATAGGCCCTTCGCAGAGGGAAGCAGAGGTTGTCATGCGCTTTTATGGTTGGATGCACAAAATCTTAATGCAAAAGAACGTCACTTTATATTGCCACTTGTGATATGGACCTTTATTATGCAGTCCGTCGCTTTTATTTCTTCCACATCACAAGATCGTATAAATCTTATTTTCTCCACATTAATAGATCATACATATTTAGAGGGCAATTTTTTTATTGCATGCACCGATGACAACTTACTTGAAGGATCTTACTCAATCCATAGGTAGTATGGTGGACTCTCATGGCAAAACTGGGTTAAGGAATGTTTGGAAGCACAAGTAGTATCTCTACTTGGTGCAATGAATTTGGCTAGCATGAGGGGGAAAAGCAAGCTCAACATGTTGGATGATCAAAGACAATATACTTTATTTCGGATATAAGAAAACATAACCCATTATGTTGTCTTCCTTGTCCGACATCAACCTTTTAGCATGTCATATTTTAATGAGTGCTCACAGTTACAAAAGATGTCCAAGATAGTATATTTATATGTGAAATCTCTCTTCCTTCAATATTCTTTCATGAATTGTTCAAGTGACCAATTCTATGTTTGCTAACTTTCAATAAGTTTACTACCTATACTTATTATATGTGAAGTCATTACTCCCCATGGTATAAGCATATGAAACATATATAAATTCAGATTTATGATATTCGATTATTCAACCATTTACTCATAGGATACACATGAAGCACGTGAGTAAATGACAAAGTACTCCAAAAGATAATAGTGAAGGACACTGAGTAGTCAAATAATTAACTAGCCATGGGAGGATTCTTTTTCATTTAATATTTCAGATCCAATTATTTTATTCAAACAGAAAGTAAAATTGAAAATATGCTCCAAGCAAAACACATATCATGTGACGAATAAAAATTTAGCTCCGAGTAAGGTATACCGATAGTTTTGAAGACGAAAGAGGGGATGCCTTCCGGGGCATCCCCAAGCTTAGGCGCTTGAGTCTTCCTTGAATATTACCTTGGGGTGCCTTGGGCATCCCCAAGCTTAGGGTATTTCGACTCCTTATTCTCCTCATATCGATATCTCACCCAAATCTTGAAAACTTCAATCACACAAAACTTAATGGAACTTCGTGAGATAGGTTAGTATGATAAAGAGTAACCATTCACCTTGGTACTGTCAAAGACAAAGATCATAATTGTTCTCACACAATGCCTAATGTACAATATCATTTCTACAATTTATATTGAGGAATATAAGTCATAGAAACTAGAAAACAAGCAAACTATGCAATGAAAACAGAATATGTCAGAAACAGAACAGTCTGTAATGATCTGAACACTAACCATACTTATGCTACTCAAAAAATTATGAAATAAATTGGTGGACGTGAGGAATTTGTCTATTAATCTTCTGAAAAAATAATCAGCACCAAAGCACTCTTCTGTAAAAAATGCTAGCTAATCTCATGAGCGCAAAGTTTCTGTTTTTTTACAGCAAGATCACATTAACTTTCGCCCAAGTCTTCCCAAAGGTCTTACTTGGCACTTTATTGAAACAAAAGCTATAAAACATGGTTACTACAGTAGCTTAATCATGTAAACACACAAAAACAGTAAGGGTAAATATTGGGTTGTCTCCCAACAAGCGCTTTTCTTTACTGCCTTTTAGCTAGGCATGATGATTTCAATGATACTCACATGAAAGATAAGACTTGAACATAAAGAGAGCATCATGAAGAATATGGATAGCACATTTAAACCTAACCGACTTCCTATGCCTGGAGATTTTGTGAGCACACACTTTATGGGAACAAGAATCAACTAGCATTGGAAGGCAAAACAAGTATAACTTCAAAACTTTAAGCACATAGAGAGGAAAACTTGATATTATTGCACTCCTACAAGCATGTATTCCTCCCTCATAATAATTTTCAGTAGCATCATGAATGAGTTCAACAATATTACCATCACATAAAGCATTCTTTTCATGATCTACGAGCATAGAAATTTTACTACTCTCCACATAAGCAAAATTCTTCTCATTCAGAATAGCGGGATCACTAGTTCCTAAAGTTGACACTCTTCCAAACCCGCTTTAGATAATAGTATTATTCATACTCCAAGAGATATAAGTGAAGTTCATGGAGCATTCTGCAATTAATATAAACTAACCCATATCCAAGCTCAAAAATATATAAGTGAAGCACACGAAGCATTCTATAAAACCATACTCAAAAAATTTAAGTGAAGCACAAAGAGCAATTCTATAAGATCATACTTAAAAGATATAAGTGAAGCACATGAAGCATTTTATAAACCAATGAAGGGCTATCGCATACTAGCATGGTTCATAAAGGAAGAACAAAAAACACAAAGGACACAAATCATGTGAACAAAACAAAAACCGAGGTATACCGATAATTGTTTTACGTTGTGACATTTGATTGCACATAAAGTGTTCCTCCGGATATTCGGGAGTTGCACAATCTCATAGTCTGAGGAACATGTATAAGTCATGAAGAAAGCAGTAGCAATAAAACTGTAACGATCACAATGCTAAGCTAATGAATGGGTCTTGTCCATCACATCATTCTCCTAATGATGTGATCCCATTCATCAAATGACAACACATGTCTATGGCTAGGAAACATAACCATCTTTGATGAACAAGGTTGTCAAGCAGAGGCATACTAGGGACACGTTGTTTTGTCTATGTATTCACACATGTATCAAGTTTCTGGTTAATACAATTCTAGCATGAATAATAAACATTTATCATGAAATAAGGAAATAAATAATAACTTTATTATTGCCTCTAGGGCATATTTCCTTCACAAACTCTAAACCTTCAAATAAACATTCTGTTTTGTATTCTCGAATAGCTCATGTATCAACTAGGGTTGTCTGTATCTTCCATGCTAGGCGGGTTATTCTCAAGAGGAGTGGACTCTGCTCCTCACTCACGAGAAAAATGGCTGGTCACCGGGATGCCCAGTCCCAAGCTTTATGCAAATCAAATCAAAATAACTGCAAACAAAACTCCCCCGGGACTCTTGTTAGGTGGAGGCACCTGTTGTTTCGAGCAAGCCATGGATTGATGCTTGTTGGTGGAGGGGGGTATAAACTTTACCATTATGTTTGGGAACCGCCTATAATGTGTGTAGCATGGAAGATATCGAGATCTCTCGATTGTTATGTTGACAATGAAAGTATACCGCTCAAAATATTATTCATATCTATTTCAAAACCGAGATCTGGCACCTCTACAAATCCCTGCTTCCTTCTGCGAAGGGCCTATCTATTTACTTTTATGTTGAGTCATCATCCTCTTATTAAAAAGCACCAGTTGGAGAGCACTGCTGTAATTTGCATTCATAACTGTTAGTTTACATTGAGTATGACTTGACAGGATCTCTTTTACCATGAATTACAATGTCTAGTCAGTCCTTGATCTTTAAAGGTGCTCTGCATTTATGTTTTGCGCTCTCAGAAAGGGCTAGTGATACGTCTCCAACGTATCTATATTTATGAAGTATTCATGCTATTATATTATCAACCTTTGATGTATTATATGCATATATATGCCATTTTATATGATTTTTGGGACTAACCTATTAACCTAGTGCCCAGTGCCAGTTTCTGTTTTTTCCTTGTTTTTGAGTTTTACAGAAAAGGAATATCAAACGGAGTCCAATTGATGTGCCAATTTTTGACGATTTTTTATGGACCAAAAGAAGACCCGGGAGTAAAAGAGTTGGGCCAAGAGAGTCCCGGGGCGTCCACGAGGGTGGGGGGCGCCCCCCCCCAGGCGCGTGGACCTGCCTCGTGGACGCCTCGGGCACCTCCTTGACGTGAGACTAACGCCAAAAATTCCTATAAATATAGAAACCTCGGAAAATTAACCTAGATCGAGAGTTCCACCGCCAGAAGCCTCCGTAGCCACCGAAAACCAATCTAGGCCCTCTCCGGCACCCTGCCGGAGGGGGCCATCATCACCGGAGGGCATGGAGGAGGATCCTGGAGGGGCCATCATCACCATGAAGGCCAAGGACCAGAGGGGGAACCTCTCCCCATCTAGGGGGGAGGCCATGGAGGAGGAAGCACAAGGGGGATAACCTCTCCTCCTCTCTCTTGGTGGCACCGGAGTGCCATCTAGAGGGGAATCATCGCCGTGGTGATCGTCTTCATCAATATCACCATCATCATCTCTTTTACGCGGTCCACTCTCCCGCACCCCGCTGTAATCCCTACTTGAACATGGTGCTTTATGCCACATATTATGATCCAATGATGTGTTGCCATCCTATGATGTTTTGATTAGATATCCTTTGTCTTTGGGATTGATTGATGATCTATATTGGTATGAGTTGTATGTTTTACTTTGGTGCTATCCTATGGTGCCCTCTATGTCGCGCAAGCGTGAGGGATTCCCGCTGTAGGGTGTTGCAATACGTTTATGATTCGCTTATAGTGGGTTGCGTGAGTGACTGAAACACAAACCCGAGTAAGGGGGTTGTTGCGTATGGGATAAAGAGAACTTGATGCTTTAATGCTATGGTTGGGTTTTACCTTAATGATATTTAGTAGTTGCGGATGCTTGCTAGAGTTCCAATCATAAGTGCATATGATCAAAGTAGAGAAAGTATGTTAGCTTATGCCTCTCCCTCATATGAAACTGCAATAGTGATTACCGGTCTTGTTAACGATTGCCTAGGACAATTCCGCACACCGATCCACCATTGTTCCACACTCGCTATTTATAATATTTAGTAATATATTATAACTTCATGATAACAGCACCTACTTTTATATTTTAGCTCTCCGATATCATACAAAGTTATCCTCTTCATACCCACAACATAGTTTTATTTCTCGTTGCTAGTTGGAAGCAAACGTTCCGTGTACGTAGAGTCGTATCAGTGGCAGATAGGGCTTGAGAGAATATTGATCTTACCTTTAGCTCCTTGTGGGTTCGACACTCCATACTTATCACTTCCACCTTTGGAAATTGCTACGATGATTCCTTGCACTTGGGGACTATCAAGCTCTTTTCTGGCGCCGTTGCCGGGGAGCAATAGCGTGGGGTTTATATTCTCGTGTATGCTTGTTTGCTTTCTTCACTAAGTAGATTTTCTTTTTTGTTTCTGTTTAGTTGTGGGGAAACATAATTTTTTTTAAATAATGAAAATACCCAAAAAAATTACTTGCCTCTCATGCCTAAAAAGTTTTTCAAAAAGAGAAGTGATTGGAAAGTTATGCATTGAAGAACTGAGGGTCGACCTTGAGAACTGGTGTTCATGCTCATGGAAACAATGTAGAATTTTTCATGGAAGTTTACCTTTAAATAATTATCCCCTTATATATATCCATTGTATTATAAAAATAATGTGCCGAGCTTTGGTTTTAGGATGATTAGATTGCTTGTTTACTATGTGCAGAACAAAAACAAAAACTTTGGCTGTAGCGCGTGATTTTACATTTTTTACTGGATAGTCAAATGGGTCTGAAACTTTTTGCACTTTACCTCTGTACAAATTATTCAAATTTATTTCATAATTTTTGGATTTATAGAATTTACTAAACCTTCAGATTTCTACAGACTGTCCTGTTGTAGACAGATTCTGTTTTTCGTGTGTTGTTTGCTCATTTTGATGAATCTATGGGTAGTATCGGGGGGTATGAACCATGGTGAAGTTGGAATACAGTAGATATAGTTCTAATATGAAATTGGACTGAGTTTGCAACAGTACCTAAAGGCAGTGATTTTCTTTATTATACTAACGGATCTCACAAAGTTTTTGTTAAAGTTTTTTGTGGATGAAGTGTTTGAAGAACGAGGAGTTACCGATGTGAGAAGAATAAAGATAGGCAAGAGCTAAAGCTTGGGTATGCCCAAGGCACCCCAAGTAAATATTCTAAGGATACTCAAGCATCTAAGCTTGGGGATGCCCCGGTTGGCATCCCATCTTTCTTCTTCAACAATTATCGGTATACCTCGGTTTTTGTTTTGTTCACATGATTTGTGTCCTTTGTGTTTTTTGTTCTTCCTTTATGAACCATGCTAGTATGAGATAGCCCTTCATTGGTTTATAAAATGCTTCATGCGCTTCACTTATATCTTTTAATTATGATCTTATAGAATTGCTCTTTGTGCTTCACTTAAATTTTTTGAGTATGGTTTTATACAATGCTTTGTGTGCTTCACTTATATATTTTGAGCTTGGATATGGGTTAGTTTATATTAATTGTATAATGCTCCATGAACTTAACTTATATCTCTTGGAGTATGAATAATACTATTATCTAAAGCAGGTTTGGAAGAGTGTCAACTTTAGGAACTAGTGATCCTGCTATTCCGATTGAGAAGAATTTTGCTTATGTGGAGAGTAGTAAAATTTCTATGCTCGTAGATCATGAAAAGAATGCTTTATGTGATGGTAATATTGTTGAACTCATTCATGATGCTACTGAAAATTATTATGAGGGATGAATACATGCCTGTAGGAGTGCAATGATATCAAGTTTTCCTCTCTATGTGCTTAAAGTTTTGAAGTTATACTTGTTTTGCCTTCCTATGCTAGTTGATTCTTGTTCCCATAAAGTGTGTGCTCACAAAATCCCTAGGCATAGGAAGTGGATTAGGTTTAAATTTGCTAGTCATATTCTTCATGATGCTCTCTTTATGTTCAAGTCTTATCTTTCATGTGAGCATCATTGAAATCATCATGCCTAGCTAAAAGGCAGTAAAGAAAAGCGCTTGTTGGGAGACAACCCAATATTTACCCTTACTGTTTTTGTGTGTTTACATGATTAAGCTACTGTAGTAATCATGTTTTATAGCTTTTGTTTCAATAAAGTGCCAAGTAAGACCTTTGGGAAGACTTGGGTGAAAGTTAATGTGATCTTGCTGTGAAAAACAGAAACTTTGCGCTCACGAGATTAGCTGGCATTTTTTTTTACAGAAGAGTGCTTTGGTGCTGATTATTTTTGCAGAATATTAATAGACAAATCCCTCACGTCCACCAATTTATTTCATAATTTTTTGAGTAGCAGAAGTATGGTTAGTGTTCAGATCATTACAGACTGTTCTGTTTCTGACAGATTCTGTTTTCATTGCATAGTTTGCTTGTTTTCTAGTTTCTATGACATATATTCCTCAATATAAATTGTAGAAATGATATGGTACAGTAGGCATTGTGTGAGTACAATTATGATCTTTGTCTTTGACAGTACCAAGGTGAATGGTTTACTCTTTATCATACTAACCTATCTCATGAAGTTTCGTTAAGTTTTGTGTGATTGAAGTTTTCAAGCTTTGGGTGAGATATCGATATGAAGAGAATAAGGAGTCAAAAGACCCTAAGCTTGGGGATGCCCAAGGCACCCCAAGGTAATATTCAAGGAAGACTCAAGCTCCTAAGCTTGGGGATGCCCCGGAAGGCATCCCCTCTTTCGTCTTCAAAACTATCGGTATACCTTACTCGGAGCTATATTTTTATTCGTCACATGATATGTGTTTTGCTTGGAGCATATTTTCAATTTTACTTGCTGTTCGATTAAAATCATTGGATCTGAAATATTAAATGAAAAAGAATCCTCCCATGTCTAGTTAATTATTTGACTACTCAGTGTCCTTCACTATTATCTTTTGGAGTACTTTGTCATTTACTCACGTGCTTCATGTATATCCTATGAGTAAATGGTTGAATAATCGAATATCATAAATCTGAATTTATATATGTTTCATATGCTTATACCAAGGGGAGTAATGACTTCACATAGAACAAGTATAGGTAGTAAACTTATTGAAAGTTAGCAAACGTAGAATTGGTCACTTGAACAATTCATGAAAGAATATTGAAGGAAGAGAGATTTCACATATAAATATACTATCTTGGACATCTTTTGTAATTGTGAGCACTCGTTGAAATATGACATGCTAAAAGGTTGATGTCGGACAAGGAAGACAACGTAATGGGTTATGTTTCCTTATATCCGAAATAAAGTATATTGTCTTTGATCATCCAACATGTTGAGCTTGCTTTTCCCCCTCATGCTAGCCAAATTCTTTGCACCAAGTAGAGATACTACTTGTGCTTCCAAACATTCCTTAAACCAGTTTTGCCATGAGAGTCCACCATACCTACCTATGGATTGAGTAAGATCCTTCAAGTAAGTTGTCATCGGTGCATGCAATAAAAAAATTGCCCTCTAAATATGTATGATCTATTAATGTGGAGAAAATAAGCTTTATATGATCTTGTGATGTGGAAGAAATAAAAGCGACGGACTGCATAATAAAGGTCCATATCACAAGTGGCAATATAAAGTGACGATCTTTTGCATTAAGATTTTGTGCATCCAACCATAAAAGCACATGACAACCTCTGCTTCCCTCTGCGAAGGGCCTATCTTTTACTTTTATCTTCTACCCTTATGCAAGAGTCATGCCTTTCATTTTTACATTTTATCCTTTGGCAAGCACATTGTGTTGGAAAGATCCTGATATATATATATATATATCCAATTGGATGTAAGTTTCATGAACTATTATTGTTGACATTACCCTTGAGATAAAAGGTTGGGAGGAGAATCTATAAGCCCCTATCTTTCTTTGTGTCCGATTAAAACTTTGAACCCATAAATATCACGTGAGTGTTAGCAATTGTGAAAGACTAAATGATAGTTGAGTATGTGGTGTTTGCTAAATCAAAGCTCTGATATAGACCCTTCCTGAAAATAAGATGAATTGCAATTGTTTGATGACTGAGAATATAGTTTGTTAGTTTCAAGAAATGTTATGATCTATACTTTAACATGTGAATAGCTTGTTACTTGATCATGAAAAGTTTTATGAAGATGAGCTACTGTTATGATATATAATGATGCTATAAAAAGTGATTGAAACTATTATTGATGAAACTTATGCACTTGCTAGCATTCACACTTCATAAATTATTTCTTTTATCATTTACCTACTCGAGGACGAGCAGGAATTAAGCTTGGGGATGCTGATATGTCTCCAACGTATCTATAATTTATGAAGTATTCATGCTATTATATTATCAACCTTGGATGTTTTATATGCATTTATATGCTATTTTATATGATTTTTGGGACTAACCTATTAACCTAGTGCCCAGTGTCAGTTTCTGTTTTTTCCTTGTTTTTGAGTTTTACAGAAAAGGAATATCAAATGGAGTCCAATTGATGTGCCAATTTTTGACGATTTTCTATGGACCAAAAGAAGACCCCGGAGTAAAAGAGTTGGTCCAGGAGAGTCCCGGGGCGTCCACGAGGGTGCCCCCCCAGGCGCGTGGGCCTGCCTCGTGGACGCCTCGGGCACCTCCTTGACGTGAGACCGACGCCAAAAATTCCTATAAATATAGAAACCTCGAAAAATTAACCTAGATCGGGAGTTCCACCGCCAGAAGCCTCCGTAGCCACCGAAAACCAATCTAGGCCCTCTCCGGCACCCTGCCGGAGGGGGCCATCATCATCGGAGGGCATGGAGGAGGATCCCGGAGGGGCCATCATCACCATGAAGGCCAAGGACCAGAGGGGGAACGTCTCCCCATCTAGGGGGAGGCCATGGAGGAGGAAGCACAAGGGGGAGAACCTCTCCTCTCTCTTGGTGGCACCGGAGTGCCATCGAGAGGGGAATCATCGTCGCGGTGATCGTCTTCATCAACATCACCATCATCATCACCATCCTCATCTCTTTTACGCGGTCCACTCTCCCGCACCCCGCTGTAATCCCTACTTGAACATGGTGCTTTATGCCACATATTATGATCCAATGATGTGTTGCCATCCTATGATGTTTTGAGTAGATATCCTTTGTCTTTGGGATTGATTGATGATCTAGATTGGTATGAGTTGTATGTTTTACTTTGATGCTGTCCTATGGTGCCCTCCGTGTTACACAAGCGTGAGGGATTCCCGCTGTAGGGTGTTGCAATACGTTTATGATTCACTTATAGTGGGTTGTGTGAGTGACTGAAACACAAACCCGAGTAAGGTGGTTGTTGCGTATGGGATAAAGAGGACTTGATGCTTTAATGCTATGGTTGGGTTTTACCTTAATGATATTTAGTAGTTGCGGATGCTTGCTAGAGTTCCAATCATAAGTGCATATGATCCAAGTAGAGAAAGTATGTTAGCTTATGCCTCTCCCTCATATGAAACTGCAATAGTGATTACCAGTCTTGTTAACGATTGCCTAGGACAATTCCGCACACGGATCCACCATTGTTCCACACTCGCTATTTATAATATTTAGTAATATATTCTAACTTCATGATAACCGCACCTACTTTTATATTTTAGCTCTCTGATATCATACAAAGTTATCCTCTTCATACCCACAACATAGTTTTATTTCTCATTGCTAGTTGGAAGCAAACATTCCGTGTAAGTAGAGTCGTATCAGTGGCAGATAGGGCTTGAGAGAATATTGATCTTACTTTTAGCTCCTTGTGGGTTCGACACTCCATACTTATCACTTCCACCTTTGGAAATTGTTACGATGACTCCTTGCACTTGGGGATTATCAAGCTCTTTTCTGGCGCCGTTGCTGGGGAGCAATAGCGTGGGGTTTATATTCTCGTGTATGCTTGTTTGCTTTCTTCACTAAGTAGATTTTCTTTTTTTATTTTTTTTTCTGTTTAGTTGTGGGTGAAACATAATTTTTTTTAAAGAATGAAAATACCCAAAAAAAATTACTTGCCTCTCATGCCTAAAAAGGTTTTCAAAAAGAGAAGTGATTGGAAAGTTATGCATTGAAGAAGTGAGGGTCGACCTTGAGCACTTGTGTTCATGCTCATGGAAACAATGTAGAATTTTTCATGGAAGTTTCTCTATAAATAATTATCCCCATATATATATCCATTGTATTATAAAAATAATGTGCCGAGCTTTGGTTTTAGGATGATTAGATTGCTTGTTTACTATGTGCAGAACAAAAACAAAAACTTTGGCTGTAGCGCGTGATTTTACATTTTTTTACTGGAAAGTCAAATGGGTCTGAAACTTTTTGCACTTTACCTCTGTACAAATATTTCAAATTTTCAAATTTATTTCATAATTTTTGGAGTTACAGAATTTACTAAACCTTCAGATTTCTATAGACTGTCCTGTTGTAGACAGATTCTGTTTTTCGTGTGTTGTTTGCTTATTTTGATGAATCTATGGGTAGTATCGGGGGGTATGAACCATGGTGAAGTTGGAATACACTAGATATAGTTCTAATATAAAATTGGAATGAGTTTGCAACAGTACCTAAAGGTAATGATTTGCTTTATTATACTAACGGATCTCACAAAGTTTTTGTTAAAGTTTTTTGTGGATGAAGTGTTCGAAGAACGAGGAGTTACCGATGTGAGAAGAATAAAGATAGGCAAGAGCTAAAGCTTGGGGATGCCCAAGGCACCCCAAGTAAATATTCTAAGGATACTCAAGCATCTAAGCTTGGGGATGCCTCGGTTGGCATCCCATCTTTCTTTGGTGATTATAAAGATGCTCCACAGGTGTTTCCGAAGGTGTTTGTTGGGTTGGCATGAATCAAGATTAGGATTTGTCACTCTGTGTATCGGAGAGGTATCTCTGGGCCCTCTCGGTAATGCACATCGCTATTAGCCTTGCAAGCAATGTGACTAATGAGTTAGTTGTGGGATGATGCATTACGGAACGAGTAAAGAGACTTGCCGGTAACGAGATTGAACTAGGTATTGAGATACCGACGATCAAATCTCGGGCAAGTAACATGCCAATGACAAAGGGAACAACGTATTTTGTTATGCGGTTTGACCGATAAAGATCTTCGTAGAATATGTAGGAACCAATATGAGCATCCAGGTTCCGCTATTGGTTATTGACCGGAGATGAGTCTCGGTCATGTCTACATAGTTCTCGAACCCGTAGGGTCCGCACGCTTAAAGTTCGGTGACGATCGGTATTATGAGGAAATAGAGGGAAGCAAGGGGAGTGTGGGGCGCGCCCCCTCAAGGCCCGAACCGAATTGGTTTAGGGAAAGGGGGCCGGCGCCCTCTTTCCTTCTCCTCCTCTCCCTTTCCTTCCCCCTTCTCCTACTCCCACTAGGAAAAGGAGGAGTCCTACTCCTAGTGGGAGTAGGACTCCCCTCTTGGCGCGCCTCTCCCTGGCCGGCCGCCTCCTCCCCCTTGCTCCTTTATATACGGGGGCAGGGTGCACCCCATAGACACAACAATTGGTCATTGATCTCTTAGCCATGTGCGGTGCCCCCCTCCACCATAATCCACCTCGATCATATCGTAGTGGTGCTTAGGCGAAGCCCAGCGTCGGTAGCATCATCATCACCTTCACCATGCCGCCGTGCTGACAAAACTCTCATGTGAAGCTTTGCTGGATCGGAGCTCACGGGACGTCATCGAGTTGAACGTGTGCAGAACTCGGAGGTGCCGTGCGTTCGGTACTTGGATCGGTCGGATCGTGAAGACGTACGACTACATCAACCGCGTTGTGCTAACGCTTCCGCTTTTGGTCAACGTGGGTACATGGACAACACTCTCCCCTCTCGTTGCTATGCATCACCATGATCTTGCGTGTGGGTAGGATTTTTTTGAAATTACTATGTTCCCCAACAGTGGCATCCGAGCCAGGTTTTATGCGTAAATGTTATTTGCATGAGTAGAACACAAGTGAGTTGTGGGCGATACAAGTCATACTGCTTACCAGCATGTCATACTTTGGTTTGGTGGTATTGTTGGATGAAGCGGCCCGGACCAACATTATGCGTACGCTTACGCGAGACTGGTTCTACCGACGTGCTTTGCACATAGGTGTCTGGCAGGTGTCAGTTTCTCCAACTTTAGTTGAACCGAGTGTGGCTACTCCCGGTCCTTGAGAAGGTTAAAACAACACTAACTTGACGAACTATCGTTGTGGTTTTGATGCGTAGGTAAGAACGGTTCTTGCTCAGCCCGTAGCAGCCACATAAAACTTGCAACAACAAAGTAGAGGACATCTAACTTGTTTTTGCAGGGCATGTTGTGATGTGATATGGTCAAGGCATGATGCTATATTTTGTTGTATGAGATGATCATGTTTTGTAACCGAGTTATCAGCAACTAGCAGGAGCCATATGGTTGTCGCTTTATTGTATGCAATGCAATCGCCCTGTAACTGCTTTACTTTATCACTAAGCGGTAGCGATAGTCGTAGAAGCAATAGTTGGTGGGACGACAACGATGCTACGATGGAGATCAAGGTGTCGCACCGGTGACGATGGTGATCATGACGGTGCTTCGGAGATGGAGATCACAAGCACAAGATGATGATGGCCATATCATATCACTTATATTGATTGCATGTGATGTTTATCCTTTATGCATCTTATTTTGCTTTGATTGACGGTAGCATTATAAGATGATCTCTCACTAAATTTCAAGATAAAAGTGTTCTCCCTGAGTATGCACCGTTGCCAAAGTTCGTCGTGCCGAGACACCACGTGATGATCGGGCGTGATAAGCTATACGTTCATCTACAATGGGTGCAAGCCAGCTTTGCACATGCAGAATACTCGGGTTAAACTTGACGAGCCTAGCATATGCAGATATGGCCTCGGAACACTAGAGACCGAAAGGTCGAGCGTGAATCATATAGTAGATATGATCAACATAGTGATGTTCACCATTGAAAACTACTCCATCTCACATGATGATCGGACATGGTTTAGTTGATATGAATCACGTGATCACTTAGATGATTAGAGGGATATCTATCTAAGTGGGAGTTCTTAAGTAATATGATTAGTTGAATTTTAATTTATCATGAACTTAGTCCTGATAGTATTTTGCAAATAATGTTGTAGATCAATAGCTCGCGTTGTTGCTTCCCTATGTTTTACATGTGTTCCTAGAGAAAAGTAAGTTGAAAGATGATGGTAGCAATTACATGGACGGGGTCCGTAACTTGAGGTTTATCCTCATTGCTGCACAGAAGAATTATGTCCTAGATGCACCGCTAGGTGACAGACCTATTGCAGGAGCAGATGCAGACGTTATGAACGTTTGGCTAGCTCAATATGATGACTACTTGATAGTTTAGTGTACCATGCTTAACGGCTTAGAATCGGGTCTTCAAAGACGTTTTGAACGTCATGGACCATATGAGATGTTCCAGGAGTTGAAGTTAATATTTCAAGCAAATACCCGAGTTGAGAGATACGAAGTCTCCAACAAGTTCTGTAGCTAAAAGATGGAGGAGAATAGCTCAAGCAGTGAGCATGTGCTCAGATTATATGGGTACTACAATCGCTTGAATCAAGTGGGAGTTAATCTTCCAGATAAAATAGTGATTGACAGAATTCTCTAGTCACCACCACCAAGTTAGTAGAACTTCGTGATGAACTATAGTATGCAAGGGATGACGAAAACGATTCCCAAGCTTTTCATGATGATGAAATCAATGAAGGTAGAAATCAAGAAAGAGTATGAACTGTTGATGGTTGACAAGACCACTAGTTTCAAGGAAAAGGGCAAAGGGAAGAAGGGGGACTTCAAGAAGAACAACAAGCAAGTTGCTCAAGTGAAGAAGCCCAAGTCTAGACCTAAGCCTGAGACTAAGTGCTTCTACTGCAAAGGAAATGATCACTGGAAGCGGAAATGCCCTGAATATTTGGTGGATAAGAAGGATGGAAAAGTGAACAAGGGTATATTTGATATACAGGTTATTGATGTGTACCTTACTAGTGTTTATAGTAGCCCCTGGGTATTTGATACTTGTTCGGTTGCTAAAAAATTAGTAACTCGAAACATGAGTTACAGAATAAACAGGGACTAGTTGAGGGAGAAGTGACGATGTGTGTTGGAAGTGGTTCCAAGATTGATATGATCATCATCGCACACTCCATATACTTTCGGGATTAGTGTTAAACCTAAATAAATGTTATTTGGCGTTTTCGTTGAGCATGAATATGATTTGATCATGTTTATTGCAATACGATTATTCATTTAAAGTCAGAGAATAATTGTTGTTATGTTCATGAATAAAAACCTCAATGGTCATACACTTTGGAAACAGGGTTGTACATGAGAGTCAGGTTTCGATCTTGTGGAACTGTGGGTTATGGGCCCACCATGTGGGATAAAAGTAGGAGTGGTGACATCTTGCATGGTCACGATAGCAAGGCATGTCAGAGACTAGCCTGTCAGTTATGTCGGCAACTAGACCGATACCAAGGGCGAGGGACGAAGAGAACCATTTTCCTGCTCGTTGAACGAGGCGGACCAATAGGCAAAGTTCTCGTCCATCGGTGGTTACCGGGATGCTATCAACAATGGTAACAGGGTCTTACTGACAGAGTTGTACAACGAGGTGCTTACTAAGCAGGGAATTATCACTGCTCAGTTAAATCAGATTACAAGAAAGCTTAACAAGACAATGGAAAGGAAAATGTGATTATCAGGTTTAACAGAAGAATGGAAAGGAAAATGTGTTTAAACACATTTTCAAGGGTATATCCTTCCCAAGAACAATCAGAGCATGATATCCATGACAGGATAGAAAGTAGGTAAGGGGAGAGGAATTTCAAGACATTACCCATACAACGGTGTTTGGATAATTGAGCAAGAAACATTTAGCATTGGGCTTCAAATGCTCTTATTGAAAATCGGAGTACCACAGACATGCTTCGAGATAGCATTGACATGGTCAACAGGTGAAAATCAGACTTTGGAAACAAATAGGATCCATCAGGAATAACTTGTAGAATAAATCTTACAGTTTCCCACGGAAGAAGGGGTAACCTTGCTAAAAGGGGAACTATAACAATAGGGCCTCCGACCAGGTGCGCTAGGCACGAATCACCTTACCGGGTTAAAGAACAATGTTATAACTCTTGGAAATATGTTCCAACCATCATATCTGACCGAGGTGCGGATCTAATTGGTGTCATGATACCTCAGACTCAGGATGTCCGAGAAGAAAAGGTGCAACACAATTAGTCGAAATGACATTGCAAGATTCTCGGGAAATGAACCATGGGAGAGGGTTCCTGGAATAATAGTTCATCATTAAACCAAGGAGGGAATGAGAAGGTGGCTGATGGGCTCAGCGACAATTCATCGAGAATTTTAAACAGAGGGCTTTCCACAATAATGTGAACAAGAAGATGACACTAGTCAATTCAAATGATATAATTTTGTATGCTCTAGGAAAACATACACCATCAATCATAGTTGAAAGGTGCAACCGAAATGTGGGCTTATAGTAGCATGATCAACGTTAGAATGGTGGTTCAGCAACCGATAGGCTAAGAATGAATTATCGATCATTAACTCCAAAGCAATAGGGTTGCTAGAAGGGAAAAATCCAAACATCACCGTTCACTTGTTGGTACCCCAGTTGGAATCAATACGAGGACCAAGAAAGAATGGTCATGGTGAGAAGTATCACTATACCAAGAATTCTTAAGTGGTGGAGCAATCCTCACAACATTCTTGACATCAAATATGGTAATACTCCGCGGTAGAACATAACATAAGTTGGATAGCAAGGAACTCAAGGTACAGCACAAAACAGGAACAAGTTTTGTGTTGGAGGGAATGCAATAATGTTGTCGATGATAACCCAAATCATCGAGGGCAAAGGATGCTATTTCTCATCAAGAATTCGATAGATATCTTGGAAGACCTCATAAGGTTGATGATGTTCACGACACATTTGTCGAGAGATTTCAAGATGTAAACAATCAGCAACGACATCGAGTCAAAGAAATGATGAAGCGGAAGGTCATTGGAACCATGGGTAGGACACAAACTTTAAATCAAGCTTGTTGCTCAAGGTGAACTGATATGACGAGGAAGATCGATGTAAGTTTAGCTCATCATCGAAAGTTGTGCTCCGAGATTAAGGACCAGGTAGCATAGTTAAAATTTAGCATGATAATGATATAGCCGATCAGGCTAGGAATGACTTGAAGGATTATTAAACTCGTAAGCAACAAGAATTACTTAGAGTTATTGAATCAGAGTGCGGAATCGATTCACTTATCGGTGTTCTCGAGTGACTAATATCTCAGAACCTGGGGGGATCCGAGATCGGTGAGAAACAATACTAGATGAAGACTCGCAGGAAGCAACACAGTACTCGAGATACCAGAGGTTAATACTCGAGGAAGATCAAAAATAGAGGTTGCAGAGATGTATCGATCAACAAAAGACAAGTGCTTTAACTTGTCTGAGAAATGGAATCAAGGAGAAAATGTGGTCGGGATCATGATTGCAAATGATCAATACATAGGTACCAGATGGTGTCATATTAAGGAAATAGTTAATATTGCAAGAAGCTTCTATGATAGGATCTACATCGTGTCCATGGGCATGAACACAAAGTTCAAGGTTGACTCCCACTTCTCCAATGCATAACCTTTCATTCACTTCTCACATTCGAGGAATTTGTAGTGTTGAAATTTTATCTAGCAAAATACCAGAAGTGTGTGACTCGTGAAAACTTTCAAGTTCACGCATATTAAGGAAGGCATAGGTTCAACCCATCAGGGTATCGTGGAAACATATACCACAAGCTTCAATAGTAAATACCACAAGCTCGAAAGAAGAGCATGGTTGGTCAATCAGAGGATAGGATTTATCAATGGAGAAAGAACTTCCAAAGTGATTGGATATGAAGGACTCTAACGGTTAAAATCCAACAAAGGATCCGGTGGTCCTCAAAGGATCTGATGTGAGCATCGGTACTCAACCAGAGGGAGAAACAATGCAAGGAGATTAGACTATAGAAACAACTGAATAATTCAAAGCTCAAATGCAAAAGAATTATGATTTCTGACCAAGAGATCAGAAGCAAACACTTTGATTAAGGATGGATAAGTTGCGTAAGCTTAGGGGTACAATCGATGGCAATCCGATTGGTCGAGAACCAGCTGATGGTTAACATGATGTCTGAGCCGGAAGGGTTAATTCTAAGGATTGCAAGCATCCGCAGCATATCGAATCAATAAACTCTAATTGATAATGACAAGGATGCCAATAAGATTACTAGACTTATTGGATTAATCATAATGCTAGCAAGCAAGAATTTCAAGAGCATTAGGCTGTTGAGGATTTTCAGAAGAACGAATGGTATTACGAAGACTTTTGTGAAATACCTGAATCAACTGGGGATGAGCGGATACTCGGTAAGGGCGAGAATTATCCGTAGGGGTATTCAGGTGACAAAGTACAGCAAGGCACTAAGCTCAAAGGATTTTTGGAACAACACAAAGTATTTTGGGACATCTTGTAATAACAAGATCAACGGGGAATGATTGTATGAATGGCAAGTGTATGCAATTTCCATAGGGGTTGACGGTGGACGGAAATCGCAAATGCGACGTCACAAAGACTCAAGAGAACATCGTAGAGTAACTTCGGTATCTTCTAGTGCATCAAGCGATCATCTGAAGTGAGGGGCTCTCCGGGAGAAGTATTATCGAGAACCTAAAGTTAGTTTTGTTTTTAGCAAAATCATTTAACCCGAATAGAAGAGAGTTCAGAGTCCCAGAGTATAGACGAGGAATAAAATATTCTAATACCACCAAATGGCGACGTGGGCCCATGGGCCGCACAGCCATGTTAGTAAAAGTTTTGTAAAGTCTAGACTCGACTTCGGCCAAGGAGTTGGAAAGGGGATTCCTACAGGCAGTCGGCTCTGATACCAACTTGTGACGCCCCCGATTCAATCGTACACTAATCATACACGCAAACGTGTACGATCAAGATCAGGGACTCACGGGAAGATATCACAACACAACTCTACAAATAAAATAAGTCATACAAGCATCATATTACAAGCCAGGGGCCTCGAAGGCTCGAATACAAGAGCTCGATCATAGACGAGTCAGCGGAAGCAACAATATCTGAGTACAGACATAAGTTAAACAAGTTGCCTTAAGAAGGCTAGCACAAACTGGGATACAGATCGAAAGAGGCGCAGGCCTCCTGCCTGGGATCCTCCTAACTACTCCTGGTCGTCGACAGCGGGCATCACGTAGTAGTAGGCACCTCCGGTGTAGTAGGAGTCGTCGTCGACGGTGGCGTCTGGCTCCTAGACTCCAACATTTGGTTGCGACAACCAGGTAGAAGGGATAGAGGGAAAAGAAGGAGAAAGCAACCGTGAGTACTCATCCAAAGTACTCGCAAGCAAGGAGCTACACTACATATGTATGCATTGGTATCAACTAGAATAAGGCTATTATATGTGGACTGGACTGCAGAAAGCCGGAATAAGAGGGGGATAGCTAGTCCTTTCGAAGACTACGCTTCTGGCAGCCTCCGTCTTGCAGCATGTAGAAGAGAGTAGACTGAAGTCCTCCAAGTAGCATCGCATAGCATAATCCTAACCGATGATCCTCCCCTCGTCGCCCTGTGAGAGAGCGATCACCGGTTGTATCTGGCACTTGGAAGGGTGTGTTTTATTAAGTATCCGGTTCTAGTTGTCAAAAGGTCAAGGTACAACTCCAAGTTGTCCTGTTACCGAAGATCACGGCTATTCGAATAGATTAACTTCCCTGCAGGGGTGCACCACATTCCCCAACACGCTTGATCCCATTTGGCCGGACACACTTTCCTGGGTCATGCCCGGCCTCGGAAGATCAACACGTCGCAGCCCCACCTAGGCACAACCGAGAGGTCAGCACGCCAGTCTAAACCTAAGCGCACAGGGGTCTGGGCCCATCGCCCTTAGCACACCTGCACGTTGCGAACGCGGCCGGAAGCAGAACTAGCCCCCTTAATACAAGAGCAGGCTTACGTTCCAATCCGGCGCGCGCCGCTCAGTCGCTGACGTCACGAAGGCTTCGGCTGATACCACGACGCCGGGATACCCATAACTACTCCCACGTAGATGGTTAGTGCGTATAGACCAAATGGCCAGACTCAGATCAAATACCCAGATCTCGTTAAGCGTGATAAGTATCCGCGAACGCCGACCAGGGCCAGGCCCACCTCTCTCCTAGGTGGTCTCAACCTGCCCTGTCGCTCTGCCTCAAAGTAACAGTCGGGGGCCGTCGGGAACCCAGGCCCACCTCTACCGGGATGGAGCCACCTGCCCCTTCAGCCCCCATCTCCGAACAGTATCACAGGTAAGGTAACTGTGTAAAGTATATTGTATATGCCCGTGATCACCTCCCGGCGTGATCACGGCCCAGTAGTATAGCATGGCAGACGGACAAGAGTGTAGGGCCACTGATAGAACACTAGCATCCTATACTAAGCAGTAGGATAGCAGGTAATGGTAACAACAGTAGTAGCAAGGACAGGCTATGCATCAGAATAGGATTAACGGAAAGCAGTAACATGCTACACTACTCTAATGCAAGCAGTATAGAGAAGAGTAGGCGATATCTGGTGATCAAGGGGGGGCTTGCCTGGTTGCTCTGGCAAGAGAGAGGGGTCGTCAACTCCGTAGTCGTACTGGGTAGCAGCGGCGTCGGTCTCGGTGTCTAGCGAGAGAAGAGGGGGAAGAAACAATAAATATTTAAGCAAGCAGTTGCATAGCGATGCATGACCTGACAAGTATCAGTTCTAGAGGTGCTCTAACGTGGTATGAGGTGATACCGATGAAGGGGGGAACATCCGGGAAAGTATCCCGGTGTTTTGCGTTTTCGGGCAGAGGAGCCGGAGGGGGAAAGTTGCGAGTTTGATAGGTTAGGGATGCGTGGCGGACGAACGGGCTGCGTATCCGGGTTCGTCTCGTCGTTCTGAGCAACTTTCATGTACAAAGTATTTTCATCCGAGCTACGGTTTATTTTATATTAATTTTAAAAGGATTTTTATCATTTTTAGAATTTATTTAACTATTTAATTCTAACATTATCCAGAATAGTGCACGCTGACGTCATCATGACGTCAGCAGTCAACAGGGAGTTGACTGGGTCAATCTGACGTGTGGGTCCCGCATGTCATACACTGTTTACTCTAATTAGGATTTAACTAATCTAATCACAGTTTAATTAACTAACAATACTTAATTAGGTTAACTAAACAAGATTAATTAAGTTAATTAATTCACTAATTAATTAATTATTAATTAATTTTATTAAGTCTTTTTTTTCTTTTCTTTTTAACGTTTTGGGGCCGGGCCCCACATGTCTGTGGCCCGTCGGGGCCTAGAGGGCGCGGGCGAGCGGGTGCGGGCGCCCGCCCGAACGGGGCGCGGGCAAGGCCGTGGCCGGCGATGGCCACCGGAGCGGCGGCGCGGCACCGGCAAGGGGAAGCAAGGGCAAGGCCAGGTGTAGTGGTGGCCGGCGGAGAGGCGGGGCCGTAAGGGCCACCGCAGGCGCGGCGGGCGCCAGCAGCGAAGAGCAGCACCAGCCGGGGCTGGCGAGGGCAAGGCCCTATCCTGCAGGCGGGATGGTGCGGGCAACGACGAGCGTTGGGTGTGGGTGGCTCCGACGCGGCGGTGGCCATCAACGCGAGCGCGGGAAGGGGCAAGTGGGCGCGACGCCGATGACAGGCCGTGGCGACGGGGAGAAGGGCGCGGTGAGCGCGCAACGGGCGCGGCCGGAGCGCGTCGACCATGCGCGGGGAGGACGGTGACCGTGGCTACCCAGAGAGAGGGGGCGAAGGGGGACAGCGGCGGTCACTTGCGAGCAGGGAAGGGGAGGGCGACGGGGCGCGTTGGCGTCCGGTGAGGGAGAGGCGAGGCGGCGTGTCCGGCGAGGGCGGCGCCGGGTTGGGTGCCGGCGACGGAGGCGTGGTCGAGGCGGCGTGAGGAAGAGACAAGGAGGCGGCGGATTCGTGGCGGCGCAGGGCTCCAGCGATGTGGTCCTCCCGGCGGCGTCAGGAGACAACGCCAGGCGGCTGCGGCCATGGGCGCGCAGGGGACGAGCGCGCGGGGGGGAGGCGTGCGGGGACGGGCGACGGGGTCGGGCCTCTCCCCGATCCAGATGGGATCGAGAGGAGAGGGGGGGAGGGAGTGGCGTCGTGGGGAGGGGAAGTGGGTGACGGGGTGGTTAGGGTTTCGGGGGGGTATGGATAAGGGGAGGGGGTGGCCGGTTGGGCCTGCGCCCGAATGGGCCGGCCAACTAGGCCAGTAGGCCGTGGGAGGGGGTTCCCTCTTTTTTTTTGCTAGTTTCTTTCTTTTTACTTTTCTTTTCTATTTTCATTTCCTTTTTGATTCATTACAGTTTTATAAAACCTAAAAGCAAGTCCCAACTTAGCAATAATAATTATGCTACTGACCTATTAATTTCAGGCAACTAAATAAGATATTCTGATATTTTATAAATAGAAAGGCATTTATATAATTGTTTTACCTACTGCTTTAATTACCTAAGTGCATTTAAACCTTTTACAATAAGTGTGTTTTCTCCACCATAATTTCCTATGAATTAATTGGTTCACTCCGAACATTTTAGTTTTAAAATTTGAAAAGTTTTATTGTTTGCCTGATTTTGAATTTGAATTAGAATTGGTCTCGAACTAACTCGAGATTAGCGACTATAATCGAGGTGACGTGGCATCATTAGCAGAGGATCACTGTAGCTTAATTACCCGGGCGTCACATGTTACTAGACCATGATGAACCTGCGAACTATGAGGAAGCGATGATGAGCCCAGATTCCGCGAAACGGTTTGAGGCCATGAAATCTGAGATATGATCCACGTGTGAGAACAAAGTGTGGACTTTGGTTGACTTGACCGATGATCGGCAAGCCATTGAAAATAAATGGATCTTCAAGAGGAAGACGAACGCTGATAGTAGTGTTACTATCTACAAAGCTAGACTTGTCGAAAAAGGTTTTTGACAAAGTTCAAGGTGTTGACTATGATGAGATTTTCTCACTCGTAGCGATGCTTAAGTCTGTCCGAATCATCTTAGCAAATTTGCACATTTTATGAAATCTGGAAAATGGATGTCAAAACTACATTCCTTAATGGAGTTCTTAAAGAAGAGTTGTATATGATGCAACCAGAAGGTTTTGTCGATCCTAAAGGTGCTAACAAAATGTGCAATCTCCAGCGATCCATCTATGGACTGGTGCAAGCATCTCAGAGTTGGAATATATGCTTTGATGAGTTGATCAAAGCATATAGTTTTATACAGACTTGTGGTGAAGTCTGTATTTACAAGAAAGTGAGTGGGAGCACTACAACATTTCTGATAAATATATGTGAATGACATATTGTTGATCGGAAATAATGTAACATTTTCTGGAAAGCATAAAGGAGTTTTTGAAAGGAGTTTTTCAAAAAAAAGACCTCGGTAAAGCTACTTACATATTGAGCATCAAGATCTATGGAGATAGATCAAGACGCTTGATAAGTTTTTCAATGAGTACATACCTTGACAAGATTTTGGAGTAGTTCAAAATGGAACAGTCAAAGAAAGAATCATTGCCTGTGTTACAAGGTGTGAAATTGAGTAAGACTCAAAGCCCGACCACGGCAGAAGATAGAAAGAGAATGAAAGTCATTCCCTATGCCTCAACCATAGGTTCTATAAAGTATGCCATGCTATGTACCAGATCTATTGTATACCCTACACTGAGTTTGGCAAGGGAGTACAATAGTGATCTAAGGGTAGATCACTACACAACGGCCAAAAATATCCTTAGTGGAATAAGGATATGTTTCTCGATTATAGAGGTGACAAAAGGTTCGTCGTAAAGAGTTACGTCGATGCAAGCTTTGACACTGATCCAGATGACTCTAAGTCTCAATCTGGATACATATTGAAAGTGGGAGCAATTAGCTAAAGTAGCTCCGTGCAGAGCATTATAGACATAGAAATTTGCAAAATACATACGGATCTGAATTTTGGCAGACCTATTGACTAAACTTCTCTCACAAGCAAAACAAGATCACACCTTAGTACTCTTTGGGTGTTAATCACATAGCGATGTGAACTAGATTATTGACTCTAGTAAACCCTTTTAGTGTTGGTCACATGGCGATGTGAACTATGGGTGTTAATCACATACTAATGTGAACTATTGGTGTTAAATCACATGGCGATGTGAACTAGATTATTGACTCTAGTGCAAGTGGGAGACTGAAGGAAATATGCCCTAGAGGCAATAATAAAGTTATTATTTATTTACTTATTTCATGATAAATGTTTATTATTCATGCTAGAATTGTTTAACCAGAAACTTGATACATGTGTGAATACATAGACAAAACAATGTGTCCCTAGTATGCCTCTACTTGACTAGCTTGTTCATCAAAGATGCTTATGTTTCCTAGCCATAGACATGTGTTGTCATTTGATGAACGGGATCACATCATTAGGAGAATGGTGTGGTGGACAAGACCCATTCATTAGCTTAGCATTGTGATCGTTACAGTTTTATTGCTACTGCTTTCTTCATGACTTATACATGTTCCTCGGACTATGACATTGTGCAACTCCCGTATATCCGGAGGAACACTTTGTGTGCAATCAAATGTCACAACGCAAATGGGTGATTATAAAGATGCTCTACAAGTGTTTCCGAAGGTGTTTGTTGGGTTGGCATGAATCAAGATTAGGATTTGTCACTCCGTGTATCAGAGAGGTATCTCTGGGCCCTCTCGGTAATGCACATCACTATAAGCCTTGCAAGCAATGTGACTAATGAGTTAGTTGTGGGATGATGCATTACAGAACGAGTAAAGAGACTTGCCCGTAACGAGATTGGACTAGGTATTGAGATACCGACGATCAAATCTCGGGCAAGTAACATACCGATGAAAAAGGGAACAACGTATGTTGTTATGCGGTTTAACCGTTAAAGATCTTCGTAGAATATGTAGGAACCAATATGAGCATCCAGGTTCCGCTATTGGTTATTGACCGAAGATGAGTCTCGGTCATGTCTACATAGTTCTCAAACCCGTAGGGTCCGCACGCTTAAAGTTCGGTGACGATCGGCATTATGAGTTTTTGTGTTTTGATGTACCTAAGTTAGTTCGGAGTCCCGAATATGATCATGCACATGATGAGGAGTCTCAAAATGGTCGAGTCGTAAAGATTGATATATTGGATGACTATGTTCGGACACCGGAAAGGTTCCAGAAGGTTTCGGACATATACCGGAGTACCAAGGGGTTACCTCAACCTCAAGATGGGAATGGGCCGACCCAGCCCTGGCCCCGGCCCCGTGGCCCCAAGATCAATATGTGAGGCCACGGGCCGGCCCATTTCATCAGAATTTTGTGGCCCCATTGACCCATTGGGTACATGAGGCCGACCCAGAATTTAGCAAATGTTTACATAGCCCAGAGGATTATAGGTTTTTGAACCAAATGTTTGCACAGTCCAACAATTGTGGCCTCGCCAAATTACTAATAAGTCCCCAAAAGATTAGATATGTCAGCAAACATGTACACAATACAGTAAAATGAAAGGTCTAACCTTTTCACATTTAGTAAAATGGCAAGATCATGAGATTACATGTTTCAAGAGCATCAAGCAAAATACCTCAATCCAACATATTCGAACAAGATCAAAAGATTACAAGTTTCAAATAACGTCAAGCTAATGACCTCAATCCAACAGACTCAGACAAGATCAAAATATTACAGGTTCAATATGCTAAACTTTTGACATCCGGTAGGTTATAGAGAAAGCTGACATATCTTTGCTTCACCATCTGCTTCAAGTTTAACATCAATTGCTCCAACAAGCATCAGTCCTCGATATCTGTATTTACAAAGAAATGTTACAAGAGTGATTCTGTGCACATCAACTAAATAATATATTTATCCCTCAAAAAACTAAATAATATATTTATGAACAGAGGAATATTCTTTGTAGCAAAGGCGTGTTCCAGAAAACTAATTCATGATCAGGTTTGCAAGAAAATACACTTCTAAATATCCATTATACACTACTCGTCATCCACTCCGCAACATATTCTAATCAAGTTACTTTAGTTAGCAATGCATATTTTTAATATAGTTTGGCGATGAAAAAAATGAATCTGAACTACACATTCATATCTGAGAGAAAAAAGAAATATATATTAGAGATCAAGTATAACTTGGGGAAACCAAAAACAAAAAGCACTAGTTCTGTGTGTAAAGCACTCTATATATTCATCTACATGTTTGGGCTGCATCTTGCAAATAGTTCCCTGAAACAAACTATAGATATGAAATCCCTCATTAAAAAACAGACTTCATACTTTAAGTGTACTTTCATATACATGGCACTATATGCATCAGAAAGTTTCTCATACCTTGTAAGTCCATTATAATGTCATGAACTGAAGCCAAGCTGCATTGAGTATTAGCTGCAGAAAAAGAAGAAGAAACTTGTAAACTTGAAGCATTAACAAGAAACAAAGAAGAAACTTGTGTCGTATGGTTTTACCGTTGGCCCTTATCCAATCTTGTAAGCAAACAAGAGCTTCAAGTGTCGTTGCGGTCATTCGACTTCGAAAATCTGATAGGACTCTCTTCCCTGTGCTGAAGGCGGACTCAGATGCCACCGCAGAGGCAGGAGCCGCCAAGATATCTGCTGCCATGCGACTCAGCGTTGGGTATTCACCTGAGTTCGTCTGCCACCATGCAAGGATATTGAATAGATCACTTCGACGGATGGGTACCTTTGACAAGTACGAATCAAGTTTGGTGGAATCCAAATTTGTTGATCGAGCAGTGAGGGTGACATGTTGGTCCCAATCAGCCATAGGATCTTCACCACTTACAACCATGTCATCATCACCTCCTTGTGACATGGGATCTGATCCATTGTCATTCAATTGGAGGTATTCATTGAACAACCCTTGGAACACATTTTTTATTTTAGCAATCATTGTTGTAGCTTCGTTCCCAAACTCTAGGCCAAATCGGAACTCAATATATTTTAACTTGAATTGTGGGTCCAAAATCACTGGAATACAAAGGCTCAACCATGTCATCTTCCAATATCTTCTGAATTTTCTCTTCATATATTTGACCGTTGTGCCCATCTCAGAATCCTCTTCATAATGTTGTTGCTCTAAGGTCAGCTTCACTTTCCACATTTCATGGAAATACAAGTTAGCAGCTGGATATTTTGTGCCGGATATCACATTAGTGGCTTCATAAAATACCTTCAGTAGCCTGCAAACATATTTGGCATTTTCCCAATCCTCAAAAGATGACTTGAAGGTATATTGTTTATCTTGAATGGCCAAAGAGTCAAACACTCCGCGATACTCTTTTGCTATATCAATCATCATGTAGGTTGAGTTCCAGCGAGTTGGAACATCAAGACTTGGAGTTCTCCCACATGATACACCATGTTGCTCAATGATTTCTTGAAATTTTTCCTTTCGACTTGGTGAGCTTTGAATGTATTTCACAGTTTCACGTATCATGTTGATCACTGGACCAAGGAAGTTCAATCCTGCTTGACATATCAGATTTATGACATGGGCGGCACAACGTTGGTGAAACAACTTGTCACCACCAGGTAACATCTTCTTAAGCAGGAGATGTGCCTTCAATAGCTTCATCATTGCACCATTATTCGATGCATTGTCTAGCATCACAGCAAAGAGATTATCTTCAATGTTCCACTCTCTTATGAAATTCACCATGATGTTGAACATTGCAGCTCCTGTGTGCGGCGTCTCCATAGCGGCAAATTTAACTATCTCTTCTGCTGCTTCCACTCCTCATCAATGAAGTGAGTTGTCTGATTTGATGTCCATAGGTCCGTGGTCAAAGAAATCTTGGATTTGGAGTTTTGGAACATCCTTTGCAGAATTCTCTTCTCTTCCTTGAATGCTTTCATGCAATCCTCCTTCACTGTTTTTCTGCATATCATCTTGAAGCTGGGATTTAGACTAGAGACAAATCTTCTAAATCCATCATACTCCACCAATGAGAATGCCAATTCATGCAACACTATCATCCTCATCAGCTCTCGGCGTGCTAATGCCTGATTAAAGGTCCAAAGCCCCATTGCAACTCCATCAGGACTCACGATAGAAGCACTCAGTTGTCCAGAAACTCTAAGAACCTTCTTCCTTTCCCTGCATCTCTTCAAATGTTTGCGCAATGAACTTGTTCCATGTTTACGCTCAGCACAAATATTCCTTGCACAGTGTTTGCACTCAGCAGCTACAACTATGCCATCAACACGGATTGGCTCATATTCTTTCCACACTTTAGACAAAAACTTTCTTCCTGGTTCAGAAAATTTTCCCATGTCAATGATCTCAACCTCTCCCTCTTCATCCACATTATCTCCCTCTTGTTCTTCTTCTTCATCATCATCCTCATTTTCTTCTCCTTCCTCTTCTTCTTCATAGTCAACATCTTCTTCATCAGCCTCATCTTCTTCAAAATCAACCATACGAGTGTCTTGTGAACGTCCTGCTGAGCAAAGGACACAAGTGTTAACATTACAATTACGAGTATTTTTTATTTTAGCAACCATTAGTTTGCATCCCTAGAAAAAGAAAGATTAACAATACTCACCATGATAAGCTCTACAAATGTTTATCGAAGAAGGAGACACCCCCGGGGGTGGTTGAGCCCTTCTCATTGTCGCACCGAATATCAACGATGAACCACCACTTTGGTATGCCTCATGGTCCCCTTCTTCCTCTTCCATTTTTCTGATCAGAGGAAAATATATGAACATTAGAGAGAAATAACTTTCAAAATCAACAGCAGATGTAATACCCAAATTTCATTTACTTGTACTAATGCAGGACAACCAACAAATTTTGTATATTAACTTAACAGAATTTGGTTTGAGAATCCAAACACTTAATAGGATTCGGGGGAAGAAATTTACAAATCAGTAGACAAGTAGTACCATGATCCCCAAATCTGTTGCTTGCCCTGGGCAAAATGATCCAGTATAAATATGATCTAGTTCTTTATGTACTTGTTCATCTACACTGGCTGGATGACTTTACTTTTACTACTACCTCTTCCCCTTTCTTTTCAAGTTGGGAAATAACTTATGCAGTAGTAGACAAGTAGTACCATGAAGTGGATGCTGCCGATCATCATTCACACGGACCAATACTATAGAACTAATGCAGATTCATTGTACATGATACTGTAGAACCAACATTGAATCTACTGCAGAATCAACACTGAAGCTATTGCAGACAACACTGACCAAGAACCAAAACAAGAGCAATGCTTGAATTGCAGCTGCGCTGGGAAGGGGAGGAGGCTGGCAGGAATCTCACCTTCGAGCTGGACAAGTTGGAGAAGGGGAAAAGACGGCGGCCGGAATGGCGAGTTCAACGGCGACCGGGGCCGTGGGACGGCGAGCTCGACGGCGACCGAGAAGACGAACGAGAGGCACACCGTCAGTGGTAGGAACGCTGGCGGAGGCAGAGGTGGTCGGGGGCGGCAGAGATCATCGGGGGCGGCAGAGATCGTCGGGGGCAGCAGAGATCGTCAGGGCGGCCGGAAGAGATCGCCGGGGACAGCGGCAGAGGTGGACTAGGGCAAAGCGACCATCTGGCTGGGTCGACCCGTGCGATCCATCGGGTCACACGGTGCCAGCTCCACTGACCCGTATATGATTCAAGGCCAACCCCACCTGGCCCATTGGCCTCGACATTTTGGGTCGGGTCAGTGACCTAGCGGCCCGACCCGGCCCATTCCCATCTTGACCGGAACCCCTCGGGGGGCTTAATGGGCCTACATGGGCCTTAGTGGAAATAGAGGGAAGCAAGGGGAGTGTGGGGCACGCCCCCCAAGGCCCAAAACGAATTGATTTAGGGCAGGGGGTCGACCCCCTCTTTCCTTCTCCTCCTCTCCCTTTCCTTCCCCCTCTCCTACTCCTACTAGGAAAAGGAGGAGTCCTACTCCTAGTGGGAGTAGGACTCCCCTCTTGGCGCGCCTCTCCCTGGCCGACCACCTCCCCCCCTTGCTCCTTTATATACGGGGGCAGGGGCACCCCATAGACACAACAATTGATTATTGATCTCTTAGCCGTGTGCGGTGCCCCCCTCCACCATAATCCACCTTGATCATATCGTAGCGGTCCTTAGGCGAAGCCCTGCGTTGGTAGAATCATCATCATCGTCACCATGCCGTCGTGCTGACGAAACTCTCCTATGAAGCTTTGCTGGATCAGAGCTCGCGGGACGTCATCGACTTGAACGTGTGCAGAACTCGGAGGTGCCGTGCGTTCGGTACTTGGATCGGTCAGATCGTGAAGACGTACGACTACATCAACCACGTTGTGCTAAAGCTCCCGCTTTCGGTCTACGAGGGTACGTGGACAACACTCTCCCCTCTCGTTGCTATGCATCACCATGATATTGCGTGTGCATAGGAATTTTTTTGAAATTACTATGTTCCCCAACAGTTTGGCACATACAAATTTACTTGGAACGGCAGGTAGATACCGTATATAGGTAGGTATGGTGGACTCATATGGAACAACTTTGGGGTTTATGGAATTGGATGCACAAGCAGTATTCCCGCTTAGTATAAGTGAAGGCTAGCAGAAGACTGGGAACCGACCAGCTAGAGAGCGACAACAGTCATGAACATGCATTAAAATTAATCAACACCGAATGCAAGCATGAGTAGGATATAATGCACCATGAACATAAATATCGTAGAGGCTATGCTGATTTTGTTTCAACTACATGCGTGAACATGTGCCAAGTCAAGCCACTTGAATCATTCAAAAGAGGATACCACCCTATCATACCACATCACAACCATTTTAATAGCATGTTGGCACGCAAGGTAAACCATTATAAGATCCTAGCTAATTAAGCATGGCATAAGCAACTACAATCTGTAATTGTCATTGCAAACATGTTTATTCATAATATGCTGAATCAGGAATGGTGAACTAATCATATTTACAAAAACAAGAGAGGTCAAGTTCATACCAGCTTTTCTCATCTCAATAAGTTCATCATATAATCATCATTATTGCCTTTCACTTGCACGAACAAATAGTGTGGATAATAATAATAGTGCACGTGCATTGGACTAGGCTGGAATCTGAAAGCATTCAATGCAAGAGAGAAGACAAGGTAATATGGGCTCTTTGTTAGATCAACAGTGATGCATATAAGAGCCACTCAACATTTTCATTATGATCTTCTCCTCTCGACCCCCAAAGAAAAGAAACAAAACTATTTACACGGGAAAGCTCCCAACAAGCAAAAGAAGAACAAGAAATCTTTTTAGGTTTTCTTTTTAATTACTACTACTACAGGCATGGAAAGTAAACTAGCTAAAAAGCTACAACTAATTTTTTTTCTTAAGGTTTATTAAACACACAAGAAGAAATCATAGAAAGGGAAATAAACTAGCATGGATATTAGAATGAAAAAGTATGAGCACCGACAACTAGCATGAGTGTGTGAACATGAATGTAATGTTGGTGAGAAATACGTACTCCCCCAAGCTTAGGCTTTTGGCTTAAGTTGGTCTATGGCCACGGCTGGCCTGGCGGATATCCAAAGTACTAGTTGGGGTCATACTGAGAAGAATCCCCCTAGTGCCACTGGTTGGCGATCTCTTCCGGATTCCACTGATAAACAGACTGCCGGTGAGGATCAAATTGTGGTTCCGGCTCTGGCTATGTAGCTGGTGTGGGGTTTCGGTACGCATGAATGGCCTCCGGCGGAACAAGGTACTTGCCTGCAGATAAGTCAAACAAGGAAGGAGCAGGCAAAGTAATAGTCTCAGGGTGATTTTTATCAAATATCAGCTTGGACTTTGATACATCTCCAACGTATCTATAATTTTTTATTGTTCCATGCTATTATATTATCTGTTTTGGATGTTAATTGGCTTTATTTTACACTTTTATATTATTTTTGGGACAAACCTATTAACCGGAGGCCCAGCCCAAATTGCTGTTTTTTTTGCCTATTTCAGTGTTTCGCAGAAAAGGAATATCAAACGAAGTCCAAAGGGAATGAAACCTTTGGAAACGTGATTTTCTCAACAAACGTGATCCAGGAGACTTGGAGTGGGCGTCAAGAAACAATCGAGGAGGCCACGAGGCAGGGGGCGCGCCTACCCCCTGGGCGCGCCCTCCACCCTCGTGGGCCCCTCGTTGCTCCACCGACCTACTTCTTCCTCCTATATAAGTCCACATACCCCGCAAACATCTAGGAGCACCAAAAAAACCTAATTCCACCGCCGCAACCTTCTGTACCCGAGAGATCCCATCTTGGGGCCTTTTCCGGAGCTCCGCCAGAGGGGGCATTGATCACGGAGGGCCCCTACATCAACTCCATGGCCTCTCCGGTGATGTGTGAGTAGTTTACTTCAGACCTTCGGGTCCATAGTTATTAGCTAGATGGCTTCTTCTCTCTCTTTGAATCTCAATACAAAGTTCTCCTCGATCTTCTTGGAGATCTATTCGATGTAATCTTCTTTTGCGGTGTGTTTGTCGAGATCCGATGAATTGTGGGTTTATGATCAAGTTTATCTATGAACAATATTTGAATCTCCTCTGAATTCTTTTATGTATGGTTGGTTATCTTCGCAAGTCTCTTCGAATTATCAGTTTGGTTTGGCCTACTAGATTGATCTTTCTTGCAATGGGAGAAGTGCTTAGCTTTGGGTTCAATCTTGCGGTGTCCTTTCCCAGTGACAGCAGGGGCAGCAAGGCATGTGTTGTATTGTTGCCATCGAGGATAAAAAGATTGGGTTTATATCATATTGCATGAGTTTATCCCTCTACATCATGTCATCTTACTTAAAGCATTACTATGTTCTTATGAACTTAATACTCTAGATGCATGCTGGATAGCGGTCGATGTGTGGAGTAATAGTAGTAGATGCAGAATTGTTTCGGTCTACTTGTCACGGACATGATGCCTATATACATGATCATACCTAGATATTCTCATAACTATGCTCAATTCTATCAATTGCTCGACAGTAATTCATTTACCCACCGTAATATTTATGCTCTTGAGAGAAGCCACTAGTGAAACCTATGGCCCCCGGGTCTATCTTCCATCATAATAATCTTCCAACACTTAGCTATTTCTATTGCCATTTATTTTACTTTGCATCTTTATTTCTCTTTATCATAAAAATACCAAAAATATTATCTTATCATATCTATCAGATCTCACTCTCGTAAGTGATCATGAAGGGATTGACAACCCCTTTATCGCGTTGGTTGCGAGGTTCTTATTTGTTTGTGTAGGTGCGTGGGACTCGAGCGTGATCTCCTACTGGATTGATAGCTTGGTTCTCAAAAACTGAGGGAAATACTTACGCTAATTTACTGCATCACCCTTTCCTCTTCAAGGGAAAACCAACGCAGTGCTCAAGAGGTAGCAAGAAGGATTTCTGGCGCCGTTGCCGGGGTGATTCGCACCAAGTCAAATCAAGATTTGACTCCCGACAACGAGCCATTTCTGGCGCCATTGCCGGGGAGTCTACTCACAAGTCAAGGCATACCAAGTACCCATCACAAACTCTTATCCCTCACATTACATTATTTGCCATTTGCGTCTCGTTTTCCTCTCCCCCACTTCACCCTTGTCATTTTATTCGCCCTCTCTTTTTCCGTTCGCCTCTTTTTCGCTTGATTCTTGTTTCCTCGTGTGTTGGATTGCTTGCTTGTCACGATGTCTCTACCTAGATTTGGTGATCTTCACCTTAAAAGGTTAGAAGAGATCGAAAGCAACGTCAGGAGTTTTATACAATTTGAGCATAATAATTTCTTTAGGAACGAGCTTAAGGAACAAAAAAGCTTTATGGGTTATATGAATAAAGAGCTCGATGATATGTCTAAAGAATTTTATGGTTTGAAATCTCAGATTGCTCATCTCGAAAAACTAATTGCTGAAGTTTCGGATAAGCAGACCACCTTAGTTAATAAGAGGGCCGCTAAGCCGGAATTTTTGTGTGAAAATAAAGATGAAGATCTAGAAGTTATTGATGTGTCTCCTATTAAATCTTTGTTTTGCAATATGAATCTTGATAATGATGGGACTGAAGATGAGCCACCTTTACCTAGAAGGCGTTCCAAAAATTCGGAGTTTTTAGATCTTGATGCAAAAATTGGTAAAAGTGGGATTGAAGAGGTTAAAACTTTATATATCAATGAACCCACTATTTTGGATTTCAAGGAATTTAATTATGATAATTTCTCTTTGATAGATTGTATTTCCTTGTTGCAATCCGTGCTAAATTCTCCTCATGCTTATAGTCAAAATAATTCTTTTACTAAACATATCGTTGATGCTTTGATGCAATCTTATGAAGAAAAACTTGAGTTGGAAGTTTCTATCCCTAGAAAACTTTATGATGAGTGGGAACCTACTATTAAAATTAAAATTAAATATCGTGAATGCTATGCTTTGTTTGATTTGGGTGCTAGTGTTTCCACGATTCCGAAAACTTTATGTGATTTGCTAGGATTCCGTGAATTTGATGATTGTTCTTTAAACTTGCACCTTGCAGATTCCATTATTAAGAAACCTATGGGAAGAATTAATGATGTTCTTATTGTTGCAAATAGGAACTATGTGCCCGTAGATTTCATTGTTCTTGACATAGATTGCAATCCTTCATGTCCTATTATTCTTGGTAGACCTTTCCTTAGAACGATTGGTGCAATTATTGATTTGAAGGAAGGGAATATTAGATTCCAATTTCCGTTAAGGAAAGGCATGGAACACTTCCCTAGAAATAAAATAAAATTACCATATGAATCTATTATGAGAGCCACTTATGGATTCCCTACCAAAGATGGCAATACCTAGATCTATCCTTACTTTTATGCCTAGCTAGGGGCGTTAAACGATAGCGCTTGTTGGGAGGCAACCCAATTTTATTTTTATTCCTTGCTTTTTGTTACTTTTTAGTAATAAATAATTTATCTAGCCTCTGTTTTGGTTGTGTTTTTTGTGTTTAATTAGTGTTTGTGCCAAGTAGAACCGTTGGGAAGACTTGGGGAAAGTCCTTTTGATCTTGCTGTAAAAAAACAGAAACTTTACCGCTCACGAGAATTGCTGCCATTTTTTACTGGAGAGTGCTATTTAGTTAATTATTTTTGCAGATGATTAATAGATAAATTACTCACGTCCAGAAATTTATTTTACAATTTTTGGGGTTCCATAAGTATTCGAAACCTACATATTACTACAGACTGTTCTGTTTTTTAAAGATTCTGTTTTTCGTGTGTTGTTTGCTTATTTTGATGAATCTATGGCTAGTAAAAGAGTTTATAAACCATAGAGAAGTCGGAATACAGTAGGTTTAACACCAATATAAATAAATAATGAGTTCATTACAGTACCTTGAAGTGGTGGTTTGTTTTCTTTTACTAACGGAGCTCACGAAGATTTTCTTTTAAGTTTTGTGTTGTGAAGTTTTCAAGTTTTGGGTAAAGATTTGATGGATTATGGAACAAGGAGTGGCAAGAGCCAAAGCTTGGGGATGCCCATGGCACCCCAAGGTAAAGTAAAAGGACACCAAAAATCCTAAGCTTGGGGATGCCCCAGAAGGCATCCCCTCTTTCGTCTTCGTTCATCGGTAACTTTACTTGGAGCTATATTTTTATTCGCCGCATGATATGTGTTTTGCTTGGAGCGTCTTGTATGATTTGAGTCTTTGCTTTTTAGTTTACCACAATAATCCTTGCTGAACACACCTTTTGAGATAGACACACATGAATTGGAATTTATTAGAATACTCTATGTGCTTCACTTATGTCTTTTGAGCTATATAGTTTTTGCTCTAGTGCTTCACTTATATCTTTTACAGCACGGCAGTGGTTTTATTTTATAGAAATAATTGATCTCTCATGCTTCACTTATATTATTTTGAGAGTCCTTTAGAACAACATGGCAATTTTCTTTTAGGCATAATAAAAACTTTCATATAAGTGCATTGAATACTAAGAGAAGTTTGATACTTGATGATTGTTTTGAGATATGGAGATAGTGATATCAAAGTTGTGCTAGTTGAGTAGTTGTGAATTTGAGAAATACTTGTGTTGAAGTTTGCAAGTCCCGTAGCATGCACGTATGGTAAATGTTGTGTAACAAATTTGAAACATGAGGTGTTATTTGATTGTCTTCCTTATGAGTGGCATTCGGGGACGAGCAATGGTCTTTTCCTACCAATCTACCCCCCTAGGAGCATGCGCGTAATACTTGGTTTTTGATGACTTGTATATTCTTGCAATAAGTATGTGAGTTCTTTATGACTAATGTTGAGTCCATGGATTATACACACTCTCACCCTTCCATCATTGCTAGCCTCTTCGGTACCGTGCATTGCCCTTTCTCACCTTGAGAGTTGGTGCAAACTTCGCCGGTGCATCCAATCCCGTGATACGATACGCTCTATCACACATAAACCTCCTTATATCTTCCTCAAAACAGCCACCATACCTACCCATTATGGCATTTCCATAGCCATTCCGAGATATATTGCCAGGCAACTTTCCACTGTTCCGTTTATTATGACACACATCATCATTGTCATATTGCCTTGCATGATCATGTGGTTGACATCGTATTTTTGGCAAAGCCACCGTTCGTAATTTTTTCATACATGTCACTCATGAGTCATTGCACATCCCGGTACACCGCCGGAGGCATTCATATAGAGTCATATCTTGTTCTAGTATCGAGTTGTAATCATTGAGTTGTAAATAAATAGAAGTGTGATGATCATCATTAATAGATCATTGTCCCCCCCCCCCAAAAAGAGAAAGGCCAAAAAAAGAAGGCCCAAAAAAAGAGAATAAAAAGGGGCAATGCTACTATCCTTTTTCCACACCTGTGCTTCAAAGTAGCACCATGATCTTTATGATAGAGAGTCTCTTGTTTTGTCATTTTCATATACTAGTGGGGACTTTTCATTATAGAACTTGGCTTGTATATTCCAACAATGGGCCTCCTCAAGTGCCCTAGGTCTTCGTGAGCAAGCAAGTTGGATGCACACCCACTTAGTTTCTTTTGTTGAGCTTTCATACATTTATAGCTCTAGTGCATCCGTTGCATGGCAATTCCTACTCCTTGCATTGACATCGATTGATGGGCATCTCCCTAGCCCATTGATTAGCCGTGTCGATGTGAGACTTTCTCCTTTTTTGTCTTCTCCACATAACACCCTTCATTATATTCTATTCCACCCATAGTGCTATATCCATGGCTCACGTTCATGTATTGCGTGAAAGTTGAAAAAAGTTTGAGATTACTAAAGTGTGAAACAATTGCTTAGCTTGTCATCGGGGTTGTGCATGATGAGAGCATTCTTGTGTGACGAAAATGGAGCATGACCAAACTATATGATTTTGTAGGGATGAACTTTCTTTGGCCATGTTATTTTGAGAAGACATGATTGCTTAGCTAGTATGCTCGAAGTATTATTATTTTTATGTCAATATTAAAATTTTATCTTGAATCTTTCGGATCTGAACATTCATGCCACAATAAAGAAAAATTACATTGAGAAATATGTTAGGAAGCATTCCACATCAAAAATTCTATTTTTATCATTTACCAACTCGAGGACGAGCAGGAATTAAGCTTGGGGATGCTTGATACGTCTCCAACGCATCTATAATTTTTGATTGTTCCATGCTATTATATTATCTGTTTTGGATGTTAATGGGCTTTATTTTACACTTTTATATTATTTTTGGGACTAACCTATTAACCGGAGGCCTAGCCCAAATTGTTGTTTTTTGCCTATTTCAGTGTTTCGCAGAAAAGGAATATCAAACGAAGTCCAAACGGAATGAAACCTTCAGGAATGTGATTTTCTCAACAAACATGATCCAGGAGACTTGGAGTGGGCATCAAGAAACAATCGAGGAGGCCACGAGGCAGGGGGCGCGCCTACCCCCCTAGGCGCGCCCTCCACCCTCGTGGGCCCCTCGTTGCTCCACCGACCTACTTCTTCCTCCTATATAAGTCCACGTACCCCTCAAACCTCCAGGAGCACCACGAAAACCTAATTCCACCACCACAACCTTCTATACCCGAGAGATCCCATCTTGGGGCCTTTTCTGGAGCTCCGACGGAGGGGGCATTGATCACGGAGGGCCTCTACATCAACTCCATGGCCTCTCCGGTGATGTGTGAGTAGTTTACTTCAGACCTTCGGGTCCATAGTTATTATCTAGATGGCTTCTTCTCTCTCTTTGAATCTCAATACAAAGTTCTCCTCGATCTTCTTGGAGATCTATTCGATGTAATCTTCTTTTGCGGTGTGTTTGTCGAGATCCGATGAATTGTGGGTTTATGATCAAGTTTATCTATGAACAATATTTGAATCTCCTCTGAATTCTTTTATGTATGATTGGTTATCTTTGCAAGTCTCTTTGAATTATCAGTTTGGTTTGGACTACTAGATTAATCTTTCTTGCAATGGGAGAAGTGCTTAGCTTTCGGTTCAATCTTGCGGTGTCCTTTCCCAGTGACAGCAGGGGCAGCAAGGCACATGTTGTATTGTTTCCATCGAGGATAAAAAGATGGGGTTTATATCATATTGCATGAGTTTATCCCTCTACATCATGTCATCTTACTTAAAGCATTACCCTGTTCTTATGAACTTAATACTCTATATGCATGCTGGATAGTGGTCGATGTGTGGAGTAATAGTAGTAGATGCAGAATCGTTTCGGTCTACTTGTCACGGACGTGATGCCTATATACATGATCATACCTAGATATTCTCATAACTATGCTCAATTCTATCAATTGCTCGACAGTAGTTCGTTTACCCACCGTAATACTTATGCTCTTGAGAGAAGCCACTAGTGAAACCTATGGCCCCCGGGTCTATCTTCCATCATATTAATCTTCCAATACTTAGCTATTTCTATTTTCGTTTATTTTACTTTGCATCTTTATTTCTCTTTATCGTAAAAATACCAAAAATATTATCTTATCAGATCTCACTCTCGTAAGTGACCGTGAAGGGATTGACAACCCCTTTATCGCACTGGTTGCGAAGTTCTTATTTGTTTGTGTAGGTGTGTGGGACTCGAGCATGATCTCCTACTGGATTGATACCTTGGTTCTCAAAAACTGAGGGAAATACTTACGCTACTTTACTACATCACCCTTTCCTCTTCAAGGGAAAACCAATGCAGTGCACAAGAGGTAGCATACTTAAGCATCTTTTCCTTATTCTTAATGATAAAATCATGTGCTACCATACTCTTATAGTCTAGAAAAATAGGAGGCAACAACTTCTCTTCCTTCTCATAATGCCTAATAGGTGTGTTAAAGTGTGCAGCGAGGCGCGAGGCGAAGATGCCTCCAAGGACGGGGCCCTTAGTACGGTTAAGGTTCAACCGCTTTGCAACAATAGCGCCCATACTAAATGTGTCATCACGGAACAAAGAATGGCACAAATAACAATATCAGGGGCACTAAGGTTGCCACAGTTTCCGCGACCAATTAAGCATCTACTAGCAAATATTGCAAAGTAACATAAAACAGGAAAATGTATGCTAGTGATTCTCGCATCAGAAACTTTCCTCGTTTCCCCTACAGCAATTGTATCAATAAACCCTTCCACATCGTCACGATGTGGTTCCTCTACGCTGCCCTCAAAAGGTATCAAACAAACCCGACAAAAATCACGAAGTGACATCTCCTTATGCTCATCATATAAATAAAATTCCACCGTAGGTGGTGAGCTCCTAGCATGGAAATGAAAGTTTTGCACAAAGATATTGGTGAGTAAGAGATATTGTTCGTGTTGGTCGTGGAGGAAGGCGGTGAGGCCTACATTCTTAGCCAATTCATAGAAATCATCATAAAATCCTGGCTGCTCTCAAGAAATCATCACAAGGCCATTCACACGGCCGAACCTCCCCGGTGCGAGGGAGATTATACTTGGGCTTCTTGTTCTCTTCACTTTGTTTATCCTTCGAGCTTCGGCTCGATGAGCCCCTCAAAAATCTCTTCATCTTTTTCTGAAAATTTCTGAGATTTTTAGTAACTTCAAAATAAAAGTGAACCAAACTCAACAAAATTGATAGCAACTACTCCTACAAGTGCCTAGAGGATATATCATGCAAGCTCAAGAACAAGGTCACCTAAGCAGCAAAATTTGCAATGAATAAAGCACTAGAACAAAAACTAATTGGACCATTGGAGGAGTCATATACCAAAGAACAATCCCCCAAAGCAGTTTTGTGAATGGAGCTTTGAGCTAGGAGATCGAAAATGGCAGCAAGATGAGCTTGAACTCGGGTTTGAGCTGGTTGGTGATTTTTGTGGGTGGAAGGTGTGTGTGGTAGCTGGAATAAGTGGAGGGGAGCCACCATGGGCCCATGAGGCAGGGGGCGCCCACTGGACCCTCGTGGCCAGGTGCTTGCTCCCCCTGCTGTGTTCTCAGTGCCAAATATTCTCAAATATTCTAGAAAAGTCATATTTAATTTGTAGGGCATTCGGAGAACTTTTATTTTCGAGGTATTTTTTATTGCATGGATAATTCAGAAAACAGACAGAAAATACTATTTTTGATTTATTTAATATAAATAACAGAAAGTAAAAAGAGGGTACAGAGAGTTGTGTTTTCTAAATTCATCCATCTCATGCTCGTCAAAAGGAATCCACTAACAAGGTTGATCAGGTCTTGTTAACAAACTCATTTCGAATAATATGAAACCGGAGAACTTTCGAATAACACTAGGTTACCTCAACAGGGATATGCATGTCCCCAACAATAAGAATATCATATTTCTTCTTGACGGTAGGAAGAGGAAATTCAAAACCTACAATAGTGATTGTTGAAATTTTTCCAATAGAATTGATATTGTGGACTTGAGGTTGTTTCCTCGGAAAGTGTACCATATGCTCATTACCATTAACGTGAAAAGTGACATTGCCTTTGGTGCAATCAATAACAGACCCTCCAGTATTCAAAAAGGGTCTTCCAACAATAATAGACATACTATCGTCCTCGGGAATATCAAGAATAACAAACTCCGTTAAAATAGTAACGTTTGCAACCACAACAGGCACATCCTCACAAATACCGACAGGTATAGCAGTTCATTTATCAGCCATTTGCAAAGATATTTCAGTAGGTGTCAACTTATTCAAATCGAGTCTACGATATAAAGAGAGAGGCATAACACTAACACCGGCTCCAAGATCACATAAAGCAGTTTTAACATAGTTTCTTTTAATGGAGCATGGTATAGTTGGTATTCCTGGATCTCCAAGTTTCTTTGGTATTCCACTCTTAAAAGTATAATTAGCAAGCATGGTGGAAATTTCAGCTTCCGGTATCTTTCTTTTATTAGTAACAATATCCTTCATATACTTAGCATAAGGATTCATTTCTAAGCATATCAGTCAAACGCATACGCAAAAAGATAGGTCTAATCATTTCAGCAAAGCGCTCAAAATCCTCATCATCCTTTTTCTTGGATGGTTTAGGAGGAAAGGGCATGGGTTTCTGAACCCATGGTTCTCTTTCTTTACTGTTCTTCCTAGCAACAAAGTCTCTCTTATCATAATGTTGATTCTTTGATTGTGGGTTATCAAGATCAACAGCAAGTTCAATCTCTACATCGTTGTCATTGCTAGGTTGAGCATCAACATGAACATCATCATTAACATTATCACTAGGTTCATGTTCGTTACCAGCTTGTGCTTCAGCATCAGAAATAGAAATATCATTAGGATTCTCATGTGTGTCTACAACAGGTTCACTAGAAGCATGCAAAGTCCTAACATTTTTCTTTTTCTTCCTTTTAGAAGGACTAGGTGCATCTATATTAGTTCTGTGAGAATCTTTCTCAATTCTCTTAGGATGGCCCTCAGGGTACAAAGGTTCCTGAGTCACTTTACCTCCTCTAGTTGCAACTCTAACAGCAAAGTCATTATTTTTACTATTCAATTCATTGAGCAAATCATTCTGAGCTTTAAGTATTTGTTCTACTTGAGTGGTAACCATAGAAGCATGTTTACTAATAAGTTTAAGTTCACCTTTAACATTAGACATATAATCACTCAAGTGTTCGATCATATAAGTATTATGTTTCAATTGTCTACCAACATAAGTGTCGGTGTCAAAACCGGCAGATCTCGGGTAGGGGGTCCCGAACTGTGCGTCTAAGGCGGATGGTAACAGGAGGCAGGGGACACGATGTTTTACCCAGGTTTAGGCCCTCTTGATGGAGGTAAAACCCTACGTCCTGCTTGATTTATTCTTGATGATACGAGTATTACAAGAGTTGATCTACCACGAGATCGGAGAGGCTAAACCCTAGAAGCTAGCCTATGGTATGATTGTATGTTGTCCTACGGACTAAAACCCTCCGGTTTATATAGACACCAGAGGGGGCTAGGGTTACACAAGGTCGGTTACAAAGGAGGAGATATACATATCCGTATTGCCTAGCTTGCCTTCCACGCCAAGTAGAGTCCCATCCGAACACGAGACGAAGTCTTCAATCTTGTATCTTCATAGTCCAACAGTCCGGCCAAAGGATATAATCCGGCTGTCCGGTTACCCCCTAATCCAGGACTCCCTTAGTAGCCCCCTAACCAGGCTTCAATGACGATGAGTCCGGCGCGCAGTGTTGTTTCGGCATTGCAAGGCGGGTTCTTCTCCATATTTCGAACGTTTGTAAAGTAGTGTCCGATCCCATAAATGTTTGGACCTCTTGGCTTCTACGCCCAATAAGGGCTATCTCCCACGCGTCGAATGAATACGAGGTGCCAGGGCGTTTTTACATTTGCCTCCCTAGCCAGATAAATAAATTGTCTATTAAAAGGATGGGGATTCTCAGATCCGATCCATACCCTCCTCCCCCAGCGAGAATCCATCAGAGCGTGCTTCAGAAAGATCCATTCCAGCATGGTCGACCTCCGCAGCTCCTCCTCCCGCCCCCATAGCCCTAAGACCGGTGATTGGGAGAGGTGTTCAGTACCACACAGTCGATTAATCGAACTGCATACTAAGGGATTTCTCCCTCCAGCATACATGGTGCCCGTTCGAGCCGGGCTTGCGACCTACAATGGCGGGGAGCAAGTGTAGAGCTTTCCTAGTCCCTCTACGGGGGAGTGGGTCTGCCTTGTTCCTTAGTTATTAAGGGGACTCGGATTTCCAATTCATCCGTTCCTCCGTGGGCTCCTGGAGTTCTACGGCCTCCAATTACACAATTTCACCCCTGCCTCCATTCTACACATCGCCGGCTATGTCGCTCTCTGCGAGTTGTTCCTGGGCTGCGAGGCTCATTTCGAGCTGTGGAAAAGGCTTTTTTGCCTCGTCCCTCGCACACAGAGGGGGTCACTTTATCAAGTGGGCGGAGCCGAAATATGGCGCATCGCCGGAACTGGATACCTGTCCGGTACCCCAAAGAAGTTGTCCGAAGACTGGCCTTCGGAATGGTTTTATATGGAGGACGTTCCCCTTCCGGACCCTGTTCGGTGGAGTCTTCCTGAATTCAGCAATGCTCCTCTGAAGAAACGCCGAAGTTGGCGCCCACGGAGCCCCCAGGAGGAAGACAATGGAGAAGTCCTTTACCCGATGAACCGGATTAAAGCACTGACTCAATCAGGATTGACAGTAATCGAAGTTATGTTGATTTGCATAATGCGGGGAGTGCAACCACTTCAATATCGTGGGCACCCCTTCTGGTGTTTTAACGAGGCGGATGATGCCACCCGCTGCGGGCGTAAGGGTCCGGACAATGCTGCCGCCTTAGCAAAAATTATGTCCGAATTTTTCAAGGGAGAGGAAGAGGAGTTCATCCGCATCAAGCCACGGGATGGATTCTCCATGTACAATCCTCCAAGCTGGGTAAGTTATATCCCCTTACTCCCATTCTTCCCGCATTCTTTGTCTTAAGTATTCACCTTGCCATTTTGCGTCAGGAACTGTGAAAAGTCATAAAGGAGGTCAGTAGCCCCTCTCCATAACCGGAGGACCCTGACCGGGCCCTCGACTCCGGACTCGAAGAAGATCCGGTCATATTCGTGGAGCTGATAGACCGGCAGTTCTATCAATTAAGCTGCGATGATGCCATGGTGGCCATTACGGCCGACTATCCCGGACTGCTTCCTGCATCGCACGTAAGAAAAACCAAAAATCCCAACTCCAAAAACTAGGATCCCCTTTTAGACACTTCACCTACCATATACATATGGCGTTTTTACAGGGAAGGCATTCGGGACGCCCTGCCGAACCCGCAGCAACTCGCCAACAAGAGGCACCAAGGCCGAGCAGGCCAAAAAGGAAGGCGGCCAGGACGGAGACGCCGGCGCAAAGGTATAACAGAAACCCCGCTTCGTGGTTGTCGTCTTTCTCGAAATGTAATGACGCCCGTGTTTCTTTAACAGAAAAAACGCTCGCTGGAATATGTCCGGCGATGTTGCTAATCACGCTTCCACCAGTCGGGCGCCAGGACCGGACATAGAGGCGGAAGCCGATATGGGGCGGGCACCGAATAATCCCCCTACAGAGCATGCAGATAGATTATCCGCCACAAATTAAGAAGTGGAAAGCGCCAGGAATCATAGGCGCCGCCGGGCCGTACTCCGCGACGCCTGTTTCTCACCAGAGGCATTTTATGCCTTCAATTCTGGAGAGGCGTACCTCCGTGCTGCTCAAGATGGTCTAGCCAGAGCCACGGATCAGTATGTAAAGGATGTACGGGTAAGTAAAACTGATGATTATATGTATCAGTAGCCCCTAAGACTTGAAACAGTTAGCAGAACTGATTTAAGGATCATCTTTATTGTGCAGGTTCTTATAGAGAAGAATACTAGGTTGTCACAGGAGCTGGAGGAATGCAAGACCCAACTGCGGGCCGCTGTTGTCGCATTGAAGGAACCGAAAAAGTCCCCCGCTGGTAACATTTACTTTAAAGAATGATGGTTACCATATAGTGTGCGGCGTGACTGCAGATCTAACAATAGATGTTGCAGATGAATCCGGAGAAAATCTGGAGGACCAGCATGTCGTGCGACAGCTAAGGGCTGGCGAACGCGTGTTGACAGAGGGCAGGCGGGAGAAAAACAATCTCCAAGATGCCAATACCAAGCTGAGCGTGGAACTGAAAGACGTTCGAGCCCAGCTTGCAGACTCCGAGAAGGAGAATAAGCGGTTTCGACGCGGCATTTTCAGTAAGTGCTTGAACGAATCCTTTTGAAGGAGTTCGGCGAAGAAGCCGACTAACAGCGTTATGTATGTAGGTATGCTGATGGGTCATCCCGCGGAGGAAATGCCCGGGTCTGTGGGTGATATTCTATCTGAGCTCTCACAACTGCACGAACAAGTTCGGCAGGTGATGCAAGGTGTTTCCCAGGCCTTGTGGCCATCCGTCTCCCTGCCAAAAGGCGTTGCAGAGCTTACGGAGAAGCTCAAGGGAGCACGGCGGCGCTTCCGATTATGGAAGATATCGGCCTGCCGTCAAGGTGCCAGGGAAGCCTGGGCCATGGTGAAGACGCGGTATACCAAGGCTGACCCAAATCACATGGCCGAGGTCGGACCTGTGGGGCCCGACGGAAAAGAGATCCCCGTTAGCTTAGTTTATGGGCAAGTAGAATTAGCCGCAAAGTATTCCCAATAGGATTGTAGGCTAGACCGCCTGTTGGATGGTATAGAAGAGGAATTTAGTCAGTCTGCATGACTATGTAATTAAAGTGACATGTATAATGCCTTCTAGCCAGATTGTAGATCATTTGTCACGGCGGACCTTTTCGCTTCAACCTCGGGACCCGATAGTCCGGAGTGTATCCGAATACCCGCTCAGTTATATAAGAACCGGGGTATGCGTGGAGACCAGGCGTAGGGGTCATTAGTGCTTGAACATACAAGTGCCCAACTAGTTATGTTATATTACATGGGTAGTAAGAAACATCTTCCAGGGAGAATAGTTCCGTTAAGGGTTCCTTTCCCTGGGTACACATGCCCTAAAGTGCATGTCCGAACTGCGATAAGAAACGCAGGAAAAAACATCTGGGGGCACATATGGAAAATAAATAAAAAATCATCTTTTGTTCACCGACCGAATATTCCCTTAAGAACGCTAGCTTTCGGCTTCACCCAGTCTGAGGTACACATCCGGCTGACTGGCGGTAACAATCGCAGAGGTGCTCCCCTTATGCCCTAGCCGAATTAACGGGAACGTAGGGCATAAATACAAGAGCCAGGCAACCCAGCTTGGCCAAAACTTAAGTCATATCGGAGCATATAATGGCGAAAAAAGGTACATGCGGAAGTATAACACATGTGCAGGGCATGAGGCCCAGATAAATAATTAAGCTTCTGTGAAAGAAGCCCCCAGGTATGATGAGCTAGCGCGGCTAGCGCATCTATAATGTGCAAGCGAGGCACAAGTTGGCCCTTGAAGGCCTAGAGAAAGAATAAAAGAAAGAAAGAAAGAAAAACAAGACAGATAATGTATATGCAAAAAATGGACAGGGGAAGGAGACGAACATAGAGTCCGGGGCTAGGCGTAGAATCTTCGAAGCCTGGCCACGTTCCATGGGTTCGGCTCGAGTCGATTAGTCGATGCATCCCGCAGACGGTACGCTCCACCGGTCAGAACTTGGTCAATAATGAAGGGACCTTCCCATTTGGGCTCGAGTTTGTTCTTTTTCTTATCCGGCAGGCGTAGAACTAGGTCGCCGACGTTATAAGTTTTGGCCCGTACTTCTCTGCTTTGGTATCTGCGGGCCTATTGCTGATAAAATGCGGAACGGGCTTTTGCCACGTCGTGCTCCTCCTCCAGTGTGTCCAGACTGTCCTGCCGATCGAGCTTGGCTTCTCTTTCTTCATACATGCGCACATGAGGTGAGTCATGAATTATGTCACAGGGCAAGACTTCCTCTGCGCCGTACACCATAAAGAAGGGTGTATATCCGGTACTACGATTCGGCGTGGTCTGCAGCCCCCAGAGTATGGAGTCGAGCTCCTCTACCCAGTGCGTGTTAGAGTCCATTAAGGACCGCACTAATCTGGGTTTAATACCGCTCATTATAAGACCGTTTGCTCGCTCAACTTGGCCATTGGTTTGTGGGTGATAGACTGAAGCATAATCGAGCTTGATGCCCATTTTGCTGCACCAGAGTTTTACCTCATCGGCTGTGAAGTTCGTGTCATTGTCAGCGATGATGCTGTGGGGGGCGCCATAACGGTGTATGACCCGGATATGAAGTCTATCACCGATCCGGATTCGGCTGTTTTAACAGGTTTGGCTTCTATCCATTTGGTGAATTTATCCACCATGACCAGTAAGTATTTTTTCTTGTGGGTTCCCCCTTTAAGGGGTCCGACCATGTCAAGCCCCCAGACCGCAAAGGGCCACGTAATGGGGATTGTTTGGAGGGCGGTCGGTGGCATGTGGCTTTGATTTGCAAAAAGCTGGCAACCGGCGCAGCGTTGGACCAAGTCCTGTGCGTCTGCCCGGGCCGCCGGCCAATAGAATCCTGTACGGAAGGCCTTGCTTACAAGAGCCTGGGCTGCGGCATGGTGGCCGCCGAGTCCGGCGTGAATTTCTACCAAAAGGTTCCGCCCTTCCTCTTCGGAGATGCACCTTTGAAGGACTCCGGTAGTGCTTTTTTTATACTGTTCTCCCTCATGGACCCTGTAGGCCTTAGATCGCCGTACTATGTAGCGTGCCTCATTTTGGTCCTCCGGAAGTTCCTGCCTAGTTAGGTAGGCAAGGAATGGTTCTGTCCACGGGGCTATGATGGCCATTATTACGTGGGTTGAAGGTGTTGTTTCGGTGGCAGAGCCTCCAATTATGTCAGAGTGTTCGGTATCGAGTGTTGTGGTCAGGTCCGGAGTAATATTGCCGGTGTCCCCCTCCCATACCATGGATGGCTAAACAACCTCTCTAAAAAGATGTTGGGGGACCGCATCGCGTTTTGCGCCGATGCGGGCGAGGATATCCGCCGCCCGATTGTTTTCCCGAGCCACATGATGAAATTCGAGCCCCTCGAACTAAGCTGACATCTTTAGGACGGCGTTACGATAGGCCGCCATATTCGGATCCTTGGCATCAAAGTCTCCATTTATTTGGGATATTGTGAGGTTCGAATCCCCATGCACCTCCAGGCGCTGAATGCCCATGGAAACTGCCATCCGAAGACCATGTAACAGGGCTTCGTATTCGGCTGCATTGTTGGAGTCTATATACAGTATTTGCAGTACGTATTGAACTGTATCTCCGGTTGGGGACGTCAGGACGACGCCAGCCCCCAGTCCAGCCAGCATTTTGGAGCCATCGAAGTGCATAATCCAATTGGAGTATGCGCCGTACTCTTTAGGGAGTTCGGCTTCCGTACATTCGGCGACAAAGTCAGCCAATACTTGCGATTTAATGGCTCGCCGAGGTTTGTATGTTATGTCGAACAGGAGGAGCTCAATGGCCCATTTGGCAATCCGGCCCGTGGCGTCGCGATTGTTTATAATATCATTGAGTGGCACCTCCGAGGCTACTGTAATCGAACACTCTTGAAAGTAGTGTCGCAGTTTCCGGGATGCCATGAATACCGCATAGGCTATCTTTTGATAATGTGGGTACCATGATTTTCATGGAGTGAGGACAGTGGATACATAATATACCGGCTTTTGAAGAGGGAATTTATGTCTGTCCGCTTCTCGTTCGACGAGGAGCACTGCGCTTACAACTTGATGAGTTGCCGCAATGTATAATAGTATTGGTTCGCCGATGTTTGGCGCGACCAGGATTGGGTTGGTTGCCAGTATGGCCTTTATTTCTTCCAATCCGGCTGTGGCAGCGTCCGTCCACTCAAAGTGTTCGGTGCGCCGAAGGAGGCGATAAAGGGGTAATGCCTTTTCTCCTAAGCGGGAGATAAAGCGGCTTAGAGCCGCCACACATCCAGTTAACTTCTGGATTTGTTTGAGGTCTGTTGGGGTAGCCAACTGTGACAAAGCTCGGATTTTGGCCGGATTAGCTTCAATACCTCTTCTAGAGACAATGAAACCCAGGAGCTTTCCGGCTGGTATGCCGAAAACGCATTTTTCCGGATTGAGCTTGATGTCGTATGTTCGGAGGTTGTCGAATGTGAGCCTCAAGTCGTCTATCAGAGAGTCGATGTGTTTGGTTTTGACGACCACATCATCTACGTATGCCTCTACTGTTTTGCCGATTTGTTTCTCCAGACATGTCTGAATCATGCGCTGATATGTTGCGCCGGCGTTTTTGAGCCCAAAAGGCATTGTGTTGAAACAGAAGGGTCCGTATAGTGTGATGAATGCCGTTGTGGCTTGGTCGGACTTCGCCATCTTGATTTGGTGGTAACCGGAGTATGAGTCGAGGAAACATAATGACTCGTGTCCTGCGGTAGCATCAATAATTTGATCAATGCGGGGGAGGGGGAAGGGATCCTTTGGGCAAGCTTTATTGAGGTCCTTGAAATCGACACAAAGGCGCCAGGATTTATCCTTCTTTGGTACCATCACCAGGTTTGCTAGCCAGTCCGGGTGTTTTATTTCTCTGATGAATTCGGCCCCCAATAACTTGGCTAGTTCCTCTCCCATGGCATGTCTCTTAGGTTCGGAGAAACGCCGAAGAGCCTGCTTGACCGGCTTGAATCCCTTTAGGATATTGAGGCTATGCTCGGCCAGCCTGCGTGGAATTCCTGGCATGTCTGAGGGATCCCAGGCGAATATGTCCCAATTCTCATGCATGAACTCTCGTAGTGCGGCGTCCACGGCGGGGTTTAACTGTGCCCCGATGAAGGCTGTTTTTGTAGGGTCCGTTGGGTGGACTTGGAATTTGACTATTTCATCCGCTGGTTTAAAAGAGGTGGACTTGGATCTCTTGTCGAGTATCACGTTGTCCCTGTCCACTTTGGAGCGTAGCGTGGTTAATTCCTCGGCCGAGAGGGCTTCGGATAATGCCTCGAGGGCTAGTGCGGTTGTTTTGTTTTCGGCGCGGAGTGCTGTGTCCGGATCACTGGCGAGAGTGATGATTCCATTGGGCCCGGGCATTTTGAGCTTCATGTATCCATAATGGGGTACGGCTTGGAAGATCGTGAACGCCTCACGTCCTAAAAGGGTGTGGTGTCCACTGCTGAACGGGGCCACTTGAAATGTAATTTCTTCAGACCTATAGTTCTCTGGCGTACCGAATACCACATCTAGTGTGATTTTCCCAATGCATCATGCTTCCCGACTGGGTATGATTCCTCTGAAGGTTGTGCTACTTTGCTCAATGCGGTTCCAGTCTATTTCCATTTTTTGAAGAGTTTCCTCATAGATGAGGTTTAATCCGCTGCCGCCATCCATGAGTACTTTGGTGAGTCAAAAGCCGTCCACGATTGGACTGAGGACTAGTGCGGCTGGTGCTCGAGCTGTTCGGAAATTAGGTTTGTCACTAGCATTGAAGGTAATAGTCGTGTCACTCCATGGATTTATTGCTGCTACGTGGCAGATTTCGGCAATGCTGCGGAGTGTTCGCTTGTGCCTATTATTTGACGCGAAGGTCTCAAAGACTGTTAATACCATATTGTTATCCACGGGATGGTGCTCTGTGGCATTGGGGATAAGAAGATCCTCACCACTTTTGGCCACCTGCCGGAGTATCCAACATGCTCTAAGGCTGTGCGTTGGTATTGTATCCGCTGTGCTATGAATTTTGCAGGGTCCGTTAAGCCATCCCACCAACACGGTTCCGTGCCCTGTAGAGGGTTTTTGCTTCTTTGTAATGAACTCGGGTGTCTTGTGATAGTGCACCCTTTTACCTCGGACTGGGTGCATATTCGGAGCCGGATTATCCCAAAACTCCGTTTTGGTTTTCCAGGCACTTTCCATCGCACAGTACTTTCGTACTATGGACGCCAAGTCAGCGAAGCGTGATATGTCATGGCGACTTATGGCGTTAAGGATTCCCTTGTCCGTGCAGTTATTGCAGAAAAGTGAGACTGCGTCTTCCTCGCGGCAGTCCTTAACCTTGTTCATCACAAGGAGGAATTTGGCCCAATAATGATGTACTGTTTCATGGGGCTCTTGCCTGATGTGGGAAAGATCGTTTATGTCTGGGTGGGTGGGTGTATTTGAGTCCGGACCCCTACCCGATCTGAGACCCAGGGGCCGAGGGGTTTCCGATCTTGGAAGTTCGGATTCCGGTATGTTGCCCGATGAGTCTGGCCCGCTGCCTGACTCTAGGTTCAGGGTTTGGGTGATGTCCTCCCGTAAACAGGTATCCGGCTCGGAGAGCTCAGGAATTCGGACATAGTTAGTCCTCAAGATAGAGGAAGAATCGACGCATTGTTCCTCCACCACTGCAACATGATGGGTAACCGGTGGAGAGTTAATCTCCCTTCGATCGGGTTTAAGCCCAATCCGATCATAGTCCGTAGCGACTCCCAAGGCGGCGAAGCGATCCAAGAGTTCGTTTAGGGAAGAGAGCTCCATTGGATCCATCTGCTCGGCGAATTCCGAGCCGACGTGGAGGCTGTTTTTGATGACCCGAGAAGTCATCGTCGGTGCAGCCGCCGAACAGGCGGTCATGACGAAACTGCCTAGCCGGAGAGTTTGGCCGACAGCCAGAGCTCCCCCGACGGTAATGTTGTTTTTAACAACGAGATGAGGCATCCGTCCTTACGGCAACGTCACAGAGGAACTGTCAATGAAAGCACCAATGTCGGTGTCAAAACCGGCGGATCTCGGGTAGGGGGTCCCGAACTGTGCGTCTAAGGCGGATGGTAACAGGAGGCAGGGGACACGATGTTTTACCCAGGTTCGGGCCCTCTTGATGGAGGTAAAACCCTATGTCCTGCTTGATTTATTCTTGATGATACGAGTATTACAAGAGTTGATCTACCACGAGATCGGAGAGGCTAAACCCTAGAAGCTAGCCTATGGTATGATTGTATGTTATCCTACGGACTAAAACGCTCCAGTTTATATAGACACCGGAGGGGGCTAGGGTTACACAAGGTCGATTACAAAGGAGGAGATATACATATCCGTATTGCCTAGCTTGCCTTCCACGCCAAGTAGAGTCCCATCCGGACACGAGACGAAGTCTTCAATCTTGTATCTTCATAGTCAAACAGTCCGGCCAAAGGATATAATCCGGCTGTTCGGATACCCCCTAATCCAGGACTCCCTCAATAAGCATTAAAATCTTCTTGCTTAACCATAAAGTTATCAAATCCATCCAAACATTGGCTAGCAAACTTAGCAGGACGGATTTCAGCTTTATCATATCTATAGAGAGAATTTACCTTTACTACCTGTGTCGGGTTATCAAGACCGTGTGTTTCTTCAATAGGCGGCAAATTAAGACCATATATTTCTTCAATAGGAGGTAAATTCTTAACATCTTCAGCTTTTATACCTTTTTCTTTCATAGATTTCTTTGCATCTTGCATATCTTCAGGACTGAGAAATAGAATACCCCTTTTTTTGGAGTTGGCTTAGGAGTTGGTTCAAGAAGTGTCCTATTATTTTCATTAGTCAACATATTATTCAATAGAATTTCAACTTCATTAATAGTTCTTTCCCTAAAAACACAACCAACACAACTATCTAGGTAATCTCTGGAAGCATCGGTTAGTCCATTATAAAAGATATCAAGTATTTCATTTTTCTTGAGAGGATGATCAGGAAAAGCATTAAGTAATCAGAGAAGCCTTCCCCAAGCTTGTGGGAGACTCTCTTCTTCAATTTGCACAAGATTATGTATTTCCCTTAAAGCAGCTTGTTTCTTATGAGGAGGGAAATATTTAGTAGAGAAGTAGTAAATCATATCCTGGGGACTGCGCAAACAACCAGGATCAAGAGAATTGAAGCATATCTTAGCATCACCCTTTAATGAGAACAGAAATAATTTAAGGATATAATAGTAGCGAGTTTTCTCATCATTAGTGAACAGGGTAGCTATATCATTTAATTTAGTAAGATGTGCCACAACAGTTTCAGATTCATAGCCATAGAAAGGATCAGATTCAACCAAAGTAATTATATCAGGATCAACAAAGAATTCATAATCCTTATCAGTAATAAAGATAGGTGAAGTAGCATAAGCAGGATCGTATTTCATTCTAGCATTCAAAGTCTTTTATTTCAGCTTAGCTAATAATTTCTTAAGATCACTTCTATCATTCCAAGCAAGAAAGTCTCTAACAGTTTCTTCATCCATAACATAACCCTCGGGAACAACAGGCAATTCGTATCTAGGGGAGAATCTTCATCATCACTTTCATCAATATTATTTGTTTCAATAATTTCATTCTCCCTAGCCCTAGCAAGTTGTTCATCAAGAAATTCACCAAGTGGCACAGTAGTATCAAGCATAGAAGTAGTTTCATCACAAGTATCATGCATAGCAGAAGTGGCATCATCAATAGCATGCGACATATCAGAATTAATAGCAGAAGCAGGTTTAGGTGTCGCAAGCTTACTCAAAACAGAAGGTGAATCAAGTGCAGAGCTAGATGGCAGTTCCTTACCTCCCCTCGTAGTTGAGGGAAAATATTGGTTCTTTGATCTTTCAAGTTCTTTATAATGATAAGCAGATATAAATCCCAAGTGACTCAAAGAATAGAGCTATGCTCCCTGGCAACGGCGCCAGAAAATGTTCTTGATAACCCACAAGTATAGGGGATCGCAACAGTTTTTGAGGGTAGAGTATTCAACCCAAATTTATTGATTCGACACAAGGGGGGCCAAAGAATATTCTCAAGTATTAGCAGCTGAGTTGTCAATTCAACCACACCTGGAAACTTAATATCTACAGCAAGGTATTTAGTAGCAGAGTAATATGATAGTAGTGGTAACGGTGGCAAAAGTAACAGTAGCAAAAGTAATATTTTTGGTATTTTATAGTAATTGTAACAGTAGCAACAGAAAAGTAAATAAGCGAAGAACAATATATGGAAAGCTCGTAGGCAATGGATCGGTGATAGAGAATTATGCCGGATGCGATCGATCATGTAACAGTCATAACATAGGGTGACATAGAACTAGCTCCAGTTCATCAATGTAATGTAGGCATGTATTCTGAATATAGTCATACGTGCTTATGGAAAAGAACTTGCATGACATCTTTTGTCCTACCCTCCCGTTGCAGCGGGGTCCTATTGGAAACTAAGGGATATTAAGGCCTCCTTTTAATAGAGTACCAGACCAAAGCATTAACACATAGTGAATACATGAACTCCTCAAACTACGATCATCACCGGGATGGTCCCGATTATTCTCACTTCGGGGTTGCCGGATCATAACACATAGTAGGTGACTATAGACTTGCAAGATAGGATCAAGAACTCACATATATTCATGAAAACATAATAGGTTCAGATCTGAAATCATGGCACTCGGGCCCTAGTGACAAGCATTAAGCATAGCAAAGTCATAGCAACATCAATCTCAGAACATAGTGGATACTAGGGATCAAACCCTAACAAAACTAACTCGATTACATGATAAATCTCATCCAACCCATCACCGTCCAGCAAGCCTACGATGGAATTACTCACGCACGGCGATGAGAATCATGAAATTGGTGATGGAGGAAGGTTGATGATGACGATGGCGACGGATTCCCCTCTCCGGAGCCCCGAACGGACTCCAGATCAGCCCTCCCTAGAGAGTTTAGGGCTTGGCGGCGGCTCCGTATCGTAAAACATGATGAATCCTTCTCTCTGATTTTTTTCTCCCCAAACACGAATATATGGAGTTGGAGTTGAAGTCGGTGGAGCATCAGGAGGCCCACGAGGTAGGGAGGCGCGCCCAGGGGGTAGGGCGCGCCCCCACCCTCATGGACAGGTGGTGGGCCGTGGATCTTTCTTCCGGTATTTTTTATATATTCCAAAATAATTCTTCGTTGATTTTCAGGTCATTCCGAGAACTTTTATTTGTACACAAAAATAACACCATGGCAATTCTGCTGAAAACAGCATCAGTCCGGGTTAGTTCCATTCAAATCATGCAAGTTAGAGTCCAAAACAAGGGCAAAAGTGTTTGGAAAAGTAGATACGGCGGAGACGTATCACCTCTTCCTACTGTCAAGAAGAGATATGATATTCTTATTGTTGGGGATATGCATATCCCCGTTGAGGTAACTTAGTGTTATTCGAAAATTCTCCGGTTTCATGTTATTCAGAAAGAGTTTGTTAACAAGACTTGATCAACCTTGTTAGTGGATTCCTTTTGATGAACATGAGATGGATGAAGTTAGAAAGCACAACTTTCTATACCCTTCTTTTACTTTCTGTTATTTAGATTAAATAAAGCAAAAATAGTATTTTCTGTCTGTTTTCTGAATTATCCGTGCAGTAAAAAAATACCACAAAAATAAAAGTTCTTCAAATGTCCCAAAAATGATATATGATTTTTTTGTAGAATATTTAAGAATTATTGGCACTGAGAACACACCGAGGGGCCACACCACCTGGCCACGAGGGTCCAGGGCGCGCCCCCCTTCCTTGTGGACCCCACGGGGACCCCTCCACTTATTCCAGCACCCACACGCTTCGTCTTCCTCCAGAAAAATCATCCCACAGCTCAAACCCGTGTTCTAGCTCATCTTGCTGCCATTTTCGATCTGCTTGCTCAAAGCTCCATTCACAAAACTGCTTTGGGGGATTGTTCTTCGGTATGTGACTCCTCCAATGGTCCAATTAATTTTTGTTCTAGTGCTTTATTTATTGCAAATTTTTGCTGCTTAGGTGACCCTGTTCTTGAGTTTGCATGTAAATTTATATGGTCCAAAGTAGTTTTAATGCATGATATGGCCTACTTGTAGGAGTAGTTGCTATCAATCTTGTTGAGTTTGGTTCACTTTTATTTTGAGTCACTAAAAATTTCAGAAATTTTTCAGAGGAAGAGAAATGTTTAGGAAAATGTACCAAGGTGGTTCCTCAAGGAAGCAAGGACCAAGGCTCGCGATACATGAGCCAAACGATGAACCACCGAGGGAAGCTCAAGTGCGGCTTTGTGAATGGCCGTCAAAAGAGTTTATGGTCCAGGCATGCATCAAGGATGAATTTGACGCATATGTGCATAATGCTGATCTTGAGGGCTTCGTGTCAGGTAAGTGCTGGCAATACCGCTATCTAACTGATTCCTTTGTGAGAAGGTTTAAATTTACATCCTCACGCAATTCTCACACTGTTTTATTTGATATTTATGATAAATCATATACCATGGACCTAGAAGATTTTAATACTGCTTGTAAACTCCCGCACTGGGGCAATGTTAGTGAACCTCGCAAATCTGAATATAAGGACTTTCTTGCTAGTATCACTATGGGGGAATCTACAGAAATCACACAAGCTATCATAGGGAGCATTCATTTCCCTTCCATACATTATTTTGCTCTCTTCATTGATAGATGCATGAACGGTAAAGATGAGGCTTGTCACATGTGTGTTCCAGATCTTAGTGTTCTCAAGAGTGCGGTATTAGGTGATAAACAATATAACTTGGGGGCCATTGTTGCACGAAGGTTGCATCACAACAGCGTAAGTGGAGATTTGTTTGGTGGAATTTATGCAACTCGTGTAGCTAATTATCTTAATATACCCATACATGGAAATGATATAGAGTTACCTTCTACTTACCTAGATTATAATGCCATGGTTCGCCATCGGTTTGTTGAGAGGAATGAATAATTCCTCCAGTACCGACTAATCTTTGACAGACGGCGCACCGTCCATGTTGCCCTCCCTGCTCCTACTTTCTTTGACTTTTAGGCAAAAAGGAGATATGTTATAACTAGGGAGGAGGCAAACGAGTAAGAGAGGAGGACGGAGGCAGCTCGCCTCCAAGCTGCAGCTCGTCAGGCAGTAGCTGCTGCATCTCAGTACGATCCCAGCTACAACTTTGGATATCCACCAGGCCAGCAATGGCCATAGACCAACTTACGCCAAAAGCCTAAGCTTGGGGGAGTACATATTTCTCACCGACATTACATTCATGTTCACACACTCATTCTAGTTGTCGGTGCTCATACTTTTTCATTGTACCATCCATGCTAGGTTAATTTCTTTTCTTAAGCCTTCTTCTTATGTGTTTGAAAAAACCTTAATAAAAACAAAAAAATACTTGTAGCTTTTAGCTAGTTTACTTTTCGTGCTTGTAGTAGTAGTAATTAAAAGAAAACCCAAAAAGATTTCTCTTTCTTCTTTTGCTTGTTGGGAGCTTTCCCATGTAAATAGTTTTATTTCTTTTCTTTGGGGGTCGAGAGGAGAAGACCATGATGAAAATATTGAGTCGCTCTCATATGCATTATTGTTGATCTAACCAAGAGCTCATATTATCTTGTTTTCTCCCTTGTATTAAATGCTTGCAGATTCCAGCTTAGTCCAATGCACGTGCACTATTATTATTATCCACACCGTTCGGTCGTGCAAGTGAAAGGCAATAATGACGATATATGATGGACTAATTGAGATGAGAGAAGCCGGTATAAACTCGACCTATCTTGTTTTTGTAAATATGATTAGTTCATCGTTCCTGATTCAGCCTATTATGAATGAAACATGTTTGCAATGACAATTAGAGATTATAGTTGCTTATTCCATGCTTAATTAGCTAGGAGTTTATAATGGTTTACCTTGTGTGCCAACATGCTATTAAAATAGGTGTGATGTGGTATGATAGGGTGGTATCCTCCTTTGAACGATTCGAGTGGCTTGACTTGGCACATGTTCACGCATGTAGTTGAAACAAAATAAACATAGCCTCCACGATATTTATGTTCATGGTGAATTATATCCTACGCATGCTCGCACTCAGTGTTGATTAATTTTAATGCATGTTCATGACTGTTGTCGCTCTCTAGTTGGTCGCTTCCCATTCTTTTTCTAGCCTTCACTTGTACTAAGCAGGAATACTGCTTGTGCATCCACTTCCATAAACCTCAAAGTTGTTCCATATGAGTCCACCATACCTTCCTATAAGCACTATCTACCTACCGTTTCAAGTAAATTTGTATGTGCCAAACTCTAAACCTTCAAATGAAATTTTGTTTTGTATGCTCGAATATCTCATGTATCAACTAGGGTTGTCTATATCTTCCATGCTAGGTGGGTTATTCTCAAGATGAGTGAACTCCGCTCATCATTCACGAGAAAATGGTTGGTAACCGGGATGCCCAGTCCCATGCTTAAATTAAAATAATTGCAAACAAAAATCCCCCAGGATTGTTGTTAGTTGGAGGCACCCGTTATTTCGGACAAGCCATGGATTGATGTTTGTTGGTGGTGGGGGAGTATAAACATTACCATTCTGTTTGGGAACTTCCTATAATGTGTGTAGCATGGAAGATATCGAGATCTCTTGGTTGTAATGTTGACAATGAAAGTATACCACTCAAAATATTATTCATCTCTATTTCAAAACTCGAGCTCTGGCACCTCTACAAATCTCTGCTTCCCTCAGAGAAGGGCCTATCTATTTAGTTTTATGTTGAGTCATCATGCTCTTATTAAAAAGCACCAGTTGGAGAACACCGCTGTCATGTGCATGCATTACTATTAATTTACATTGAGTATCACTGTGACTGAATATCTTTTACCATGAATTACAATGTTTAGTCAGTCCTTGATCTTCAGGGGTTCTCTGCATTTATATTTTGCGGTCTCAGAAAGGGCAAGCGAGATACCATCTTATTATATCATATTATGATTGTTTTGAGAAAGTGTTGTCATCCGAGATTTATTATTATTGCTCGCTAGTTGATTATGCCATTGATATGAGTAAACATGAGACCTAAATGTTATTGTGAATATGGTTGGTTCATAATCTTTGCTGAAAACTTGAATGCTGGCTTTACATATTTACAACAATAAGATCAAACAGAGTTTGTAAAAGTTTTTTTCTTTATCACTTTTAGTTTGTCAACTGAATTGCTTGAGGACAAGCAAATGTTTAAGCTTGGGGGAGTTGATACGTCTCCATCGTATCTACTTTTCCAAACACTTTTGACCTTGTTTTGGACTCTAACTTGCATGATTTGAATGGAACTAACCCGGACTGATGTTGTTTTCAGCAGAATTGCCATGGTGTTATTTTTGTGCAGAAATAAAAGTTCTCGGAATGACCTGGAAATTTACGGAGACATGTTTTGGAATTAATAAAAAAATACTGGCGAAAGAATCAACACCAGGGGGCCCACACCCTGTCCACAAGGGTGCAGGGCGTGCCCCCCTGCCTCGTGGCCCCCTGAGGCTCCACCGACGTCAACTCCAACTCTATATATCCACGTTCGGGGAGAAAAATTAGAGAGAAGGATTCATCGTGTTTTACGATACAGGGCCACCGCCAAGCCCTAATCTCTCTCGGGAGGGCTGATCTGGAGTCCCATCGGGGCTCCAGAAACGGGAATCCGTCGCCATCGTCATCATCAACTTTCCTCCATCACCAATTTTATGATGCTCACCGATGTGCGTGAGTAATTACATCGTAGGCTTGCTGGACGGTGATGGGTTGGATGAGATTTACCATGTAATCGAGTTAGTTTTGTTAGGGTTTGATCCCTAGTATCCATTATGTTCTAAGATTGATGTTGCTATGACTTTGCTATGCTTAACGCTTGTCACTAGGGACCGAGTGCCATGATTTTAGATTTGAACCTATTATATTTTCATGAATATATGTGAGTTCTTGATCCTATTTTGCAAGTCAATAGTCACCTACTATGTGTTATGATCCGGTAACCCCGAAGTGACAATAATCGGGACCACTCCCGGTGATGACCATAGTTTGAGGAGTTCATGTATTCACTAAGTGTTAATGCTTTGTTCCTGTAACGCCTCGAGACCGTTGCGCCAGGTGTCTTCCAGTTATTCGTTATTGTTGTCGTGTCATTCGCTTGCGTGTTGCATCTTGCCATGTCATCATCCGCATTGCATCTGCATGTTTTCAAAACTTGCATCCGTCCGGGTTCCCCTAGTTCCGTCCGTTGTCCGTTCTGAGCCCAAACACACTTGCACGCGCTCGCGTCATGCCCGAAATATTATTTCATAAGTGGCCGGAAAATGTTCTCGGAATGGGATGAAAGTTGGCATGCGGTGTTGTTATGTTGTCTGTAGGCCGCCTGCCAAGTTTCATCGCATTCGGAGTCCGTTTGACGCCCCAACGGTTAACTATAGCGGCATTATAGTCGGTCAAACGTCGGACGTTTCCGATCTCCGAAAACGGTTGCCGGGTTGCTTTCCTCCTTTCTCATCTCAGTCCAACCACACACTTGACCTTGTCCGTCTAACCCTCTTTGCACAGTGCATCGACCCCCCTCGCGCGTCCGAAAGCTGTCCCGACCCCGACCCGGACTATCGCTACCGTTGGGTCCGGATCATCCCCAAACATCTATAAAACATCTCCGTTTTTCTTTTGATCTCTCTAGCCTATTTTTATCTCGAGCTTCTAATCTAAATAGGAGGGTCTGATTAGCACCTAACAAAATCCATCTGCTATATATACCAGTCAAACCCTAGTTTTTAGGCTTGTCACATCCATCCTTCCCATCCGCCTCCACCCGACCAACTCCCCTCTTCCTCGGGATCTCCTCCCGATCCAAATTCTCTCCGACCCTCTCCCTTGATTTCCGCTGCCACCCAACCAGTGCACTCCCCCCAATCCATCCACCCACCTCGATCTGCCAGCCACAGCCGCCACTCCTCTCCTCGATCTCCTCCAACACAGCCGCCCGAGAACCTCCTCCTCGCCGATGTTTTTTCGTTGGAGTTTGCCGGCCGGAGCAGCAACATCCACCACAAGGAACTGCCTCGCGCCCTTGCCTCTCCTTCCTCCTTCCTCGCGTTTGTCTTTCGGTCTCTCACGCATGGCTCTCTATCTCTTCCAACACAGGACGCCCGCCATGGACAACGTCTTCCCAACAGCTCGCGTTGCCGTCCTCCGTCGCTTGCTCCGCCCCAAGTCTTCGTCACCTCCATGCCGAGCAGTAGCTCACCGGAGCACGAGCGCCACCCGGTCCGCCTCCCTCTGCCTGTCCCTCTCCTTCTCCTATCTTGTTCCTCCCTGTCTGACTCTCGTTTGAATTTCTTCCCTGCCATGGCCTTGCAGCTCCGCTGCCGCGCCATCTTCAGGTGCTCGGGCACGAGCTTGCCCGCGCCCCGTCTTCCTCCTCGTTGCGTGGATCTAGGAGGTTCGACGCCCAGCCGCTTGCCTCCCGCTCGCGTTGACGCTGCCGCTCCCCTGCATCGCCCTGTTGTCGCGTCAGTAGCAGCCGCTGCCGTGGTCTTCTCCATCGCCAAGTCCCAACGCTGGACCTGGACCCCGGACTCCCGCCGGACCTCGCCTCGCCGGAGATACCCCAAGTCCACCGCCGCCTTGCCAAGTCCCGCGCCGCCGCCGACCTCCCCTGTTTCTGCCTCGACCAGGAGGAGACGCTCGTAGTGTCGCTTCGCTCGTGTTGACCGCAGCCGCGTGTGACCTCCTGTGCCCTAGGCCACTTCTTGCGCCAAGATCCAGCCCAGCCGCGAGTCCTGTAGCCCTGCCTCACCTCCTTGGGCCGAGCCCACTGGGTGAGCAGCCCCTCTAGTTCCCCTATTCCTATCGGGCCAGCCAGATTCGGCCCGTGTGTTGTTTTCCAGATCTGTGAATTTTGCTATTATCTAGTGTTTGGCAGTTTTACAGAATAGTCCCCCTAGATCATGCATTTAATAGCTCACAAATGGTGCACCGGATTAAAATGTTTTATATATGAAACATTACTATAATTTCATCTAGTTTCATAATATGCCACTTTCATCCATGTTTGAAATGTTTAAAATGATGTTTGCTTTAATTTTCTTAGATGCCATGTTAAAATAATTCATTTCATGACTAAATAACCGTAGCTCCAAATTTAATAAACTTTATATGTAAATGGGGTAGAAAAATGCATAGTTTAACATGGTGGCATTACTTTGCATGTTTAATAACTCTAAAATTGTGCATAGGGCAGAACAGTACCAACTTTGAAATATGCATATGGGGATTTACCGGAATTGTTGTTCGTTGTTTCCGGCCTCATTTAAACTTGCCTAGATAGGTAGTTTTCATATGCTTCACCTCTTGCCATGCTAACCAACATTTAATATTGTTGAGTACATAAACGGGAGAGAACTAAATAAGTCATGTGGTGTTCCGTTGCATATTGAGCTCCACTTAATTTGTAGGATTGTTTGTGCATTTTGCCATGCCATGCCTCATTAAACCGGACATGCATCATACTGGGTTGTGCATCATGCCATGTTTATGTGATGGTTGTTTACTGTGTTGCTTGCTTCTTTCCGGGTTGCTTCTCTCGTTAGCTTCGGTTTCGGTCCGGAGTTGTGAGGATTCGTTCGACAACGTTGGTTCGTCTTCTTCATGGGCTCGTTCTTCTTCCTTGCGGGATTTCAGGCAAGATGACCATACCCTCGAAATCACTTCTATCTTTGCTTGCTAGTTGTTTGCTCTATCGCTATGTCGCGCTACCTACCACTTGTTATATCATGCCTCCCATATTGCCATGTCAAGCCTTTAACCCACCTTCCTAGCAAACCGTTGTTTGGCTATACTACCGCTTTTTGCTCAGCCCCTCTTATAGCGTTGCTAGTTGCAGGTGAAGATGAAGTTTGTTCCATGTTGGAACATGGATATGTTGGGATATCACAATATCTCTTATTTTAATTAATGCATCTATATACTTGGTAAAGGGTGGAAGGCTCGGCCTTATGCCTGGTGTTTTGTTCCACCCTTGCCGCCCTAGTTTCCGTCATACCGGTGTTATGTTCCTTGATTTTGCGTTCCTTACGCGGTTGGGTGTTATGGGAACCCCTTGACAGTTTGCTTTGAATAAAACTCCTCCAGCAAGGCCCAACTTTGGTTTTAACATTTTCCACCTAAGCCTTTTTCCCTTGGGAGTCACGCTCCCGAGGGTCATCTTTATTTTAACCCCTCCCTCGGGCCAGTGCTTCTCTAAGTGTGGGTCCGAACCGAGCTGCCTGCGGGGCCACCTCGAGGAAACTTGAGGGTTGGTTTTACTCGTAGCTAGTATCATCCGGTGTTGCCCTGAGAACGAGATACGTGCGACTTCTATCGGGATTGTCAGCACATCGGGTGGCTTTGCTGGTCTTGTTTTACCATTGTCGAAATGTCTTGTAACCAGGATTCCGAGACTGATCGGGTCTTCCTGGGAGAAGGAATATCCTTCGTTGACTGTGAGAGCTTGTGATGGGCTAAGTTGGAACACCCCTGCAGGGTATAAAACTTTCGAGAGCCGTGCCCGCGGTTATGTGGCAGATGGGAATTTGTTAATATCCGGTTGTAGAGAACTTGACACTTAACTTAATTAAAATGAATCAACCGCGTGTGTAGCCGTGATGGTCTCTTCTCGCCGGAGTCCGGGAAGTGAACACGGTTCTTGTGTTATGGTTGTGCGTAAGTAGTTTCAGGATCACTTCTTGATCACTTCTAGTTCACGACCATTGCGTTGCTTCTCTTCTCGCTCTTATTTGCGTAAGTTAGCCACCATATATGCTTTGTGCTTGCTGCAGCTCCACCTCACTACCCTTTCCTACCCATAAGCTTAAATAGTCTTGATCTCGCGGGTGTGAGATTGCTGAGTCCTCGTGGCTCACAGATACTTCCAAACAGTTGCAGGTGCCGATGATATCAGTGCAGGTGACGCAACCGAGCTCAAGTGGCCGCTCGATGAAGATCTTGATCGATGTTCTATGTCTTTTCCGGTTGATCAGTAGTGGAGCCCAGTTGGGATGATCGGGGATCTAGCATTTGGGGTTGTCTTCCTTTATTTTGGTTCCGTAGTCGGACCTTGTTTGTAATTTGGATGATGTATGTTTAACTTGTATTTGTGTGAAGTTGCGATTGTAAGCCAACTCTTTATTCCTTTCTTATTCAGTACATGGGATGTGTGAAGATTACCCCTCTTGCGACAAGCCTACCATGCGGCTATGCCTCTAAGTCGTGCCCCGACACGTGGGAGATATAGCCGCATTGTGGGCGTTACAGTTCCGGTACTCTATTAAAAGGAGGCCTTAATATCCCTTAGTTTTCAATAGGACCCCGCTGCATGGGAGGGGAGGACAAAGAAATGTCATGCAAGTTCTTTTTAATAAGCACGTATGACTATATTCGAAATACATGCCTACATTACATTGATGAACTGGAGCTAGTTCTGTATCACTCTATGTTATAACTGTTGCATGAGGAATCACATCCGACATAATTATCCATCACTGATCCATTGCCTACGAGCTTTTCACATATTGATCTTTGCTTAGTTACTTTTCCATTGCCACTGTTACGATTACTACAAAAACTACTACTGTTACTTTTGCCACCGTTAGCGTTACTTCCATATTACTTTGCTACTAAATAGTTTGCTGCAGATATTAAGTCTTTCAGGTGCGGTTGAATTGACAACTCAACTGTTAATACTTGAGAATATTCTTTAGCTCCCCTTGTGTCGAATCAATAAATTTGGGTTGAATACTCTACCATCGAAAACTGTTGCGATCCCCTATACTTGTGGGTTATCGTGTACTTTTGCCTAGCCGTGGCCTTTGCCAGCTGTGCCGTAGGGAGCCGGAGTCTGCGGCACACCTTCTCTTCAAGTGTAGATACTCCTTACGGGTGTGGGAGGCCGTAAAGGAGTGGCTTGGCACCTCAGAGTTGCGTCTTGACCATTGGGGTGGTATGCCTTCGGTGCATGCTTGGTGGAATGCCGGGGGGGGGGGGGTATGCCTTCAGTGCATGCTTGGTGGAATGCCAGGGTGGTATGCCTTCGGTGCATGCTTGGTGGAATGCCGTGGTGCTCACCAAGGGTCACAGGAGGAAAGTTATTGCCACCACACTCATGCTTGTGGCGTGGGCACTATAGAACGAAAGGAACGTGCAGGTTTTTCGCAACAAGTCTACACTACCTTTCATCATCTTCACACATGTTAGGGCCGAAGCTTGGGTTGTGGGTGACCGCCGGCGCGAAGCACCTGGGTTCTATTATGCCGCGAGAGTAGGCTTTTGTCTCATTTATTGAGGAGTAATGACCTCGCCTTAAAAAACTTCTGTCACCCTTCCTCTTTACTAGTAAATATGTATGTGCAATGCACGTTGATATTTGATAGTATATAAATTGCATATAGATTATGTAGGATAGTTGGTATTAGGCATATATTATGTGCATGTAATATTAGGTAGTATATTATTTACACATTAATATGTGATTAGCGTTCATATGGTATTTGATATGGTATCAATTGCACATTAAATATGTTTTTAACACAACACAGACGCAAGCGCTTTAGCATCCATATTGGTATTCGATATGATATCAATTGCACATTAAATATTTTTTTAAACACAATACAGACACAAGCGCTCATATATACGCATACCATCACCCTTATGAACGCACACATGCACACCCTATCCTTATGAGCATATTCGAAAGACTGAGCTGGCATATCAGAACGTCTCCTCCCACTGAATGCGCATCGCCGAAAATCCTGAAGGGTGAGTGTATATGTTGAGCACTTGACATTGGAGCAGTCTGGTTTGTTGGATTAACCTGGTTTAATGGTCGCAATTTATTGGATCAATCCCTTTGGCTCTTTTTAGATTGGTATAGATGTGAGTAGGCCATTTTGGAGATCGAGCTCCATGGAGGATTTTATTTTGAAAATTTCAAATTTATAAAATTTTAGTTTCAAAAAATTCCGAAAAGAAATACACATGTATGCAAGGATGTAATGTGTATATGCTCAAAAAAAGGATGTAATGTGTATGTGTGATATTTTTTAAGATGAAATATCTTGAACTGCGGGTTGCACAAAAAAAATCATGGACTTTGAAAATGAACAGTACGTATCAGAACATCCGAAAGACTGAGCTGGCATATGAGAACGTCTCCTTCCATTGAATGCGCATCGCTGGAAATCCTGAAGGGTGAGTGTATATGTTGAGCACTTGACATTGGAGCAGTCTGGTTTGTTGGATTAACCTGGTTTAATGGTCGCAATTAATTGGATCAACGCTATTGGTATAGATATGAGTAGGCCATTTTGGAGACCGAGCTCCATGGAGGATTTTATTTTGAAAATTTCAAATTTATAAATTTTTAGTTTCAATTTTTTTTGAAAAGAAATACACATGTATGCAAGGATGTAATGTGTATGTGTGATATTTTTTAAGATGAAATATCTTGAACTGCGGTTGCACAAAAAAATCATGGACTTTGAAAATGAACAATATATATACTAAAAAGCCTCAGATTTGTCTCTTTTGTGGGGCTCTCCACTCATGTACATTATGTATTTATTAGGTATATGTGTATAATTTTTCAGATTTGCATTTTGAAGTTTTTAAATTAGGCCTCCATTGAGCTAGACAAATCTTTTATCGCCGTTTCGAAAAAGAAATCTCAAATCGACCGAAGTAAGCTTGGGTCCAAATGATTATTCAGAGTAACTACGAGGGTGTTTCGACAAAACGCCATGGGTCATTTCCTCGTTCGATCTGGGCCGCAAATGCTCTGATCAAACGGCCGCCTAGCCGAACAGGAATCAGGGAGAGCGAGGGGCAGCAGATCGTCGCCGCCGCAGGCCCGCAGCCGTCCCGCATCGCAGTCGCCGCCGCCGCGTCGTGCCAGCTTTGAGCGAGACGAACCGATGGCGGGCACCGCAGCCGTGTACCGGAGGGTCATGAAGGCAGTGCAGAAGCACGTCGGCGGGAGCGCCGATAAGAAGCACTTCCGCGAGTTCGTGGCCGCCGAGTTCCGCAGCCCGGCCGGCACGGAGGCCGACGCCAGAGCGAGACTGCGGCTCGCCGGGGACTACGCGTACCATCTCACCAGCATCCAACACCAGAAGGTAGGACCATTTTTTTTTCTGTTGTTACTTCCGGTTAGAAAGGTGTGCTTACTTGTGTTCGACGAAATGCTAATGAAGACCGGTAGTTCGTGGGAGTTTACTGTTGTGGCTAATTTGGGACTGGGTTATTTTAGATGAAAGACTCTAAATGAGCCCGGCTTTGAATTAACAAAGCCATCAACCGGCCAGGAATTACAACACTCTTACAAGTACAAACCAAATCGGCTAAACTGATACAATGGGGCAAACTGGAAAGCTAACAACAACATGATCCACTACAAGCATCCTAGGGTAGGGAATAGAAAGAACAAAGCTTGAATGCAGATGCACTCCTCACAATTGCACCAAAGAAGAAATGGCAGATGCGGCAAAGCTTGGAACAGCCAACCATCACAGCCGGACAACAGATTGTGCGACTAGAGGAACACAACATCTTCCTTCTCTATTCTGAAGGGGAACCCTATCCCCTCGCCTTGGCTCGAAAGGCGCCATGAGCCCGAGAGCTAGCAGGATGCCATCCTTGACGCAGCCACAGATCGACCACCCTTAATCTAGCACACCTTGCTAGCCGCACCGCCACTGTCTAAGAACAACCAAGAGGAGCTGGAGAGCTTCCAGGAGCGCTCGCCATCAAACGAGGCAGCCATCACTGAGAAGAACGAAGATCAGCAAGAGCGAGCAAGGCAGCCGGCTGAGTCGGGCCACAACTGAAGGTCGGGTGCCTATGGCTTCCACCATGCCGCCACCGCCAGAAAAGGGGAACCCATCCTCTTCCGCCCGGATTGAGGGCGCCACACCACCGGAATTGGGCGACACGAGCCGCCATCGGGGAGCACTATTTAAAAACATGCAGACACCTTCGCCACTCAGCTCCTCCACACCAACTCGAAGCCAGAGTACTCAACCCCTCCACCTGCAACTCCTATTTTCCGAGCACCCGAACACCCCAGGCAACGCCTCCAAAAAGGGCACGGCGCACATGGCGCCACCGCCGCCCAATTCGAGAGGATTTTGGGCTTTCACCCAGGCGTGGGGTCGGGGTGGGGAGAGGGGACCTCAACGGTGCCTCCATGGAGGAAAACGGCGACCAAGGCCGTCGCCACCGCCGGGACAGACGGGCCGACCAGAGTTTCCCTCGGTCCCCGATGCACCAAGGCGGATAGTCGAGATCGCAAGCCGCCAAGTGCGGCGGGAGAGAAGTTGCAGAGGGGGGAGCACGCACCTCCAGATCTGACGCAGGGGAACCGCGCCGTGACCAGCTCCTGCTGGCGACTCACCGCCCTGCGGTCGAGACTCTAGCCAGCCACCACCAGTGGCCGCTGTCTGCCGGAAGATGCCGCCGCCATGCCTGCTGCCGGCGACTCACCGCCCACGCGGTCGAGACTGAGATATTTTGGATTTGCATTTAGCTGATCGACCTGTCTTTCTATACTTTTCATATGTGCTAATTGTTTTGCCCATGCAACAAAAAAGTTTAGCGTCCGAAGTGTATTAGAATAGACAACAAAGCTTATCTAATTCCTAAATTCCATGATGCAACCTCGTTAGATCACCATTTTAGAGCGATATTGCTCTGGCAGTCTAGTTTGAATGGTGATATCTAACTAATAGAATTTGCGTTATAAGTAAATGATACTATTATAATACCAGAATATGCTCGCTTTATTACTGATTTCCATAACAGAACCTATTTTAGATTGAACAAGTCATTCACATGATCACATCCTTGTAATAGTGGTCATAGCACCCTTGGCTTTTCATGCACCGTGTATTCCACTAACTGCAAAATATGCTTGATCGTCCAGGAACTGCTATTCTCATACAATATAGCTGTGGATCGATCTGATGAAATGAAGAAGATATTGAACAAATCTGCTGCCAGTGTAGGCCTTCAGCTTCCAGATGTCTACCAGCCTTGAGAGCTTGGGCGACCCGTGGTACTGCTTTTGGGCAACTTTGCTTGAGTTACAAATTTCCAGTTGTTCTGGATAGTTTAGCGTGCTATAGCTGTAAGCAGCTGTACTCTCCCCAATAACGACCAGTGGCATTGATTCTCTTGATGCTTTGTACTACCTTGTTCCATGGCGTCTGCTTACCCTTAAATTACAAATTCAGCTGTACTCTTGAAGATAAGTTATGTGCATCCATCATGTTCGTGTTGTAATTTGCACAAATCTGAATTGTTGTATGGTAGGTTGCTCCTTTCTGTTTACCCTTAAATTATATATATTTCTGTTATTTATTTTTGTGAAGTACTCCCTCTGTAAAGAAATATAAGAGTGTTTAGATCACTAGTGATCTAAATGCTCTTATATTTCTTTGTGGGGGGAGCACTTCATTATATCATCTGACCTGCTTGAGTTCATCAATAGAACTATTCAAACTCTTCTCTTGCTATGTCAACTTTTGTCATGCAAGGTCAACATGCCTTAGAGTTAGGAACATCTAATAATGTAAAAATGTACAAACAATGTTGATAATACTTCGGTTCATTACACTCCTTAAATCTTTTGCTGACGTAATTGAATAGTCTTGCACTTTGCCTTTTCTATACATTGTAAAGAATGATGCCAACTCACAGTGGCCATATCTATAGACAAATTCCTAAACATATATGAGCGATACTTATCAGCTCATGTCTTTCAAGGACTGGGCGGGACTTCTATCTGGGGTGTTACTTTCTTTAGCATCGTCCTGAACTATTTCATCCTCAGATATCGTGTTGGCTTCTGTAGATGTCCGTGCGGAACTTGTATTTGAATTAGTAATTTCCTTAGCATCGTCCTCACTAGTTTCTTCCTTGCATGCTGTGGTAGCTGCTGCAGATGTTCCAGCATCTTCACTTCCTTTTTGTGCCCAAGCTGGAGCAAAAGCCACTGTTTTGTTGCCATTGTTCCTGTTCTTGTCATAAAAACCATCTTCAAAGGAACCATAGTCTATATTCTGCAATACTGTTGGAATCTGTATCCCCCCTACGAGTACTTCTTTCTCTCGCATATCTGTATCAATCTTTTCCCTTGTATTGGTCACGTCCAACCCAATATATGGAGTGTAGAACCCAGCTTCCAGTGCACCCTCACCTACATGTGATCGAAAGTCGTTCAGTGGAGGAGGGATCTTGGTGAAGAACACTTCGGCAAAGTTTTTTGTAATGCTCTTTCGGTAAGGGTTATCCTTCTTGTCATAATTGTATCTGAAGTTTTCGTATGTTGTCTGCAGAAGTTGTAGTTGACATCAGTAAAATTATGCAAGCATATTAACATAAAATACAACAGTAATATGCATTGCAATTAACTCCTACACAACTAGACATCACAAACAATCCACTCACGTCCTTATACGGTGGGTACGGCTCTGCCCCACTTTTTCACCAGGGCAGGAAACTCACATTTTCACGCTGTTTCTACTTAATCAACCAAGGCAGGAAACTCACATTTTCCTGTCCCTGCATCATGGTATATGGAGCAGCTAGTTCAAGAGATTACACCTATGAGTATTGTGTAGTGTACTCAAGTGCATTACTCCAGTTACAGTTAGAAGGACTAGAAACTACAACAATTATCTAAAATTGTAGCAAAATGACCTAAATTTTACCTGATTAGTACTGATCAGATAGAGATGCAATACTGTTAGGCCACCGACGAACCATACAACAATTGAAGTATAGATGATTAGCACAAAAGAGTAGACTTCCTTGCGCAAGGCCTTCCAGATAGAGCCGCCGTTGTCTTGCATTTCGCCGTGGACATTCAACCATGAAAAGATTAAGACGGATATGCACAGGAATGTCGATGTGGCGATGAATAGAAAGAAGTAGCGATAGTTTCTCTGCAAGGCAAATAAAAAACGTTGTGATTATGATGGGCCAACTGCAATTGAGGCCTTGAAAGTCAACTAGTGGGATATAGGTTAGGTATAGTTCAGGACTTAGTTCACAAATCAGTTTGCTTGTTCGGTAACCTTACCTGCAAATCTAGTCAGATAATGGAATACACTAACGACTTGCTGCCACTAGCTGTATGTTCTCATTCAACTTAATTGGTTAAGAAAAGTTCTGTAGTACTGTTACAAGCCCAAATGTAAATATCTTTTGTAAACTACATAGCTTTAGATATACCTTAACTTTGCACTGAAAGAAAACTAAGAGGTGATTAAAGGGAGTTAGGCTAGGTCTAGACTTTTACTCGGAAAGATTGTTTGACCTTTTCTCTTCCTGGCTCTTACTGAAGATAAAGTTCAATCAAGAAAGGTTAGTTTTTTTTTGCTCTGCTAGATGCTTATCATAATGATATTCTATATGACTAATGGTAGGGAATGAGCAATAACCATGTGTACTTACGAGTCCAATGCACTGGCCAACCCATGGGCAGTGGTGATCAAACTTCTGGACGCAGTTGTTGCAGATGGAGCAGTGCGAGGATCGTGGCGGGCGGTACCTGAGGCAGGTCTCGCAAAACTTGAGCTTCACCGTGAAGCCATTCACGTTGACATCCTTGGTCCGGCGAAACCTCATCCGTGGGGTGCCTCCGACGCTCCACTCCATAGATGGCGTGGCAGGGAGGTTCCGTTCATCAGCTTCAGGCGGCGGGGCTCTTGTGTTCCGTGGCACTATTCCTGGGTCCCTGGCCGATGTCATGAACAGGAAGAACAGGTCCTGCAATTTTTTTTGGCGAACATCATAAGGGTCCTACAGTGTTGCACCTGGTATGCATACTGGCAACTGGAATCGTAAGTTTGAAACCCCCGCCCTGTTGGTTTCAGCCTCAGGTCTGAAGGCTGGAGTCGCTGTTGACTCCGGCCATTCTGTTTATTGCGGGTATGATGGTAGAGCTGATGAAGAAGGTGCCAGGGAAGGTATGCAGACAGCAAGATGAAGACTAACCACTAGTGTTGTGATGATAACAATCAGTAGCGCAGCCCGGTGCATGTGTGGTTGCCCGTTGGAGCGGAAGAACTTGGACTGCATCTGGTAGCAGAAGACGATGGCTGGGCCGGCGACGAGGAACGATGACAGCAGCAGGGAGGCTGCGTCCGGCCCGAGTATAAGCCGTCCGCCGCACAGGAATACCTGCAGAGAAGCGAAGAATGATGTGTGGTGAGTACACTCTGCTCCCTCACACAGGTGAAAAACCTGGGGCACGAAACCTGCAGCTTTCATGAATCCCTGATTTAGCTGCACGGCTCCCATGGCGCGCCAAAGCTCTCTGACCACGGCACGGAGAAGAAGGCGAAGAGGGGAGTCGAGCAAGCATGTACGTACGTTGTTCCCTTTCCAGCTCTGGTAGAGCCGCTTGGGTTGCGGCGGGGACGACGACGGCTCGGCCTCCGACGGCACCATCATCTTGTCCCTCCTCTCGCTGCTGCTTCAGTCCTCAAGCATGGGGAAGACTGGAATTTTTCTGTGTGTGCCTGGCTCTAGTCGACAGGACGGGCGATGCTGCCGAGCGAGGCGGCGGCGGTGGGGACGATGGCGATGACATTGAGGCCGCCGTCGTTGGGATGGCCGCACGCCGCTGCTACGCTGGCGTACTTTTGCTGTTGTTTAAGGCGTGGTTGCAGGCAGGACAAAGTTTGGACTTTGGAGCGTAGAGGAAAGCGAGGGAGAAGTTTGTTTGTTTGCTCGTCCGGTTGGTTAGGCGCAGACAAAGGACAGGGCGGCGATCCCGATCGGCCTTGATGTGTACACTTGTCTTTTTTTCCTTTTCCCACGCACTTGAAATTATGCTCGCTAAGCCACGCAACGGCTACGATAAACGGTAGTATATGCCCGGAGATCATTTGTTCAGCAACACACAGCTTATACACATTAAGCCGACCCGCAGGGCCCGCATGTTGGATTCTAGAAACATCAGGCTAGCCATAGCAGGGTAACTTAAGTAGTAACTTAACACATCCCAAGACAATTTTGCTTATGTGGCAAGTATTTAATGAGGAGAGAGGTGTTTGGAGTACCATAATATGTTACTGTAACATAGCGCTTCTCGAGGTAAATTGAGTCTATAAGACAATAAATAAAACAATGTATGACACTACTACTAAGATACTTTGCACTATGGATGTAGTAACTTAGACTAGTGTCATATGCATGACACTAGTATAAGTTACTCCCCACTATGACCAGCCTCATGGACGGGTATGGACATTTTTTTGAAGTAAGCAGCGTTGTTGTGAAATAAGCACAAACGTTGTCAATTGTTTACGTTTTTGTAGTTTCTTTCCATTTCCTTCTTTTTGGAGGATTTTTATTGGATTTGTGGAATTCTAAAAACCGATGATGAATACAAAAACTTAGGAACTGGAAGTTCCATGAAATAGAAGTTGTTCCATTGCATCACCGGGGAAACTGAAAATCTCCCTTCGCGGGTGGAAAATGCACCATCCGTAAGAGTAGATTCTGATGGTATGGTGTCTCGACGAGGTGAGAAGATTAGAGGGGAAACACGAGACAATATTTACCCAGGGTCAGGCCTTCCTCACATGGCAAAACCCCACTCTTGGTTGTGTATATATTGCGGTTGGGGTGTACAAAGTATAGGTATTACCTAGAGATTTTGATTTGTCTATCGACTAGCTCGACCTCGACTTATACAAGATGCCAAAGCCCCTAGGGTTACAAGAACCGAGTCGGCTATGTTTGTAGAGGGGAGTCCTCCATGGCTCCGCCTTGTATTGAATGGCAAGGCTTCCAGAGTCTTCCTCCCCTGAAAGTGAACACTTGTCGCCGAGCTCCAACGGTCGGCCTACTGCCGGAGTCCACGAACCACTCTGGTTTTAATTTGTTGATGAAGATGACCAGCCGATGCAAGAGAGCTCCCCGCGTTGGTGGCCTCCGCGAGCCGAATTCCTGCACAACACATTTGAATTTCACGAGCCTAGACCGGACAAGACTCCCCACCTGGTCGAACCATGCCACCTGTCAGGTTTGACCGTTGCTCAACATGACATGTGGGATTGGGGCCCCACTCGGAGCACGTACCATCAATATTGCGGCTTGCGCCTCGATCCGTGCTGCATTAACAACCACTCCTCAACCCCCCTCTCCCCCTCCCCTCCCCCTCCTGCGCTTTAAGTGGCATTAGTGGGGATATGAAGAGATATGCTGCCGTGTGGGGGAGATTTCTGTGACACCCCCGACTCAATTGTGCACTAGTCATACACGTAAATACGCACGATCAAGATTAGAGACTCAAGGAAAGATATCACAACACAACTCTAGACACAAATTCAAACATAAAGCTTTATATTACAAGTCAGGGCCACGAAGGCTCGAATACATAAATCAGCGAAAGTAACAATATCTAAGTACAGACATAATTAAACAAGTTTTTCGTAAGAAGGCTAGCAAAACAACGACATCTAGATCGAAAAGGCGCGGGCCTCCTGCCTGGGAGCCTCCTATCTACTCCTGGTCGTCGGTCTCCACATAGTAGTAGGCGTTGTCGGTGTAGTAGTAGTCATCGACGGGATCAAGTGGCTCCTAGGCTCCGTCATTTGATCGCAGCAATCGGGTAAAAGGGGAAAAGGTAGCAAAGCAACAGTGAGTACTCATCCAAAGTACTCGCAAGACTTACATCAGATCTAAGCTAAGTATGCATCGGTATCAAAGAAAAGGGGATGTATCTGTGGACTATACTGCAGAATTGCCAGAATAGAGGGGAAGGCCTAGCCTATCGAAGACTAGCATCTTGCAGCATCTTGCAACAACAGAAGAGAGTAGCGTAACATATCATATAGTAACAAGTATATAATAGCAACGCCCAGAAATCCTTCCTCAACTCCCTGCGAGAAAGCAATCCTGGAGCTATCATATCCATTTATTGTCACAAGTATCCAGTTCTAGTTGTAGTAGATCGGGATACAACTCCGAGCTTCCGTTATCGTGGACACGGCTATTCAAATAGATTACTTCCCTGCAGGGGTGCACCAACTTACCCAACACGCTCAATTAACTCTGGTCGGACACACTTTTCGGGTCATGTCCGGCCTCGATGTTGGGTAACGTAGCAATAATTCAAAATTTTCCTACGTGTCACCAAGATCAATCTATGGAGTCATCTAGCTACGAGGGAGGAGTGGATCTACATACCCTTGTAGATCGCGCGCGGAAGCGTTCAAGAGAACGGGGTTGATGGAGTCGTACTCGTCGTGATCCAAATCACCGATGATCCTAGCGCCGAACGGACGACACCTCCGCGTTCAATACACGTACGGAGCAGCGATGTCTCCTCCTTCTTGATCCAGCAAGGGGGAAGGAGAGGTTGATGGAGATCTAGCAGCACGACGGCGTGGTGGTGGAAGTAGCGAGATTCCAACAGGGCTTCGCCAAGCGCTGCAGGAGGAGGGAGATGTGTCATGGGAGGGAGAGGGAGGCGCCAGGGCTTAGGTATGGTTGCCCTCCCTTCCCCCCACTATATATAGGGCCAAGGGAGAGGGGGGAGGCGCAGCCTTGGCCCTTCCTCCAAGGAAGGGTGCGGCCAGGGAGGAGTCCCACCTCCCCAAGGCACCTCGGAGGTGCCTTCCCCTTTTAGGACTCTTCCTTTCCCTTGATTCTTGGCGCATGGGCATCTTGGGGCTGGTGCCCTTGGCCCATATAGGCCAAGGCGCACCCCCTACAGCCCATGTGCCCCCCCGGGGCAGGTGGCCCCACCCGGTGGACCCCCTGGACCCTTCCGGTGGTCCCGGTACAATACCGGTGACCCCGAAACTTGTCCCGATGGCCGAAATAGCACTTCCTATATATAATTCTTTACCTCCGGACCATTCCGGAACTCCTCGTGACGTCCGGGATCTCATCCGGGACTCCAAACAACTTTCGGGTTACCGCATACTAATATCTCTATAACCCTAGCGTCACCGAACCTTAAGTGTGTAGACCCTACGGGTTCGGGAACCATGCAGACATGACCGAGATGACTCTCCGGTCAATAACCATCAGCGGGATCTGGATACCCATGTTGGCTCCCACATGTTTCACGATGATCTCATCGGATGAACCACGATGTCAAGGACTTAATCAATCTCGTATACAATTCCCTTTGTCTAGCGGTACGATACTTGCCCGAGATTCGATCATCGGTATCCCAATACCTTGTTCAATCTCGTTACCGGCAAGTCTTTTTACTCGTTTCATAACACATCATCCCGTGATCAACTCCTTGATCACATTGTGCACATTATGATGATGTCCTACCGAGTGGGCCCAGAGATACCTCTCCGTTTACACGGAGTGACAAATCCCAGTCTCGATTCGTGCCAACCCAACAGACACTTTCGGAGATACCTGTAATGTACCTTTATAGCCACCCAGTTACGTTGTGACGTTTGGCACACCCAAAGCACTCCTACGGTATCCGGGAGTTGCACAATCTCATGGTCTAAGGAAATGATACTTGACATTAGAAAAGCTTTAGCATACGAACTACATGATCTTGTGCTAGGCTTAGGATTGGGTCTTGTCCATCACATCATTCTCCTAATGATGTGATCCTGTTATCAATGACATCCAATGTCCATGGTCAGGAAACCGTGACCATCTATTGATCAACGAGCTAGTCAACTAGAGGCTTACTAGGGACATGGTGTTGTCTATGTATCCACACATGTATTTGAGTTTCCCATCAATACAATTCTAGCATGAATAATAAACGATTATCATGAATAAGGAAATATAATAATAATCAATTTATTATTGCCTCTAGGGCATATTTCCAACACTCGGCTGATCGACACATCGTAGTCCTACCTAGGCTCAACAGAGAGGCCAGCATGCCAGTTTAAATCCTAAGTGCGAAGGGGTCATGGGCCTATCGTCCTAAGCACTCCTGCACGTTGCGAACGCGGCCTGGAGCAGACCCACCTCCTTATACAAGCGCAGGCGGTTACTGTCCAACCAAGCGCGCACCGCTCAACTGCCGACGTTTGTGAGCTTCCGAAAGAATCGTATGATGCCAAGTGCCCATAATTATTCCCGCGTGGTGGTTAGTGTGAAAAGGCCAGAGGCCTACTCAGATCACATATCCAAACTGTTAGTGTATTGGGAGCTCGCGGAGACACTACAAAAAAATACACTTCCATGATGATACGTGTTTGTCACAGTAGGTCGCATTTTTTGTCATGCATGTACATCCATGACGATTTTATGACAGAATCAAGATAGTCATACCTATGCTGTCGTAGAAGTGTTCCATGACATTACCAAAATTATCATCACGGAAGTGTCCACTTCCATGACGATAAATCGCGCGTCACATAAGTGCTTTCGTCAAGGGTGACCGACACGTGGCATCCACCGTAACGGAACACCATTAAGCTATCGGGTCGGGTTTTGGATTTGATAACCCGTTAACAGCCCCAACCAATGGGGATTTTCCACGTGTAAAATCATCATTTGCTGGAGGAGACACGTGTCAGGTCCGCGTTGGCATAGGTGTCACTCATCCAATGGGCGAGACGCGCCTATGATATGTTGACACGTGGACCGGCCCATCAAATTTAAATGGGCCGGCCCAACTGAAGGCCCACAAGATTTTGCGGACCATAATGGGCCGGCCCAGCTAAAGGCCCACGAGATTTTGCGAACCATAATGGGTTGGCCCAGCTAAAGGCCCACAAGATTTTGCGGGCCATAATGGGCTGGCCCAGGTAAAGGCCCACAAGATTTTTATGTGCCATAATGGGCCGGCCCAGGTAAAGGCCCACAAGATTCTTGCGGATCATAATGGGTCGGCCCAGCTAAAGGCCCACGAGATTTTGCCGACATTAATGGGCCGGCCCAGCTGTAGGCCCACAAGATTTTGAGGACCCTAGTAGGCCGGCCCATTAACTGGCTGCCATGTTTTGGGCCAAATGCCGGCCCATATTTGATCCGGTCCATTAATGGCCTGCCACGCTCCAGGCCTAATAGTGGACCATATGAGATCCGGCCCGTTAAAAGCCTACCACGTTCTGGGCCAAATTACGACCCAGATCAGGTCCGACCCTTTAAGAGGCTTTGGGCTCAATTATGGCCCATATTAGATTCGGCCCGTCAACTGGACACTATGCTTTTGGGCCCACTTGCTAAAGGCCCACTTAGTAATTCAGCCTGATATTAGTTTTGGCCTGTTAAGGGCCCGTTTAACATTTCGTCCCTATAATAATTTCGGCCTGTTAAAAGCCCGTCATATAGTTGGGCCTAACTACGGCCCGGTTTGCATCCGGCCTGCTCGCAGCCGATATCTGATTGGGCCAAACAAGGAACGAGAAAATTTTGGCCTGTTAAAAGCCCGTGATTTGATTCGCACAATCATGGGACGGGGTTCATTTCGGGCTGTTGCCGGCCCGTGAGCTGTTCGGCACGTTTTAGGCCCAACCTACATCGTGATTGCATGACGGCCCGATTATGTACCGTAATTTTACGGTTTGGCCGGTTTACTGCGAAGACAGGATATATATACAGTAAAATAACTATAGCATCGTGAATAAGAAAAAAACTAGACTATACAATAAAGAAATCACGGCATATTACATCCACTGGGCATCAAAGTTCGCCACTATGATAATAAAGCACGAGTAGACAACAGATTACATACACTGGGCATCAAAGATCGCCACCAGTGCAAATAAACACGCCGACAAAATAATATACAAAACCGACAGCACTTCAATAGAGTTCAAGAAAGGTTAGCCCTGCTGGGGAGCTGTAGCGCAAGTAGCTGAGTAAGATGATGAGACCGCGCTTGTTCAACACTTATATCTTCCTCACTCTGAAAGATAAACAAGCAGACAGATGACAGGTTTTGCACATAAAAGTATTAGTGCTGACAATTCATCACATTTCTTACTGACGAATAAAGTGACACAGTTTAAAATTGCATTAACACAATATGGTATTGTTCAGGTCAAGACATGGCAGGAAATGACATTGTGAAGGAGTTGGCAGCTTCACGACACCACTGGATTACAGATCAAGAACTCATAAGTATCAATGGTTAGTGTGCTGTCAATTTATACCATTTCAGATTGGCAAATAAAGAGACGGTTTAAATAATAGTAGAATGATATGAAATTTTTCATAGTTAAGACATTGCAGAATATGACATTGTGCTGTAGTGGGTAGGTTCATCACACCACTGGATTACGGATGAAGAACAGAAGCATACATGCAGTGCAAAAGAAGATCACTTGCTCTGTATAGTTTAATTTACATGTATGAAGAAGGAACTTGGTTGTACAACTGAAAACTTAAATTGAGAAAGGACAAACTTTTGTTTATGAACTACATAATAAACTTTAAACAAGCAATTTAATACAAACACCAAAAATAAACAGCTGTTGCAGTCATGCCTAACCAAATATATACAACAAACTTTGAAGGCTTGAGATGGACAAACTTACATTATTGATGAAGACAGGCTCTATAAAGGCCTTGTCCATGCTGATGGGGGGGGGCAATTCAAGAAGTTTACCACAGAATCTTCTTCAAAAGCATTGCCTTTATTCTACATTTTGTTAAGAGTAAATATAGATGTGATAATGTACGAAAAATGGAGAATATTTAAAATAAGATGAAGAGTGATGCTACATAACCAAGTAGCTATAGATGTAAGTGCAGCGATACAGGCAAAAGGTACAGCCAAGAGCAATGCACAGCTAAACTTCTTCAGTACCAACCTTATGGTAAGAGTAAATATAGATCTGATGTGTAGAAAATGGAGGGCAAAGGAAAATAAGCTGCAAAGTGATGGTACATGAACAACCACCTGTCATTATAAGTACACTGATAAAGGACAGCATGTACTTACAAGAACAATGCAGAGCTAAAAAACATTGGCGTTGGATATATTCTACACTAATGTAACCATTCATACAGATCATATAATTTGGAGCAAACAATTGATAAGCAAGCTATCATGCATACTGCTGTCACATAATGAACCAGATATGTATGCAAGTACAGTGATACAGGACAACAGGTACTAACAAGAGCAAAGCAGCGGGCAACATATTTGTGATATCCTGTCGTTCTTGTCAAACCGGAATTTTTCTTCGAGCAGATTTCCTGCAAAAAAGATCCGTAAGGCACATGCGGAAAAGTAGAAGTTCAAATTGTCATATGATTTCATAGACAGTACCTCATCCTGGGAACGAGACCAGTGCATAATAAGGTTTTTCCATTCAATGTCTTCTAAATTTAGCACAGGAGACTTCGCCAGAAATTCGTTTATAGACTTGCCATCAAAGTGTGATTTCCTCAGGTAACACCGATACTGCTGCAATGCTTCCTTAAAAAGCACAAGCAAGCTTTGCTCGTCATGACTATCTAGATTGACCCTCGCCTAATTACAACAATGTAATGTAAATCATTAATGTGTTCAATCAGCAGAAAACAGGAAAATAATAACCATGAATAATAGCACTTACACGTAAGTTGGACAGGAAGATGTGAAAATGGTGTTTGTCTTCACAATAATCTTCCCATGATGGGAATATATGCACGTAGTCCCTAACAACATTGAAAGCATTTCCTTTTAAACTGGGAATAAATGGAATGGGGTTCCAATCTGCAGGAATTGGCCGTCTCTGCAGTTGGGATAGGTCTTCGGCCGATGGACTTGCTGTACTTTTTGCTGGAGTGGGATTTTTCTATGGTACAGCTGGTGCTATGGCAAATGAAATCGGTATACCTTTTGCTGGAGTGCAAGTCCTGTGTGGTGGGGCTAGTGGTGTGGCCAGTGAAGTATGGGTACACTCTGCTGGAGTCGGTCCTATGTTTTGTGTCACTGGTTGTACAGCCAATATAAGTGGGGTGCTGTCTGATTTCTCTGGCACCACCACGTTTTTCAAGGATTTTGCTGGTGCTCCTTCAGGTTCGGCAATCACCCTCTTCCTTTTTAATGTCTGATGCACAAGAAACAACATTTGAGTGAAAAAACATGGTATGATGACAGATGGAATATGTATTGATAATGGATGGGCATGGCATCTCGACATATATGATGAGTAAACTAAGCAGATGGCGGTGCAACAAAGTAGAAGAAATGCAAGACAATATATGCAAGATACCCACAATCAATAAAACATTGCCAAATTAGAACAGGCACCTTGATGGGTGAACAGGACAGGCCATCTGCCTTTGACTCCTCGAGGTTAGAATAGTCATTAGGATCATATTCTGAACAAGAATCAACATGTGGGGAGTGTATGAGTTTCATTGCATCCAGAATGGCACTCAATGCCTTGGTGCCAATTTTGTAAGTGATTGCAGTGTTTAGCTTCAAGAGTGGACTGCTGCTAGTGCGACACAAAGCAGCTACACAGATCATAGTGTAGATATAACGGCAAAACCTTAAGCATCAGGGTAAAATCAGCAAAGTGGAACTTGCTGGAATATATGTTCTAGTATTTCCGGTACGGCTAGAAAGGCTTCGGATACCAGCTCTCTTAAAGTGAAGATGTGGTACTGTTAATATCAGTGTAACTCTCAAAGGCGACACAACTCCCCGCATTTCCTTGCTATTCTTATAGGATTCTAGTGGGCAGGCCACTACAAATCCTATTCCTATGTTTACAAGATCCTACAAATCAAGGAGGCTCAAAGTGTCCATCACAACCGACCGTATAGACCTCTACACTGCAAATGTCCCTGCTCATCTTTAGTACAAGGAACATACTGTACTACTATCATACTCCCTCCATTCCAAAATATAAGTCTTGGTAGAGATTTCCACTATGGATCACATACAGATGTATCCAGATACATTTTAGAGTGTAGATTCACTCATTTTGCTCCATATGTAGTCCATGGTGGAATTTATACAAAGACTTGTATTTAGGAACGGAGAGAGTACATGTTAAAGAAGAACGGAAGAGGAACATGGTAAAGAAGAAGCATATTTTGGATAATAAAATGTTGGTTGCGCAGTGCCCACACATGATGAACCAGAGCGCATTAAGAATGCAACTCCCAGCTGTCTCTCGACCATTCCAGGCGGTTGGATGAAGATCCTACGTCTCCTAACCCTTCTTCTTCCTCGTCTCTGATTCTTCCCATACAGAACACCGCATGGGCCGTCGGCCGTACCACCGCCCCCACCGCCTGTGTTCCTCCGCCACCCCCACCCCAACCCCCACCCGCGTCGAGTTTTGTTCGTTTGGCAAGGCCCCACAACCACCCGAGCCCCTTCGATCACACCGGCGAACTCCGGTGAGCTCTGAAAAATCGACTGACCCAATTTTGAAATTTAGTCTACTGTGATTTAACTAGTGTGGAATATAAAAGGGGAAAACCATAAGCATTGGGAGTATAGTGTTGAGCGTGCCATGGCGGATCTGAAGGTGCAAACCGGACAAAGACAACTTCGCAACCAAGACAAGAAATCAGAGTAAAGCAGTGGTGATCTATTTTCTTGCTGCGATAAATAAGTTGAGCAGATACGAAAGAGTACCGCCTCTGGTGCGACGCCGTGTACGCATCTGCTGAGAATTTGACAGTGCTGCGATAGCGATGGCTGTCGGCAGCGTGGAAGCAGATCTAGGAGGGTAGACGGTGGCGGCAGGGCGCGATGGACGAGACGGTCGTAGGAGTGGCACCGGCAAGGTGGACGACGACGGGGATGAAGTGAGAGGATGGGATGCAAGGATCCAGGTCCGAAGCCGTGGATGAGAGAGGTCGATCTCTTGTAATGGACGTCGGCGTCGGGGTATCAGCTCCGGCATGGTGGAGGAGGACGACGGTGGATGGGGTGGCGGACGGCGGCGGACGGAGGAGGGTGGGGTGGAGAGGGTTTTTTGGCGCCCACGGAGTACGAATGGGGAAAAGGGAGGTAGAGAGGAAGGGGGAACCATGTATTCAGAGCGCGCTTGTCTCAAATGTGAGGAAATTTACAAACTTAGCCCCTATTTCAAATTTCTACTACATCACAGCAACATTAGTCAGTTGGGGATAGGACGGTAATCTCGCATACACCGAATATTTGCCGACAAGAGTTTTTTTTAGCACCCACTGTGTATGAATATGAATCAGGGAGGGAGTCGATTTCGGCCAAGGACACACTGTGTTTTGGCGCCCACTGTGTATGAATCCGGGTGAGAGGCGGTTACTTCACGTTAGGGTAAAATTACAAACCTACCCCTATCGAAACCTGTAGAAATCCAGCAGATAGGCTTTGCGTGGCAGGGATAGGCAGTAGTGATTTCCATCTCGTAGATTTTGGTTTCGGGCGGTTACTGTGACTTTCCCCGCTTCGTTCAAATTTTGTAGAGTGCACGTTTACCGTGCCAACTCAATTCGAATCCCGTTTGTATTCTATTTTTTTGGACGGGATCCATTTTCATTTGGAATTACATTCTATATACATCATTTTTTAATATACTTTCAAAAGCAAAACAAAGAATTCTGCTCCTTTATATGTATAATATGATTTACAAATACAACGATCTCGAAATCTTAAAATTGAATTCGAAAAAATTTAACCAAATTATGTTCTACTAAAATGTATGGATCAGTAATATCTACATATTAAATAACATAAATGTGCGCGAATTCATATGAGTATGCATGTTTGATAGATCAATTTTGGTTCGAGTATGGATTACATGTATCATCATCTTGAATTCAAATATTTGAATCCTTTTTTGTTCACTCCTTTCACGCCCATCTCTCTCGCATGCATGCTCCTTCAGGTAGCTATCACTCTCTTTTCTCCAGCTCACCCGAACGCTCACTTCATGTTTCTCCTATCCTCGCAAACATGGTCTCTCGACGTCTCCCTTGAGAAGTGTCACACTCTCCTTATCATTATACATTACACGGTTTTCATTATCTCTCACGTCTCTACTGTTCTCTGGTATCACTCGGTACCTAAGCTTTCTTTTTCACCGCCACATGCACAGTCTCTACTCATCTTTCACTTTGTCTTTCTCTCTATGGGATTCTTTCACACACCCTATATGTCTCTACATATGACTCATACCACTAAAATTACTCTCTCTCTCTCTCTCTCTCTCCTGTAGACACAACATTTGTTGTGGTCTCCTTTTCGTCTCCATCCCAGACTGACATTATTCATTTGTTTACCGATCAGACAACCCCGACTACCGTCTCCTCTCTCTCTCTCTCTCACAGACACACACACACACACAACTCCTGCTTCCACTCCCCTTCCTGACTACCGTCTCTCTCTCACACACACAAAACTCTTGCTTTCGCACCACAACTCGTATTTCTCTCACAAACATTTATCGACTAGCTAGCCTCTAGATATGTTTATACATCCGCACACTCGTGCTTCCACCATCGCATACATGTCTCTCTCCCGCTCCTTGTATCTATGTAGATTTTCTTCCCTTCTTGAGACACGCCCTCTCGATCATGCACACACACTATCGCCTCATTTTAAGCTGATACCTATCGCACACACACTCCTTGTGTCTTTGTCACACATGCACTCCGTCCTCCTCCACTCTCCCTCTCTCTCACACACACATGGGCTTTTTGCAACAACTAGCAAGATGCCCATGCGTTGCACGGAATATCAAGATGCATTTGTATGATTAGTTTATCTTGTGGGGGAAAAGGATGAACGAGGGAAGGCCTTATTTGCAAATGTGGAGAGGGGTGTGGGTATCTTTTTGCAAAATTGCCATAGTTTCCTTCCTATCCGTCAGATATAGATCGGACGGCCTATATTGCAGGATGACAGGCACACGATCATCACCAACAGTGCTTTTTATAAGAGTAGGGATAAAAAATAGAGTTGGTGATGATGGTGGGCCTGCCATCCTGCAATGTAGGTCGTTCGATTTATATCTGATGGATAGGAAGGAAAATATGGCAATTTACCCGCACTCTTCACCACATCTGCAAATAAGACCTTCCCTCGTTCATCCTTTTCTCCCACAAGATCTTTATGTTCCGTGCAACGCACGGGCATCTTGCTAGTAAGAGTAGAAATTAGACATATACCACTTCTCGAATCTTGAAACCAACAACATTCCTCCCTTATCTCATCAAAACCGCCAAAGGAATATATTTTGAGTGAAACATAACATATTTTTAGTGATATACGTATTTCAAAACTAGACTTTTTTTTCTATCAAATCGGTGAATATGTATTAATCTACTTTGATCGTGTGGCAACGCATTGGCACATTGCTAGTAGTTATTATAATTTTTTGGGCAATAGACAAACGGTGGAGTACATATACGAAGAGAAGAGGCGCACGCACGCAGTCGGCCTCTCGCTATCTCGCCCACATGAGTGTTACGTAAAGGCGACGTTAACAAATAAACCCTAAAACCCTAGGTGCACGATTGCTGGAATAGTCAGCTCGCGTGATAATTTGATCCGTAGGAGTTGATGGTCGGGACCACAGGTGAACGACTTGGAGCGTGGTGGCTCTCCAGTTGCCATAGATCGAGTAGCCATGTATAAAATATCATTTTTTAGCAGGGTTAAGAGTTCCGATTTTCAATGGCGCGTTATAAGTAGTAAGTAGTTTTTAGAACGATTGGTATGGAGCGAAAATGCAATTCATAGTACTACGTACCTCCTTGGCGTATGGTTGTATGTTTTTTTTGCGATAGAGGTTGTATGGGTTTATGTTGCGAGATGTTGAACCTGGTAGTTCTAGGGTAAATACTATGGTTTAGATTTAGATGCTGGTTTTCAGTAATGAAAATCGGAAGGGGAAACCCTTCTTTGATTAAAAAAACTACCACCTCGATTCTGGTTTACTAGTCCCCATCGTACTCTGGGTCAAAGTTTGTCCATGAATTTTACTTGTAAAATGTGAATGGAAAACGACATGCATGCATGAACACTAGTTACTCTAACCCCCCTCTAACCCCCCTCTCTTCTTTAATTCTTTGCCACATCAGCATGTTTGCTATTCCCGTGTGCATGATACCAGCTAAGATACCACCATTATGGCCAGCCTTAATCATCGCATGCAATAATTTAGTGCACCTTGAAATATGAACATGTGTGGGGCATGTATGTTTTTAATGACTTGAGACTATCACTAGTAGAAAAAGGGCCTTCAGTCCCGGTTCATAAGGGCCTTTAGTCCCGGTTCTGGAACCGGGACTAAAGGGTCGGTACTAATGCCTATCCCTTTAGTCCTGGTTCAATCCAGAACCGGGACTAAAGGGCGCGGCCACGTGGAGCTCCACCTTTAGTCTCGGTTGGTAACACCAACCGGGACTAAAGGAAATTTTATGATTTTTTTTTGAAATTTTTTTTGAAATTTTTTTTGATTTTTTTTTGATTTTCAAATTTCTGAATTATTTTAACCTCTAGTCTGTAATCACCATCCCTCATCACTTCTCAATTTATCCTCTAATCATCCCTCATCATTCCAAATCATCTAACTTCCCGAACGGTCACCCATCCTCCAGAACCGGGACTAAAGGGCGCGGCCACGTGGAGCTCCACCTTTAGTCTCGGTTGGTAACACCAACCGGGACTAAAGGAAATTTTATGATTTTTTTTTGAATTTTTTTTGATTTTTTTGATTTTCAAATTTTTGAATTATTTTAACCTCTAGTCTGTAATCACCATCCCTCATCACTTCTCAATTTATCCTCTAATCACCCCTCATCATTCCAAATCATCTAACTTCCCGAACGGTCACCCATCCTCCCACTCCCCCAGCCTAAGCACGCTTAACTTCCGGGTTCTATTCTCCCTCGCTCCAAGTCTGCACTTGTTGTTTTCCTGACAATACTAAGATGTCAATCCTATTAACCTTCAGGAATTTTGCTTGAGCATGAAGTGACACATTTCATAGTTTTATTTTGAAACTATTGTTTTAAAAACAATAATTATTTAGTAACACTAATATTTCTTGAATAATTAGTTTGACCATTGTTTGACCACAGTTTGACCAGATTTGACCAAAATTGAAATAATAGAAATAATTATTTAGTAACACTAATATTCTAGAATAATTAGTTTGACCATTGTTTGACCATAGTTTGCCCACTGTTTGAATTTTTTTTGATTTTTTTACTCTAGATCTTAAAAGCCCCGTAACTTTTTTCTATTAGGTTTTTGAGGATTTTGAAAATGTTTAACGGGGTTCCCCCAGTTAAATTCGGATGTAACTTTTCGAGTAGATGCTTTTTCATATAAAAAACTTTTTCATCCGAGTTAGTATGCAAAAGTTATGCCCATTTTTACAAATTTCAGAGAGATTTTGCAAATAAAGTCAAAATTCACATTTGCAAATTTTCCCAACAACTAGACCACATATCACATGGGAAACTTATTTTCTTTTATTTTTTTGACATTTCCATCATTTTCTTTTATTTTTTTTAAAACTGAAAAGGCGATCCACTTGGGGGGGGGGGGGTAGAGTTTGAAAATGGGACCTTTAGTACCGGTTCGTGGCAAGAACCGGGACTAAAGGTCTCAACCCCATTAGTCCCGGTTCGTGCCTCAAATCGGGACTAAAGGTCTAATCTTTAGTCCCGATTTGAGGCACGAACCGGGACCAATGGTTGTGGGCCAGGAGCGAGGCCCATTGGTCCCGGTTTATCCCACCAACCGGGACCAAAAGGTCCAGATGAACCGGGACCAATGGCCCACGTGGCCCGGCCGGCCCCCTGGGCTCACGAACCAGGACCAATGGGGGCATTGGTCCCGGTTCTGGACTGAACCGGGACTAATGGCCTGACCCGGCCTGGACCAAAGCCCTGTTTTCTACTAGTGTATACCTAGCCCGACATGCAAGATGACTTATTATACACCGTTCCCCATACCTGCAGGAAGCCCGTTCGTCTCCAAATCTTTTCCTCTCCATGTGTGGAAACAATATGCCTGCCAAACTCTCCTTCTCCCTCCGGCGGTCCCACCACTAAACCCCGTGTGAAAAAATCTGCATGCATGACTCTCCTCCCCCCACGCTCGTCCAATCCATTGTGACCAGCAATATTTCCACCCCTTCGCTCCCCCGTAATTTACTCCAACAAATATGCCCACGTAGCTGTTACTTAACTGCAGGTGCATTGGGTCACTGACATATGGGCCCAACAGGGGTCTGGCCCACATGTCAGTGACGCAACTGGACCTGCAGTTAAGTCAGTGCAACTCAGTCCATATCTTACGTAGGTGTGCCATTGCTCGCTATAAATACTGCGCCTCCCACGACATCGCTATCTCCTCCCCCTCACGTTCACGTTCATCGCTATCTCCTCCCCCTCCCTCTCACGTCGACCACCATGGCATCGCCCCTCCCAAGCCCTAGGAGCCCCTCGCTGCACCGCGCGGACGGTCACGCGTCGCCATTCCGTTCCTCGCCGCCACTAGTCGAGGAGGACGCGTCGGTGTTCCGCTCCTCGCCGCTACGCGATGCATCGCCTTTCCGTTCCTCGCCGCCACTAGTCGAGGAGGACGCGTTGCCGTTCCGCTCCTCGTCGCGACGCGGCGCGTCGCCGTTCCATTCCTCGCTGCCACTAGTCGAGGAGGACGCGTCGGCATTCCGCTCCTCGCTGCGACGCGTCGAGGTGGACGCGTCGGCGTTCCCAATCTCGCCAGCACGCGCGCCGGAGGACGCGTCGGCTCCCCGCTACGAGGAGAACGCCGCGCCGCCCGCCGAGCCCCCCCAACCTTGAGGAGCTTTGAAAAGAAATGGATGTCGCCTCGTGGGAGGCTTTGCCTCCAGCAGAGCGCGCCAAAATAGAGGCGGAGAAGAAGGCCGAGGAAGAGAAGCGCACCGCGGAATAAGCTGCCTGGGAGGCCTATGTCGCGTCCGAGAGAGTCAGGCGATTGGATCTTTGGCAAAAGGCTTGTGTGAGGGCCGTGAGGGTGGCGGAGGACGCCCGTGCCGACGCCCTGAGTGCAGTCGGGCCCAAGCGTCTCATCTACGCTTGGCGGTACGTGGACCGGGTGCACGCTTCCATCGAGGAGGAGTACCTGTTGGCGCCGGATCACCACACCGGTGAGATCGCGCTCACCCATCGGCAAGCCGCCAATCAGCACCTCGCGAGTTGCGAGGCTGAGGAAGAGGCATTGTGTCGGCGCGCTGGGAAACGGCCGCGCACCAGGGCACTCGTGGCACGCCGCAAGCGCTCCTGCGAGCGCCGTGGCTTTTAGGATGAGTATAATTTTTGTTTCGTAAGGCGATCTCATTAGTTTTGGGACGCAAATGATAAATCCCGAACGTTCAGGAATTTTTATCGTCCTTAATTAAGTATGTAAAAGGGAAATTTTGGAAACCTTGTGTATTCGTACGCATTTTGCAAGTACGTGCATATAGCAGAAACTTTACTATATACTATCGCACTACACGTCTCTCTCGATATATGCTTGCAGGCTGTGCTACCCCCTCCGTCCAGGTCAATAAGTCATCTTTGGTTGTGCACTATGACCAAGAAGGAGGGAAGACTTATACACCTAGACGGAGGGAGTACTACTATTACTTATGTACGTGCAAATGCACATTTTAACATTACGATGCGGTTTTTGTAAAAGTAGAAAAACAACACTAGTCAAGCTTGTGAAACGATTCAATGCAAAACAAATGCAAAAATGCTCATTTGATTGTTTACTTTTAGCTTCCTTCTCTGTGGTTATTTCTCTATCGTACTTTGTACGGAGTATCTCACTGGTCGGAAAGGCATGCAAATTCCCAAACCGCTTCCTACACCCTGTATCGAATTTTTTGCCTAACAAGTTGTGCCATGCAATTGGAATTCCAACTTGAGTACTACTACAAGTAGGAGTACCACGGGCCAGTTCTTTTAGACTTCTAGATTAGTAATCCCATAACTACTACCTCCGTCCTGGTTTATTGGTCCCCATTGTAATCTGTGTCAAATTTTGATCATAAATTTAACTAATGAAATGTTAGTGCATGTCACATGCACTACTCAATCCGTCTAGGTGAGTAAGTCATCTTAGAGCAAGGTTAATAGTAAAGCCTGCTGCCGGCTCTATAGTAGAGCCATGTCACCTGTAGCCTGTATTTGAAAAAGTTCATACAGTAGAATGGCTGTAGTGTTGGCTATACATTTAATGCATGCATACTGTGCTAGGCAAAGGAAAGTGACATGATTGGCTGGGGGGAGCTGAACGCCGGCCGTAGCGCTCGCATGGGCTGCATGCAGGCTCCTTTTCCTCGTTGCTTGTGCTATCGCCCGACGACTCGCGAAGCGCCCGCTTGGTCCTTTCTTATCACTTCTCTCTCCTCCAGCTATGATTTTGCTGATGTGGAAGATGCTATAGCCTGCTGACTAGTCTCTATTGTACTTGCTCTTAGGCTGTGCACCGTGAGCAAGGAGGAGGAGAAAACGAGAAACGTTAATGTTTATTTGCTAATTAATAGTATTGCATGCAATGAACTAACCACTGCATGTCGTGTTTGATATCTCAAGTCATTAAAAGCATGCACACTCTTTATCTCTTATTGGTTGATATGTCAAGAAACAAGAAACGAGGTAGAAGTTAATGCACCACGCCTAAGTGTTTTGGGATTATTTGGTTTTCGTAAGATGACTTACACACCTAGACGGAGGGATTACAATGGTGAGGAATAAACCAGTTAAATCTTTGGTCAAAATTTAGCACAAATTACAATGGTGAGGAATAAACCAGGACAGAGTAGTAGTTTAGAAGCCCAAATAAATGAGTGAGGCACCTTATTGTTACTCTCCACTGTGACTAGTCTTGTGGGAAAAGCTGGGGAAGCCGCCAAAAGAACTGGCCCTAGGAGTAGTAGCTAGGGATCGAGTGTGCGAGATGAACCGGAGAAAGTGAATGCAGAGAGATGAAATGCAAAAAAGACGGAGGGATGTGATGGTTGCTTGTCTGTTTATTTTACCAGGCCACTTATTACTGGGAGTGGTTGGGTTTTGTGATATGACAGCTTTACTGCCGCGCCACGAGCGGGGTGAGAGGTGAGACTCCCGTGCAGCGCCGCCCTCTACACTTGTACTACATCGATCGTGGTTTATTAGTCCCCCATTGAATTTGACTGAAGATTTAACTCACAAAATGTTAGTGTATGTCAACAAAAACTATATCGTTGGATTCGTATTTGAACATAGTTTTGAATGATATAATTTTAGGTGACATGCATCAGCATTTATCGTACTATATATAATGTTAGTTCAATTTTTGGTCGTACTAATCTATAGTAATAAGGTGCCCGTGCATTGCACTAAAGAGTGAAATGCTTTGATCGGGGAGTTGTTTATTTTGACAAAGGATGTGGGGGTCATCTCATGTGTAATGGGTATCGATAGGTTTCTTCGGATATTATTTCATCTCTAGAGCTCACAAATATCCGGGTGAAATAGATAAAAAAGGTATCTTTTGTAAACAAAAGCATTCAACTGTTCAACATGCATCCAAAACTTGTGAAGAAATAACACTTATTGTGCTTTGCAAGAAATGATCTTTTCTATACTATCTATACTACTACTACTATATAGTATACGAGTCCTGGATTGCACCTAGAGCATCAATCCTAGCTACTCATCTCCTAAATCTAACGGCTGATATTGGAGGGATTCTCAGTGAATAGTGCCTGCAGCTGAATCTACTTGGTTCTGGAACCATCGCTGCACCATGTCATACCTTCCTGAAAAGAAGACCTATGCCTCCTCTACTATGCTGCAATTGTCAGGTTGTGATGAGTAAAAAAAAGAGTTGGTTGTGAGCCGATGTGAGATGGTCTGGAGGAGAAACTAAAGTTGAAGTAAACAATTTGTGGGTTCCACCACGTACTTTTTTTTATATTCTTCAAAAATTTCTGGATGACCGCAGGCAGTAGTTGCATTTTGTACTACCAATTAGTAAATTTCTAAACTCTATTTCGTGTGCATCAACAATATTTTTTTTGCTCGGAATTCATTTTTCAAAGTATTTTTTTGGTGGAATCACACCATACTGTTAAGACGTGCATTGCACGTGCATACACACTAGTAAGAATTAGTTTTTGAGTATCGATTGTTATACATGTTGGCTACAAATGACATGGCACTTTCTTATAGTCAACAGTTGGCTATACTATTAAGTAATATTAACCATGCCCTTATACACCTAGACGGAGGGATTAAATCAGGATGACTTGCAAGCGGGCAGAGGAGATGTAAGAAATGGTTCATCATAAGTCTTTCACCAGTACTATAGTAAAAATTCATACATGGAAGATTCTAGACTAAACCATAAACAGATACACTTTTATTCATGCGCGATACTCCAATAGAGCAAGATCCTGCATGGAAGTCTCCACATGCTTAAACAGCGGATTACATTGAGCGAAGACTAATGATCAACATTTAACTTGATAATGCGTATGTCTAGGTGAACCTCCTTGGAGTCCCCGTGCACCGCGTCGGCGGGTAAAGGATGCCATGGGTTTTCCAAGTCCACATTGGCGGGATAGTCCCAGCTCCACAGAGTCCAAGTCCGTTCGATGAGGCCGGTGTCGCCGCCCACGCAACCCGGAGGGGTAGTAACACTGACCACGCACCCGTACATCGGCCTCGTGTCAGTGTCAGCGTCAGCGGCGTCGCCCCTGACGCACATTACAGAGACGGGACGACGGCCTGCGCGGGCCTCGCCGGTGCCCACGGTCAAGAGGAAGACGCTACCGTCCTCCTCCTAGACTAGCAGGCGGTGGTGATCCTCCAGCGACTCCGGCATGGTGAACGGGTAGCATGTCGCGTACTTGATGTTCTCCACCAAGGGCCAGCAGTGACCGCTGCACGCATCCGTGAGGTGATGCACCATGTCCGCTGGCGAGCCACAAAACGGCATCGGGCACTCATAGCAGTGGATGAAGGGCTCCTTAGAGGCATCGACCAGGCCGTCCATGAAACGGGAGTGGCTATAGGGGACGTTGCGCCAGTTGAATATATGAGCAAGTTACTACGAGATTTAATCCGAATAAGCACAAAATAAACCATGACGGCTATAACAGAGATGAAACTAATCGTGTGGACTAGCATAGTAGTAGGATATAGAGTAGAAACATGAATTCTACCACGATTTCGAACAAGAAGGACAGAAACACATACGGTGCAACGGGAGCAGCACCGTTGGCGTTGTGGTTGTCGCCCATGTCCAAACACCACGTAGACACGGGCCCTGTTTGGATACTCTAACTTAGTTAGAGGTTAGAGTTAGATTTTAACCTTGAACTAGCTGTGAACTAACTCTAACCAAAAAGATGTTTGGATGGCAGGGTAAGATGGAGCGCAGATACGGTGAGGCGCCTTCATGGGCGGTGCGAGAGGGAGGGAGGAAGAGGACGAGACGCCTTCATGGTCTTTGAGCACGGTTCATAGTCGTTCCACGCTCGGGCATTGAAGTTTGTAACTATTTTAGATTAGAATATACTACTCCTCCGGTGCTAGTAGTAGAGTAGACTCCTACTCTACTACTCTACTCAAGCAAGTTAGGGCATAGCACTGTAGGGAGTACTAGTACTGAGATCACTCAAGCAAGTTGTCTGGCATCGACATGACCCTACGCTGCTGGTATGTGTCTCGTAAGTCAAGCGGCGTGCTGTAGTCATCATCACATGTCCACTTCCTGCAGCACATATTCGCTTCTCCATCTTTGTCCGCACATAATCTCGTCCAATCTTCCATCCCCGCTAAGGCGCCTCCCCCCTCGTCCGAAACCCAAGCACTAACAATGGCAGAACCGAGCAGCGTCCGCCGAAAGAGTGGCTGGAATTCGCTCCCCACAGAGGTAATTAAGCCCATTGTTTCACGTGTGGACAATCTCAGTACCATGCAAGGATCATGATGGCAGCGCGGTTTCATTCATCAGGCAAAACTGTGTGTACACAGCGTACCATGCGTCTCTGCATGCACCATACCCTGATATGTGCCGCCACGCTCTGCAGCCCAAAGTAGGAGAGAGGGTCGCAAGTATCAGACTTCGACCTGCTGGCTGGAGTTTCCCCCGTCAGGCACCCATCTGGTTCAAGCCGTCAGCCAATCTCCATAGCTTAATAAATAGTAACGCCTAACTGAGCCAGTTAGTTAGATGCGTACACTTGGTGTAGTAGGATCTTTATTTAGTTTGATGCATACACTTGTTCTTTTTTGTAGCCCTTTTGTAATGATGGCTGATGTTTGATTTGGAAGAGAGAGCTGCGTCTTCACTCTTCTGGCCTGCTTACTGCTTCTATTGCACCCCCAGCCCTGGTTGCTGCTACTGCTGTTTTCAATGTACAATCAGTAGTATATTTCGTCTGTTGGTTGAATAAATGTGTTGTTAGAATGACAAACACAATGTTTTGGAAGTCGTTGCACGGTTCGATCCTTTAGTGCCCCGTACCGTACGTAGCGCATACTATTTTTCGTACGGAACATATTTTCCACTTGTTGATAACATGCAGCCCACTGATGAAGGCCCAATAGAGAAGCCCATAATTAACTGGAAGGGAGGCTCTCACATGAATCTGGCCCAGGTACATGCTCATGGTCCCCTAAACATAAATAAATAATTAAATAAATAAATAAAGCTAAATGCTCATGCACCAGTTCTTTGGGAAAATAGGTAGCCCAGTATTTCTTTTTGAAGAATACCCAAGCTAGGCCTATTTGTTTTCTCCGAATTACTGGGCTGCAAATCTTTCAAGACGAGGAGGGATGCATTTCGGCCTGGCTTAAGAGTATGGTCAATGTCTATTAGAAGTAATATCAAAAGGGGTTGAAAATTCCAAAAAATTTATAGCAAATGGGATATAAGTTTCTTTTTTTGTTTTTGTTCTTCACTCATATCTTATACGTATTTCATTGGATTTAACATGACATAGTACTAATTTATTTTTAAATTTGTTTTAGTATGGCTATTAATTTTTGGATTAAGAATATTTTGTTCCGCAGCAAAAAATTGCGATTTTTCAAAATTTCCCACATATTTAGTTAATTTTTTGACACTGGTACTGACGAGAAAATGGCCAGCAATTCTAAAAATGGAAAATGGGCTGCAATAAATTCCATATGAATTAGAAAATGAGTAAAAATTATAAAAATAATAGCAAATGGGCTGTACACGCCACAGATTTCGAGGCTGACTTGTTTACGCAAGGCTTTATCAGTGAACACACGATTCTAGCAGCAGTTACTGTTGGATGTCCATCTAACGGCCGACGTGCTTCTTCAATCTCTGATCTTCCTGCTCCAACCGCCTAAACTAGCGCCGGCGGGACTGCCTGCTCCCTCCTCTTGTGGCCCGCTGTGATCCCGCGTAGGCTTCCCTGGCCCACCCTACTCCCTTCGCTGGCCTGGCCGCACGCAATCAACTGCCTCCTTATTACGCGAAAAAAATATTCCTCCCACTGACATCTAGGGCGCACCGATTGGGAGGCTGACCTGTGGGCCTACTAAGTTGACGCGTACGCAGGTGTTGTCAACTTAGTCAACAAACGATTCTAGCATTAGTAACCGTTGGATTTGAATCGAACGGTCCTGCTGCTTCTTCAATCGCTGCTCTTCTTGCACCAGCCGCCCAAACTAGCGCCGGGGAGACCGCCTGCTCCTGCCTCCAGTGGCCGGCTGTGCTGCCGTTGAGGCCTCATCGCTCCCTACTACTCCCACCGCTAGCCAGGCCCTGCAGCGACGGCAGCCTCACACCGCAGCCGAACCAGCGAACCCTCGTACTCCTCTCCGCGTGGGCATTCACTGCCGCGTCTTCCCCGGCTCCGCGTCGTCCCCTTCCTAGGCCTCGCTGTCGTCCACCGCCTTGGTGCTCTTGGCGCGGCATGGTCAACGACATTACATCGGAAGAGTACTGTACATGGAGAGGCTGGCAGCTGGGTCCACGGTCACAGCCCAGTTTTTTGTGATTTGCCAAGTAAGTCGCTTTGTCAGGCCTGTTGGACTGCAAATCTTTCAAGACGAGGAGAGCTTTCATTCGGCTGGCCGAGAAAATGGCCCATCAGTAAAGAGAAATGGGCTGTACATTTTTAAAACACATCAACTCGACAATTAGTTTCAAATATCTTTTTTTTCATTTCAAGATTTTAAATTACATTAATTTTTATGCGTGGAGAATTTGTTGGATTTTATATTGATATACATTTATTTTTAAAATTAGTTTGAATGTGAGTCGAAATTTCGGGATTAAAAACAGTTTGGACCGCACCGAAATATGCAAAATTTCGTATAATTTTTTAACCGTGGCCACAATATGGGTTGTAATGCTAACAAAAAGAATATGGGCTTAAAAAAACTTAATAATTAGCAAATGAGCTGTAAATTATTAGAAATAATGGCAGATGGGTTGTATGCTGTTTTCCACAGATTTGAGGCTTTCCTAAAAAAAGGTTGACGCACAAGCAGTGACTGTTGGATGGCCATCCAATGGCCGTCGTGCTTCTTTAATCTCTGCTCTTCCTGCTCCAGCCGCTCAAACAAGCACCGGCGGGACTGCCTGCTCCCTCCTCCCAGCGGCCAGATCTGCTGCCGCGCAGGCCTCACCGCCCCACCGTACTCCCATCGCTGGCCTAGCCATCCATCTACTCACCCACACCTGCTGTTATTCTCCGACGACGGTAGACGAACCAGTAAACCCTCGTACAGTTGTACTCCCCTACGCGTGGGAAACAACTACCGAGTCATCCCTGCCTCCGTGTCGTTCCCTTCCTAGGCCTCGCCATCGTCCACCGCCCTGGTGCTCTCGGCGTGGCCTGGTCAACGTGTTCAACGACTGACATGCATCTGAAGTGGACTGTACGTGGAGAGGCCGATAGCTGGGTCCACGGCCGCACGCAAGGAAATGCCTCCTTATTACGCGCAAAATAATGATTCCTCCACCTGACATCAGGGACCCATCGAAAGGGCCTCTATATTTCGCGAAAAAACGTTACCGCCGTTGACAGCTCGGACCCACCAGCTATATCTTCGCACGCAAGGAAGTGCCTCCTTATTACGCACAAAAAAAATGAATACTCCCCCTGTTAGCTGGGACCCAGTATAGTGGCAGGCTGACTTGTGGGCCTACTAAGTTGACGGGGACGAAGGGCTTTGTCAACTTAGTCAATATGCACGATTCTAGCTCTAGTGACCGTACGATGTCCATCCAACGGCCGTAGTGCTTCTTCAACCTCTGGTCTTCTTGCTCCAGCCGCCCAAACCAGCGCCGGTCGTGCCTCGTGCTCCTGCCTCCCATGGCCGGCTGCGATGCGGTGGAGGCCTCACCGCCCCCTACTACTCCCACCGCTGGCCAGGCCATCCCTCTACTCACCCACACCCCCTGTTATTCTGCGGTGACGGCAGCCTCACACCGCAGCGAACCAGTGAACCCTCATACTCCTCTACGCATGGGCATCCACTGCCATGTCTTCCTCGGCTCCGCGTCGTCCCCTTCCTAGGCCTCGCCGTCGTCCACCGTCCTGGTGCTCTCGGCGCGGTATGGTAAACATGGCCAAGGAACGGCTTCCATCGGACGTGGACTATACGTGGAGAGACTAACAGCTGGGTCCACCGGCCGCAGCAAGGAAGTGCCTCCTTATTACGTGCAAAATAATTATTCCTCCACCTGACAGCGGGGACCCACTGGACGGCCACCGTATTTCAAGAAAAAAACGTTTGCCCCTGACTGCTGGGACCCATCAGCTACATCTTCACATGCAAGGAAGTGCGTCCGAGGAAAAAAACGATTCGCCCCCTGACTGCTGGGACCCACCAGCTACATCTTCGTAGGCAAGGAAGTGCCTGACAGTCGGGACCCACCTGGTCGAAGCATACGTAGCGTTGTCATTCTGGTCGCGAACGTGTACGTACATATATACTGGTGGATGTAGAGGCGCACATGTGTCGTAGTAGAGGCGCGTACGTGTCATAGTAGAGGCGCGCACGTAGCATGTACACATACGTACAGCGGCCAGGGTACAAGAAAGAAAATATGGCCACATATGTGTACATACGGGCGGGGTCTCGAACGCCTACTCGCGCATACGTACGACCAGGGCTCGTGTACATGGCCGGGTCGGAACGGAGAAACATCGTCGTCGTCGTGTTCATGGGGAGGCAACGGAATGCGTTGTGTTCATGGGGAAGCAACGGATTGCTTCGTGTTCATCGGGAGGCAACGGAACGTGTGGGAGCCAATCGGCTGGGTCGGAATGGAATGCGTGGTCGTGTTCATCGGGAGGGCTTGGACGGAACAAGCGATGGAAACGAGGCCTGAACGGGGTCCTGTTGATCGGGAGGGGTCTGGCGTACCGCAAAATGGAGGAAATGTACCTCCTACGGTCGAAACGGGGGTCCTGTTGATCGGGAGGGGTGTGGCGTACCGCAAAACGGACGGAACGGACCTCCTACGGTCGAAACGGGGGTCCTGTTCATCGGGAGGGGTGTGGCGTACCACAAAACGGACAAAACGGACTTGTGTTGGAGCGCTACGGTCGAAACGGGGGTCCTGTTCATCGGGAGGGATGTGGCGTACCGCAAAATGGGACTCCACGGGATACTGTTCATCTCCACCGTCGACCTCCTCCAGCCTCCACGGGCTACCGTCGACCTCCTCCAGCCTCCATGGGCTGCTGTTCATCCAGCCTCCACCGCGCGCTACTCCACCGGCTACTGTTCAACCACCCCTCCACGGGCACCCCTCCAACGTCTACTATTCATCCAGCCCTCCACACCACGGGGTCCTGTTCAACCACCCCTCCACGGGCACCCCTCCACCGTCTACTGTTCATCCAACCCTCCACCACACCACGGGGTCCTGTTCATCCAGAGGCAACGCCACCGCTCACTGTTCATCCAAACCCCCCCCCCCCCCCACAACGCTCACTGTTCATCCCAGAGGCAGCATCGATCGACTTTAGTTAGCAGCAGTAGCGAAGGAATCGCTCGACCGGGTTCAGTTAACAGCCATCGATCGATCGCTCGGGTTCAGTAACGCGTAGCCTGCAATGCAATCGCTTGGATTCAGTTAGAGCCCAACGTTTCGCTCGGGTTCAGTTAGAGCCAACGCCTCGCACACGCGCGCGTACGTGTATGAGAGAAACGTGCATCGCTCGGCCCCCGACCTCCCACCGTAACCGGGAACTCCCCGAAATTTTCCTCGCCCTCGCTTCTACCACGGTTTTTTCTGTCATGGACGGCCCAAAGAATTTCATGCATCTGCGTCTCCGGCCCGCCCAGGACGAAAAGCCCATTTTCTGTCATGATTTTTTGTCATAGAAGTAGGAGCCCACCACATCTATGATGATACCGGGTTTTGTCACAATTATCGTCATAGAAGTGTCATATGTATGACAGAAAAAAAATTCGTTCGGCCCAAAATGTCACGGACGTGTCTTTTTTTGTAGTGAGATGATCAGTGATCCTATCGCCCCGTCTCGCGGACTTACGACAAGGGTCAGACCCATCCCTCTCCTGGGCGGTTTGTCTGCCCGATCGTGCCGCGTCATTATCTCGTGGTTACCCTCATGGTCAACCCGACTTCAATAACTCTCGTGGGTGCCCCTTGGTTCGACCCAACTTCAACAAAGGACTGAGGTGAAGGTCAAGGTATACGTGTGTCCATAACATCAAGGGGGACCTAAGGAATCACCCTCAAAGGATTCCTACTCGATGTAACCGTCAAGGTGACCTTGGAGGAATCACCCTCGGAGGGTTCACACTTGAGGTGTTTCACGAAAGAGTCATCATCGGGAATGGTGAACGAGGAATCACCCTCTGTAATCCACGACCGATTAGCTACACTACAGAGATATCATCAGGAGTGAGATGCGGGGTATCACCCTCGGCACTCGATAGTAGCTCTGCAGAGTCGTATAACTAAAAGGGGGGTGCCGGTGATGTGTTGGTCTCTGCACGTCGATATCAATGGTCTAATCATCCGGAAGCAAAGTTTGGCAACACGGACAAGGTTGCGAGGCCACTGATGGATCACTAACCAACCTATACTAAGCATATAGGATAACAGGTAAAGTAACAACATCAGGTTACAAAAGCAGGCCATGCATTAGAATAGGAGCTATAGAACAATAGTAGCAAAATCTAATGCAAGCATGAGAGAGAAAGAATGAGTGATATATGAATGATCAAGGGGGTTTTGCTTGCTTGGAAGCACTGCTGAAGGGGGCTGGACGTCTGGAGCGTAGTCATACTCAGTGGTGTCAACGTTGATACGTCTCCTACGTATCTACAATTTTGGATTGTTCTATGCCGTTATATTATCAATCTTGGATGTTTTATAATCATTTTATATCATTTTTTGGTACTAACCTATTGACATAGTGCCAAGTTGATGTAGGGTGGAACCCTATACGGCCGATCTTTCACGAAAGGAGCGGATCCCGCGAAGAACACGAAAAACACGGGGAAGAACGGAGAGAAAATATGGTTCATCTCCGTGAGGAGGTCTTGATGGTAGAGTTCATCCCAAATCCAAAGGAGATGGGGGCTTGAATCCTAGAAGGATCTTCCCACACGGGGGTCTTGAATCCAAGGTGGATCTTCTCCGAAGAGGGGCCGCGGTCTCTCTCATGGAGTAGATCCGTAATGGATGAGCAAAGCTCTATCTCTAAATGAGCTACTACTTTGCTAACCCTCAAATGGAGGAGGTGGAGGAGTATATATAGTCTAGGGCCACGAAGGGGTAAGTGAGGGCGAAGGGATACATGGGCTCGACCCGATACACTGCGCACAGACAGGCGTTGGACGTCCGATGGGTACCGGACGTCCGGTGGCTCAGGACAGTCCGGACGTCCGGCGCGGGTCAGACGTCCGCTGATTCTTCTCTGGACAGGTGGTGCCGGACGTCCGGTCAGCATCGGTCGTCCGTCGTTTTGCTTTGGGATCGGTGGCACCGGATTTCCGGTAAGCGTCGGACGTCCGGTGCCTGGGACATGTCGAACGTCCAGTATTCGTCGGTCGTCCGGCAGTTGTAGATGGTCGCACATCCGGTGGCTTCCGGTCGTCCGGTCGCTGTAGACTTTCAGCTCCTTCTTCTTCCGTCTTCTCTTCCATGCTTCCCTCGCGGATGGTGTAGGTGTTCCTTGGCGCTTGCACTCCTCCTCGTCATCCGTGAAGTTCCGACAATACCTATGCATGCACACAAGAGGGGTGTCAAGTAGTATACCATCCTCTAAGGAGTCAAGTGAGCACGTGTAAAGGAGATGATTCACCTTTGTGTATGTGAACTAGATGTCGCACGTGTCACTTGCCAAACAGACTCTTGACATGGTGATGCCCGTAGGATGCTCCGCATCATCTCCCCTTCCTTGGGAAAGATCCGACCTCGGATCGAAAACCAAATCACCATGGGAAAGAGATGGCTTCGCCGTGTAGAAGCGGACGTTCACCAAGTAGTCATCATCTTCAAGCTTGAAGTGGGCACTCTCCAATGTCGCACCGTCTAGTGATTCCTTCAAAATGAGCAAGGACAACAAACACTTGGAAAAATAAATGTGGTTAGCATTAGTGCAAAACCAAGCATTCAAGAGGTGATTCGCCAAACAAGTGTCGTCATCATGCAAAGCATATGGTGTGACAAAGGATTGTGACATGGCATGTAAGCATATCAATCTAGCACAAGCAAAGAAATCATGGGGAAAAGCATGTGAATGTGAGGTAGTGATGCAAATATGTGTGACAAGAGAAGAAGCATCTACCTCAAGTTCATAGCAAGCATTCACAAATTGCTCAATGAAAGGTCTATGGTAGGCATAGAAATCATTCACAACACCAAATAAAATGAAGTGCCTAAACACATGGTTCAAGTGCAAGAAAATCCAAGCATAATGTGCATGGGGTGTAGTGAATATAGTGTGGCACTCAACACAATAGAAAGAGCAATTGTTCATCATGTGTGAGGCAATCAAGGCAAGCATGTAGCAATCAATGGGACATGGCATATGTGAAGAAATGATATTGTTGCAACCAAACATGTGATAGGACCATGTAATCCAAGAATTGGATGCAACACACAAGGCATATATATCATGATGCGTGGAATGGTGAAAGTGACAAGTCGAAGCAAGATGTCTAACGGTTGTGCAATCAAGTGGTCCAAGATGAACAATAAGTCTCATGGTGCAAGGAACACAAGTAGTATGATCCTCAATATCTATGCTCAAGAAAGATGTCACCTTGAAGGCGTGTCCTTGTGCATTCTTCACAATGCCGAAGCACAATCAAGTGCGATGTAGAATCGTGGTGGTAGAAGGTGGTTCGCTCTCAAGAGCTCGAACGGTCAGCTCACGTGAAGTGGAAGTCAAGACGAAGTCCAAGTATCCTACACATGCACACAACAAAACAAAAAATGTATGCGCATGGTAGATAAACACATCATCCATCATGATGGTTCTCCTCTCTTGCACATAACCATTAGTAGCACAAGTGCATAATATGATGCAATAATGGCTATATTCATGGCACTAGGTAAATGTTTCAAAGAGGCAAGACAAGCATGCTTCACAAGGAATATGTCAAAATCTCCAAACATATGTGAGAATGCTATGGGGGCAATCTCATTAGCAAGACTAAAATCATGGTTGCGCTCAATACATGGAAAATCATCTAGCATGAGAGAGGCAGCATATGGAGATATATGATGGCAAGCAATAACAATCATGTGCAAAGCATGTAGATGGTTGTCATCAACCGCATGAAATGAGCAAGTATGAATCATCGGTGATGCAACAAGGCAAGCACTCATAGTAATGAAGTTGTGGAAGCTAGTAGTGCGAAGATGCAACATACTAGAGGAAATCATGGCAATCATGTCATGTGAGCAAATAATATACATAGACAATACATATGGCATATCGCAAGCACGAACACAACACAAGATCATAGTATAATCATAGGCATGGGGCACAAAGCAAATATGGAAATAACAAGTGATATCTCCACCAAGCTTGCAAATACACATACAAGTAGTAGAATCAATCATCATGTGTAATGCAAAGCATGGGTCACAAATGCATGGCAAAGGCATGTGAATGAGCATATCATGCAAAGTGAACATGGCAAGATGGGCATAGAATATGTAATGGACAATAATCCATAACCATGTGAGGGACATGTAGAATAAATGCGCGAAGTCTTTGCGCGAAGAGAGCGGTGGGAAGGATAATCCATGGGATCCCAAGTCATCATTGCTCTCTAGAGCTCGCTTTGTCAACTCATGGGACTGTGAGGTTGACAAGTATTCATGGGTACCTACACAAAAGAGACACAAACGAAAGAAATTGTGTGTGTGGTAAATGTACACATCATCCATCATGATGTGTATGTGCACGTGAGAGTTAGTACAAGATAAGCATCGCTCAAAGAAATTTTATGCATGGTATAAGAACATGTCATCCATCATGAAAGAATAGTTGTTATGTATAACACGATGTGGATGCAAATTTAGCATACAAGTATTGGGATCATGCAATGTATGGGAGTGATCAAAATCTCCTAAAATGTATGAGGAAACTATGGGGGTCTCCTCATGAGCAATATCAGAAACATCATATGGAGAAAATGGACAACATCCAAAACAATGCATATCCGAAGCTAGGTGGTCATGGCATGGCATATAAGATAAATGATGCAAAGGGAGCATATCAATATCATCACAAGAAAAACAAATGCCAATAACCATGGGCTTGTCATCTATGCCACAAGTGCAAATTGGTTTAATTTGAATGGCATATGCATAGTCACTATGAAGAGATTGCAAATATGACATATGATTGATCTCATGCATAGCATATGACAAGTCAAGCGAATTGGCAAACATGATGTGACCTAAGGAATTGTCACAAGAAATCCTATGCAACATGGCATCACAACTAGTAAAATCCACATGGCAATCATCATACTCATCATAAATGGGCAAGAAATCATCACATGAGGACGTCGCATTAGCATGAATCATGGTACTAGGTGGATCAACATCATGCAAGCAATCATTGTCAAGAATGTCCACTAGTGGGACTAGAGCATCACCGTCACCTATGTTACCGTTCTCATTCCACTCAAGTGGTGTAGGTGAGGTGGGAACGACCACATGGTGGTCATCTTCATCTTGATGGAACCATGTGGGGGGTGCATCATATTCCACCATGGCCATCGTCTTGTCCAAAGGTAGGACGTAGTTGTCGCGAATCAGCGCGTCATCACAGATGGGACATAGCACCAAATGAGAAGACACAATAGAGGTAGAGGTCAAGTCGTTAGTGTTGAAAGTGGCCTCACATGACCTATCAACTATCTCACTCTCTCTATGTGGTGGTTCACTCACTCCCTCAAGGTAGGTGCACTCAATCTCACCTATGGTGGAGTCACTCATCTCACTCAAGTGGTGGGGCTTGTGGCTCTCCTCACATGGGAATTGTGGTAACACATCATATATGGGGCTAGTGGTGAAGTCACTCTCACTCTCAATATGGTGGCAAAAGTCACTCAAGTCATCATACATCGCCGTGGTCGAAGGGAAAATCCCATGCTCAACCATCTCATCGCCGTCGCCGTGGATGAAGGCCGAAGATGGCACATCATCACTCTCGCCTCCTAAGATGGAAGCATCATCCTTGCTCGCCACCTTGTCGCTCGCCTCCAAAGCTTGGTCCTTGAGGGTCTTCGTAGTCGTACTCGTCACTGCACCGTCTTGAAAAAGAGTCATGGAAGACTCGACATCATCAATGCCACAAAGAGGGATGGAGGCGAAGTCGAACTTGGGAGCATCATCTTGGAGCTCGTCGGGCTTGGACATCATGGTGGTACTAGCCTCATGCTCGTTCTCATGGAGCTTGGTCATCGTGAAGTGAGCTTGGGGTGGAGAAGCTTTGGCCTTCATGAGTTCTTGTTCCGCCTTCAGAGCACCAATGTAGTTGTCGTGGAGGGACTTGTAGTTATCGAGGAAGATCGTCTTGGAGATGTCGTTGTGCAATCCCATCATGAAGTGGAACTTCATCGAAATGGGGTCATCCATGCCGGCTCGTCGCAAGGCTTTCTTCATCTCATTGAAGTACTCGTCGATGGACTTGGATCCTTGGGTGGTGTTCTCCAATTGGCGTAGAAGTTGTTCCGTATAGGTTGGAGGCACGAACTCTCACAGCAAAGCTCTCTTCGTCTTGGGCCAACTCATGCCGTAGGTCTCCGAAGGTGTGTGAAGCCACCATGTGGACGCGTAGTCGAGGAAGTTCCTTGTGGCACACTTCACTTGATCTTTGGGAGGAACTTGATGTAGCTTGAGGTAGTCATCCATCAAACGCTCCCACTCGAGATACTCCTCGGGTTCTTGAGTCCCATAGAAAGGAATCGCATGGTCGGTGTCGAGGTCGTAGTAGCTCGTGGAAGTCACAGACTTGAGCTTGGGGAGCTTCTCTTGAGGTGCTTGTGGGCGAAGATGCCACATATCCGAAGGCGAAGATGCCTTGAAGTCGCTTGGCGAAGATGCCAAGGGAGATGGTGAAGTCTTTGAGCGGTTGTTGGTATTAAGCTCTTGACCTTCACGTTCATGGTGGTGATGGTGTCGATGCCTATGTGACCTTGCCGGAGATGGTAGCTTGGAAGCAGGTGTACTTGAGCGTCTTCTCGAAGATGAGGAAGATTGCTTGTAGGATTTGATGAGGGCTTCGATCTCATCCATTTGACCTTGCATCCTGGTGTTGGTAGAGTTATTCGTGGCATTGAACACGTCGTTGTTGTTGTAGACCAAAGATGAAATGCCTTGCCTAACCATCAAAAGACTCGAGTAGAGGTGAGTAGGAAATGAGATAAACAATACCAGTTTACCTTTTCCCAAAGTTGAGGATGTATCTCGTTTCACTCAAAGTGAGATGAAAGAATAGTGGAATTGGTACCGGACTTGTTCACTCACGCCTACAAACTAAAGCTTATGGTGGAGCTCGGTGAGGATAGTGGCACAAAAATTTAATGCAAAATGTTAGCAAGAGTCAATAAAGTTGAAAGGGATTCACAAACTCGCAAGTGAAACAAGTAGACCAATAGCAATATGTGGTACACGGAAACACACACACGGATAGATAAATGGGGTCGTGCAACCAAGGAGTGAGCACAAAATGTGGAATCCACGGAAAACGCTAGTGTTGCACAACTCAAGAGAGACGCTAGCACGATTGCTCAATAGGCGGATACGACACTTGTGCACAACCTATGAGATGCAAAATGTATCGACTTTCTATCCCAAGTATGCTATGTATGATGTTCCGGTGGTATGATCCAAGATGATCGGATATGACAATCTTATGCAATGTGGTAGGATGCTATGGCTATTGCTTACAAGATCTTTGTTCATTCCTTTTCTTTGCTTAAAAGCTTATTTTTTTGTATATGGCCACAATGCGGAATGCACAAACCAAGATAGCAATTGGGTATATGCAGGAACAAACTTGAGGCACACGAGATGATATGATACCGATATGGTATGGTATGTATGCAATGGAAGGTGTAGATCACTAATTGAAAGTGCAACTATCCCTAGGTGGTTTTGGTAATTCATAACAACATATAGCTCATTGAGCTAATGCTATTCCAAGATGACTATTTCAGGAAAGCTCAATGATTGGCATGGCATGGATGTGAAAGTGGAACCCTCAAAATGCTAAGGACAAAGGATTGGCTCAAGCTCAAAAGCTCAAGACTCTTCATTTTATATTTTAGTGATCCAAGATCACATTGAGTCTTTAGGAAAAGCCAATACTATCAAGGAGGGATGAGGTGTTGCTTAATGAGCCTTTTGCTTCATGTGCTTAGTGATATGCTCCAAAACCCTCAACTACTTTCCCATATCCACATATGACCTAAAACCTAAGCCAAACTCGGTCCTACCGATTCTTTCTATCTGGCGCCACCGAGTTTCACTTGTCATAAGCCATTGCCAAACCCTAGCAATTCGGTTCTACCGATAGGGATCTCGGTCTCACCGAGATGGGATTGCAAACTCTCTGTTTCCCTTTCGTAACTTTTCGGTCTCAGCGAAAGAGCGAATCGGTCCCACCGAGATTGCAGTGTAAACTCTTCGTTTCCTTTTTGTAACTTTTCGGTCTCACCGAAAGAGCAAATCGGTCCCACCGAGTTTACCTGACCAACTCTCTGGTTAGCTTATTACCAAACTCGGTCTCACCGAGTTTGTGTAATCGGTCTCACCGAGATTAGTTATGCCCAAACCCTAACCATATCGGTCCTACCGAGTTGCATGTCAGTCCCACCGAAAATCTCTAACGGTCACTAGGTTTACCTTTTCGGTCCGACCGAGTTTGTTGATTCGGTCCCACCGAGATTGGAAAACTGTGTGTAACGGTTGGATATTGTGTGGAGGCTATATATACCCCTCCACCTCCTCTTCATTCGTGGAGAGAGCCATCAGAACACATACACAATTCCAACTCATATGTTCTGAGAGAGAACCACCTACTCATGTGTTGAGACCAAGATATTCCATTCGTACCATATGAATCTTGATCTCTAGCCTTCCCCAAGTTGCTTTCCACTCAAATCTTCTTTCCACAAAATCCAAATCCTATGAGAGAGAGTTGAGTGTTGGGGAGACTATCATTTGAAGCACAAGAGCAAGGAGTTCATCATCAACACACCATTTGTTACTTCTTGGAGAGTGGTGTCTCCTAGATTGGCTAGGTGTCACTTGGGAGCCTCCGACAAGATTGTGGAGTTGAACCAAGGAGTTTGTAAGGGCAAGGAGATCGCCTACTTCGTGAAGATCTACCGCTAGTGAGGCAAGTCCTTCGTGGGCGATGGCCATGGTGGGATAGACAAGGTTGCTACTTCGTGGACCCTTTGTGGGTGGAGCCCTCCGTGGACTCGCGCGACCGTTACCCTTCGTGGGTTGAAGTCTCCATCAACGTGGATGTAGGATAGCACCACCTATCCGAACCACGGGAAAAACATCCGTGTCTCCAATTGCGTTTGAATTCTCCAAACCCTTCCCTTTACATTCTTGCAAGTTGCATGCTTTACTTTCCGCTGCCAATATACTCTTTGTATGCTTGCTTGAATTGTGTGATGATTGCTTGACTTGTCCTACAATAGCTAAAATCTGCCAAGAACTAAAATTGGGAAAAGGTTAAGTTTTTATTTGGTCAAGTAGTCTAATCACCCCCCCTCTAGACATACTTTCGATCCTACAAGTGGTATTAGAGCTTTGGTCTCCATTTGCTTTGATCTCCATAGCTTTTGGTGGTCATAGCCTTGGTTTCACAACCTAGGAGAGTATGGCGTCTAGCGAGGGAAATTATCACCGTAGAGGTCCTTACTTTGATGGTACTAATTTTGCTTGTTGGAAGCATAAAATGAAAATGCATATTCTTGGACATAACCCCGCTGTTTGGGCTCTTGTGTGTGTTGGTTTGCAAGGTGACTTCTTTGATGGGAAAGAACCAAACCGTGAAGCTACCGCAGATGAGTTGAAGATGTTGCAATACAATGCTCAAGCTTGTGATATTCTCTTCAACGGATTGTGCCCCGAAGAATTCAACAAAATCAACCATCTTGAGAATGCAAAGGAAATTTGGGACACTTTGATTGATATGCATGAAGGTACCGACTCCGTCAAGGAATCCAAGTTGGATGTGCTTCAAAGTCAACTTGACAAGTTCAAAATGAAGGATGGTGAAGGTGTCGCTGAAATGTACTCTAGGATTGCTCTCATCACAAATGAGATTGCCGGCTTAGGAAGTGAAGAGATGACCGATAGATTCATCATCAAGAAGATTCTAAGAGCCTTGGATGGAAAATATGATACCGTGTGCACATTGATCCAAATGATGCCCAATTACAAAGATCTCAAGCCAACGGAGGTGATTGGAAGAATTGTTGCTCATGAGATGTCACTTAAGGATAAAGAGGAACTTCACAACAAATCAAGTGGTGCCTATAAAGCCTCATGTGAAGCCCCTACATCATCAAGTGAGAAATAAAACTTCAATGAAGAATTGAGCTTAATGGTGAAGAACTTCAACAAGTTCTACAAGAGTAGAGGCAAAGATAGAAGCTTCAAGTCAAGGTCCTACAATGACAAAAGATCTTCTAGTCGAGAGCGAAACTGCTACAGTTGTGGAAGACCCGGACACTATTCCAATGAGTGTACGGCTCCCTACAAGAGAAGAGAAGATTCTCCAAAAAGAAGAAGCAAAGAATCACCACCAAGAGAGAGGAGGAGTAGAGATGATCGTTATGAACGAAGATACTCACGGAGAAGCAAGGATTCAGAAAGGAAGGAAAAATCATCAAGGAGCTACACAAAACGAAGACATCAAGCTCATGTTGGTGAATGGGTATCCAGCTCCGACTCCGACAGCCACTCCGAGAGAAGTTATCACTCCGACTCCGAAGATACTCAAGATGAAGGTGTTGCCGGTCTAGCACTTGTGTCAACCAACTCCTACGACATATTTGACTCACCAAATGAAGGAATTGGAAGATGCTTCATGTCCAAAGGTCCTAAGGTAACACACCCTGAGTATGTTGATTTCAATAGTGATGAAGATGACTTGTTAGGTGATGATTTGCTTGTTGACAACTCTAGTGATGAATACTATGATGAAACGTCAATTAATCATGCTAATCAAGATAAAACGAATGACAATGATAAGGAGAAGATTGAGGCTCTAACTAAAGAACTAAACACTCTTAAGTTAGCTCATGAAACTATCTTCGAAGATCATCGAGAACTTTTAAGAGCTCATGAGAAATTACGCTTTGAAAAGCTCAATCTTGAGCAAGAGCATGAGTTCTTAAAAGCAATCAATGATGATCTCCGCAAGAAAAGTTCTTCTTACATTGCCAAGCGTTTACTCTTATCCACTTACATGCCTCAAGTCAAGTCTAGTAACAAGAACAAGAAATATTCTTCCTCTAGCAGTAACAATGATCATGCTAAATCCAATATTGTTGCTTCTAGTAGTTCTCTTGATTCCACTAATGATTCTCTTAGCCAAGTTACACTTGAGCAAGAAAATAGCTTATTGAAGGGAATTATAGAGAAAGGAGTGTACAAAAGCCTTGCCGGGAGTAAGCAATTCGAGGAAATTGTGCGCAAGCAAGGAATGCACCGGAAGAATCAAGGTGTTGGTTTTGAACGAAAGTTCAATGCCAATGGAGTTGAGTGGGAAGAAGATCAATACCCCAAGACAAAGTTTGTTCCTTAACAAGAGAAGTATGATACTTCTTTCAAGGGGACACAAGCTCAAGATGATCTTCCACCACAAGACTACAAGCAAAAAGGCAAGGACAAGCTTCAAGAGGAAATTGATGCATTTGAAGAAGCTCCTAAGACCTTAGTCAAGTAGATTCCCAAGACTACTTCAAGTTCCACTTCATCAAGTACGACTACAACTCCAAGGATTCCCATCAATATGGTGTGGATCCAAAAGAAGAAGAACTAGAGAGTTCTTGAGGGTGACTCCGCCAACATACTTCACTCTTATCATTTTGGCAAGAACAAGTGCAATCAACTTCCACATCTTGCACTAGTTCAAGGAGTCACAAACCCTCTTGTTGGTAAGACAAGGTACAAGGTAACCTAAAAGTTTTCATGGACATCATCTTGTGTGTGCATCACTCTATGTCTATGGATATCCTTGTTTGTTCCTTGTGGGACTAACCCATGTAGGTATTGAAAGTGCAATTCACTCAAATGGATAGCTCCAAGTGATCTACATCAACATTGAGCATCCACATCTTCAACATCTACATGAAGTCATCATCGACAAAACCCGAGGTTAGTTCATCCCTCTAAGGGGGGATATCACATCTAGGGGGAGCTTTACTCTAAGACTTGAGCTAAAGCAACTCTAAAGATGTGAACACAACAATGCTTTATGTAAAAGTGGTAACCCCACTTGAGCTTAAACGATGAGTATGACCTATGATCAAGTGTTCTCACTTGACTCCTAAGTCAATATACTCATATATATATGACCTTGTCATCGCAAATTGCTTGATAGATGCTAGAATTGGTTGTGCATGCCTTGTCACATATTTCATTTGCCATCCTATTGTGTGAGCATGCTGGTTGCATATTTTACTCATTCGAGGACATCCACTTGTTGTTTTGATTGTTTGGTTTTATTTCCTTTTGCCAAGTGGATGGACAAGAATGCCTAAGAACCTCCTCTAGCTATCTATGCTTTTCTCGTCTCAAACTCTATTCATGCTACATCACAAAATTTGATCAAGTCAGATTCGAACCACTCTGTGTGAGGAGCGCTCGGAGTCCCCGATTCATCATAGACTTAAACTTCCAAAACCTCTTTATGATTCTCGGTCTGACCGATACCCTACTTTCGGTCCTACCGAGATCATTAAGTTGATCTAGGTTTTCGATCTCGGTGCAACCGATTTGAACCATTCGGTCACACCGAGTTGCAACAACTGTATACAGTTTTGCATCTCGGTGCCACCGAGTTGTTCCACTCGGTCACACCGACAGGGTCGAGCTATATACAGTCACGGGCAAAAATTTGGAAATTTCTCCGAACCCCTTCGCCCGCGCGATAGCCTGCTCTGCCAACTTGGTCTCCAGATCGTCTCCTCGCCGCCAGCCGCCTCCAATCGCTGGTCTCCGTCGCCGTCAACGGAAATTCAACCCCGCCGTTGCCGCCGTAGCGAGTCTCCGCCGAACTAGGGTATGGACTCGATCTTTGTGCCATTCCCCAATCCGATTCTTAGCACATTGTGATCATCATGATTCTTACCACGTTTGTTAAACTTCTATCCAGTCAATGAACTCATAGATTAGGTTTAATTCAAAAAATTTAGGGTTAGGTTTCCGCCAAAACCATCTCGGACCCATCGAGTTGAAAAACTCGGTCCCACCGATTTGGCTTATGCCATTGCACAAGTGAGACTCGGTCTGACCGAGAATTACTTATCAGTGTTACCGATTTTGGAACTCTGTGAAACCCTAGCAGTCTCGGTGCCACCGAACTGTGACTCGGTCTGACCGAGTTCACTAGTTTAGGTGCCAAAACTGCTTCGGTATCACTGAGTTTAGAAATCGGTAGATCCGAGATGCTTTCAGTGGGAAACTAAAACTAAGTTTTTGAATTATTCTTTTGCAAAAATCTCTGCATTTTGTGATGCTCATCCACTCTATCTCATCTATAACCTATTCACAGGGTCAGCAGTCAGAGTTTGCATCATGTTAGACCAAAGTGATAGCCAGAATTTGTGAGAGCACCAAGTGCAGATGAGTGAGGGCACTAGTCCCTCAAGTTCCTCAGATGATGGCAGCAGGAGCACCCCTAGCAATCTGCCTAAAGCTGTCACAAGACAGAGAAAGAAAAGAACCTTAGACTCAGAAGATGAGGATTATGTGGCAGAAGAGGAAGCAACTTCCAAGAGAGTTGAGCCAGCACAGGGCATAGAACCGGGGATGAAGATCAAAAGGCCAGTAGGCAGGCAGCCTATGTCAAAGGCCAGAGCTTCAACTGATAAGACCACTCCCATTGAGCCAGTTGCTGCTGAAGGCAAGAAGAGGAAAGAAAGGGTGAAGAAAACTATAGCCAGAGTGCTTGGCAAGGCTTCCATCATGGAAGATGAGGAGGAAGAAGAACAGGTAGCTGCACCAGCACCTAAGGCACCCAAGCTGATGGGTGATGCCATAAGAACAGGGCAGCTACTTCCAAGGCCAAGCCAGCTCCAAATCCAAAGCTAAAGAGGAACACAAGAAGCATCCCAGCTACTGAGAAGAACAAGGCCCCAGTGCCTGAAGCTGCAGAAGAAGAAGAGAATGTTCTTAGAAAGCTCAAGCCCAAGATCCCAGACCACAACGATGCTCATCCTGTGGCTGAGGATATGAAACTCAGGAGAGATTTAGGGCTCCGGAAGTGGAGAGAAGCAGACCCGTATGCTTCAAGGAGAAGGACTGCAGTTGACTACAGGTTTCACACCAAGGAGCAGCAAGACTTTTATGAGACAGTGCTACTAGACAAGAAGCCAATTGTGTGTGATATGAGATGGGTTGATTGGCAATACATCAAGGACAACAAAGAGTACTACCCTGGAGTGCAGGACAGCTTCAAGGCATGTGGAGTAGAGGACTTTGTTGGGCAGAAGCTCACAAAGTGGAACGAGGAACTCATCATGCAGTTCTACTCCACAGCCCATTTCTATCCAGATGGCAGGATTGTATGGATGTCAAAGGGTACGAGGTACCAGTCTACAGTTGCTGAATGGGCTCAGCTGATTAATGCCCCAGAAGAGCATGACGATGACTTGGACATTTATGCCAAGAAGAAGATGGACCACAACTCAATGTCAAACACGTACAAGGAGATTCCAAATGAAGCACTTGATACGTTCAAGTTTGGCTCAGAACACTATCTTCTGTCAGGGCTGCCAACCATCAACTGGATTCTTAGGCACACCCTATTGCCCAAGTCTGGAGATCACAAGATGATCAGGGGCCACGCGATCAACTTGCTTCATATCTTTGACGTGCCACAGAAATTCAAAGTCATGAGCCTTATGATTGAAACAATCAAGAGGACAGCAGCAGACCAGAAGAGGAGCTGTGGATATGCCCCACAGATTCAGGAGCTCATCAACTCTAAGATGGGCACGGGCATATACTTATTGGACAAGGAACACCTGCCCATCCGTCCAGACTTTGAAGATAATCAAGTGGTCATGACTGAGAATGAGCCATCATCTGCCCAAGCACAAGCCAAGAAGGAGAAGGCGAGGAAGGAGAAAGCTGCCAAGATGCCTACTCAAGAGGAGGCATCTGAATATTTCCTGAAAACCAAACAAGAGCAGCTTGGTTACTTGATTGCATCCACCCTGCGGATTGAGCAAGGACTAGCCACCCTAACTCAGAACCAGGCAAGCTTAGAGAGGATCATGGAACAAAAGTTCTATCACTTGGATGTCAAAGTGACAGAGATTCAGACTGTAGTGGAGCAGCTCCAGGATGACATGCAGGAGAGGAGAGGCAAGACTACAACTGATGCCTTTGCCAGAGTGCCACGAGGTCCGAGGTCGTCTACAGTGCCAATTGCTGACCCCAGAGCCACCACGTCTGCACCAGCTACAGCCTCAGTTCCACCAGCTCCAGCGTCCACTTCAGCCTCGACTCCGACCACGTCTACAGAAGGCTTCGTCCTTGGAGTGCTCCGGACTCCACCACCACCTGAAGATCAAGCCTGAGTGTCGACTTAGCACTATGCATTTTCTAGGAACTTTTTGGTAACTTGTTGCCAAAGGGGGAGAAAATGTATAGATCATAGGCTTCGAGAGAGAGTGTTGCTTTTATTCTCTCTTGTTTTATTTGGTGGTTTTTCAAAATTTGTTTGCTTTTGTGTGAGATACTATGTCATTGCTCGTGAGACATTAATGATCATGTGTTTGATCATAAGCTACACTTAATGTTTGCTTAATATTATCATCTTATCTATCTTATGTGATCATTCACTATTCTTGGTGATGAGTGCATGTATTTCATTCTTATCATTTTAAGCGCTCCACCAAGATGTATGTGACATGGAAGAGTAACCCATGACTCTAACTCTTTGTGCATTTGCAGTCCAAAGCAAATTTTAAATATGCACAAATTTAGGGGGAGCTCTTACTTGTCACATACTTCTCAAAGCGACGATATATTTCATGCTTATTATCATTTGTTGAAGCTTTGATCTATATGTTGTCATCAGTTACCAAAAAGGGGGAGATTGAAAGTGTAACTATCCCTAGGTGGTTTTGGTAATTCATAACAACATATAGCTCATTGAGCTAATGCTATTCCAAGATGACTATTTCAGGAAAGCTCAATGATTGGCATGGCATGGATGTGAAAGTGGAACCCTCAAAATGCTAAGGACAAAGGATTGGCTCAAGCTCAAAAGCTCAAGACTCTTCATTTTATATTTTAGTGATCCAAGATCACATTGAGTCTTTAGGAAAAGCCAATACTATCAAGGAGGGATGAGGTGTTGCTTAATGAGCCTTTTGCTTCATGTGCTTAGTGATATGCTCCAAAACCCTCAACTACTTTCCCATATCCACATATGACCTAAACCCTAAGCCAAACTCGGTCCTACCGATTCTTTCTATCCGGCGCCACCGAGTTTCACTTGTCATAAGCCACTGCCAAACCCTAGCAATTCGGTTCTACCGATAGGGATCTCGGTCTCACCGAGATGGGATTGCAAACTCTCTGTTTCCCTTTCATAACTTTTCGGTCTCACCGAAAGAGCGAATCGGTCCCACCGAGATTGCAGTGTAAACTCTCCGTTTCCTTTTTGTAACTTTTCGGTCTCACCGAAAGAGCAAATCGGTCCCACCGAGTTTACCTGACCAACTCTCTGGTTAGCTTATTACCAAACTCGGTCTCACCGAGTTTGTGTAATCGGTCTCACCGAGATTAGTTATGCCCAAACCCTAACCATATCGGTCCTACCGAGTTGCATGTCAGTCCCACCGAAAATCTCTAACGGTCACTAGGTTTACCTTTTCGGTCTGACCGAGTTTGTTGATTCGGTCCCACCGAGATTGGAAAACTGTGTGTAACGGTTGGATATTGTGTGGAGGCTATATATACCCCTCCACCTCCTCTTCATTCGTGGAGAGAGCCATCAGAACACATACACAATTCCAACTCATATGTTCTGAGAGAGAACCACCTACTCATGTGTTGAGACCAAGATATTCCATTCGTACCATATGAATCTTGATCTCTAGCCTTCCCCAAGTTGCTTTCCACTCAAATCTTCTTTCCACAAAATCCAAATCCTATGAGAGAGAGTTGAGTGTTGGGGAGACTATCATTTGAAGCACAAGAGCAAGGAGTTCATCATCAACACACCATTTGTTACTTCTTGGAGAGTGGTGTCTCCTAGATTGGCTAGGTGTCACTTGGGAGCCTCCGACAAGATTGTGGAGTTGAACCAAGGAGTTTGTAAGGGCAAGGAGATCGCCTACTTCGTGAAGATCTACCGCTAGTGAGGCAAGTCCTTCGTGGGCGATGGCCATGGTGGGATAGACAAGGTTGCTACTTCGTGGACCCTTCGTGGGTGGAGCCCTCCGTGGACTCGCACGACCGTTACCCTTCGTGGGTTGAAGTCTCCATCAACGTGGATGTAGGATAGCACCACCTATCCGAACCACGGGAAAAACATCCGTGTCTCCAATTGCGTTTGAATTCTCCAAACCCTTCCCTTTACATTCTTGCAAGTTGCATGTTTTACTTTCCGCTGCCAATATACTCTTTGCATGCTTGCTTGAATTGTGTGATGATTGCTTGACTTGTCCTACAATAGCTAAAATCTGCCAAGAACTAAAATTGGGAAAAGGTTAAGTTTTTATTTGGTCAAGTAGTCTAATCACCCCCCCTCTAGACATACTTTCGATCCTACACTAATGTGCACAAGTAAAGTTGTCGGCAATACTCAAATGGCTAGTCTCGATAGGCAAGTGACGCAAAATGGGCTAGGGGTTATCAATGCAATGGCAAGGAATATACAATGGAGGGATACCACGATACCAAGATGATATGGAGGTTACCGTCCGTGTCGATGATGAGTGGCGGTGATCTTGATGGAGATACCAAGATGATGGAGACTCGTCCCTAAGTAGCCTAAACACCTTAGGAAACGGAAAAACCGCGAACTCAAAATCTCAAATGTCAAATGGTGGTAGCGGGAAAGCGTTGGTGGTTTTGTGGAAACTCAATGGCATTGCAGAAATGCAATGATGGGTTATGCGAGTAGGCAATGCAGAAGTGGAGCTTAAGGTGATGGACTATACACGGTGTCGGGGTTGTAAGCACAGTCCCTAAGTAGCCGAAACACCTTAGGAGACACAACTCATAACACAAACAAAATTGGGTTAAGTTAGGGTGGCGGAGGTGTATAGTGGTCAAAACTATGCGGAAGTTATGGTGGTGGTGGTTGATGAAGAAGCAACCATACATAAGTAGCCTAGACACCTTAGGAGACTCAAATACCTCCTCAAGCAACCACTAATGCGATGGAGAACAAAATTGGTTAGGTTGCAGAAGTCAGTGGTGGTGTAGCGGATGATGTGGTGGAAGCCCTAGGCAAAGATGCCAAATTTCACAAACTTTGATGGAGTCAAAAGATGTTGGTGGTATTTTTGTGGGAAGGAGTATGTCAAGAGCTTTTCAATGAGCTAAAGAACGCGAAAATCGGACTCTGGATGAATTAGTTATGGACAAAACAAAAATCAGCCGAAATGGGAAACTACAGGTAGCGGACGTCCGGAAAAAACGGATGTCCGGTCGCCGGACATCCGGTCGGGTCAGAAATCCGCCAATTCTTCTCGGGTTAGGGGGTTCCAATTGTCTGGTAAGGTCGGACGTCCGGTGGTTCCTGCGGCTCTGGACGTTCGGTAAAGTGACGGTCGTCCGGTGTATCGGGGTCAACTCGAGATCCGATATTCGGGACGTGATTTTGGGCGGAATTTGGGGATTTTGGGGTCAAAATTGATGAGATTTCGTGGATGAAAGATGGGGAAACTTGGAGAAATGCTAGATCCACTTGAAACCAAGCAAATCCATGGATCAGATCCAACAAAACTTCGTCAAACCAACAAATCATAAAAAAAATTAGGGCTATTTTTGGTGGGGAATTTCGAAATTGGGGAAGAGCACAACAAAATTAGGCTAGAAAACAACGAGGGGAGGCTCTGAAATCGTGATCAACGTGGCTCTAGATACCAAGATGATGTAGGGTGGAACCCTATACGACCGATCTTTCACGAAAGGAGTGGATTCCGCGAAGAACACGAAGAACACGGGGAAGAACGGAGAGAAAACACAAGGGGAAACACTCAAGAACAAGTCCAATCACACATCCACTAGACAATCAAGTACACAAGATCCACAAGGTACATGAACAACAAAGGGAAAGATAAAAGGTAAGGTTCATCTTCATGAGGAGGTCTTGATGGTAGAGTTCATCCCAAATCCAAAGGAGATGGGGGCTTGAATCCTAGAAGGATCTTCCCACACGGGGGTCTTGAATCCAAGGTGGATCTTCTCCAAAGAGGGGCCGCAGTCTCTCTCGTGGATTAGATCCGTAATGGATGAGAAAAGCTCTATCTCTAAATGAGTTACTACTTTGCTAACACTCAAATGGAGGAGGTGGAGGAGTATATTGTTGGGGAATGTAGTAATTTCAAAAAAATTCCTACGCGCACGCAGGATCATGGTGATGCATAGCAATGAGAGGGGAGAGTGTGTCCACGTACCCTCGTAGACCGAAAGCAGAAGTGTTAGCACACCACAGTTGGTGTAGTCGTACGTCTTCAAGATCCGACCAGTCCAAGTACCAAACACACGGCACCTCCGAGTTCAGCACACGTTCAGCTCGATGACGTCCCACGAACTTCGATCCAGTAGAGCTTTGAGGGAGAGTTCCGTCAGCACGACAACATGATGACGGTGATGATGATGCTACCGACGTAGGGCTTCGCCTAAGCACTGCTACGATATGACCGAGGTGGATTATGGTGGAGGGGGGCACCGCACACAGCTAAAAGATCAATGATCAATTATTCTGTCTCCAAGGGGTGCCCCTCCCCGTATATAAAAGAGTAGAGGAGGGGGAGGGCCGACCCTCTCTATGGCGCGCCCTAGGGGAGTCCTACTCCCACCAGGAGTAGGATTCCCCCTTTCCTAGTAGAACTAGGAGCCCTTCCAAGTAGTAGGAGTAGGAGAGAAGGAAAGGGAAAAGAGAAGAGAAGGAAGGAGGGGGCGCCGCCCCTCCCCCTAGTCCAATTCGGACTAAGCATTGGAGGGGGGGTGCAGCCTCTCCTCTCTCTTTCCCCTAAAGCCCAATAAGGCCCATATACTCCCCGGCGAATTCCGGTAACTCTCTGGTACTCCGAAAAATACCCGAATCACTCGGAACCTTTCTGATGTTCGAATATAGTCATCCAATATATCGATCTTTACGTCTCGACCATTTAGAGACTCCTTGTAATGTCCCCGATCTCACCCGGGACTCCGAACTACCTTCGGTACATCAAAACACATAAACTCATAATACAAATCGTCACCGAACGTTAAACATGCGGACCCTACGGGTTCGAGAACTATGTAGGCATGACCGAGACACGTCTCCGGTCAATAACCAATAGCGGAACCTGGATGCTCATATTGGCTCCTACATATTCTACGAAGATCTTTATCGGTCAAACCGCATAACAACATACGTTGTTCCCTTTGTCATCGGTATGTTAATTTCCCGAGATTCAATCGTGGGTATCTCAATACCTAGTTCAATCTCGTTACTGGCAAGTCTCTTTACCCGTTCCGTAATACATCATTCCGCAACTAACTCATTAGTTACAATGCTTGCAAGGCTTATAGTGATGTGTATTACCGAGTAGGCCCAGAGATACCTCTCCGATGATCGGAGTGACAAATCCTAATCTCGAAATATGCCAACTCAAAAAGTACCTTCGGAGACACTTGTAGAGCACCTTTATAATCACCCAGTTACATTGTGACGTTTGGTAGCACACAAAGTGTTCCTCCGATAAACGGGAGTTGCATAATCTCATAGTCATATGAACATGCATAAGTCATGAAGAAAGCAATAGCAACATACTAAATGATCAAGTGCTAAGCTAACGGAATGGGTCAAGTCAATCACATCATCCTCCTAATGATGTGATCTCGTTAATCAAATGAAAACTCATGTCTATGGTTAGGAAACTTAACCATCTTTGATTAACGAGCTAGTCAAGTACAGGCGTACTAGTGACACTATGTTTGTCCATGTATTCACACATGTATTATGTTTCCTATTAATACAATTCTACCATGAATAATAAACATTTATCATGAAATAAGGAAATAAATAATAACTTTATTATTGCCTCCAGGGCATATTTTCTTCAGTCTCCCACTTGCACTAGAGTCAATAATCTAGTTCACATCGCCATGTGATTTAACACCAATAGTTCACACCACCATGTGATTAACACCCATAGTTCACATCGTCATGTGACCAACACCCAAAGGGTTTACTAGAGTCAATAATCTAGTTCACATCGCTATGTGATTAACACCCAAAGAGTACTAAGGTGTGATCATGTTTTGCTTGTGAGAGAAGTTTAGTCTACGGGTCTGCCACATTCAGATCCGTATGTATTTTGCAAATTTCTATGTCAACAATGCTCTGCACAGAGCTACTCCATAATTGAGAAACATATCCATAATTGAGAAACATATCCTTATTCCACTAAGGATAATTTTGACCGCTGTCCAGTGATCTACTCATAGATCACTATTGTACTCCCTTGCTAAACTCAGTGTAGGGTATACAATTGATCTGGTACACAGCATGGCATACTTTATAGAAACTATGGCTGAGGAATAGGGAATGACTTTCATTCTCTTTCTATTTTTTGTCGTGGTCGGGCTTTGAGTCTTACTCAATTTCACACCTTGTAACACAGGTAAGAACTCTTTCTTTGACTGTTCCATTTTGAACTACTTCAACATCTTGTCAAGGTATGTACTCATTGAAAAGACTTATCAAGCGTCTTGATCTATCTCTATAGATCTTGATGCTCAATATGTAAGTAGCTTCACCGAGGTATTTATTTGAAAAACTCCTTTCAAATACTCCTTTATGCTTTCCAGAAAATTCTACATTATTTCCGATCAACAATATGTCATTCACATATATTTATCAGAAATGCTGTAGTGCTCCCACTCACTTTCTTGTAAATACAGGCTTCACCACAAGTATGTATAAAACTATATGCTTTGATCAACTCATCAAAGCGTATATTCCAACTCTGAGATGCTTGCACCAGTCCATGGATGGATCGCTGGAGCTTGCATATTTTGTTAGCACCTTTAGGATCGACAAAACCTTCTGGTTGCATCATATACAACTCTTCTTTAAGAAATCCATTAAGGAATGTATTTTTGACATCCATTTGCCAGATTTCAGAAAATGTGGCAATTTGCTAACATGATTCGGACATACTTAAGCATCGCTACGAGTGAGAAAATCTCATCGTAATCAACACGTTGAACTTTGTCAAAAACTTTTTCGACAAGTCTAGCGTTGTAGATAGTAACACTACTATCAGCGTCTGTCTTCCTCTTGAAGATCCGTTTATTTTCTTTGGCTTGCCGATCATCGGGCAAGTCAACCAAAGTCCACACTTTGTTCTCATACATGGATCCCATCTCAGATTTCATGGCCTCAAGCCATTTCGCGGAATCTGGGCTCATCATCGCTTCCTCATAGTTCGTAGGTTCGTCATGGTCAATTAACATGACCTCCAGAATAGGATTACCGTACCATTTTGGTGCGCATCTCACTCTGGTTGACCTACGAGGTTCGGTAGTAACTTGATCTGAAGTTACATGATCATCATCATTAGCTTCCTCACTAATTCGTGTAGGAGTCACAAAAACTGATTTCTGTGATGAACTACTTTCCAATAAGGGAGCAGGTATAGTTACCTCATCAAGTTCTACTTTCCTCCCACTCACTTCTTTCGAGAGAAAGTCCTTCTCTAGAAAGGATCCATTCTCAGCAACAAATATCTTGCCTTCGGATCTGTGATAGAAGGTGTACCCAACAGTTACTTTTGGGTATCCTATGAAGACACACTTCTCCGACTTGGGTTTGAGCTTATCAAGATGAAACTTATCATATAAGCATCGCAACCCCAAACTTTAAGAAACGACCACTTAGGTTTCTTGCTAAACCACAGTTCATACGGTGTCGTCTCAACGGATTTAGATGGTGCCCTTTTTAATGTGAATGCAGCTGTCTCTAATGCATTACCCCAAAACGATAGTGGTAAATCGGTAAGAGACATCATAGATTACACTATATCAAATAAAGTACAGTTATGACGTTCGGACACACCATTACGTTGTGGTGTTCCAGGTGGCATGAGTTTGTGAAACTATTCCACATTGTTTTAATTGAAGACCGAACTCGTAACTCAAATATTCGCCTCTGCGATCAGATCGTAGAAACTTTATTTTCTTGTTACGATGATTTTCCACTTCACTCCAAAATTCTTTAAACTTTTCAAATGTTTCAGACTTATGTTTCTTCAAGTAGATATACCCATATCTGCTCAAATCATCTATGAAGGTCAAAAAATAACGATACCCGCCGCAAACCTCAACACTCATCGGACCTCATACATCAGGATGTATTATATCCAATAAGTCAGTTGCTCGCTCCATAGTTCTGGAGAACAGAGTCTTAGTCATCTTTGCCCATGAGGCATGGTTCACAAGCATCAACTGATTCATAATCAAGTGATTCCAAAAGCCCATCAACATGGATTTTCTTCATGCGCTTTACACCAATATGACCTAAACGGCGGTGCCACAAATAAGTCGCACTATGATTATTAACTTTGCATCTTTTGGCTTCAATATTATGAATATGTGTATCACTACAATCGAGATTCAACAAACCATTTTCATTGGGTGTATAACCCTAGAAGGTTTTATTCATGTAAACAGAATAACAATTATTCTCTAACTTAAATGAATAACCGTATTGCAATAAACATGATCAAATCATATTCATGCTCAACGCAAACACCAAATAACACTTATTTAGGTTCAACACTAATACCGAAAGTATAGGGAGTGTGCGATGATGATCATATCATTATTGGAACTACTTCCAACACACATCGTTACTTCACCCTTAACTAATCTCTGTTCATTCTGCAACTCCCGTTTCAAGTTACTACTCTTAGTAGCTGAACTAGTATCAAATACCGAAGGGTTGCTATAAGCACTAGTAGAGTACACATCAATAACATGTATATCCAATATACCTTTGTTCACTTTGCCATCCTTCTTATCCGCCAAATACTTGGGGCAATTCCGCTTCCAGTGACTAGTCCCTTTGCAGTAAAAGCACTTAGTCTCAGGCTTAGGTCCAGACTTGGGCTTCTTCACTTGAACAGCAACTTGCTTGCCGTTCTTCTTGAAGTTCCCCTTCTTCCCTTTGCCCTTTTCTTGAAACTAGTGGTCTTGTTAACCATCAACACTTGATGCTTTTCTTGATTTCTACCTTCGTCGATTTCAGCATCATGAAAAGCTTGGGAATCGTTTCCATTATCCCTTCCATATTATAGTTCATCATGAAGTTCTAGCAACTTAGTGATAGTGACTAGAGAACTCTGTCAATCACTATCTTATCTGGAAGATTAACTCCCACTTGATTCAAGTGATTGTAGTACTCAAACAATCTGAGCACATGCTTACTGGTTGAGCTATTCTCCTCCATCTTGTAGGCAAAGTAATGTCAGAGGTCTCATACCTCTCGACACGGGCATGAGTATGAAATACCAATTTCAACTCTTGGAACATCTTATATGCTCCGTGACATTCAAAACATTTTTGAAGTCCCGGATCTAAGCCGTAAAGCATGGTGCACTAAACTATCAAGTAATTATCATACCGAGCTTTTGTCAAAACGTTCAAAACGTCTGCATCTGCTCCTGCAATAGTTCTGTCACCTAGCGGTGCATCAAGGACATAATACTTTTGTGCAGCAATGAGGATAATCCTCAGATCACGGAGCTAGTCCGCATCTTTGCTACTAACATCTTTCAACTTATTTTTCTCTAGGAACATATCAAAAATAAAACAGGGGAGCTAAATGCGAGCTATTGATCTACAACATAGATATGCTAATACTACTATGACTAAGTTCATGATAAATTAAAGTTCAATTAATCATATTACTTAAGAACTCCCACTTAGATAGACATCCCTCTAATCATCTAAGTGATCACATGATCCAAATCAACTTAAACCATGTCTGATCATCACGTGAGATGGAGTAGTTTTCAATGGTGAACATCACTATGTTGATCAGATCTACTATATGATTCATGCTCGACCTTTCGTTCTTAGTGTTCCAAGTCCATATTTGCATATGCTAGGCTCGTCAAGTTTAACCCGAGTATTCTGCGTATGTAAAACTGTCTTACACCCGTTGTAGATGAACGTTGAGCTTATCACACCCGATCATCACGTGGTGTCTCGGCACGATGAACTTTGGCAACGGTGCATACTCAGGGAGAACACTTTTACCTTGAAATTTAGTAAGGGATCATCTTATAAAGCTACCCCCGAACTAAGCAAAATAAGATGTATAAAAGATAAACATCACATGCAATCATAATATGTGACATGATATGGCCATCATCATCTTGTGCTTTTGATCTCCATCTCCAAAGTACTGTCATGATCTCCATTGTTACCAGCATTGACACTATGATCTCCATCATATTGATCTTCTATCAACATGTCGTCACATGGTCGTCTCACCAGCTATTGCTTTTGCAACTATTGCTATCGCATAGCGATAAAGTAAAGCAATTACATAGCAGTTGCATCTTATGCAAATAAAGAGACAACCATAAGGCTCCTGCCAGTAGCCGATAACTTTAACAAAACATGATCATCTCATACAACAATTTATATTTCATCACATCTTGACCATATCACATCACAACATGCCCTGCAAAAACAAGTTAGACGTCATTTACTTTGTTGTTGCAAGTTTTACGTGGCTGCTATAGGCTGAGCAAGAACTGTTCTTACCTACGCATCAAAACCACAACGATAGTTCGTCAAGTTAGTGCTGTTTTAACCTTCACAAGGACCGGGCGTAGCCACACTTGGTTCAACTAAAGTTGGAGAAACTGACACCCGCCAGCCACCTGTGTGCAAAGCACGTCGGTAGAACCAGTCTCACGTAAGCGTACGCGTAATGTCGGTCCGGGCCGCTTCATCCAACAATACCGCCGAACCAAAGTATGACATGCTAGTAAGCAGTATGACTTGTATCGCCCACAACTCACTTGTGTTCTACTCGTGCATATAACATCGACGCATAAACCTGGCTCGGATGCCACTATTGGGGAACGTAGTAATTTCAAAAAAAATCCTACGCGCACGCAGGATCATGGTGATGCATAGCAACGAGAGGGGAGAGTGTGTCCACGTACCCTCGTAGACCGAAAGCGGAAGCGTTAGCACAATGCGGTTGATGTAGTCGTACGTCTTCACGATCCGACCGATCCAAGTACCGAACGCACGACACCTCCGAGTTCAGCACATGTTTAGCTCGATGACGTCCTACGAACTCCGATCCAGTAGAGCTTCGAGGGAGAGTTCCGTTAGCACGACGGCATGATGACGGTGATGATGATGCTACTGATGTAGGGCTTCGCCTAAGCACCGCTACGATATGAGCGAGGTGGATTATGGTGGAGGGGGGTACCGCACACGGCTAAAAGATCAATGATCAATTGTTGTGTCTCCAAGGGGTGCCCCCTCCCCGTATATAAAGGAGTAGATGAGGGGGAGGGCCAGCCCTCTCTATGGCGTGCCCTAGGGGAGTCCTACTCCCACCGAGAGTAAGATTCCCCCTTTCCTAGTAGAACTAGGAGCCCTTCCAAGTAGTAGGAGTAGGAGAGAAAGAAAGGGAAAAGAGAAGAGAAGGAAGGAGAGGGCGCCGCCCCTCCTCCTAGTCCAATTCGGACTAAGCATTGGGGGGGGGGCGCAGCCTCTCCTCTCTCTTTCCCCTAAAGCCCAATAAGGCCCATATACTCCCCGACGAATTCCTGTAACTCTCCGGTACTCCGATAAATACCCGAATCCCTCGGAACCTTTCCGATGTCCGAATATAGTCGTCCAATATATCGATCTTTACGTCTCGACCATTTTGAGACTCCTTGTCATGTCCCTGATCTCATCCGGGATTCCTAACTACCTTCGGTACATCAAAATACATAAACTCATAATACAAATCGTCACCGAACGTTAAGCGTGCGTACCCTACGGGTTCAAGAACTATGTAGACATTACCGAGACACGTCTCAGGTCAATAACCAATAGCGGAACCTGGATGCTCATATTGGCTCCTACATATTCTATGAAGATCTTTATCGGTCAAACCGCACAACAACATACATTGTTCCCTTTGTCATCGGTATGTTACTTGCCCGAGATTCGATCGTCGGTATCTCAATACCTAGTTCAATCTCGTTACCGGCAAGTCTCTTTATTCGTTCCGTAATACATCATCCTGCAACTAACTCATTAGTTACAATGCTTGCAAGGCTTATAGTGATGTGTATTACGAGTGGGCCCAGAGATACCTCTTCGATGATCGGAGTGACAAATCCAAATGTCGAAATACGCCAACTCAACAAGTACCTTCGGAGACACCTGTAGAGCACCTTTATAATCACCCAGTTATGTTGTGACGTTTGGTAACACACAAAGTCTTCCTTCGGTAAACGGGAGTTGCATAATCTCATAGTCATAGGAACATGTATAAGTCATGAAGAAAGAAATAGCAACATACTAAATGATCAAGTGCTAAGCTAACGGAATGGGTTAAGTCAATCACATCATTCTCCTAATGATGTGATCCCGTTAATCAAATGACAACTCATGTCTATGGTTGGGAAACTTAACCATCTTTGATTAACGAGCTAGTCAAGTAGAGGCATACTAGTGACACTATGTTTGTCTATGTATTCACACATGTATTATGTTTCTGGTTAATACAATTCTAACATGAATAATAAACATTTATCATGAAATAAGGAAATAAATAATAACTTTATTATTGCCTCTAGGGCATATTTCCTTCATATATATAGTCTAGGGCCACGAAGGGGTAAGTGAGGGCGAAGGGATACATGGGCTCGGCCCGATACACTCTACACAGACAGGCGTCGAACGTCCGACGGGTACGGGACGTCCGGTGGCTCAGGACGGTACGGACGTCCGGCGCGGGTCGGACGTCCGCTGATTCTTCTCTGGACAGGTGGTGCTGGACGTCCGGTTGATGTCGGTCGTCCGTCGTTTTGCTTCGGGATCGGTGGCACCGAATTTTCAGTAAGCGTCGGGCGTCCGGTGCCTGGGACTTGTCGGACGTCCAGTGGTCGTCGGTTGTCCGACAACTGTAGATGGTAGGACATCCGGTGGCTTCCGATCGTCCGGTCGCTGTAGACTTTGCAACTCCTTCTTCCGTCTTCTCTTCCATGCTTCCCTCACGGATGGTGTAGGTGTTCCTTGACGCTTGCACTCCTCCTCGTCATCCGTGAAGTTCCGACAATACCTATGCATGCACACGAGAAGGGTGTTAAGTAGTATACCATCCTCGAAGGAGTCAAGTGAGCACGTGTAAAGGAGATGATTCACCTTTGTGTATGTGAACGAGATGTCGCACGTGTCACTTGCCAAACGGACTCTTGACATGGTGATGCCCGTAGGATGCTCCGCATCACAAGTGCCAGTTGTTGTTTTTTGCATGTTTTTTACATCGCAGGAAATCAATATCAGACGGAGTCCAAACGCAACGAAACTTTACGAAGATTTTTTTTGACCAGAAGGAACGTAATGGGCCCTGGCTACGCCTGGGGGGTGCCCCGAGGAGGGCACAACCCACCAGGGCGCGCTAGGAGGCCCAGGCACGCCCTGGTGGGTTATGCCCACCTCGGGTGCCCTCGGACCGCCTCTTTGTTCTATAAATACCCCAATATTTCCAAAACCCAAGGGGAGTCGACGAAATATTCATCCAGCCGCCGCAGAGTCCAGAACCACCAGATCCAATCTAGACACCATCTCGGATGGGATTCACCACCTCCATTGGCGCCTCTCCGATGATGCGTGAGTAGTTCTTTGTAGACCTTCGGGTCCGTAGTTAGTAGTTAGATGGCTTCATCTCTCCCTCTGAATTCTCAATACAATGGTCTCTTGGAGATCCATATGATGTAACTCTTTTGCGGTGTGTTTGTTGGGATCGATGAACTTTGAGTTTATGATCAGATCTATCTTTTTATATTCATGAAAGTATTTGAGTTTATTTGATCTCTTTTATGCATGATCTCTTATAGCCTCGTATTTCTTCTCCGATATTTGGGTTTTGTTTGGCCAACTTGATCTATTTATCTTGCAATGGGAAGACATGCTTTGTAGTGGGTTCGATCTTACGGTGCTTGATCCCAGTGACAGGAAGGGAACTGACAAGTATGTATCGTTGCTAATAAGGATAAAATGATGGGGTCTATCTCTACATAGATAGATCTTGTCTACGTCATGCCATCATTCTTATTACATTGCTCTGTTTTTCCATGAACTTAATACACTAGATCCATGCTGGATAGCAGTCGATGTGTGGAGTAATAGTAGTAGATGCAGGTAGGAGTCGGTCTATTAATCTTGGACGTGATGCCTATATAATGATCATTGCCTAGATATCATCATGAGTATTCGAAGTTCTATCGATTGCCCAACAGTAATTGGTTCACCCACCGTTTGCTATTTTTCTCGAGAGAAGCCACTAGTGAAACCTATGGCCCTTGGGTCTCTTTCTCATATATTTTCCTTTGAGATCTACTTTTTCCTTGCATTTATTTTCAGATCTATTAAACCAAAAATACTTTGCTGCACTTTATTTTATTTGCGATCTATTTATTCAATCTATTACAACTTTCTTCCATCCACGCACCGTTTCTGGCGCCGTTACCCGAAAGGGATTGACAACCCCTTTAACACGTCGGGTTGCGAGTGGTTGTTATTTGTGTGCATGGGCTGTTTACGTTGTGTTGCTTGGTTCTCCTACTTTTTGATAACCTTGATTTCATATCTGAGGGAAATACCTAGCGCCGATGTGCTGCATCATCCCTTCCTCTTTGGGGAAATACCGACGTAGCTTCAAGCAACATCAAAAGGAATTTCTAGCGCCGTTGCCGGGGAGGATCTTCAACATATATCAGGTTCCTAATCACAAATCTCATCTCCTCGCAATTTACATTATTTTCCATTTGCCTCCCGTTTTCCTCTCCCCCACTTCACAAAATTTTGCCGTTTTATCTGCCCCTCTTTTCCGTTCGCCGTTTTCTTGTCAGATCTGTTTTTGTGTGCAATCTTGTTTGCCGTTATTATCATGGATAGTTCCTCCTCTATTGCATGCAGTCCCGAGAAATAAGTTCTCAACTTTAAACTAAGGGGAGGAGAATATTTAAAAGATGATTGGTATAGAATTTGCAATGCTCATAATAGATCTATCCGAAAGCAATCTACAGTTGTTCTTCTTCGTTCCTTTTATGTGGGCATCACCACTTGGTATAGATTCGTCCTTGATACGATTACCGGTGGAAATTTCTTGATGTGTCCCTCTCTTGATGCTTTTAATGCTATGAGAAATTTAGTGGGCTCACCACCTCTCATGATTAATGAAGCAACTTTGACTCTTGATCATGTTATGGAAAGACTAGATGCTATTGAAAAGAAAATTCTCACCGAAGATCATATGGAAATTATAGATAAAAAGATGCATAATTTTGCCACCAATATTGGGTCAAAAGCGGGAGATATTTTTAAGTTGTTAAAAGAAAAGGGTACTGCAATTCATGAAAGAATAGAAGAAAGCCCGTCTCGGATCAATAAATTAGAAGAATTTTTTAGTAATCTGAGCATGGCATTTACTTATGCTAAAACTATCGAAAAAACTCACGTAAAGAGTGGTAGAGTTACCAAGAACAAGGGTGCAACTTCTAGTAATAATAATAAAGAAGATATTAAGATGATTGGTACTCACCCAGATTTTGTTTAAGTGATAGGAGATCCTTTTTGCAAGAATGAAATCTTTTAATTTATTCCTAGGAGTGTTGTTATTGAAAATATTTATGCTAAATATCTAAGGAATTCTAAATGTTTGATTGAAGATTTGAACAAGGATGACAAAACTTAGATCCTTGCTTTATGCCTAGCTAAGGGCGTAAAACTATAGCGCTTGTTGGGAGGCAACCCAATGAATAATTTTTTTCTTCTTCCTATTCCCGAATATTAGTATAATTATGCTATTGTTATGATTGTGTTTTTTGTGTTTTAATTAGTGTTTGTGCCAAGTAGAACCGATAGGATCTTCTTGGGTGATAGTTGTTTGATCTTGCTGAAAACAGAAACTTTTGCGCTCATGAAAACAATTCTTATTTTTTTACCAGAGCGTGATAAAATGCCAATTCTTTTTGTAGAAGATTAATATACAAATTTCTCAGGTCATCCTGTTTTTTCAGAATTTTTGGAGTTCCAGAAGTTTTCAAAATAGTCAGATTGCTACAGACTGTTATGTTTTGATAGATTCTGTTTTCTCTGTGTTGTGTGCTTATTTTGATGGCTCTATGGTTTTCATTCATGAGTTTTTGCCATAGAAAAGTTGGAATACAGTAGATATAATGCAAAAACAAAATATGAGTTGGTTTGGTACAGTACTTATAGTAGTGATTTGCTTTCTTTTACTAATGGATCTCATGAAGGTTTTGTTGAGTTTTGTGTGATTGAAGTTTTCAAGTTTTGTGTTATCTTACAATGGATGAAGGAATAAAGGATAGAAGAGCCTAAGTTTGGGGATGCCCCGACATCCCAAGCTATTATCAAAAAATGAGCAACCAACCAAGCTTGGGGATGCCCCCCGAGTGGCATCCCCTCTTTCTTCTAACGACCATCGGTATTTTACTCGAAGCTATATTTTTATTCGTCACATGATATGTGTTTTGCTTGGAGCGTCTTGTATGATATGAGTCTTTGTTTGTTTTATTTTGTGTTTTAAGTCTTGATCCGTTGCTAGATACACCTCTTTGGGAGAGCCAAAATTATGTCATGATTTGTTACAATTGCTCTCTATGCTTCACTTAAATTTTTATGAGCTATGGACTTGCTCTAGTGCTTCACTTATATCTTTTTGAGCATGGTGTGCTTAGCATTTTTGAAGAAATGCTCTCTTGCTTCACTTAGATTTATTTGAGAGTTAGTAAAACTTTCAAGAATTTCTCTCTTGCTTCACTTAAATTATTTTGGGAGAAAGAAAAATTATGCTCATGATCTTCACTTATATTTGTTTGAGCTTATGAAAAGCAACACATGAAAATTAGTCCCAAAGTGTTAGATATTCAAGAAGGATATAATAAAAACTTTCATGAAGATCATTGGACAAAATAAACTTGATTCTTTGTAATAGTTTTGAGATATGATGATGTGATATGTGAGTTATGTTGATGAGTAATTATACTTTAGTAAGAATATTGGTGTTAAGGTTTGTGATTCCCTATGCAAGTACAAAAGTCAATAATTATGCAATGAAATTATATCCAACTTGTGGTGCATTATTCGGTGTTATTTATGCTTAATGCTTGCTTATGAGATTATCCATTTCTTGGTTGGTCGCTTCTCAATTTTTTGCTAGCCTTCATTTTGCACTAAGTATGATCTCTACTTGTGCATCCAAAATCCTTTAAACCAGTTTTGCCACATGAGTCCACTATATCTACCTATATGTGGTATTCTTTTGCCGTTCTAAGCAAATTTGCATGTGCCATCTCTAATTTTCAAAAAAAATACTTCTCTTTTGTGTGTTCGTTTCGCTTGCGGAGCGATGAGGGGTGGCTAATATTTTCCATGCTCGATGTGTTATTCTCATGATGAGTGTTTATTCACTTGTCATTGCACGAGAGTAAGTCAAAGGTTTTAGGGATGTCCAGTCCTGAAATAAAAAATGAATTTACTTTGCATTGTCAAATAATAAATCCCTTGAAAAGTGTTGGTATGGAGGGCAACCGTGGATACGGCTAGCCATGGAAAGTGAAAGTAAGGTGGAAAAAGGAATAAACATTATTTTCTGCTTGAGAACTGCCTATGATATATCTAGCATGGAAAGTGTTGGAACTCTAAGTCATTTTCGTTGGTAGGATGGATACACCTCCCAAAATGTTTTTATCTCTAATTTTTTCGCTTTGAGCTCTGGCACCTCTACAAATCCCTACTTCCCTCTGTGAAGGGCCTTTCTTTTACTTTATGCAATTTTTATTTTGAATTTGTGTCTCCATCTTCTCTTATAAAAGCACCAACTAGGAGACAATATGATCGTACTTAAGTATTGGGTGTAACTAATATGTGATTGTGTTTCATGAATGGATCAATGGTTGAGCATGATGGGCTAGGGATAACTTATTTTAGCATTGATAGAAAGGCATGGTTGCTTGTTGATATGCTTGAGTATTTAAATTATCATCTCAAAACTAGACTATTGTTTTGAACAATATAAAAGTCCAAATGTCTGTGCTATAAAGAAAAGAATATGATATGACATGTTAGGCAACATTCCACATCAAAAATTCTGTTTTTATCACTTACCTACTCGAGGACGAGTAGGAGTTAAGCTTGGGGATGTTGATACGTCTCCAACATATCTATAATTTTTGATTGTTCCATGCTGTTATATTATCAATCTTGGATGTTTTATAATCATTTTATATCATTTTTTGGTACTAACCTATTGACATAGTGCCAAGTGCCAGTTGCTGTTTTCTGCATGTTTTTCACATCGCAGGAAATCAATATCCGACGGAGTCCTGAAAGCATAAGTGCTCCCTAGGTGGTTTTGATAATTGATGACAACATATCTCTTGTTGGACTAACATTTCTATCTAGCATGTTTCAGATAAGTTCAACAATGGAGTGGCATGGACTAAAGGTTGTGGGAACTCCTTCAAGATGCTAAGGACAAAGGATTGGCTAAAGTTTCAAGCTCAAGACTCTTCATTTTACATTTTAGTGATCCAAGATCACATTGAGTCCATAGGAAAAGCCAATACTATCAAGGAGGGATGAGGTGTTGCTTAATGAGCCTCTTGCTTCATGTGCTTAATGATATGCTCCAAAATCCTCAGCTACTTTCCCACTTCCACATATGACCTAAACCCAAAGCCAAACTCGGACCTACCGATTATTCCTATCCGGCGCCACCGAGTTTCACCTGTCATAGCCACTGCCAGAAACCCTAATCAGTTCGGTCTCACCGATGGGATCTCGGTCTCACCGAGATGGGCTTGCAAACTCTCTGTTACCTATTGCAATATTTTTGGTCCCACCGAGATATGCAATCGGCCCCACCGAGTTTGCTTGGCCAACTCTCTGTTTCACTTATTACCCAAATCGGTCCCACCGAGTTTGAGTAATCGGTCAAACCAAGTTTTGGATTTACCCTAAACCTAGCACATCGGTCCCACCGAGTTGATCCAGTCGGTCCCACCGAAAATCTCTAACGGTCACTAGGTTTCCTATTTCGGTCTGACCGAGTTTGTTGATTCGGTCCCACCGAGATTGGTAAATCGTGTGTAACGGTTGGATTTTGTGTGGAGGCTATATATACCCCTCCACCTCCTCTTCATTCGTGGAGAGAGCCATCCGACTAAGCCCACACTTCCAGCATCCTATTTCTGAGAGAGAACCACCTACTCATGTGTTGAGGCCAAGATATTCCATTCCTACCATATGAATCTTGATCTCTAGCTTTCCCCAAGTTGCTTTCCACTCAAACCTTCTTTCCACCAGATCCAAATCCTATGAGAGAGAGTTGAGTGTTGGGGAGACTATCATTTGAAGCACAAGAGCAAGGAGTTCATTACCTACACACCATTTGTTACTTCTTGGAGAGTGGTGTCTCCTAGATTGGCTAGGTGTTATTTGGGAGCCTCCGACAAGATTATGGAGTTGAACCAAGGAGTTTGTAAGGGCAAGGAGATCGCCTACTTCGTGAAGATCTACCGCTAGTGAGGCAAGTCCTTGGTGGGCAATGGCCATGGTGGGATAGACAAGGTTGCTTCTTCATGGACCCTTCGTGGGTGGTTGCTTCTTCGTGGACCCTTTGTGGGTGGAGCCCTCCGTGGACTCGCGCGACCATTACCCTTCGTGGGTGGAGCCCTCCATGGACTCGCGCAACCGTTACCCTTCGTGGGTTGAAGTCTCCATCAACGTGGATGTAGGATAGCACCACCTATCCGAACCACGGGAAAAACATCCGTGTCTCCAATTGCGTTTGAATTCTCCAAACCCTTCCCCTTACATTCTTGCAAGTTGCATACTTTACATTCCGCTGCTCATATACTCTTTGCATGCTTGCTTGATATGTATTGTGTATGTTGAAATTTTGCCTAAAACTCCACGCAAACCAAAAAGGCCTAAAAATTGCAACTTTAGCACTAAGTGTCTAATCACCCCCCTCTAGACACATCTAATTCTAGATCCTACAAGTGGTATCAGAGCTTTGGTCTCCATTGCCTTGGTTTAATCACCATTGGAGGAAGATGGATGTGTCTACCTTAGGGAGTCTTAGACATAGAGTGCCTATTCTTGATGGAGAGTATTTTCATGAGTGGAAAAATGAGATGCTTGTAATTTTCAATCAATATCATTTGAACAAGTATATTGCTAGCCCTTGTGCACCTCATATTGATCCTTTGCATCCTACCCTAGATAAAGATATTGACATGATTTGCAATCTTAGAACTATTGAGCTCATCATTAGAGGATTGCCCAAAAATTTGATTGCTAGTTTGCCTACTCTTAATTGTGCCTATACTATATGGAAATTTCTTGAGGAACGATTTCCCGATCATTCCTTGAAAACTTTGGATGAAATTCTCCATAAATCTATTGCCTTGAGTAAGATGAACTCTAGTGATCCTAGTTTTGGTAATTGTCTATTTGAACTTACCAATCTTAAGCATGCTAAAGGAGATGTTGGAATCATTAGTGATATCATATTCGAAGCTATAAGAATTCAGAAAAGTGACCACTTTGAAGATCATTTATCTAATGAATTACCCTCTCTAGGAAATGATGAGTCACAAGATCATGATGAACATGGATACTATGATGATGATGATGATGATAGTGACTTCGATCTTGATGATGCAATGAGACATTTTGGTCTTATGGCAAATCTTCGGGGATATGAATCAGGAGGAAAAGAATGGGTTCTTGATAGTGGATGTACTGATCATATGACCGGAGATGAAGAGATGTTTCGTGAGCTTGCTGAAAATGACGGCCCTCGAAAATATGTCACCTTTGGTGATAATTCAAAGGGTAAAGTGGTTGGCCTTGGTAAGGTGGCCATCTCACATGATAGTTCCATTCAAAATGTCATGCTCATTGAATCTCTCGGCTACAACTTACTCTCAGTATCTAGACTTGCTGATTTCGGTTTGAATGTCCTATTTACTGAGGTAGATTGCCAAGTATTTCGTCGAGACAATCATAAAATGGTCTTTATGAGTATGCGTAGAGGTGATCTTTACATTGTCGATTTCTCTAAAAAGGCACAACCTAAAACTTGCTTTGTTGCTAAATCCTCAAAAGGTTGGTTGTGGCATAGACGACTAGGTCACGTTGGCATGAGAAACCTTGACAAGCTTATTAAAGGAAATCATATCCTTGGAGTTAACGATGTCATATTTGATAAGGATAGACTTTGCAGTGCTTGTCAAGTAGGTAAACAGGTTGGAGGAAGGCATCCCGTGAAGAACATCATGACCACAAGAAGGCCACTCGAGCTACTTCATATGGATCTTTTTGGTCCCAACGCCTACAAGAGTCTCGGTGGAAATTCTTTTGGTCTAGTTATAGTTGATGATTTTTCAAGATTTACGTGGGTGTTCTTTCTTAATGACAAGTCGCGGGTCCAGAAGATCTTCAGAAACTTCGCTAGGAAGGCCCAAAATTAGTTTGACGTGAAGATCAAGAAGGTTCGGAGTGACAATGGAACGGAGTTCAAGAACGCAAATGTGGACACCTTTCTTGACGAAGAAGGGATTTCACACGAGTTCTCGGCTACGTACACACCTCAACAAAATGGAGTTGTTGAGAGGAAGAACCGGACGCTCATCGAAATGGCAAGAACGATGCTTGATGAATACAAGACGCCGAAGCACTTTTGGGCAGAAGCGGTTGAGACAGCTTGTCACGCAACAAATCGCTTATATCTTCACAAGCTACTCGACAAGATGGCATACGAGCTTCTCACCGGTAACAAACCCGAAGTTGGATACTTTCGAGTATTCGGCTCAAAGTGCTACATTCTTGATAAGCATCGTCGTTCAAAGTTTGCTCCTAAATCTCATGAAGGTTTTCTACTTGGTTATGGCTCAAACTATCACACTTACCGTGTCTACAACAATTTCACCCGAAAGGTTGAAGAGACGGTAGATGTGAAGTTTGATGAATCTAATGGCTCGCAAGTAGAACAATTGCCAATTGATGTAGGAGACAAAGACCCTTCAGAAGCAATCCAAGACTTGTCCATTGGAAAAATTCGTCCAACGGAGGTGAAGGAGAGTACTTCATCCGTCCAAGTGGAAGCTTCTACTTCACGACAAGGTGAACCAAGAATCGACACGGAAGCATCCACAAGTGGGACACACCAAGATGAAGAAGACAAGGAAATGCATCAAGACGAACATCAACAACCTCTTTCTCCACCACGACAAGAGAACGACGACGTGAACAATGAAGAAGGCCAAGAAGAAGAACAAGATGAAGAAGATGTTCAACGAAGACCCAAGCAAAAGCTCTCACGAGTTCGAGCAAGAATTGCCAAAGATCATCCCGTCGAGCAAATCCTCAATGATATACAAACCGGGAGAATCACTCGCTCAAAAACTCGTTTAGCTAACTTTTGTGAAAACTATTCATTCATCTCTAGAATTGAACCTATGAAGGTTGAAGAAGCATTGGAAGATCCGGATTGGATAAACGCTATGCATGAAGAGCTACACAATTTTGAGAGAAACCAAGTTTGGACATTGGTTGAGAAGCCCGACAACAACCACAACATCATTGGTACCAAATGGGTGTTTCGCAACAAGCAAGATGAAGATGGACAAGTGGTTCGCACCAAAGCACGTCTCGTCGCCCAAGGGTACACACAAGTCGAAGGTATGGACTATGGTGAGAAATATGCTACCGTTGCTAGACTTGAGTCCATTCGCATCTTACTTGCCTATGCTAATCACCATAATATCACCTTGTACCAAATGGACATTAAAAGTGCTTTTCTAAATGGTGAAATAGAGGAGGAAGTTTATGTCAAACAACCTCCCGGCTTTATCAATCCTAAGAAACCAAAACATGTTTACAAACTTCACAAAGCTCTTTATGGTCTTAAACAAGCTCCTAGAGCATGGTATAAATGCTTGACCAAGTTCCTTATTACAAGTGGTTTTGAAATTGGTAAAATTGATTCTACTCTTTTTACTAAAAGGGTTAATGGAGAACTATTTGTCGATGATATCATTCAACTAACCCTCTCTTTAGTGAAAAGTTTGGAAAGCTAATGTCAGAGAAGTTTGAGATGTCTATGATGAGTGAACTCAAATTCTTTCTCGGTTTGCAAATCAAGCAAACTAAGGAAGGTACATTTGTCTCTCAAACGAAGTACACCAAGGACTTATTCAAGAAGTTCAATATGCAAGAATGCAAAGGTATGTCTACACCCATGCCTACTAGTGGACATAATGATTTGACCAAAGATGGTGAACCGGTTGATCAAAAGGTTTATCGCTCTATGATTGGTTCATTGTTATACCTATGTGCTTCACGTCCCGATATTATGCTAAGTGTGTGCATGTGTGCATGATATCAAGCTGCTCCTAAAGAATGTTATCTTAAGGTTGTGAAAAGGATAGTGAGATATTTAATCCATACACCAAATTTTGGCATTTGGTATCCTAAGAGGTCTTCTTTTGATCTTGTTGGCTATTCCGACTCGGATTATGCCGTAAACAAGGTTGATAGAAAGTCCACTTTGGGTACTTGTCAATTTCTTGGTAGATCTCTTGTGTCTTGGTCTTCCAAGAAACAAAACTCGGTATCCTTATCCACCGCCGAAGCGGAATACATTGCCGCTGGTTCATGTTGTGCTCAATTACTTTGGATGACCCAAACTCTTAAAGATTATGGGATTTATGTGAAACATGTTCCACTGCTTTGTGACAATGAAAGTGCTATCAAAATTGGTCATAATCCTTTACAACATTCTCGAACTAAGCATATTGAAGTTCGTCATCATTTCATTCGAGATCATGTTGCTAAGGGTGACATTAATCTTAAGCACGTTCGCACCGATAAGCAATTAGCGGATATATTTACTAAACCTCTTGATGAGAAAGTATTTTGCAGGTTGAGAGGTGAATTGAACATCATTGATGCTTCGAACTTGGAGTAGAAACTCCATTGGATACATGCAAGACATGAGCTTATGACTAATCCATGATATATCTCTTATGATGACTATCTTATGTCTTGGATATATTTGTACCTTGCATGTTGTCTAACCCATGTAGGTGCTTGGTTGAATCTAATTCCATGAGATTGCGACTCACTCACATCTTGAGCAATCTCTACATCACCAAGTCTCTACACAATGGCGGTTGAAGACAAGGAAGCACAAAACCATTCAAACATATCCTTTGACAAATTCTATGTTGAGCTTCATGATTGTCATTTTTGGATACACAAGTGCTCTTCCTTGCAAGAACTAACCCATGTAGGTAGATGAACTCAAACTCCAAGTGGTACTCTCAACTCTTGATGAGCTACATCAACCTTGAGCACCCACACAAGTTCAACTACATGAGCAAGAACCACACCACCACCCAAGGTATGTTATTCCATCTTAGAGAAGCTTTACTCCAAGACATGAGTCAAAGCAACTCAACAAGATGTGAATACATCAAGATGCTTAAACAAAAAATGGTAACCCCATTTTGAGCTTAAACGATGAGTATGACCTATGATCAAGTGTTCTCACTTGACTCCTAAGTCAATATACTCTAACATAGGTGACTATGTCACCGCCCAACTCTAGATGAAGTTCTCTTGTGTTCTTTTTGTGTGTATCTCATGCATGTTTAGTTTCTTTCTCTTTTTCAAAAACAAAAAAAACTCCATCTAGATTTTTCAGTCTCTTCTCTTTTCTTTCTGTTTATGTTCTGCATTTTCTGCATTTAATTCCTTGCAAATCCTTCAGGTAATTCATTGCAAATCTTTGTGAGATCCTACATGTCTAGTGAGCTGAGGTGACAAGTGTTTTTCTCTGTGTGAACTCGGTTTCACCGACTTGTAATTTTCGGTCCAACCGAATCTTTTCGGTGCCACCGAAACATACCACTCGGTACCACTGACTTCGCAACAGGAAAAACAGTTTGCCACTTGTTCTATATTTCTTCTGATCCAGCTCTACTCAATGAATCTTGTCCTCTACAAGCATCACAGTTTTATCCATTGCTTTGTGCTGAGTCTCAAGGACCAAACCTATACGACGGATTCCAGAAAGCCCTTCTTGGAAATTGATGTCAAAGGGGGAGAGAGAGATCACATCAAAGCTTGTAGGAGAGAGACATCACATCAAGGGAGAGAAAAAGTCTCAAGGACCAAACATACAAGAGAGAAAGTATTAAGGGGGAGAGAGAGACTTCCAGGGGGAGAGAATACTCAAGGATCCCAGATGCTTGATGCTTGATGTTCAAGAGGAGAGATGTCACATGTCTTTTTAGGGGGAAGGACATGTTCATTTGTATCTTTCAGCTCTGATTTGTTGTTCCTTATCTTCTCCCAATATCCCATGTAAGATTCTGGGGGAGCAAGACACCTAAGGGAAATAAATCAGTCAAATTCATTGCATATCTTTATTCTTGGGGACATGTTGAATCCAATGTGGTACCTTGTACTCACTCTCTACATGTCATCCCAGTCTTGGTATTCTTGTGGTTTCTTTTGTTTGCTCTGGCTAGTGGATGTACCTGTGTTATCTAACTTTGTTTGTGCAGGTTCATTCCATCCTAAGCCAACTCAAGACCACAAGGTAAGTATATGCATCAAAATCATGAGTATGAGGAGTTCTTGCTTATGTACATACTGTTTGCAAGAAGGACTCATGAGCATGAAGGTATTTTCCTTGATAATCTTTTGCTCTAATGCATATGGCCAAGATACATGTAACACATTGCCTACTCTGTCATGGTTATGCTCTCACATGCCTCTATATTTCATATTTACATGAGTGCATACATGTAGGGGGAGCCTATGCTTGTTACATGTCCTTCCAAAGCTTTACTTGTTGTTCTTTATATCTTTATCTAAAGCTTTGATGTATGTTGCCATCAATTACCAAAAAGGGCGAGATTGAAAGCACAAGTGCTCCCTAGGTGGTTTTGATAATTGATGACAACATATCTCTTGTTGGACTAACATTTCTATCTAGCATGTTTCAGATAAGTTCAACAATGGAGTGGCATGGACTAAAGGTTGTGGGAACTCCTTCAAGATGCTAAGGACAAAGGATTGGCTAAAGCTTCAAGCTCAAGACTCTTCATTTTACATTTTAGTGATCCAAGATCACATTGAGTCCATAGGAAAAGCCAATACTATCAAGGAGGGATGAGGTGTTGCTTAATGAGCCTCTTGCTTCATGTGCTTAATGATATGCTCCAAAATCCTCAGCTACTTTCCCACTTCCACATATGACCTAAACCCAAAGCCAAACTCGGACCTACCGATTATTCCTATCCGGCGCCACTGAGTTTCACCTGTCATAGCCACTGCCAGAAACCCTAATCAGTTCGGTCTCATCGATGGGATCTCGGTCTCACCGAGATGGGCTTGCAAACTCTCTGTTACCTATTGCAATATTTTCGGTCCCACCGAGATATGCAATCGGCCCCACCGAGTTTGCTTGGCCAACTCTCTGTTTCACTTATTACCCAAATCAGTCCCATCGAGTTTGAGTAATCGGTCAAACCGAGTTTTGGATTTACCCTAACCCTAGCACATCGGTCCCACCGAGTTGATCCAGTCGGTCCCACCGAAAATCTCTAACGGTCACTAGGTTTCCTATTTCGGTCTGACCGAGTTTGTTGATTCGGTCCCACCGAGATTGGTAAATCGTGTGTAACGGTTGGATTTTGTGTGGAGGCTATATATACCCCTCCACCTCCTCTTCATTCGTGGAGAGAGCCATCAGACTAAGCCTACACTTCCAGCATCCTATTTCTGAGAGAGAACTACCTACTCATGTGTTGAGTCCAAGATATTCCATTCCTACCATATGAATCTTGATCTCTAGCTTTCCCCAAGTTGCTTTCCACTCAAACCTTCTTTCCACCAGATCCAAATCCTATGAGAGAGAGTTGAGTGTTGGGGAGACTATCATTTGAAGCACAAGAGCAAGGAGTTCATTACCTACACACCATTTGTTACTTCTTGGAGAGTGGTGTCTCCTAGATTGGCTAGGTGTTACTTGGGAGCCTCCGACAAGATTGTGGAGTTGAACCAAGGAGTTTGTAAGGGCAAGGAGATCGCCTACTTCGTGAAGATCTACCGCTAGTGAGGCAAGTCCTTCGTGGGCGATGGCCATGGTGGGATAGACAAGGTTGCTTCTTCGTGGACCCTTCGTGGGTGGTTGCTTCTTCGTGGACCCTTCGTGGGTGGAGCCCTCCGTGGACTCGCGCAACCATTAGCCTTCGTGGGTGGAGCCCTCCATGGACTCGCGCAACTGTTACCCTTCGTGGGTTGAAGTCTCCATCAACGTGGATGTAGGATAGCACCACCTATCCGAACCACGGGAAAAACATTCGTGTCTCCAATTGCGTTTGAATTCTCCAAACCCTTCCCCTTACATTCTTGCAAGTTGCATGCTTTACATTCTGCTGCTCATATACTCTTTGCATGCTTGCTTGATATGTATTGTGTATGTTGAAATTGTGCCTAAAACTCCACTCAAACCAAAAAGGCCTAAAAATTGCAACTTTAGCACTAAGTGTCTAATCACCCCCCCCTCTAGACACATCTACTTCTAGATCCTACAAGTCCAAACACAACGAAACTTTACAGAGATTTTTTTTTGGACCAAAAGGAACATAATGGGCCCTGGATGCGCCTGGGGGGTGCCTCGTGGAGGGCACAACCCACCAGGGCACGCCAGGAGGCCCAGGCACGCCCTGGTGGGTTGTGCCCACCTCAGGTGCCCCCGGACCGCCTCTTTGCTCTATAAATACCCCAATATTCCCAAAACCCTAGGAAAGTCGACGAAATATTCATCCAGCCGCCGTAGAGTCCAGAACCACCAGATCCAATCTAGACACCATCTCGGATGGGGTTCACCACCTCCATTGGTGCCTCTCCGATGATGCGTGAGCAGTTCTTTGTAGACCTTCGGGTCCATAGTTAGTAGCTACATGAATTCATCTCTCTCTCTGAATTATCAATACAATGGTCTCTTGGAGATCCATATGATGTAGCTCTTTTGCGGTGTGTTTGTTGGGATCGATGAACTTTGAGTTTATGGTCAGATCTATCTTTTTATATCCATGAAAGTATTTGAGTTTCTTTGATCTCTTTTATGCATGATCTCTTATAGCCTCGTATTTCTTCTCTGATATTTGGGTTTTGTTTGGCCAACTTGATCTATTTATCTTGCAATGGGAAGAGGTGCTTTGTAGTGGGTTCGATCTTACCGTGCTTGATCCCAGTGACAGAAAGGGAACCGACATGTATGTATCATTGCTACTAAGGATAAAACGATGGGGTCTATCTCTACATAGATAGATCTTGTCTACATCATGTCATCGTTCTTATTGCATTACTCCATTTTTCCATGAACTTAATACACTAGATGCATGCTGGATAGCGGTCGATGTGTGGAGTAATAGTAGTAGATGCAGGCAGAAGTCGGTCTACTAATCTTGGACGTGATGCCTATATAATGATCATTGCCTGGATATCGTCATGCGTATTCGAAGTTCTATCAGTTGCCCAATAGTAATTGGTTCAACCACCGTTTGCTATTTTTTTCAAGAGAAGCCACTAGTGAAACCTACGACCCCCGGGTCTCTTTCTCATATATTTGCCTTTGCGATATACTTTTTCCTTGCATTTATTTTCAGATCTATTAGACCAAAAATACGAAAATACTTTGCTGCACTTTATTTTATTTGCGATCTATTTATTCAATCTATTACAACTTTCTCCCGTCTGCACATCGTTTCTGGCGCCGTTACCCGAAAGGGATTGACAACCCCTTTAACACGTTAGGTTGCGAGTGATTGTTATCTGTGTGCAGGGGTTGTTTATATTGTGTTGCTTGGTTCTCCTACTGGTTCGATAACCTTGGTTTCATATCTGAGGGAAATACCTACTGCTGATGTGCTGCATCATCCCTTCCTCTTTGGGGAAATACCGACGTAGCTTCAAGCGACATCAAACGTCAGTCTCGGGGTCTACCCGAGAAAAAGAGGGGGAAGAAACAGTAAATATAAAGCACACAGATGCAGCATGATGTATGACGTGGCAATATGATGTGCTAGGGTGACCTGATGCAGTGCTAAGCATTACAGACGGAGCAGGAAAATATTTGGGAATGTTTTCCCGGCTTTAGGAAGTTATCGGACAGACAAACCAGAGGGGAAGGTTTCATGTTTACATTGTTAGAGAAATGTGACAGGTATGCGAATGGCATATTCGGATTCGTCTTGTTTTTTTTATCATTTTTCATATATAAATTATTTTCATCTGATTTAGGGTTTAATTTATATGATTTCCCAAAGTTTAAATGGATTTCATGGATTTCTGGAATTATACTTAATTCGATTTATATAGTAATTTCTATGTGTACCTAATGGCTGTATAGCCACAGAGGCTGACCTATGGGGCCCGTCAACTGCCCAGTCAGTAGTTGACTGGTCCATGTTTGACTAGTCAAAGGTTCAGTGGGACCCAAATGTCATACACTATTTAGTTAACTTGTTTTAATTATCTATTTTAATTTAACAGGGGTCCCACATGCCATAGACTTATGGGGGGTTAACTCTAAACATGGTTAGTCCCTAATTAAAGGGGGCTGACCCAATTGGGCAGTGGCCTAATTGGCCATCCAGGCAAGGCATGCATGGGCGCGAGCGCAAAGCACACGGCGGCCATGGCTGCCGCTAGAGGCTGGCGCAGGGCAGCAGTGGCGAGCAAAGGCGGCAGGTGGTAGCAGCAGGAGGCATCAGCAGCGGCAGCGGCGCTAGCAGTAGTATCAGCGCAACACAAGTAGTAGGCGGTGATGAGAGGCAACAGGCAGAGGAGGCCCAGCCGGGCACGACCACGCGAGGCAGGGCCTGGCCAAGCATGGGCGAGCACGTGCGAGCTGGCCGGGAGCAGTGGTGGCTGTGGTGAGCGCGAGCTCGGACGACTGCGACGCACGATATCTACGGCGATGGAATCGAAGGGGAAACAGGGCGAATCGGCGAAGGGCCTTATCGCGGGTCTGGCGGCGTGCTCGGGGAGGCCGGGGAGGTCATGGTAGTGTAGATCGACAACGACGACATTCGTAGGCCGAAGCAGAGAAGACGATGTGAATGGCGATGGATACGCAGCTCCCCTCCTTTCTCCGATGCCTGGAACGAACGCGGACGAGCACAACGAACCTCCAGGACGTTCTTACGCACGCCGAAGAGGTCGGTGGCCGCATCAACAAGGGCGAGACAGCGGTGACCGTGCAAGCTCGAATTGGAGCAAGAGAGGTGGGGGCGGTGGGGCAAAGGGAGAGGATCACGCGAGATGGGGGCTAGGGTTTCAGTGGTGAAAGATCGTGGATGTCGCCTAGAGGGTGGGTGAATAGGCGCTTTAAAATAATTACGGTTTAGGCTTGAACGAATGCGGAATAAAACTAGCATTTAATTTTCCAAGCACAAAACCTAAAAAAACTAGGCTCACCTATGTGCACCAACAACTTATACTAAGCAAGATAAACATAAGCAAGATAAACAACTAAGTGATAGCAAGGGCTCGGATAAGAGATAACCGAGCGACGTGGAGACGAAGATGTATCCCGAAGTTCACACCCTTGTGGATGTTAATCTCCGTTTGGAGCGGTGTGGAGGCACAATGCTCCCCAAGAAGCCACTAGCTAGGGACACCGCAATCTCCTTGCGCCCTCGCACAATGCAAGATGTCATGATTCCACTAAGGGGCCCTTGAGGGCGGTCACCGAACCCATACAAATGGCAACCCTTGGGGCAGTCACCGAACCCGTACACTTTGGCAACCCTTGGTGGCGGTCACTGGAACCTGTACAAATTGCTCGGGGCGATCTCCACAACCTAATTGGAGACCTCGACGCTTGCCCGGAGCTTTCCACCACAATGATTAAGCTCCGAGGCACCATTAACCGTCTAGGGCGCCCAAGCACCCAAGAGGAACAAGCTCTAGGGTACCATGCACCCAAGAGTAATAGGCTACTCAACTTCACTTCGACGTATCACCGTGGAGAACTCAAACCGATGCAACTAATGCAATGGCAAGGGCACATAGAATGCCAAGTCCCTCACTCCAAAATCCCACCAAAGCAACGAAAGCTATGGAGGAAAATGAGAGGAAGAACAAGGGGTTCCCCTCACATAGAGGAGAAAGTGATTGGTGGAAATGTGGATCTAGATCTCCTCTCCCCCCAAAAAAAACTAGCAAGAATCCATGGATGGATTGAGAGATAGCAAGCTCAAAGAAGGTCAACAAGGAGGAAGAACACGATCTCAAGAGATAAGGTCCATTGAGGAAGAAGATCCCCTTTCATAGGACCCCACGAATCTGCCTGTTATGTTGCAGAAAACACAGGAGCAGTACAACCGCTGAGAGTACCGGTACAACCAAAAAACACGGGAACCCTATAGAAACCATACAGAGCGGAACAACCGGTGGCGCGGGTGGTAGTACAGGTTGAAACGAGTGACCGGAACAACTGCACCGCCACCGCTTTAAAACAGAGAGGAGTCACCCCCGAGCGGTAGTTGAGACGATAGTTGCACCGGTGCAACCGCCAGGACCGAGCACGGGTGGTGGCAAGTCACGAGCGGTACAACCACTCCGGACACCGGTAGTTCTACTCAAAACTAGTTGAGCGGACCAACCGGTCCACCACCACCCAAGAACCGCTCCACGACAGAGCGCAGTATGGTGGTAGGGCGGTAGTGGGCCGGTACAACCACCGAGCCGTAGACCTGGAGTTTTCCAAGCACCAGGCGGTACAACCGCCCGAGGGCAGCGGTACAACCGCTTGAAAAATACCTGGAGACTGCAACACTGGAGTTGGGGAACGTAGTAATAATTCAAAATTTTCCTATGTGTCGCCAAGATCAATCTAGGAGATGCTAGCAAGGAGAGAGAGGGAGTGCATCTTCATACCCTTGAAGATCGCTAAGCGGAAGCGTTACAAGAACGCGGTTGATGGAGTCGCACTCGCGGCGATTCAAATCGCGGAAGATCTGATCAAGCGTCGAACGGACGGCGCCTCTGCGTTCAACACACGTACAGCTCGGGGACGTCTCCTCCTTCTTGATCCAGCAAGGGGAGAGGAGAAGTTGAGGGAGAACTCCGGCAGCACGACGGCGTGGTGGTGGAGTGCGTGGTTCTCCGGCAGAGCTTTGCTAAGCACTACGGAGGAGGAGGGAGGGGATGTGTCAGGGAAGGGGATGCGGCTGCCCTCCAACCCCCCTCTATTTATAGGGTGAAGGGGAGAGGGGGCTGGCCCCCATAGATGCATCTAGAGGGGGCGGCCAGGGGGAGACTTGCCCCCCAAGCAAGGTGGGAGGCGCCCCCTCCCCCTAGGGTTTCCAACCCTAGGCGCCTTGGGCCCTTGGGGGGCACACCAGCCCAAGAGGGGCTGGTTCCCTCCCATATTCATCCCATTAAGTCCCCCGGGGCAGGTGGCCCCACCTGGTGGACCCCTGGACACCTTTCGGTGGTCCCGGTACAATACCGATAACCCCCGAAACTATTCCGGCGACTGAAACTGGACTTCCCATATATAAATCTTCACCTCCGAACCATTCTGGAACTCCTCCTGACATCCGGGATCTCATCCAAGACTCCGAACAACCTTCAGTAACCACATACAATTTCCCATAACAACTCTAGCATCACCAAACCTTAAGTGTGTAGACCCTACGAGTTCGGAACCATGTAGACATGACCGAGACATCTCTCCGGCCAATAACCAACAGCAGGATCTGGATACCCATGTTGGCTCCCACATGTTCCACGATGATCTCATCGGATGAACCACGATGTCGGGGATTCAATCAATCCCGTATACAATTCCCTTTGTCCATCGGTATGTTAGTTGCCCGAGATTCGATCGTCGGTACCCCCATACCTCGTTCAATCTCGTTACCGGCAAGTCTCTTTACTCGTTACATAACGCATGATCCCGTGACCAACTCCTTAGTCACATTGAGCTCATTATGATGATGCATTACCGAGTGGGCCCAGAGATACCTCTCCGTCATACGGAGTGACAAATCCCAGTCTCGATTCGTGCCAACCCAACAGACACTTTTGGAGATACCTGTAGTGCACATTTATAGTCACCCAGTTATGTTGTGACGTTTGATACACCCAAAGCACTCCTACGGTATCCGGGAGTTGCACAATCACATGGTCTAAGGAAACGATACTTGACATTAGAAAAGCTCTAGCATACGAACTACACGATCTTGTGCTATGCTTAGGATTGGGTATTGTCCATCACATCATTTTCCTAATGATGTGATCCCGTTATCAACGACATCCAATGTACATGGTCAGGAAACTACAACCATCTATTGATCAACGAGCTAGTCAACTAGAGGCTCACTAGGGACATGTTGTGATCTATGTATTCACACATGTATTACGGTTTCCGGTTAATACAATTATAGCATGAATAATAGACAATTATCATGAACAAGGAAATATAATAATAACCACTTTATTATTGCCTCTAGGGCATATTTCCAACAGTCTCCCACTTGCACTAGAGTCAATAATTTAGTTACATTGTGATGAATCGAACACCCATAGAGTTCTGGTGTTGATCATGTTTTGCTCGTGGAATAGGTTTAGTCAACGGATCTGCGACATTGAGATCCATATGCACTTTACAAATATCTATGTCTCCATCTAGAATATATTCATGAATGGAGTTGAAGCGATGCTTGATATGCCTGATCTTCTTGTGAAACTTGGGCTCCTTGGCAAGGGCAATAGCTCCAGTGTTGTCACAGAAGAGAGTCATCGGGCCCGACGCATTGGGAATGACTCCTAGGTCGGTGATGAACTCCTTCATCCACACTGCTTCCCGTGCTGCCTCTGAGGCAGCTATGTACTCCGCTTCACTTGTAGATCCTGCCATGATGCTTTGCTTGCAACTGCACCAGCGGACTGCCCCACCATTCAAAATATACACGTATCCGGTTTGTGACTTGGAGTCATCCAGATCTGTGTCGAAGCTAGCATCGACGTAACCCTTTATGACGAGCTCTTCGTCACCTCCATAAACGATAAACATATCCTTAGTCCTTTTCAGGTACTTCAGGATATTCTTGACCGCTGTCCAGTGTTCCATACCGGGATCACTTTGGTACCTCCCTACCAAATTTACGACAAGGTTCCCATCAGGTTTGGTACATAGCATGGCATACATAATAGAGCCTATGGCTGAGGCATAGGGGATCACACTCGTCTTTTCTCTATCTTCTGCCGAGGTCGGGCATTGAGCCGTGCTCAATCTCACACCTTGCAATACAGGCAAGAACCCCTTCTTGGACTGATCCATATTGAACTTCTTCAATATCTTGTCAAGGTACGTGCTTTGCGAAAGACCAATGAGGCGTCCCAATCTATCTCTATAGATCTTGATGCCTAATATGTAAGCAACTTCTCCAAGGTCCTTCATTGAAAAACACTTATTCAAGTAGGCCTTTATGCTTTCCAAAAGTTCTATATCATTTCCCATAAATAGTATGTCATCCACATATAATATGAGAAATGCTACAGAGCTCCCACTCACTTTCTTGTAAACACAGGCTTCTCCATAAGTCTGCATAAACCCAAACGCTTTGATCATTTCATCAAAGCGAATGTTCCAACTCCGAGATGCTTGCACCGGCCCATAGATGGAGCGCTGGAGCTTGCATACCTTGTCAGCATTCTTAGGATAGGCAAAACCTTCCGGCTGCATCATATACAATTCTTCCTTAAGGAAACCATTAAGGAATGTCGTTTTGACGTCCATTTGTAATATTTCATAATGTAGAATGCGACAATTGCTAACATGATTCAGACGGACTTTAGCTTCGCTATGGGTGAGAAGGTCTCATCATAGTCAACCCCTTGAACTTGTCGGTAACCCTTAGTGACAAACCGAGCCTTATAGATGGTCACATTACCATCTGCGTCAGTCTTCTTCTTAAAGATCCATTTATTCTCTATGGCTTGCCGATCATCAGGCAAGTCTGTCAAAGTCCATACTTTGTTTTCATACATGGATCCTATCTCGGATTTCATGGCCTCAAGACATTTGTTGGAATCCAGGACCGCCATCGCTTCTTCATAGTTTGAAGGTTCACCGTTGTCTAACAACGTGATTTATAGGATAGGGTTGTTGTACCACTCTGGTGCGGAACGTGTCCTTCTGGACCTACGAAGTCCAGTAGCAACTTGATCCGAGCTTTCATGATCATCATCATTAACTTCCTCTCTAGTCGGTTCAGGCACAACAGAAACATCTCCCTGAGCTACACTACTCTCCGTTTTGAGAGGCAGTACCTAATCAAGTTCTACTTTCCTCCCACTTACTTCTTTCGAGAGAAACTATTTCTCTAGAAAGGATCCATTCTTGGCAACAAAGATCTTGTGTGACGCCCCCGATTTGACCGTACACTAATCATGCACGCAAATGTGTACGATCAAGATCAAGGACTCACGGGAAGATATCACAACACAACTCTACAAATAAAATAAGTCATACAAGCATCATATTACAAGCCATGGGCCTCGAGGGCTCGAATACAAGAGCTCGATCATAGACGAGTCAGTGGAAGCAACAATATCTGAGTACAGACATAAGTTAAACAAGTTTGCCTTAAGAAGGCTAGCACAAACTGGGATACAGATCGAAAGAGGCGCAGGCCTCCTGCCTGGGATCCTCCTAAACTACTCCTGGTCGTCGTCAGCGGGCAGCACGTAGTAGTAGGCACCTCCGGTGTAGTAGGAGTCGTCGTCGAAGGTGGCGTCTGGCTCCTGGGCTCCAACATCTGGTTGCGACAACTAGGTAGAAGGGATAGGGGGAAAAGAGGGAGAAAGCAACCGTGAGTACTCATCCAAAGTACCCGCAAGCAAGGAGCTACACTACATATGTATGCATTGGTATCAAATGGAATAAGGCTATCATATGTGGACTGAACTGCAGAATGCCGGAATAAGAGGGGGATAGCTAGTCCTTTCGAAGACTACGCTTCTGGCAGCCGCCGTCTTGCGGCATGTAGAAGAGATTAGACTGAAGTCCTCCAAGTAGCATCGCATAGCACAATCCTAACCGATGATCCTCCCCTCGTCGCCCTGTGAGCGAACGACCACCGGTTGTATCTGGCACTTGGAAGGGTGTGTTTTATTAAGTATCCGGTTCTAGTTGTCATAAGGTCAAGGTACAACTCCAAGTCGTCCTGTTACCGAAGATCACGGCTATTCGAATAGATTAACTTCCCTGCAGGGGTGCACCACATACCCCAACACGCTTGATCCCATTTGGTCGGACACACTTTCCTGGGTCATGCCCGGCCGTGGAAGATCAACACGTCGCAGCCCCACCTAGGCACAACAGAGAGGTCAGCACGCCGGTCTAAACCTAAGCGCACAGGGGTCTGGGCCCATCGCCCATAGCACACCTGCACGTTGCGAACGCGGCCGGAAGCAGAACTAGCCCCCTTAATACAAGAGCAGGCTTACGGTCCAATCCGGCGCGCGCCACTTAGTCGCTGACGTCACGAAGGCTTCGGTTGATACCACAACGCCGGGATACCCATAACTACTCCCGCGTAGATGGTTAGTGCGTATAGACCAAATGGCCAGACTCAGATCAAATACCCAGATCTCGTTAAGCGTGTTAAGTGTCCGCAAACGCCGACCAGGGCCAGGCCCACCTTTCTCCTAGGTGGTCTCAACCTGCCCTGTCGCCCCGCCTCAAAGTAACAGTCGGGGGCCGTCGGGAACCCAGGCCCACCTCTACCAGGATGGAACCACCTGCCCCTTCAGCCCCCATCTCCGAACAGTATCACAGGTAAGGTAACTATGTAAAGTAAATTGTATATGCCCGTGATCACCTCCCGAAGTGATCACGGCCTAGTAGTATAGCATGGCAGACGGACAAGAGTGTAGGGCCACTGATGGAACACTAGCATCCTATACTAAGCAGTAGGATAGCAGGTAATGGTAACAACAGTAGTAGCAAGGACAGGCTATGCATCAGGATAGGAATAACGGAAAGCAGTAACATGCTACACTACTCTAATGCAAGCAGTATAGAGAAGAGTAGGCGATATCTGGTGATCAAGGGGGGGGGGGGCTTGCCTGGTTGCTCAGACAAGAAGGAGGGGTCGTCGATGTAGTCGATCACAGGGGTACCGGCATCGGCCTCAGGGTCTACCGGAAAGAAGTAACGGAGGGGGAACGCGATAAATAACAGAGCAATCAAATGTAACAAAAAGTAAGAAGCGGCAATACGTTGTGCTAGAGGTGACCTAACGTGGTAGGAGGTGATACTGGTGAAGGGGGGGAAACATCCGGTAAAGTATTCCCGGTGTTTTGCGTTTTAGAATAGGTGGAACGGAGGGGGAAAGTTGCGTGTTTGCTATGCTAGGGATGTGTGGCGGACGAACGGGTTGCGTATCCGGATTCGTCTCGTCGTTCTGATCAACTTTCATGTACAAAACATTTTCATCCGAGCTACTGTTTATTTTATATGATTTTCTAAAGTTTTAAATCATTTTTTAGAATTTATTTAATTAATTTAAACTAACATTATCCAGAATAGTTCTTGCTGACGTCAGCATGACGTCAGCATGACATCAGCAGTCAACAAGTCAAAGGTCAATGTTGACCAGTCAACAAGGGAGTGGGACCCAGGTGTCATAGGGTGTTTTATTAACATGAGTTTTAATTAGCTAGTTAAGGTAATATAGATTTGGGGGGGGGGTCCACCAGCCAGTGTGATTTGATTAATTAGATTAGCTAATCCACTAATTAACTATTTTTAGTTAAGTTAATTAGTAGGTGGGGCCAACCTATCAGTGGGTCATTAGTTAACAGAGTTCATTTTGTTTGCACAGGTTATTTAGCGACGTGGCCCCCACATGTTAGTGGCATAGAGGCCAATTAGCACTAGGCTAATGACGTCCATGTTGGCACTAAACGACGGCGATGGCAGAGCACGCCGACGATGACCGGTCACTTGTCTCCGGCGATCGGTTGCCGCGTAGAGAGGTGCTACAGGCAGCTGGGAGGGTGCTGCATCTAGAGGCACGAGTCGCCGGTGCTGGGGTGGCCAGAAACACGGCCGGCGACGAGGTTTGGCAGCGGCGGGTGAGTGTGTGAGCGTGGGCGCAGCGGGCGAGGCACGCCCAGGGCACGCGCGGGCGTGCGGGAGCCGCGACGGGGCGCGACCACACAGAGGCGGGCGCGGCGACGGGACGGCATGAGGCGTAGCGTTCGGAGGGGGGGAAGGAGGGGGTCGACGGGGAGCTCACCCCTCGTTGGCGAGAAGAGGGCGGTGAGGCGCAGGGAGGACCGACGAAGGAGAGGCGGGGACGGGGCGGTCCGGCGAGGACGTGACGGCGACGACCTCGGGACGCAGCGGCGCGGCGTCGGATGGCGAGGTGCGCAGGAGACCGATGGGGAGGAGTCGGGGAAGGCGAGGCGGCGAGGGAGACGTGGAGGACGAGGCAGAGGAGATCCGGGCGACGATGACGAGCAGCGACGGCGCGCTGGTCCGGCGATGGGGAGGCCTTCGGGCGGCAGCGGACGCGGACGTGATCGTCGGGGGCGTCGCCCCGATCCAGATCCAGCGGGGGGATGAGAGGAGTGGGGGTGTGGGTGGTAGCGATTTAGGGTTCGGTGTGGGGGGTTATGCAGGGGCGCGGCTGGGCCAGCCCAATGGCCTGGTGCCCTGCTGGGCCGAACGGCCCAGGGGAGGGGGGGTCTTGCTTTGTTTTTTTTGCTATGTTTTGTTTTTGTTTTACCGTTCCTTTTATTTATTTCCTTGTTTCTGTTTTCTTTTACTTATTTAATAGTTTATAGTTTTTAGAAAAAGTGAAACCCACCCCTCAATTAGATTTGTAAAATCAGTTGTTCTCACAAAAAGTTTGGGACAAAAGTAAAGTGCCTTGTATTCTCTGTTAATTAAAAAGACAATTAAGTTATTATTTCGGTCATTGTTTTATTTATTTTAGTGCCTTTAATTATTTTATAATAATGTGGATCCTCCACCAAAATTACTTATGATTTATTTGCCACATTGAGAACATTATAGTTTTAGCTTTTGAAAACTTTTAGTGTTTGACTTTATTTAAAATTTGAATTTGAATCAGTTTTGAACTAACTCGAGTTTATCAACAGTAACTGAGGTGACATGGCACCATTAGCAGAGGTTTACTGTAGCTCAATTATCCGGACGTCACATCTTGCCTTTAGATCTGAGGTAGAAGGTATACCCAATAGTTTCCTTAGGGTATCCTATGAAGACGCATTTTTCCGACTTGTGTTTGAGCTTTTCAGGTTGAAGTTTCTTAACATAAGCATCACATCCCCAAACTTTCAGAAACAATAGCTTAGGTTTCTTCCCAAACCATAATTCATACCGTGTCGTCTCAACGGATTTCGACGGAGACCTATTAAAATTGAATGCGGCAGTCTCTAAAGTATAACCCCAAAATGATAGCGGTAGATCGGTAAGAGACATCATAGATCACACCATATCCAATAGAGTGCGATTACTGTTGGGGAACGCAGTAATTTCAAAAAAAATCCTACGCACACGCAAGATCATGGTGATGCATAGCAACGAGAGGGGAGAGTGTTGTCCATGTACCCTCGTAGACCGTAAGCGGAAGCGTTATGACAACGCAGTTGATGTAGTCGTACGCCTTCACGATCGACCGATCCAAGTACCGAAAGTACGACACCTCCGCGATCTGCACACGTTCGGCTCGCTGACATCCCATGAACTCACGATCCAGCAGAGTGTCGAGGGAGAGCTTCATCAGCACGACGGTGTGATGACGGTGATGATGATGCTACAAGAATAGGGCTTCGCCTAAGCACCATTACGAAATGACCAAGGTGGTTATGGTGGAGGGGGGCACCGCACACGGCTAAGAGATCAATGATCAACTTGTGTGTATATGAGGTGCCCCTTGGACACGTATATAAAGGATGGAGGGAGGAGGAGGCCGGCCCTCATAGGTGATACGTCCATTTTGCATCATGCTTTTATATCGATATTTATTGCATTATGGGCTGTTATTACACATTATGTCACAATACTTATGCCTATTCTCTCTTATTTTTACGTAGATCTTTATCGGTCAAACCGCATAACAACATACATTGTTCCCTTTGTCATCGGTATGTTACTTTCCCGAGATTCAATTGTCGGATCTCAATACCTAGTTCAATCTCGTTACCGGCAAGTCTCTTTACTCGTTCTGTAATGCATCATCCCACAACTAACTCATTAGTCACATTGCTTGCAAGGCTTATAGTGATGTGCATTACCGAGAGGGCCCAGAGATACCTCTCCGATAGACGGAGTGACAAATCCTAATCTCGATCTATGCCAACTCAACAAACACCATTGGAGACACCTATAGAGCATCTTTATAATCACCCAGTTACGTTGTGACGTTTGATAGCACACAAGGTGTTCCTCTGGTATTCGGGAGTTGCATAATCTCATAGTCAGAGGAACATATATAAGTCATGAAGAAAGCAGTAGCAATAAAACTGAACGATCATTATGCTAAGCTAACGGATGGGTCTTGTCCATCACATCATTCTCTAATGATGTGATTCCGTTCATCAAATGATAACACATGTCCATGGCTAGGAAACTTAACCATCTTTGATTAACGAGCTAGTCAAGTAGAGGCATACAAGGGACACTCGGTTTGTCTATGTATTCACACATGTACTAAGTTTCCGGTTAATACAATTCTAGCATGAATAATAAACATTTATCATGATATAAGGAAATATAAATAACAACTTTATTATTGCTTCTAGAGCATATTTCCTTCAGTGTCCCACTTGCACTAGAGTCAATAATCTAGTCCATATCGTCATGTGATTTAACACCAATAGTTCACATCTTTATGTGATTAGTTCACATCTCCATGTGACTAACACCCAAAGGGTTTACTAGAGTCAATAATCTAGTTCACATCGCTATGTGATTACACCTAAAGAGTGATCATGTTTTGGTTGTGAGAGAAATTTAGTCAACGGGTCTGCCACATTCAGAGCCGTATGTATTTTGCAAATTTTTTATGTCTACAATGCTTTGCACGGAGCTACTCTAGCTAATTGCTCCCACTTTCAATATGTATCTAGATCGAGACTTAGAGTCATCCAGATCAGTGTCAAAGCTTGCATCAACGTAACTGTTTATGATGAACTCTTTGTCCCCTCCATAACCGAGAAACATTTCCTTATTCCACTAAGGATATTTTTGACCGATGTCCAGTGATCCACTCCTGGATCACTATTATACCCTCTTGCCAAACTTATGGTGAGGTACACAATAGGTCTGGTACACAGCATAGCATACTTTATAGAACCTATGACCGAGGCATAGGGAATGACTATTCATTCTCTTTCTATTTTCTGCCGTGGTCAGGTTTTGAGTCTTTACTCAACTTCACACCTTACAACACAGGCAAGAACTCCTTCTTTGACTGTTCCATTTTGAACTTGTTCAAAACTTTATCAAGGAATGTTCTTTGTGAAAGTCTAATTAAGCGTCTTGATCTATCTCTGTAGATCTTGATGCCTAATATATAAGCAGCTTCACCAAGGTCTTTCATTGAAAAACTCCTTTCAAATACTCCTTTATGCTTTCCAGAAAATTCTACATTATTCCCGATCAACAATATGTCATTCACATATACTTATCAGAAATGATGTAGTGCTCCCACTCACTTTCTTGTAAACACAGACTTCACCGCAAGTCTGTATAAAACCATATGCTTTGATCACTTTATCAAAGCATATATTCCAACTCCGAGATGCTTGCACCAGTCCATAGATGGATCGTTGGAGCTTGCTCACTTTGTTAGCAACTTTAGGATCGACAAAACCTTCTGGTTGCATCATATACAACTCTTCTTTAAGAAATCCATTAAGGAATGCAGTTTTGACATCCATTTGCCAGATTTCATAAAATGTGGCAACTGCTAACATGATTCGGACAGAGTTATAAGCATCCATACGAGTGAGAAAAATTCATCGTAGTCAACACCATGAACTTGTCGAAAACATTTTGCGACAATTCGAGCTTTGTAGATAGTAACACTACTATCAGTGTCTGTCTTCCTCTTGAAGAACCATTTATTCTCAATGATTCACCGATCAACAAGCAAGTCAATCAAAGTCCATACTTTGTTCTCATACATGGATCCCATCTCAGATTTCATGGCCTCAAGCCATTTTGCGGAATCTGGGCTCATCATCGCTTCCTCATAGTTCGTAGGTTCGTCATGGTATAGTAACATGACTTCCAGAATAGGATTACCGTACCACTCTGGTGTGGACCGTACTCTGATTGACCTGCGAGATTCGGTAGTAACTTGATCTGAAGTTTCATGATCATCATCATTAGCTTCCTCACTAATTGGTGTAGGAATCACTGGAACTGATTTCTGTGATGAACTACTTTTCAATTCGGGAGAAGGTACAATTACCTCATCAAGTTCTACATTCCTCCCACTCACTTCTTTCGAGAGAAACTCCTTCTCTAGAAAGGATCCATTCTTAGCAATGAATATCTTGCCTTCGGATCTGTGATAGAAGGTGTACCCAATAGTTACTTTTGGGTATCCTATGAAGACACACTTTTTCGATTCGGGTTTGAGATTATTAGAATGAAACTTTTTCACATAAGCATCGCAACCCAAACTTTAAGAAATGACAGCTTAGGTTTCTTGCTAAACCACCGTTCATATGGTGTCATCTCAACGGATTTAGATGGTGCCCTATTTAACATGAATGCAACTGTCTCTAATGCATAACCCAAAAACGATAGTGGTAAATCAGTAAGAGATATCATAGATCGCACCATATCCAATAAAGTATGATTACAATGTTCGGACACACCATTATGCTGTGGTGTTCCAGGTGGCGTGAGTTGCGGAACTATTCCACATTGTTTCAAATGAAGACCGAACTCGTAACTCAAATATTCGCCTCCGCGATCAGATCGTAGAAACTTTATTTTCTTGTTACGATGATTTTCCACTTCACTCTGAAATTCTTTGAACTTTTCAAATGTTTCAGACATGTTTCATTAAGTAGATATACCCATATCTGCTCAAATCATCTGTGAAGGTCAGAAAATAACGATAACTGCCACGAGCCGCAATACTTATCGGATCGCATACATTAGTATGTATTATTTCCAATAAGTTAGTTGCTCGCTCCATTGTTCTGGAGAACGGAGTCTTAGTCATCTTGCCCATGAGGCATGATTCACAAGCATCAAGTGATTCATAATCAAGTGATTCCAAAATTCCATCAGCATGGAGTTTCTTCATGTGCTTTACACCAATATGACCTAGATGGCAGTGCCACATATAAGTTGCACTATCATTATTAACTTTGCATCTTTTGGCTTCAATATTATGAATATGTGTATTACTACGTTCGAGATTCAATAAACCATTTATATTGAGTGTATGACCATAGAAGGTTTTATTCATTTAAATAGAACAACAATTATTCTATCATTCTATGACTTAAATGAATAATTGTATTGCAATAAACATGATCCAATCATATTATGCTCAACGCAAACACCAAATAACATTTATTTTAGATTCAACACTAATCCCGAAGGTAAAGGGAGTGTGCGATGGTGATCTTATCAACCTTGGAATCACTTCCAACTCTCATCATCACCTCGCCCTTAACTAGTCTATATTTATTTTGCAACTCCCGTTTTGATTTACTACTCTTAGCAACTGAACCAGTATCAAATACTAAGGGGTTTCTATAAACACTAGTAAAGTACACATCAATAACATGTATATCAAATATACTTTTGTTCACTTTGCCATCCTTCTTATTCGCCAAGTATCTAGGGCAGTTCCACTACAAGTGACCATTTCCTTTGCAGTAGAAGCACTCAGTTCCAGGCTTGGGGTCTAGCTTTGGGTTTCTTCATGGGAGAAACAACTTGTTTGCTATTCTTCTTTGAAGTTACTCTTTCTTTCCCCTTGCCCTTTTCTTGAAACTTGTGGTCTTTTTAACCATCAACACTTGATGCTATTTCTTAATTTCTACCTTTGCCGATTTCCGCATCGCGAAGATCTTGGGAATTACTTTCGTCATCCCTTGCATATTATAGTTCATCACTAATTTCTAGTAACTTGGTGATAGTGACTAGAGAACTTTCTCAATTAGTGTCTTATCTGGAAGATTAACTCCCACTTGATCCAAGCAATTGTAGTACCCAGACAATCTGAGAACATGCTCACTGGTTGAGCTATTCTCCTCCATCTTGTAGGCAAAGTACTGTCAAAGGTCTCATACCACTTGGCACGAGCATGAGTATGAAATACCAATCTCAACTCTTGGAACATCTTATGTGCTCCATGGCGTTCAAAACATTTTTGAAGTCCCGGTTCTAAGCCATAAAGCATGGTGCGCTAAACTATCAAGTAGTCATCATACCGAGCTTTGCCAAACGTTCATAACGTCTGCATTTGCTCTTGCAATAGTTATGTCACCTAGCGGTGCATCAAGGACATAATTCTTTTGTGCAGCAACGAGGATAATCCTCAGATCACGGATCCAATCCGCATCATTGCTACTATCATATTTCAACATAGTTTTCTCTAGGAACATATCATAAATAAAACGGGGAAGCAATATGCGAGCAATTGATCTACAACATAGATATGCAAATACTATTAGGACTAAGTTCATGATAAATTTAAAGTTCAATTAATCATATTACTTAAGAACTCCCACTTAGATAGACATCCCTCTAGTCATTTAAATGATCACGTGATCCAAATCAACTAAACCATGTCCGATCATCACGTGAGATGGAGTAGTTTTCAATGGTGAACATCACTATGTTGATCATATCTACTATATGATTCACGCTCGACCTTTCAGCCTCCAGTGTTCCGAGGCCATATCTGCATATGCTAGGCTCGTCAAGTTTAACCCGAGTATTCCGCGTGTGCAAAACTGGCTTGCACCCGTTGTATGTGAACGTAGAGCTTATCATACCCGATCATCACGTGGTGTCTCGACACGACGAACTATCGCAACGGTGCATACTCAGGGAGAACACTTATACCTTGAAATTTAGTGAGAGATCATCTGACGGTGTCCTGGACTAGGGGTTACTCACCACGTCGTCTCCCGATCTATTAGATTGGGCCGAGGACCCCCGTGGCCGTATACTCATGGGCCAGTTCGGACGGCTACCGCATACAAGGAAGATTTCACAAGACTTGGCGATCAAGACAAGGACTTCTCCCCACCGGCGTATTCGGCTAGGACTCTTGTTATCCTAGGCCTCCGGTGCATTATATAAACCGAGGCCAGGCTAGTCGATAGAGAGACAAGATATACAACAATCATACCATAGGCTAGCTTCTCGGGTTTAGCCTCCTTGATCTCGTGGTAGATCTACTCTTGTACTACCCATATCATCAATATTGATCGAGCAGGACGTAGGGTTTTACCTCCATCAAGAGGGCCCGAACCTGGGTAAAATATTGTGTCCCTTGTCTCCTGTTACCATCCGCCTAGACACACATTTCGGGACCCCCTACCCGAGATCCGCTGGTTTTGACACCGACATTGGTGCTTTCATTGAGAGTTCCGCTGTGTGATCGACAAAAGGATCGATGGCTCGCCTGCAGATCAACTGCGACTTCGGCATCTTCGTCACTAGCTCGACTGGTCACCTTGGTTCGACCAAGAATTGCGCCCCGTGTTCGGATCACCATGTACGGACGAGGGCCTTCATCAAACATCAACTCTGATCTCTATCAAGATCACGGAGGAATCATCTATGGAGCTCGGGGGCTCAACGTCAACATTGCCCTCAAGCGACCATGCTGTTTTTCTGGACAGCGAACTCGTATCTGCCACCACCACCTCCTCGAGTATCTCTTTGACGATCGCTTTGGTGGAATTGTGCGGAATTGAGTCTACAATAACCCTGGAAAATTTCGTCGAGTTCCGATGGAGGAATCTCTGGCAATCCATGATATACCGGAGCCCTGTCAAATCTGGACGGGAATTTGGATGAGTTTAGGGTGTGGTGTCCAGTTTCTAGCTCGGACGTCCTTTGGAAGATCCAACCGTTGATCGGCTGCGGAATTCCTATATCTACCACCTCTCAAAATTTAGGCTCGATCCGACCATCCAAACTCCGGGAACCTTCCGATTAGTGCAGCATTTTTCGGATCTATTTTCTGCGCGAAAACGAATCCGACCCGAGTTCATCTTTTTTATGAACAGGATTTCGGACATCCCTTTTGAAGGAAGTTTTGTATGGGGTATTGTGTTTTGTTCCCGAACACATCCCACTAACTGTAAGATTTTTTGAACATGATCTTCAACATCATGCTGGTGTCAAACCAGTCCGGCAATATTACTCCACGGCTGCCGACCTGCGCTAGACACTGCGTCACTTTGTTAAGCCGAGCTCAACTTCTTCGGATCATCATCTCGGCAAGCCGAACAAGAGCCCGGCATCGCGAAGAATAAATCATCACCAACATCGCCGCCCCACGGATTACACGGAGCGGGCATACCGGCATCGCCGCACGGTCGCTTCATCAAGCTGGCATCGACCACGTCACGACCTGCATCGACAGGGCCGCACTATTGCTTCTTCAAGCTGGTGTCCATCACGCCGACCTACTTTGACTCATCGGCTGACATCGAGGCTTCGACATCTCGGCTGGACCGGGGGCTTCGCCATCTCTTCATCAACCTACTCCGGACACTTCGGCGTCACTAGCCGACCAGCTCCGTCACGTTAGCTGGGCCGAGGGCTTTGCCTTGGCGAGTCAACCTTTACCAGCATTTTCATGCCGTCATTTTATCGCCTGTCAGGCAATGGGTGTGCGGAGCGGGTCCCAATTTTAGGAATCACCTTCCTTCAGATTGCTACAACAAATAAATCAGGTGCTATTAATCCGAGTATTTTTTGCTTGTTTGGGTTCATTTTTCCCAAGGAATTATTACTCTGGTTTATCCGTCATATGTACACAGGTCTATCAAATGGTGGCTGCATTAACGACAGTCGCATGGTGGTTCGGTCAGTTTCCGTACATAGTCCGACGAACGCCGCACTCGGAGCTCGGACCGACCTGCGAATTCAGGCTTTGCCACGCCTTTACCGCATCACGCCGACGCCCTGCATCGACTTGACTTCGACGCCAGGCCATATTTCTTTTATTACTCACTTTGCATAAATTATTTATTATGCAATGATTTTTTTAATTATCATTATTAATATTATCTCCGGTTTGCACTATTTTTTGTGCACAGGAAAATGATCCGGGGACTTCGGCGTTACTCTGCCGGTCTGCATTGACCGTGCTATGTCACCACTTCGTCGTGTCGAGCTCTCCGCTCCGCCACCTCGGGACCGGCTTGGGGGATGGAACCTTGCCCCGCATCAAGCTCGGACCGCGTCATCAATACCGAACACATTAGCCAGCTAAGTCGCTTTCATGCTCAAAGCTTTAATTTCTAACTTGTGTTCGGTTCGACCAAGCATTATACTTTTTTGGAAAAAAGTTGCTTGTAAAATTTTTTCCTTGTCCAAACTTTGTTTGTGACACACAAATTCAAGGACCCAATTCACTTGGGGGCTTCCTTTATGAAGCTTTTTCCTCTTGCATATGATTATACTTGTACGGCTTCGTTCCTTGTTCGTGTATTATGCCACAATATGCACCATATTGACTTAAGCGATTTGCAAGCTGGGTTGCCTCGCTCCTGTGTTTACCCCTACGTTCCCGATTGTTCGGCTAGGGAGTAAAGGGAGCACCTCTGCGATTGTCACGATCGGGTCGCCCGAGCCGGACCTCAGACTGGATGAAGCCGAAAGCTAGCGCTCTTATAGTTTTCAATGATGGTCGGCACACAACGGAACTCATGAGTACAAAAAATATATTGCACAAGTCTCATAATAACAATGAGCACCGAAGAAAGGTATCGGTGGGGGTACTATTTTCTTCGAAGATGCTTCTTACACTTCACGGTAATATAGCATAAGTTCCCTAAGCGCGCTTTGTCTGTTACAGCCTTATGGCCTGATTGCCTGGTTATTGGAAACACCATCGATATTCTCGACCGATGGAGTACATAACACTTTTCGGTCCTTGACCGAAGAGGGAGAAGCCGACGGTCGGTTAAGACGCGTTTAAAGTTCGGTTGAACATAGATATGATATAAGTACTTCGGTAGATGCAATCATTCTTCTACCCAAGTCACTTGGGGGCTCTTAAGTTTATTTGAGCCGTTTTATAATAAGTGTTCTTCTTCTTAGTTGTTGAAAAGTTTTATTATTATTATTTATCACTCCTTTTTTCGACATGAGTGTGCGGTCACTAGCCGGGGAGCCTAATTTCTCTCTCAAAGCCGCTAGAGTTTAGTTTGCTAAACTGGCCTGATGAGAAGTACTCCGCCCTTGGGATAGGAGGTTGAAGCCGTAGGCTGACCCGCTCAAAGTCTTGAGATAGGATGTATCATGTTAAAGCACGACAAAAGCACTTCTTTTTTCTAAGACCAACTTTCAGATTGGCACCGAACACTTGATATTGTTCGGACGTCATATTTTTACTAACGTTTCTTGGTTTTCCAAGCTTTTTGGCACCTTTAAACTATTTGTGCTTTTCCAGCATTAGTCTTGCAGTGCAACGCCGGACACCTTTAGGGATTCGGCAAAAACATTCTCAGATATTGCTATATATGCATCGGTTTCGAATTGTGTCTTCGGTCAACAGTTGGGTTGCCCGGCTCCTGCACTTGCTTCCTACATTCTGTTTTGTTCGGCTAGGCGTGCAAAGGGAGAACCACTGCGATTGTGCTTCCAGCTCACATGGTTAAGCACGTTAGTGGAGAAAGCCGAAAACTGACTGTCAAAATAAGCGTAAACTGGTCAGCGATCCGATGACTATGACGGGCCATTCATAACATTGGCCGAAGTGTTTATGGCTTGACCTCGACTGTCGCCGAACACAACCGGGGGCTATTAACTGGCCTCCCAAACTAAATCATCGATATTTTGCTCTTACATTCGAGCTGAGGTTTCATGATCATGCTTAGCATGACAACCCAAAGAAAGGAACCGATAGCGGGACTATTTTCTTTGGAATACATTTCTTCTGTTAAACAGTAATATAACATATCTCTCTGCATACCTTTGTTTATAAAACCGTGTGGCTAGATTGCCTTGTTTGTCGTAAATCTTTGCCCTCATAAAGGCTTTATAAAGTAGGACAAACACTCCTCGGCTACTGGCCAAGGAGGTGGAAGCCGATGGTCGGTCAACAAAGTTTTGTACAATGCGGATCCGAGCATTAGTGACGTAAAGTACTTGGATACATAGAGTCATTACACATAATTTGTGATTTTACTATGGATATTGATCCTTAATTCGGCCACCCGTGCTCGCATTAAGGCTCGGGGGCTACTGGGCTTCGGGCTTATTATTTACAAATATTAAAGGGGCACATCGATCCCCTGATCTGGTGTTGCCACCCGACCAGTGTCTCGGGGGCTACTGCATTGCTTGTCTAATGCAGAAAATTTTATGTGCAATATAGTTTCTGAGGAGATTTTGATCCTCAGGTTGGTCGGCCGCACCCAACCTGAGTCTTGAGGACTGAGCACGCCGCTTTTGTGTCCCGAAGTATTCTGCCGAGCTAGGACTTGATCCTCAGGCCGATTTTGCAAATCAACCTGAGTCTCAGCGGCTACTGGGATCAGCGGTCTTATGTCATCCTTCATGTGCATCTCGGGTTTTAGACCGATACACACCTTGAGGGCTACTGGCTATATATCTCGGCAGAGAATAAATTGCACCAACAAAAAATATTGACAAAAAATTGGCCCATAGTCGGGGTGGTGCACCACCTCGGAAGCAGTCCGGCATAAAGCTCGGGCGCTAGTGGCTGGCTCCATAGAGGGCATTTCCGGCATTAAGCTCGGCTAAACTCCTTCAACTTTTTTGAACCAAGGTGATATGACACCTTGGATATAGTCCGGCATTGGAGCCTGGACACAGTCCGGCGTTGGAGCTCGGATATATTTCGGTGTTGGAGCTCGGATATACAGTCCGGCGTTGGAGCTCAAATACATAGTCCGGCGTTGGACCTCGGATACATTCCGGCGCTAGAGCTGGGAAGCGGTCCGGCGTTGGTGCTCGGCTACAAAAGATACCTCGAATGCAGTCCGGCGTTGGAGCTCGGACGCAAGAGGACCCTACCTCCCGAGAACAACTTCAAACCCGAGGTGTGGCATAAAAATAAACAAGGCATTGATAAAGGCCGGAAACTTAAAGGGGCTCCTCGGATACCCGACGTATAAACTCGTCGAATGCATTTTGGCGATCCTCAAGATCGAAGATAAATAAGATTTGTTGAATCAGTTTTCAAGACCGGCAACCGAAGATGAAGAACAGTTTGGAAGAATCAAGGAGCGTCCCTAACTTGAAGACCAGTACAGGGGGCTACTGACGGTGTCCTGGACTAGGGGGTACTCACCACGTCGTCTCCCGATCTATTAGATTGGGCCGAGGACCCCTGTGGCCGTATACTCATGGGCCAGTTCGGACGGCTACCGCATACAAGGAAGATTCCACAAGACTTGGCGATCAAGACAAGGACTTCTCCCCACCGGCGTATTCGGCTAGGACTCTTGTTATCCTAGGCCTCCGGTGCATTATATAAACCGAGGCCAGGCTAGTCGATAGAGAGACAAGATATACAACAATCATACCATAGGCTAGCTTCTAGGGTTTAGCCTCCTTGATCTCGTGGTAGATCTACTCTTGTACTACCCATATCATCAATATTAGTCGAGCACGACGTAGGGTTTTACCTCCATCAAGAGGGCCCGAACCTGGGTAAAATATTGTGTCCCTTGTCTCCTGTTACCATCCGCCTAGACGCACAGTTCGGGACCCCCTACCCGAGATCCGCCGGTTTTGACACCGACATCATCTTATAATGCTACCGCCGAACTAAGCAAAATAAGATGCATAAAGGATAAACATCACATGCAATTAAAATATGTGACATGATATAGTCATGATCATCTTGCGCCTTTGATGTCCATCTCTAAAGTACCGTCATGATCTCTATCATCACCGGCATGACACCATGATCTCCATCATCTTGATCTCAATCAACCTGTCGTCACACGGTCGTCTCGCCAACTATTGCTCTTGCAGCTATTGCTATCGCATAGCAATAAAGTAAAGCAATTATTTGGCGCTTGCATCTTACGCAATAAAGAGACAACCATAAGGCGTTTGCCAGTTGCTGATAACTTTGACAAAACATGATCATCTCTCACGTCTTGACCATATCACATCACAACAAGCCCTGCAAGTTTTACGTGGCTACTATGGGCTGAGCAAGAACCATTCTTACCTACGCATCAAAAACCACAACATAGTATAGTGATTGCTTTTTGATCTTCAGAAAGAACCCTGTTCATTGAAACCGATTCAACTAAAGTTGGAGAAACTGACACCCACTAGCCACCTATGTGCGAAGCATGGCAGTAGAACCAGTCTCGCGTAAGCGTACGCGTAATGTCGGTCTGAGCCGCTTCATCCAACAATACCGCTGAATCAAGAATCAACTAGTGATGGCAAGCAATATGTATATACCCACGCCCACAACTCCATTGTTTTCTACTCGTGCATATAACATCTACGCATAGACCTGGCTTGGATGCCACTGTTGGGGAATGCAGTAATTTCAAAAAAAAAATCCTACGCACACGCAAGATCATGGTGATGCATAACGACGAGAGGGGAGAGTGTTGTCCACGTACCCTCGTAGATCGTAAGCGGAAGCGTTATGACAACGCAGTTGATATAGTCGTACGCCTTCATGATCGACCGATCCTAGTACAACAAGTACAGCACCTCCGCGATCTGCACACGTTCGGCTTGGTGATGTCCCAGGAACTCACGATCCAACAGTGTCGAGGGAGAGCTTCGTCAGCATGACGATGTGATGACGGTGATGATGATGCTACCAGAACAGGGCTTCGCCTAAGCACCATTACAATATGACCGAGGTGGATTATGGTGGCGGAGGGTACCACACACGGCTAAGAGATCAATGATCAACTTGTTTGTCTATGAGGTGCCCCCTGGCCACGTATATAAAGGATGGAGGGAGGAGGAGGCCGGCCCTCATAGGGCGCGCCCAAAGTGTGGAGTCCTACTAGGACTCCCTAGTCCTAGTAGGATTTCACCTCCCACATGGAATAGGAAAAAGGGAAGGGAGAAGGAGAAGGAGGGAAGGGGGCGCCCCCTTTCCCTAGTCCAATTCAGACCAGTCCATGGGGAAGGGGTGCGGCCACCCTTGAGGCCTTTCTCTCCTTTCCCGTATGACCCATTAAGCCCAATACGAATTCCCGTAACTCTCCGGTACTCCGAAAAATACCCGAATCACTTGGAACCTTTCCGATGTCCGAATATAGCTTTCCAATATATTGATCTTTATGTCTCGACCATTTCAAGACTCCTCGTCATGTCCCCGATCTCATCCGGGAATCTGAACAAACTTCAGTCATCAAATCACATAACTCATAATACAAATCATCACAGAACGTTAAGCGTGTGGACCCTACGGGTTCGAGAACTATGTAGACATGACCGAGACTCATCTCCGGTCAATAACCAATAGCGGAACCTGGATGCTCATATCGGTTCCTACATATTCTACGAATATCTTTATCGGTCAAGCCGCATAACAACATACGTTGTTCCCTTTGTCATCGGTATGTTACTTGCACGAGATTCGATCGTCGGTATCTCAATACCTAGTTCAATCTCGTTACCGGCAAGTCTCTTTACTCATTCCGTAATGCATCATCCACAACTAACTCATTAGTCACATTGCTTGCAAGGCTTGTAGTGATGTGCATTACCGAGAGGGCCCAGAGATACCTCTCCGATAGACGGAGTGACAAATCCTAATCTCGATCTATGCCAACTCAACAAACACCATTGGAGACACCTTTAGAGCATCTTTATAATCACCCAGTTACGTTGTCACGTTTGATAGCACACAAGGTGTACTCCGGTATTCGGGAGTTGCATAATCTCATAGTCAGAGGAACATGTATGAGTCATGAAGAAAGCAGTAGCAATAAAACTGAACGATCATTATGCTAAGCTAACGGATGGATCTTGTCCATCACATCATTCTCTAATGATGTGATCATGTTCATCAAATGACAACACATGTCCAAGTCTAGGAAACTTAACCATCTTTGATTAACGAGTTAGTCAAGTAGAGGCATACTAGGGACACTCTGTTTGTCTATGTATTCACGCATGTACTAAGTTTCAGGTTAATACAATTCTAGCATGAATATACATTTATCGTGATATAAGGAAATACAAATAACAACTTTATTATTTCCTCTAGGGCATATTTCTTCAATTACGACATTCGGACACACCATTACGCTGAGGTGTTCCAGGCGGCGTGAGTTGTGAAACAATTCCACATTTCCTTAAGTCCGTGCCAAACTCATGACTCAAGTATTCCCCTCCACGATCTGATCGTAAGAACTTTATTTTACTGTCACGTTGATTCTCTGTCTCACTCTGAATTCCTTGAACTTTTCAAAGGTCTCAGACTTGTGTTTCATTAAGTAGACATACCCATATCTAGTTAAGTCATCAGTGAGGGTTAGAACATAATGATAGCCACCGCGAGCCTCAATGCTTATTTGACCGCACACATCAGTATGTATGATTTCCAGTAAGTTGGTTGCTCGCTCCATTGTTCCGGAGAACGGAGTCTTGGTAATTTTGCCCATGAGGCATGGTTCGCACGTGTCAAATGATTCATAATCAAGAGACTCCAAAAGTCCATCAGCATGGAGTTTCTTCATGCGTTTGACACCAATGTGACCAAGGCGGCAGTGCCACAAGTATGTGGGACTATCATTATCAACTTCACATATTTTGGCATTCACACTATGAATATGTGTAACATCACGTCGAGATTCAATAAAAATAAACCATTGACCAGCGGGGCATGACCATAAAACATATCTCTTATGTAAATAGAACAACCATTATTCACGGATTTAAATGAGTAGCCATCTCGGATTAAACGAGATCCAGATGAAATGTTCATGCTCAAAGCTGGCACTAAATAACAATTATTGAGGTTTAAAACTAATCCCGAAGGTAGATGTAGAGGTAGCGTTCTGACGGTGATCACATCGACCTTGCAACCATCCTCGACGCGCATCGTCACCTCGTCCTTTGCCAGTCTCCGCTTATTCCGCAGATCCTGTTTTGAGTTACAAATATGAGCAACCGCATCGGTATCAAATACCTAGGAGCTACTACGAGCGCTGGTAAGGTACACATCAATAACATGTATATCACATATACCTTTGGCGTTGCCGGCCTTCTTATTCGCTAAGTACTTGGGGCAGTTCCGTTTCCAGTGACCATTTCCCTTGCAATAAAAGCACTGAGTCTCGGGCTTGGGTCCATTCTTTGGCTTTTTCCCGGCAACTGATTTACCGGGCACGGCAACTCCCTTGCCGTCCTTCTTGAAGTTCTTTTTACCCTTGCCTTTCTTGAAACTAGTGGTCTTATTCACCATCAACACTTGATGTTCCGATTTGATTTCCACCTCCGCTGATCTCAGCATTGAATATAACTCAGGAATGGACTTCTCCATCCCTTGCATATTGTAGTTCATCACAAATCTCTTGTAGCTAGGTGAAAGCAACTTGAGGATCTTGTCAATGACTGGGTCATCTGGAAGATTAACTCCCAGCTGAGACAAGCGGTTGTGCAACCCCGACATTTTGAGTATATGCTCGCTGACAGAACTGTTTTCCTCCATCTTACAATTGTAGAACTTGTCAGAGACTTCATATCTCTCGACCCGGGCATGAGCTTGGAAAACCATTTTCTGCTCTTGGAACATCTCATATGCTCCATGTTGCTCAAAATGCTTTTGGAGCCCCGGTTGTAAGCTGTAAAGCATGCCGCATTAAACCAGGGAGTAATCATCACTACGCGACTGCCAGTCATTCATAACGTCTTGAGTTGCTGGGAAAATGGGTGCGTCACCTAGCGGTGCTTCAAGGATATATTCTTTCTTGGCAGCTATGAGGATGATCCTCAAGTTACGGGCCCAATCCGTATAGTTTCTACCATTGTCTTTCAGCTTGGTTTTCTCTAGGAACGCGTTGAAGTTGAGGGCAACATTAGCGTGGGCCATTTGATCTACAAGACATATTGTAAAGACATTTTGGACTAAGTGCATGATAATTAAGTTCATCTAATCAAATTATTTAATGAACTCCCACTTAGATAGACATCCCTCTAGTCATTTAAGTGATACATGATCCGAATCGACTATGTTGTGTCCGATCATCACGTGAGACGGACTAGTCATCAACGGTGAACATCTCCATGTTGATCGTATCTACTATACGACTCATGTTCGACCTTTCGATCTCTCGTGTTCCGAGGCCATGTCTGTACATGCTAGGCTCGTCAAGTCAACCTAAGTGTTTCGCATGTGTAAATCTGGCTTACACCCGTTGTATGCGAATGTTAGAATCTATCACACCCGATCATCACGTGGTGCTTCGAAACAACGAACCTTCGCAACAGTGCACAGTTAGGGGGAACACTTTTCTTGAAATTTTAGTGAGGGATCATCTTATTTATGCTACTATCGTTCTAAGCAAATAAGATGTAAACATGACAGACATCACATGCAAATCATAAAGTGACATGATATGGCCAATATCATCTTGCGCCTTTGATATCCATATTCGAGGCGCGGCATGATCAGCTTCATCACCGGGATGACACCATGATCTCCATCATCGTTTCTTCATGAAGTTGTCTCGCCAAATATTACTTCTACAACTATGGCTAACGGTTAGCAATAAAGTAAAGTAATTACATGGCGTTTTCATTGACACGCATGTCATACAATAAATTAAGACAACTCCTATGGCTCCTGCCGGTTGTCATACTCATCGACATGCAAGTCGTGATTCCTATTACAAGAACATGATCAATCTCATACATCACATATATCATTCATCACATCCTTTTGGCCAAATCACATCACATAGCATACCCTGCAAAAACAAGTTAGACGTCCTCTAATTGTTGTTGCATGTTTTACATGGCTGCTAAGGGTTTCTAGCAAGAACATTTCTTACCTACGCAAAAGCCACAATGGTGATATGCCAATTGATATTTACCGTTCATAAGGACCTTCTTCATCGAATCCGATCCGACTAAAGTGGGAGAGACAGACACCCGCTAGCCACCTTATGCATCAAGTGCATGTCAGTCGGTGGAACCAGTCTCACGTAAGCGTATGTGTAAGGTCGGTCCGGGCCGCTTCATCCCACAATGCCGCCGAATCAAGATAAGACTAGTAACGGAAAGCAAATTGAACAAATCATTGCCCACAACTACTTTGTGTTCTACTCGTGCATATAATCTACGCATAGACCTAGCTCATGATGCCACTGTTGGGGAACGTAGTAATAATTCAAAAAATTTCTACGTGTCACCAAGATCAATCTAGGAGATGCTAGCAACATGATAGAGGGAGTGCATCTTCATACCCTTGAAGATTGCTAAGCGGAAGCGTTACAAGAATGCGGTTGATGGAGTCGTACTCACGGCGATTCAAATCGTAGAAGATCCGATCAAGCGCCGAACGGACAACGCCTCCGTGTTCAACACACGTACAGCTCGGGGATGTCTCCTCCTTCTTGATCCAGCAAGGGGAGAGGAGAAATTGAGGGAGAACTCCGACAGCACGACGGCGTGGTGGTGGAGCGCGTGGTTCTCCGGCAGAGCTTCACTAAGCACTATAGAGGAGGAGGTGTTGGAGGAGGGAGGGGCTGCGCCAGGGAAGGGGATGCGGCTGCACTCCCAACCCCCTCTATTTATAGGGTGAAGGGGATAGGGGGACGGACCCCTAGATGCATCTAGAGGGGGGCGGCGGCCAGGGGGGAGACTTGCCTCCCAAGCAAGGGGGAGGCGCCCCTCCCCCTAGGATTTCCAGCCCTAGGCGCTTTGGGCCCTTGGGGGCGCACCAGACCACCAGGGGCTGGTTCCCTCTCATATTCAGCCCATTAAGTCCCCCGGGGTAGGTGGCCCCACCCGGTGGACCCCCGGACACCTTCCGGTGGTCTCGGTACAATACCGATAACCCCCAAAACTATTTCAGTGACTAGAACTGGACTTCCCATATATAAATCTTCACCTCCGGACCATTCCGGAACTCCTCGTGGCGTCCGGGATCTCATCCGGGACTCCGAACAACCTTCGGTAACCACATACAATTTCCCATAACAACTCTAGCGTCACCAAACCTTAAGTGTGTAGACCCTATGGGTTCGGGAACCATGTAGACATGACTGATACATCTCTCCGGCCAATAACCAACAGTGGGATCTGGATACCCATGTTGGCTCCCACATGTTCCATGATGATCTCATCGGATGAACCACGATGTCGGGGATTCAATCGACCCCATATACAATTCCCTTTGTACATCAGTATGTTACTTGCAAGAGATTCGATCGTTTGTATCCCCATACCTCGTTCAATCTCGTTAACGACAAGTCTCTTTACTCGTTACATAATGCATGATCCTATGACCAACTCCTTAGTCACATTGAGCTCGTTATGATGATGCATTACCGAGTGGGCCCAGAGATACCTCTCCGTCATACGGATTGAGAAATCCCAGTCTTGATTCGTGCCAACCCAACAGACACTTTCGAAGATACCTGTAGTGCACCTTTATATATAGTCACCCAGTTACGTTGTGACGTTTGATACACCCAAAGCACTCCTACAGTATCCGGGAGTGACACAATCTCGTGGTCTAAGGAAACGATACTTGACATTAGAAAAGCTCTAGCAAACGAACTACATGATCTTGTGCTATGCTTAGGATTGGGTCTTGTCCATCACATCATTCTCCTAATGATGTGATCCCATTATCAATGACATCCAATATCCATGGTCAGGAAACTACAACCATCTATTGATCAACGAGCTACTCAACTAGAGGCTCACTAGGGACATGTTGTGATCTATGTATTCACACATGTATTACGGTTTCCGGTTAATACAATTATAGCATGAATAATAGACAATTATCATGAACAAGGAAATAGAATATTAACCACTTTATTATTGCCTCTAGGGCATATTTCCAACACCTAGGGTATCACCCCTTAGGGCGGTACAACCACTCGGACCCACGGTACAACCGCAAGGTGCAGAAACTAGAACTGACATAACTTCTGCAAATGAGCTCCGAATTGAGCAAACGTAAGCTTGTTGGATAGATGACGACGAATACTATCCAACAACGATATAGAGATGTGAAACCTCTATGAATGAAGAACCGGCAAAAACCCCAACATCGAAGACATCATAGAAGATGCATATATGAACTCCATTTTCGATAAAATCGAGCTTGTCATGAAGATGATCATAAGCTCTAAAACTCAAACTTCAAACAAGAATCAAGAAAGATGATGCAAGGATGCAATGGTTTGAGCTCTCAACGAACGATACGATCAAGCTACTCACTTGAGAGCCCCCTTTGATAGTACGACAATCGATCCTATAACCCGGTCTCCCAACTACCACCATGAGACCGGTAAAATAGAAAACCTATCAAGGGCAGACCTTTGCCTTGCACAAAGTCCACTTGAGCTAGATGATGATGATCTTGACTTCCTCAAGTTGGACCATTTTTCTTGATTGCATTGTATGAGAACCCGGAATTAACTTCCGAACCCTCCTGTGTATATTTGTCAACCCCAGGATCATTGTTGACAACACAGTGAAATGGTATCATTGCAGAACACATAAAAGGTATTACAATTTTAAATATGTCTTGACACAAGGCATACCTAGAGAAATGTCTCATGACATATATTATATTCAAAAAATAGCGGAAAGTACAGTGCGTAGCGACTCCATCTCAGCCGCAGGCAGTCGATGTAGTCCACGTGACCTCACTCCTACGGATCGCCATAGTAGTCATCGTCATCACCTTCTTCTTCATGGAACTTTGTTGTCAACAAAATTATTTCCATGAGTACATTACGTACTCAACATGCCTCCCCCGGAGAAGTGTTAGGGAACGCAGTATTTCAAAAATTTCCTACGATCACGCAAGATCTATCTAGGGATGCATAGCAATGAGAGGGGAGAGTGTGTCTACGTACCCTCGTAGACCAAAAGCCGAAGCGTTAAAAACGCGGTTGATGTAGTCGAACGTCTTCGCGATCCAACCGATCAAGTACAGAACGCATGACACCTCCGCAATCTGCACACGTTTAGCTCGGTGACGTCCCTTGTACTCTTGATCTAGTTGAGGCCGAGGGAGAGTTTCGTCAGCACGACAGCGTGTTGATGGTGATGATGAAGTTACCGGCGCAGGGCTTCGCCTCAGCACTACGATGATATGACCGAGGTGTGTATCCGTGGAGGGGGGCACCGCACATGGCTAAAACAATTGTCAACCTGTGTGTCTATGGGGTGCCCCCCTTCCCCGTATATAAAGGAGGGGAGGAGGGGGTCGGCCGGCCCTCATGGTGCGCCCCCAAGGGGGATTCCTATTGCCACTAGGAGTAGGTTTCCCCCCTTTCCTAGTCCTAATAGGAGGGGAGGAAGGGGAAGAAGAAAAGAAGGAAAGGGGGGCCGCCCCTCCTCCCAATTCGGATTGGGCTTGGGGGGCACATCCCCACCTCTTGGCCGCCTCCTCTCTCTTCCACTAAAGCCCATGTAGGCCCATTAAGCCCCTAGGGGGTTCTGGTAACCCCCCGGTACTCCGGTATATGCCCAAACTCATCTGAAAGCGTTCCGGTATCCGAATATAGTCTTCCAATATATCAATCTTCATGTCTCGACCATTTTGAGACTCCTCGTCATGTCCGTGATCACATCCGGGACTCCGAACTACCTTCGGTACATCAAAACACATAAACTCATAATACTGATCTAAAGGAAATATGCCCTAGAGTCAATAATAAAGTTATTATTTATTTCCTTATTTCATGATAAATGTTTTTCATTCATGCTAGAATTGTATTAACCGGAAACATAATACATGTGTGAATACATAGACAAACATAGTGTCACTAGTATGCCTCTACTTGACTAGCTCATTGATCAAAGTTGGTTAAGTTTCCTAGCCATAGACATGAGTTGTTATTTGATCAACGGGATCACATCATTAGGAAAATGATGTGATTGACTTGACCGATTTCTTTATCTTAGCACTTGATCGTTTAAGTTTACTGCTATTGCTTTCTTCATGACTTATATATGTTCCTATGACTATGAGATTATGCAACTCCCGAATACCGGAGGAACACTTTGTGTGCTACCAAACGTCACAACGTAACTGGGTGATTATAAAGGTGCTCTACAGGTGTCTTCGATGGTGTTCGTGGAGTTGGCATAGACCAAGAATAGGATTTGTCACTCCTATTATCGGAGAGGTATCTCTGGGCCCTCTCGGTAATGCACATCACTATAAGCCTTGCAAGCAATGTGACTAATGAGTTAGTTGCGGGATGATACATTACGGAACGAGTTAAGAGACTTGCCGGTAACGAGATTGAGCTAGGTATTGGGATACCGACGATCGAATCTCGGGCAAGTAACATACCGATGACAAAGGAAACAACGTATATTGTTATGCGGTTTGACCGATAAAGATCTTCGTAGAATATGTTGGAACCAATATGAGCATCCAGGTTCTGCTATTGGTTATTGACCGGAGACATGTCTCGGTCATGTCTACATAGTTCCCAAACCCGTAGGGTCCACACGCTTAAAGTTCTATGACGATCGGTATTAGTTTATATGTTTTGATGTACCGAAGGTAGTTCAGAGTCCCGGATATAATCACGGACATGACGAGGAGTCTCGAAATGGTCGAGACATAAAGATTGATATATTGGAAGCCAACATTTGGACATCGGAAGAATTTCGGGTGAAATCGGGATTTTACCGGAGTGCCGGAGGGGTTACCGGAACCCCCGGGGGGTTAATGGGCCTTGTTGGGCCCCAGTGGAGAGAGAGAGAGAGGGGCCGGCCAGGACAGGCCGTGTGCCCCCTCCCCCTCTGGTCCGAATTGGACTCGGAGAGGGGGGGGCTTTCCTTCTCCTTCTCCTCCTTCCTTTCCCCCTCCTAGTAGGAGTAGGAAAGAGGGGAATCCTACTCCTACTAGGAGGAGGATTCCTCCTCCTGGCGCGCCATCTAGAGCCGGCTGGCCTCCCCCCTTGCTCCTTTATATACGGGGGAAGGGGGCACCTCTAGACACACAAGTTGATCATTGATCTCTCCCAGCCGTGTGCGGTGCCCCCCTTCCACCATAATCCACCTCGGTCATTCTTTAGCGGTGCTTAGGCGAAGCCCTGCAATGGTAGCTTCATCAACATCGTCACCACGCCGTCTGCTGGAGAAACTCTTCCCCGGGGTCTACTGGATCGTGAGTTCACGGGACGTCACCGAGCTGAACGTGTGCTGAACGCAGAGGTGCCGTACGTTCGGTACTGAGGATCGGTCAATCGTGAAGACGTACAACTACATCAACCGTGTTGTCATAATGTTTCCACTTAATGGTCTACGAGGGTACGTGCACGACACTCTCCCCTCTCATTGCTATGCATCACCATAATCTTGCGTGTGCATAGGATTTTTTTAAATTACTACGTTCCCCAACAGTGGCATCCGAGCCAGGTTATTGCGTAGATGTTATTTGCACGAGTAGAACACAAGTGAGTTGTGGGCGATACAAGTCATACTGCTTACCATCATGTCATACTTTGGTTCGGCAGTATTGTTGGATGAAGCGGCCTGGACCGACATTACGCGTACGCTTACGCGAGACTGGTTCTACCGACGTGCTTTGCACATAGGTGGCTGGCGGGTGTCAGTTTCTCCAACTTTAGTTGAACCGAGTGTGGCTATGCCCGGTCCTTGAGAAGGTTAAAACAACACTAACTTGACGAACTATCATTGTGGTTTTGATGCGTAGGTAAGAACGGTTCTTGCTCAGCCCGTAGCAGCCATGTAAAACTTGCAACAACAAAGTAGAGGACATCTAACTTGTTTTTGCAGGGCATGTTGTGATGTGATATGGTCAAGACATGATGCTATATTTATTGTATGAGATGATCATGTTTTGTAATAGAGTTATCGGCAACTGGGAGGAGCCATATGGTTGTTGCTTTATTGTATGCAATGCAATCGCCCTGTAATTGCTTTACTTTATCACTAAGCGGTAGCGCTAGTCGTAGAAGCAGTAGTTGGCGAGACGACAATGATGCTACGATGGAGATCAAGGTGTCACGCTGGTGATGATGGTGATCATGACGGTGCTTTGGAGATGGAGATCAAAGGCACAAGATGATGATGGCCATATCATGTCACTTATATTGATTGCATGTGATGTTTATCCTTTATGCATCTTATTCTGCTTTGTTTGACGGTAGCATTATAAGATGATCTCTCACTAAATTTCAAGGTAAAAGTGTTCTCCCTGAGTATGCACTGTTGCCAAAGTTCGTCGTGCCGAGACACCACGTGATGATCGGGTGTGATAAGCTCAACGTTCATCTACAACGGGTGTAAGATAGTTTTACACACGCAGAATACTCGGGTTAAACTTGACGAGCCTAGCATATGTAGATATGGCCTCGAAACACTCAGACCGAAAGGTCGAGCGTGAATCATATAGTAGATATGATCAACATAGTGATGTTCACCATTGAAAACTACTCCATTTCACGTGATGATCGGTTATGGTTTAGTTGATATGGATCACGTGATCACTTAGATGATTAGAGGGATGTCTATCTAAGTGGGAGTCCTTAATATGATTAATTGAACTTAAATTTATCATGAACTTAGTACCTCATAGTATTTTGCTTATCTATGTTATTGTAGATAGATGGCCCGTGTTGTTGTTCTATTGAATTTTAATGTGTTCCTCGAGAAAGCAAAGTTGAAAGATGATGGTAGAAAATACACGGACTGGGTACGTAACTTGAGGATTATTCTCATTGCTGCATAGAAGAATTACGTCCTGGAAGCACCACTGAGTGCCAAACCCGCTGCAGGAGCAACGCCAGATGTTATGAACGTCTGGAAGAGCAAAGCTGATGACTACACAATGTTTCAGTGTCCCATGCTTTACGACTTAGAACCGGGACTTCAACGATGTTTTGAACGTCATGGAGCATATGAGATGTTCCAGGAGTTGAAGTTAATATTTCAAGCAAATGCCCGGATTGAGAGATATGAAGTCTCCAATAAGTTCTACAACTGCAAAATGGAGGAGAATAGTTCTGTCAGTGAACATATACTCAGAATGTCTGGGTACCATAATCACTTGACTCAGCTGGGAGTTAATCTTCCGGTTGATAGTGTCATTGACAGAGTTCTTCAATCACTGCCACCAACCTACACGAGCTTCGTGATGAACTATAATATGCAAGGGATGTATAAGACGATTCTCGAGCTCTTCGCAATGCTAAAGGCTGCGGAGGTAGAAATCAAGAAGGAGCATCAAGTGTTGATGGTCAACAAGACCACCAGTTTCAAGAAAAAGGGTAAAGGGAAGAAGAACGGGAATTTCAAGAAGAACGGCAAACAAGTTGCTGCTCAACAGAAGAAACCCAAGTCTGGACCTAAGCCAGAGACTGAGTGATTCTACTGCAAAGGGACTGGTCACTAGAAGCGGAACTGCCCCAAGTATTTGGCGGATAAGAAGGATGGCAAGGTGAACAAAGGTATATGTGATATACATGTTATTGATGTGTACCTTACTAGAGCTCGTAGTAGCACTTGGGTATTTGATACTGGTTCTGTTGCTAATATTTGCAACTCGAAACAGGGACTACGGATTAAGTGAAGACTGGCTAAGGACGAGGTGACGATGCGCGTGGGAAATGGTTCCAAAGTCGATGTGATCGTCGTCGGCACGCTACCTCTACATCTACCTTCGGGAATAGTTTTAGACCTAAATAATTGTTATTTGGTGCCAGCGTTAAGCATGAACATTATATCTGGATCTTGTTTGATGCGAGACGGTTATTCATTTAAATCTGAGAATAATGATTGTTCTATTTATATGAGTAATATCTTTTATGGTCATGCACCCTTGAAGAGTGGTCTATTTGTGTTGAATCTCGATAGTAGTGATACACATATTCATAATGTTGAAGCCAAAAGATGTAGAGTTGATAATGATAGTGCAACTTATTTGTGGCACTGCCGTTTGGGTCATATTGGTGTAAATCGCATGAAGAAACTCCATACTGATGGACTTCTGGAATCACTTGATTATGAATCACTTGGTACTTTAGAACCATGCCTCATGGGCAAGATGACTGAAACGCCGTTCTCCAGAAAAATGGAGCGAGCAATAGATTTACTAGAAATCATACATACTGATGTATGTGGTCTGATGAATATTGAAGCTCATGGCGGGTATCGTTATTTTTTCACCTTCACAGATGATTTGAGCAGATACGGGTATATCTACTTAATGAAACATAAGTCTGAAACATTTGAAAAGTTCAAAGAATTTCATAGTGAAGTGGAAAATCATCGTACAAATAAAATAAAGTTTCTATGATCTGATCGTGGAGGAGAATATTTGAGTTACGAGTTTGGTTTACATTTGAAACAATGCGGAATAGTTTCGCAACTCACGCCACCCGGAACACCACAACGTAATGGTGTGTCTGAACATCGTAATCGTACTTTACTCGATATGGTGCAATCTATGATGTTTCTTACTGATTTACCGCTATTGTTTTGAGGTTATGCTTTAGAGACAACTGCATTCACGTTAAATAGGGCACCATCTAAATCCGTTGAGACGACGCCTTATGAACTGTGGTTTGGCAAGAAACCAAAGTTGTCGTTTCTTAAAGGTTGGGCCTGCGATGCTTATGTGAAAAAGCTTCAACCTGATAAGATCGAACCCAAATCGGAGAAATGTGTCTTCATAGGATACCCAAAGGAGACTGTTGGGTACACCTTCTATCATAGATCCGAAGTTAAGACATTTGTTGCTAAGAATGGATCCTTTATAGAGAAGGAGTTTCTCTCGAAAGAAGTGAGTGGGAGGAAAGTAGAACTTGATGAGGTAATTGTACCTGCTCCCTTATTGGAGAGTAGTTCATCACAGAAAACGGTTCCTGTGACACCTACACCAATTAGTGAGTAAGATAATGATGATGATCATGAAAATTCAGATCAAGTTACTATTGAACCTCGTAGGTCAACCAGAGTTAGATTCGCACCAGAGTGGTACGGTAATCCTGTTCTGGAGGTCATGTTACTTGACCATGACGAACGTACGAACTATGAGGAAGTGATGATGAGCCCAAATTCCGCAAAATGGCTTGAAGCCATGAAATCTGAGATGGGATCCATGTATGAGAACAAAGTGTGGACTTTGGTTGACTTGCCCGATGATCGGCAAGCCATCGAGAATAAATGGATCTTCAAGAAGAAGACTGACGCTGACGGTAATGTTACTGTCTACAAGCTCGACTTGTTGCAAAAGTTTTCAACAAGTTCAAGGAGTTGACTACGATGAGACCTTCTCACCCGTAGCGATGCTTAAGTCCGTCCGAATCATGTTAGCAATTGCCGCATTTTATGATTATGAAATTTGGCAAATGGATGTAAAGACTACATTCCTGAATGGATTTCTAGAAGAATAGTTGTATATGACGCAACCTGAAGGTTTTATCGATCCAAAGGGTACTAATAAAGTGTGCAAACTCCAGCGATCCATTTATGGACTGGTGCAAGCCTCTCGGAGTTGGAATAAACGTTTGGTAGTGTGATCAAAGCATATAGTTTTATACAGACTTTTGGAGAAGCCTGTATTTACAAGAAAGTGAGTGGGAGCTCTGTAGCATTTCTAATATTATATGTGGATGACATATTATTGATTGGAAATGATATAGAATTTCTGGATAGCATAAAAGGATACCTTAATAAGAGTTTTTCAATGAAAGACCTATATATTAGGCATCAAGATTTATAGAGATAGATCAAGACGCTTAATTGGACTTTCACAAAGCACATACCTTGATAAAGTTTTGAAGAAGTTCAAAATGGATCAATCTAAGAAAGGGTTCTTGCCTGTGTTACAAGGTGTGAAGTTGGGTAAGACTCAATGCCCGACCAATGCAGAAGATAGAGAGAAAATGAAAAGTGTTCCCTATCCTTCAGCCATAGGCTCTATCATGTATGCAATGCTGTGTACCAGACCTGATGTGTGCCTTGCTATTAGTTTAGCAGGTAGGTACCAAACTCATCTGAAACCGTTCCGGTATCCGAATATAGTCTTCCAATATATCAATCTTCATGTCTCGACCATTTTGAGACTCCTCGTCATGTCCGTGATCACATCCGGGACTCCGAACTACCTTCGGTACATCAAAACACATAAACTCATAATGCTGATCTAAAGGAAATATGCCCTAGAGTCAATAATAAAGTTATTATTTATTTCCTTATTTCATGATAAATGTTTTTCATTCATGCTAGAATTGTATTAACCGGAAACATAATACATGTGTGAATACATAGACAAACATAGTGTCACTAGTATGCCTCTACTTGACTAGCTCATTGATCAAAGATGGTTAAGTTTCCTAGCCATAGACATGAGTTGTTATATGATCACATGATGACATCATTATGAGAATGATGTGATTGACTTGACCCATTTTGTTAGCTCGGAACTTGATCGTTTAAGTTTACTGCTATTGCTTTCTTCATGACTTATATATGTTCCTATGACTACGAGATAATGCAACTCCCGAATACTGGAGGAACACTTTGTGTGCTACCAAACGTCACAATGTAACTGGGTGATTATAAAGGTGCTCTACAGGTGTCTCCGATGGTGTTCCTGGAGTTGGCATAGATCAAGAATAGGATTTGTCACTCCGATTGTCGGAGAGGTATCTCTCGGCCCTCTCAGTAATGCACATCACTATAAGCCTTGAAAGCAATGTGACTAATGAGTTAGTTGTGGGATGATACATTACGGAACGAGTAAAGAGACTTGCCAGTAACGAGATTGAGCTAGGTATTGGGATACCGACGATCGAATCTCGGGCAAGTAACATACCGATGACAAAGGGAACAACGTATATTGTTATGCGGTTTAACCGATAAAGATCTTTGTAGAATATGTAGGAACCAATATGAGCATCCAGGTTCCGTTATTGGTTATTGACCGGAGACATGTCTCGGTCATGTCTACATAGTTCTCGAACCCGTAGGGTCCACACTCTTAAAGTTCTGTGACGATCGGTATTATGAGTTTATATGTTTTGATGTACCGAAGGTAGTTCGGAGTCCCGGATATGATCACAGACATGACGAGGAGTCTCGAAATGGTCGAGACATAAAGATTGATATATTGGAAGCCTACATTTGGACATCGGAAGAGTTCTGGGTGAAATCGGGATTTTACCGGAGTGCCGGAGGGGTTACCGGAACCCCCCGGGGGTTAATGGGCCTTGTTGGGCCCTAGTGGAGAGAGAGAGAGGGGCCGGCCAGGACAGGCCGCGCGCCCCCTCCCCCTCTGGTCTGAATTGGACTAGGAGAGGGGGGCGGCGCCCCCCTTTCCTTCTCCTTCTCCCCCTTCCTTTCCCCCTCCTAGTAGGAGTAGGAAAGAGGGGAATCCTACTCCTACTAGGAGGAGGATTCCTCCTCCTGGCATGCCCTCTAGGGCCGGCCGGCCTCCCCCTTGCCCCTTTATATACGGGGGCAGGGGGCACCTCTAGACACACAAGTTGATCATTGATCTCTCCCAACCGTGTGCGGTGCCCCCCTTCCACCATAATCCACCTCGGTCATACTGTAGCGGTGCTTAGGCAAAGCCCTGTAACGGTAGCTTCATCAACATCGTCACCACGCCGTCGTGCTGGCGAAACTCTTCCCCGGGCTCTACTGGATTGTGAGTTCGCGGGACGTCACTGAGCTGAACGTGTGCTGAACGCGGAGGTGTCGTACGTTCGGTACTGAGGATCGGTCGATCGTGAAGACGTACGACTACATCAACCGCGTTGTCATAACGCTTCTGCTTAACGGTCTACGAGGGTACGTGGACGACACTGTCCCCTCTCATTGCTATGCATCACCATGATCTTGCTTGTGCGTAGGATTTTTCTTGAAATTACTACGTTCCCCAACACGATCTTCATCGAACGTTAAGCGTGCGGACCCTATGGGTATGAGAACTATGTAGACATGACCGAGACTCATCTCCGGTCAATAACCAATAGCGGAACCTGGATGCTCATATTGGCTCCCAGATATTCTACGAAGATCTTTATCGGTCAAACCGCATAACAACATACGTTGTTCCCTTTGTCATCGGTATGTTACTTGCCCGAGATTCAATCGTTGGTATCATCATACCTAGTTCAATCTCGTTACCGGCAAGTCTCTTTACTCGTTCTGTAATGCATCATCCCATAACTAACTCTTTAGTCACATTGCTTGCAAGGCTTATAGTGATGAGCATTACCGAGAGGGCCCAGAGATACCTCTCCGACAATCAGAGTGACAAATCCTAATCTCGATCTATGCCAACTCAATAAACACCATCGGAGACACCTGTAGAGCATCTTTATAATCACCCAGTTATGTTGTGACGTTTGATGGTACACTAAGTGTTCCTCCGGTATTTGGGAGTTGCATAATCTCATAGTCATAGGAACATGTATAAGTTATGGAGATAGCCATAGCAATAAACTAAACAATCATAATGCTAAGCTAACGGATGGGTCAAGTAAATCACATCATCCTCTAATTATGTGATCTCATTCATCAAATGACAACTCATGTCTATGGCTAGGAAACTTAACCATCTTTGATTAACGAGCTAGTGAAGTAGATGCATACTAGTGACACTCTGTTTGTCTATGTATTCACACATGTACTAAGTTTCCAGTTAATACTATTCTAGCATGAATAATGAACATTTATCATGATATAAGCAAATACAAATAAAAACTTTATTATTGCCTCTAGGGCATATTTCCTTCAGTCTCCCACTTGCACTAGAGTAAATAATCTAGATTGCATTGTAATGATTCTAACACCCATGGAGTCTTGGTGCTAATCATGTTTTGCTCATGAGAGAGGCTTATTCAACAGGTCTGCAACATTCAGATCCGTATGTATCTTGCAAATCTCTATGTCTCCCTCCTTGACTTGATCGCGGATGGAATTGAAGCGTCTCTTCATGTGCTTGGTTCTCTTGTGAAATCTAGATTCCTTTGCCAAGGCAATTGCACCAGTATTGTCACAAAAGATTTTCATTGGACCCGATGCACTAGGTATGACACCTAGATCGGATATGAACTCCTTCATCCAGACTCCTTCATTTGCTACTTCCGAAGCAGCTATGTATTCCGCTTCGCACGTAGATCCCGCCATGATGCTTTGCTTAGAACTGCAACAACTGCTAGCTCCACCATTCAATAAAAATACGTATCCGGTTTGTGACTTAGAGTCATCCGGATCAGTGTCAAAGCTTGCATCGACGTAACTGTTTACGACGAGCTCTTTGTCACCTCCATAAACGAGAAACATATCCTTAGTCCTTTTTAGGTATTTCAGGATATTCTTGACCGCTGTCCAATGATCCACTCCTGGATTACTTTGGTACCTCCCTGCTAAACTAATAGCAAGGCACACATCAGGTCTGGTACACGACATTGCATACATGATAGAACCTATGGCTGAAGCATTGGGAATGACTTTCATTTTCTCTCTATCTTCTGAAGTGGTCGGGCATTAAGTCTGACTCAACTTCACACCTTATAAGACAGGCAAGAACCCTTTCTTTGCTTGATCCATTTTGAACTTATTCAGAACTTTATCAATGTATGTGCTTTGTGAAAGTCCAATTAAGCGTCTTGATCTATCTCTATAGATCTTGATGCCCAATATATCAGCAGCTTCACTGAGGTATTTTGTTGAATTTTTTTATTCAAGAATCCTTTTATGCTATTCAGAATTCAGTATCATTTCCGATCAACAATATGTCATCCACATATAATATCAGAAATGCTACATAGCTCCCACTCACTTTCTTGTAAATACAGGATTCTCCAAAAGTTTGTATAAAACCATATGCTTTGATCACATTATCAAAGCGTATATTCCAACTTCGAGAGGCTTGCACCAGTCCATAAATGGATCGCTGGAGCATGCACACTTTGTTAGAACCTTTTGGATCGACAAAACCTTCTGGTTGCGTCATATACAACTCTTCTTTAAGATATCCATTAAGGAATGCAGTTTTGACATCCATTTGCCAAATTTCATAATCATAAAATGCGGAAATTGCTAACATGATTCTGACGGACTTAAGCATCGCTACGGGTGAGAAGGTCTTATCGTAGTCAACTCCTTGAACTTTTTGAAAACCTTGAGCCTTATAGCCAGTAATATTACCGTCAGCGTGAGTTTTCTTCCTGAAGATCCATTTATTCTCTATGGCTTGCCGATCATCGGGCAAGTCAACCAAAGTTCACACTTTGTTCTCATACATGGATCCCATCTCAGATTTCATGGCCTCAAGCCATTTTGCGGAATCTGGGCTCATCATCGCTTCCTCATAGTTGTAGGTTCGTCATGGTTAAGTAACATGACTTCTAGAACAGGATTACCATACCACTCTGGTGCGGATCTTACTTTGGTTGACCTACGAGGTTTGGTAGTAACTTGATCAGAAGTTTCATGATCATCATCATTAGCTTCCTCACTAATTGGTGGAGGAATCACTCGAACTGATTTATGTGATGAACTACTTTCCAATAAGGGAGCAGGTACAATTACCTCATCAAGTTCTACTTTCCTCCCACTCACTTATTTCGAGAGAAACTCCTTCTCTAGAAAGGATCCATTCTTAGCAACGAATATCTTGCCTTCCGATCTATGATAGAAGGTGTAGACAACAGTCTCCTTTGGTTATCCTATGAAGATGCATTTCTCCGATTTGGGTTCGAGCTTATTAGGTTGAAGCTTTTTCACATAAGCATCGCAGCCTCAAACTTTAAGAAACGACAACTTGGGTTTCTTGCCAAACCACAGTTCATATGGTGTCGTCTCAATGGATTTAGATGGTGCCCTATTTAACGCGAATGCAGCCATCTCTAAAGCATAACCCCAAAACGATAGCGGTAAATCAGTAAGAGACATCATAGATCGCACCATATCTAATAAAGTGCGGTTACGACGTTCAGACACACCATTACACTATGGTGTTCCAGGTGGCGTGAGTTGCGAAACTATTCCGCATTGTTTCAAATGAAGACCAAACTCGTAACTCAAATATTCTCCTCCATGATCAGATCATAGAAACTTAATTTTCTTGTTACGATGATTTTCCACTTCACTCTGAAATTCTTTGAACTTTTCAAATGTTTCAGACTTATGTTTCATCAAGTAGATATACCCATATCTTCTCAAATCATCTGTGAAGGTCAGAAAATAACGATACCCGCCACGAGCATCAATACTCATCGGACCACATACATCAGTATGTATTATTTCCAATAAGTCTGTTGCTCATTCCATTGTTCCGGAGAACGGAGTCTTAGTCATCTTGCCCATGAGGCATGGTTCGCAGGCATCAAGTGATTCATAATCAAGTGATTCCAAAAGCCCATCGGCATGGAGTTTCTTCATGCGCTTTACACCAATATGACCTAAACGGCAGTGCCACAAATAAGTTGCACTATCATTATTAAACTTATATCTTTTGGCTTCAATACTATGAATATGTGTATCACTACTATCAAGATTTATTAAAAATAGACCACTCATCAAGGGTGCATGACCATAAAAGATATTACTCATATAAATAGAACAACCATTATTCTCTGATTTAAATGAATCACCGTCTCGCATTAAACAAGATCCAGATATAATGTTCATGCTTAACGCTGGCACCAAATAACAATTATTCAGGTCTAAAACTAATCCTGAAGGTAGATGTAGAGGTAGCGTGCCGACGGCGATCACATCGACTTTGGAACCATTTTCCACGCGCATTGTCACCTCATCCTTAGCCAATCTTCGCTTAATCCGTAGCCCCTGTTTTGAGTTGCAAATATTAGCAACAGAACCAGTATCAAATACCCAGGCGCTACTGCGAGCATTAGTAAGGTACACATCAATAACATGTATATCAAATACACCTTTCACATTGCCATCCTTCTTATCCACCAAATACTTGGGGAAGTTCCGCTTCCAGTGACTAGTCCCTTTGCAGTAGAAGCACTCAATCTCAGGCTTAGGTCCAGACTTGGGCTTCTTCACTTGAGCAACGATTTGCTTGCCATTCTTCTTGAAGTTCCCCTTCTTCCCTTTGCCCTTCTTCTTGAAACTGGTGGTCTTGTTGACCATCAACACTTGATGCTCCTTCTTGATTTCTACCTCCGCAGCCTTTAGCATCGCGAAGAGCTCGGGAATTGTCTTATACATCCCTTGCATATTATAGTTCATCATGAAGCTTTTGTAGCTTGGTGGCAGTGATTGAAGAACTCTGTCAATGACACTATCAACCGGAAGATTAACTCCCAGCTGAGTCAAGTGATTGTGGTACCCTGACATTCTGAGTATGTGTTCACTGACAGAACTATTCTCCTCCATTTTGCAGCTGTAGAACTTATTGGAGACTTCATATCTCTCAATCCGGGCATTTTCTTGAAATATTAACTTCAACTCCTGGAACATCTCATATGCTCCATGACGTTCAAAACATCATTGAAGTCCCGGTTCTAAGCCGTAAAGCATGGCACACTGAATTATCGAGTAGTCATCAGTTTTGCTCTGCCAGGTGTTCATAACATTTGGAGTTGCTCCTATAGTAGGTTTGGCACCTAGCGGTGCTTCCAGGACGTAATTCTTCTGTGCAGCAATGAGGATAATCCTCAAGTTACGGACCATGTCCATGTAGTTGCTACCATCATCTTTCAACTTATCAACTTAGCTTTCTCTAGAACACATTAAAATTCAACGGAACAATAGCACGTGCCATTTATCTACAACAACATAGACATGCAAAATACTATCAGGTACTAAGTTCATGATAAATTAAAGTTCAATTAATCATATTAAGAACTCACACTTAGATAGACATCCCTCTAATCATCTAAGTGATTACGTGATCCATATCAACTAAACCATGTCCGATCATCACGTGAGATGGAGTAGTTTTCAATGGTGAACATCACTATGTCGATCATATCTACTATATGATTCATGCTTGACCTTTCGGTCTCACTGTTCCGGGGCCATATCTGCATATGCTAGGTGTCGGTGTCAAAACCGGCAGATCTCGGGTAGGGGGTCCCGAACTGTGCGTCTAAGGTCGGTGGTAACAGGAGATGGGGGACACGATGTTTACCCAGGTTCGGGCCCTCTTGATGGAGGTAATACCCTACTTCCTGCTTGATTGATCTTGATGAATATGAGGATTACAAGAGTTGATCTACCACGAGATCGTAATGGCTAGACCCTAGACGTCTAGCCTGTATGATTGTGATTGCCTCTACGGACTAAATCCTCCGGTTTATATAGACACCGGAGGGGTATAGGGTTGTACAAAGTCGGTTTATGGAGGAAGGAATCTTCATATCCGAACGCCAAGCTTGCCTTCCACACAACGGAGAGTCCCATCCGGACATGGGAGGAAGTCTTCTATCTTGTATCTTCACGGCCCATCAGTCCGGCCCACGTCACATAGCCCGGACGCCCGAGGACCCCTTAATCCAGTACTCCCTCAGTAGCCCCAGAACCAGGCTTCAATGACGATGTGTCCAGCGCGCAGATTGTCCTTGGCATTGCAAGGCGGGTTCCTCCTCGGGATACTCCAAAGTAGTCCTTGAACACAGAAAACGTGTCCGACTCTGCAAAACAAGTATAATATTTCATGGATCCCATCTACTGCCAACTTTTGTAACGAGACGCCACGTCTCCGCCCGGTCTTTATTCCGAACCGTTTTTTTAGCCTCCCGCTCCACATTTTGAGATGCGGTTTTCATTGGCACGTCTTGTCGAAGCAGAGATTGTGTCCCCTTATTGCGGGATTCTCATCAATACAGGCGTGGGTAATCCAACCACGCCCTCCGCACGACCCTTGGGGAATAGGCGAGTGGGGAGGCACTTGACATTCACTGCCTTTATAAGAGGATAAAGATCCATTCTTTCACCCACGCCTTCTTCCTCTCTGCCCATCTGTTCTCGAGCTCCAGCGCCCAAGCTTCCATCCTTTCTGCCTCCAAAAAGCACTCCGACCATGTCCGGATCTGGAATGCAGGGCAAGTGGGTGGACTCCTCCGTCACGGAGGGGAACATCACGGAGCTCCGGGAAGCGGGGTACTTGGCCCAAGGAATCGCCCACCGGCTTCCGGCCAAGGGGCAGATTGTCCCCACCCCGGAGCCCAACGAGAGGGTGGTATTCATCCCCCACTTCATCCACGGGTTAGGATTTCCCCTCCACCCCTTCGTCCGTGGACTCATGTTCTACTACGGCCTGGATTTCCATGATCTAGCCCCGAATTCTTTCCTCAACATCTCAGCATTCATTGTCGTGTGTGAGGCCTTCCTCCGCATCCCACCCCACTTCGGATTATGGCTAAAGATCTTAAATGTGAAGCTGAAAGTGGCGGCTGGTCAACACGCGGAATGCAGAGGTGCAATGGTGACCAAACTATCCAATGTCACGTGGCCCACTGGCACCTTTGTGGAAACCGTCAAGGGGTGGCAGAAGCAGTGGTTCTATGTCACTGAGCCCTGTGAAACCACCTGGGCCGCGGCTCCTGAATTCAAGTCCGGGCCCCCAATGCGGCTTACCTCCTGGATAAAAAAGGGCCTGCACTGGTCGTCGTCAGACGAGATATCGGCGCTGTAGGTGCGCGTCAAGAGCATGGTGGACAAGAACACCAAGCTCGTCAATGTGATCCAGGTGATGCTTTTTCGCCGGATCCTTCCCTGCCAAAACCGTACTTGCCATCTGTCGGAGTTTGATCCGGCCAAGCACCAGACCTTGCGACAGTTCTTTGGCTCCACGCATGAAGATATCTGGAAGGTGCTTTTCAAGGCCAATCAGACGTGGCCGTAGATGTCCGAGGACCGCAGGTATTACCTGACCCATCTAGCCAGTCCGGTAAGTTCTCCATACTTCAAGGTGTATCTCTTCCTGTGCATTCGAGGAAGATGTCTAAGTTTCTCCATTTGTCTTTTCAGGGCTGGATAAAGAAGGCGGAGCGGATCCAGTGTCCGGCTCCGTTGCCCGAAAACCTAGCTATCTCACTTCTGACGAAGATGTTGGTTCCGGCGCCCTACCAGGCGCCAAAGAAGAAGGCCACGAAGAGGGGCCAGGCGGGAAGAGGCGGCCTTCGCCGTAAAGGCACTTCGGACGTGACATCCGAAGACGCAGAAACTCACTCCTCCCCCGCCACCGAGGACGACGAGGAGGAGGAAGAAAGCAACTCTCCCCGTAAGGGGGGAAGGAAGAAAAGGACGGCCTCCATGGATCTGGAGGCAGAGGCGTCCAAGAAGGTGAGGGTCTCCCTCGCGGATAACTCTGCCTTGGACACTGATAGCAGCTACGAGTGGCGCCCCAGGGAGAAGCCCCTGGCCGAATCGTAAGTACTCAAAAGCACTTATATACACATATATCCAACTTCTTTACTTTGTTGTTTTAATATGTGGAATCATGCGCTGCAGTCCGGCTCACGCCCGCCCCTAGCAATCCTCATCTTCGGGGAATTCGCCGGATCCGAAGGTGATGGACAACGGGTCGTTTCCGGTGGCTTCCTCTCCCAAGGCCACGGACGACGCCGAGGTGTTGTCCTGAAGGACCTTCCCAGGTCAGGGAGAGGTACAGGAGGCCGCCAGGGTGGCGCCAGAGGGTGATACCTCGGCCGCCGGACATATGAGGGAGCAAATCCCCCTGGAGACTAGCGATGCGAGCCATATCCAATTCGGCCCCAGCCGAATACTATTCCGGAGGCCCATACGGCTCCGGAATCACGCAAGAAGCCTCCTTCAAAATAAGGAGGTGCACCTATTCCGCCGGTGACCTATGTCCATCCAGAGGCACCGGATATTCTATTGGAAGCGCTGCAAAGTGCTTCCATTGTTGAGGAACACAGTATCCTTATGGGTACGGTGGTTGAGAGGGTTCAGTCTGCTAAGAATGGACTGACTGAAGCCTGCACCAGCCTTTTAACAGGCTTTGAGGTATGCGACGTAATTATGCAAAAAGAATGTCATAGTATAGACGGTAGCCCTTGAGACTCTTTCTGGTGCTCGAAAAGAGAAGCCGGGCAGAGGATCAAATAATTTTCTCAAGAGACTAACCATACATGTCTATGTGAATAAGCAGGCGTCGATGCTGGCTGCGACCTCCCATTCTGCTGAAGTCTCCAAACTGAAGCAGAGTTTGGAGCAGGCCGAGGAAGATCTCGGCCATGTGAAAAAACAACTAGAGGACAAGCAAGGTATGCAATGGCCTATTCAGATCTAGAAAGATATGAATCATCTGTGTTGATCATGTTATCATGATATTTCGCAGGAGCTGCGACCGAGGTTGAGACCCTCAAGAGCATGCTGGCCGAGGCCTAGAAGAGAGCAGCAAAGGAACAAGCCGCCCGCGAAAAACACGAGGCAAGGGTCAGGGAGATCCAGCAGGAGCTCCAGGATGCCGTAAAAAATGCGAGTCCTTGGAGCGCAAGATTGCGGACCAAGAGTCCGAACTTGCTAAGGCGCACCAAAGCGCAAAAGAGGCCCGGGTTGAAGCCCAGGGCGCCCTCCAGGAAATCCAGGAGGCCAGGAAAATCGTGGCGGGTAAGGCCTTTATTATGTAGAGAAAATATGTGAAGAGAAGGTACCTCTTACTGACCCGGATTTGGAGTTCTCTAGGAGCGTTTGCGGATCTGCCGCGCAGTGTTACTGATGCTGCGGAGTTCTTCCGAGCCGAAGAGGGGAGCTCAACGGAGAAGCTGTTCTGGCCGCAATACCTTGCGCCAGAGCATCTGGTGCCCTTTAGTGATTAGATGAAACAGCTGACCAAACTGCATAGGGTGGCCGAATCGGCCATGAAGGATTTGATAATCCGTCTGTGGCCTGTCGAAGCCATACCCAGCACCTATTTCAGGATCGTGAAGCGGCTGGTTGATGCCTGCCCTTGGCTTGACGCCATCAAGTGGTCGGTATGCATCGAAGGTGTGCTGATTGCCTTCGCCCGTGTCAAGGTGCAGTGGGCGAAGATGGACGTAGTCAAGCTCTTGACCGAGGGACCGCCTGCGGGCAAGGAGCACTGCATGCCCGAGCCGTATTTTGATGATGTCTTGAAGGGATCCCACATTGTAGAGGGCTAGTGCAGAAAAGACAATATCTTTGAATGAAGACATTCATGTTATCCCATCCTGTATTATGAAACAAAGCTGATATGTAATATAATGCTTGTTGTTTGTTTAAAATTCTGCCTCTTGTGTGGCCGTTTTATTAAATCTGAGAGTTGCCAAGTCACCGGCTTCAGCCCCCTCGTAGGTAGTACGGGGTGTTCGGGTTGGAACCTAAACACTCTTGATCCAAGAGTTTGGTCCTTGAAGGAGGTGTTTAGCGCAACGAACCAGGCAATCGGACTATGTGGCTTTATCACCCTCACTTAGCCATAGGAGTTTGACAATAGAAATGTAGGTGCAACCCCTAGTTAGTATTTGTTAATCCGGACTACGGTGCTATAAACACCTGATCGGGTGGAAGCCGATCCGTCGCATAATGCAGGAAAAAATCGCAAGAGATTTTAACCTCCAAATAGCTGACCAGCTCTCGCCACATCATGACACTCAGTTTTCAGCTTTCTCTACTGAGGTGTTTACCCGGATGAACCAGAAACACAATCACAGTAGTTCTCCCTTTACTACCCTAGCTGATAGGACGGAATGTAAGGTAGTAAGCATAGGAGACGGGCAACCCAACTATTGACCAAAGACATGATTCGAAGCCGATGCATATAATGCTAAAATTCGGGGTGTCGAACTATTACTACAAAAAGTGTTCGGACTTCGTTGCCGTAGTATGGGGCGCAATGAAGCCCCTGGTGAATTAAAGTGTACCAAAGTGTACGGGTGCAATCATTAAGAAGAGCGAAATAAAATGAAATAGTAAGCCAATGCCACATAAGTTGGGCTGCAAACTGTTTCCATTATAATTTGATTAATACGTTGAAGCGTATTTGTACAAATAGTGCGATAAGCAACAGGGCTATTTAACATGCCAAGACCAAGGGGGAGCTGCGTGTGGGTCCTGAAAATAGGTAGAGTGATCGTCAAGAAGACCACCTAGAGATTCCGCCACACGTCTATGCTACTTGCCACCCTGGTATATCCATCCTTCGAAAGGATCGGTCATCAGGCCGTCGTGAGGGGCCTGTGGAAAAGAAAAGGAAAGAAGAAGAAAAAGAAAAGGGAAAGTATATGAGTCCGGGGAAGGTCGAGCCGTATTATGGACCACAATTGAGTTATGCTACCTCTTGAGCACTGCGTTGGATTTCCTTGAAGAGCAAAGGATGATGCAGCAAAGTAGCGTAAGTATTTCCCTCAGTTTTTGAGAACCAAGGTATCGATCCAGTAGGAGGCCACGCACTAAGTCCCTAGTACCTGCACAAAACAAATAACTCCTCGGAACCAACGCGATAAGGGGTTCTCAATCCCTTTATGGTCACTTACGAGAGTGAGATCTGATAGATATGATAAGATAATATTTTTGGTATTTTTGTGATAAAGATGCAAAGTAAAATAAAAGCAGAGGAGATAACTAAGTATTGGAAGATTAAAATGATGAAGATAGACCCGGGGGCCGTAGGTTTCACTAGTGGCTTCTCTTGAGAGCATAAGTATTTTATGGTGGGTGAACGAATTACTGTTGACCAATTGACAGAATTGAGCATAGTTATGAGAATATCTAGGTATGATCATGTATATAGGAATCACGTTCGAGACAAGTAGACGGACTCCTGCCTGCATCTACTACTATTACTCCACTCATCGACCGCTATCCAGCATGCATCTAGAGTATTAAGTTCAAGAAAACAGAGTAACGTCTTAAGCAAGATGACATGATGTAGAGGGATAAATTCATGCAATGTGATAAAAAAACCCATCTTGTTATCCTCGATGGCAACAATACAATACGTGCCTTGATGCCCCTACTGTCACTGGGAAAGGACACCGCAAGATTGAACCCAAAGCTAAGCACTTCTCCCATTGCAAGAAAGATCAATCTAGTAGGCCAAACCAAACTGATAATTCGAAGAGACTTGCAAAGATAACCAATCATACATAAAAGAATTCAGAGAAGATTCAAATATTGTTCATAGATAATCTTGATCATAAACCCACAATTCATCGGTCTCAACAAACACACTGCAAAAACAAGATTACATCGAATAGATCTCCACAAGAGAGGGGGAGAACATTGTATTGAGATCCAAAAAGAGAGAAGAAGCCATCTAGCTAATAACTATGGACCCGAAGGTCTGAGGTAAACTACTCACACTTCATCGGAGAGGCTATGGTGTTGATGTAGAAGCCCTCTGTGATGGATACCCCCTCCGGCGGAGCTCCGTAATAGGTCCCAAGATGGGATCTCATGGATACAGAAAGTTACGGCGGTGGAATTAGGGTTTCGGCTCCGTCTCTGATCGTTTGGGGGTACGTAGGTATATATAGGAGGAAGAAGTACGTCGGTGGAGCAATAGGGTGCCCACGAGGGTGGAGGGCGCGCCTGGGGGGTAGGCACGCCCCCCTACCTTGTGGCTTCCCTGTTGGTTGGTTGACGTAGGGTCCAAGTCTCCTTGGTCTTGTTCGGTGAGAAAATCACATTCCCGAAGGTTTCATTCCGTTTGGACTCCGTTTGATGTTCCTTTTCTTCGAAACCCTAAAATAGGCAAAAAACAGCAATTCTGGGCTGGGCCTCCGGTTAATAGGTTAGTCCCAAAAATAATATAAAAGTGGATAATAAAGCCCAATAATGTCCAAAACAGTAGATAATATAGCATGGAGCAATCAAAAATTATAGATGCGTTGGAGACGTATCAAGCATCCCCAAGCCTAATTCCTGCTCGTCCTCGAGTAGGTAAATGATAAGAAACAGAATTTTTGATGTGGAATGCTACTTGGCATAATTTTAATGTAATTCTTCTTAATTGTGGTATGAATATTCAGATCCGAAAGATTCAAGATAAAAGTTTAATATTGACATAAAAATAATAATACTTCAAGCATACTAACAAAGCAATCATGTCTTCTCAAAATAACATGGCGAAAGAAAGTTGTCCCTACAAAATCATATAGTCTGTCTATGCTCTATCTTCACCACACAAAATATTTAAATCATGCACAACCCCGATGACAAGCCAAGCAATTGTTTCATACTTTTGGCATTCTCAAACTTTTTCAATCTTCACGCAATACATGAGCGTGAGCCATGGATATAGCACTATATGTGGAATAGAATGGTGGTTGTGGAGAAGACAAAAAAGGGAGAAGATAGTCTCACATCAACTAGGCGTATCAATGGGCTATGGAGATGCCCATCAATAGATATCAATGTGAGTGAGTAGGGATTGCCATGCAACGGATGCACTAGAGCTATAAGTATATGAAAGCTCAATAAAAGAAACTAAGTGGATGTGCATCCAACTTGCTTGCTCATGAAGACCTAGGGCATTTTGAGGAAGCCCATCATTGGAATATACAAACCAAGTTCTATAATGAAAAATTCCCACTAGTATATGAAAGTGACGAAATGAGAGACTCTCTATCATGAATATCATGGTGCTACTTTGAAGCACAAGTGTGGTAAAGGATAGTAACATTGTCCCTTCTCTCTTTTTCTCTCTTTTTTTATTTGGGCCTTTTCTCTTTTTTATGGCCTCTTTTCTTTCTTTTTTTTACGTCCGGAGTCTCATCCCAACTTGTGGGGGAATCATAGTCTCCATCATCCTTTCCTCACTGGGACAATGCTCTAATAATGATGATCATCACACTTTTATTTTCTTACAACTCAACAATTACAACTCGATACTTAGAACAAAATATGACTCTATATGAATGCCTCCGGCGGTGTACCGGGATATGCAATGAATCAAGAGTGACATGTACGAAAGAATTATGAATGGTGGCTTTGCCACAAATACGATATCAACTACATGATCATGCTAAGCAATATGACAATGATGGAGTGTGTCATAATAAACGGAACGGTGGAAAGTTGCATGGCAATATATCTCGGCATGGCTATGGAAATGGCATAATAGGTGTGGTGGCTGTTTTGAGGAAGGTATATGGTGGGTGTATGATACCGGCGCAAGGTGTGCGGTATTAGAGAGGCTAGCAATGGTGGAAGGAAGAAAAGTGTGTATAATCCATGGACTCAACATTAGTCATAAAGAACTCATATACTTATTGCAAAAATCTACAAGTTATCAAATCAAAGTATTACATGCATGCTCCTAGGGGGATAGATTGGTAGGAAAATACCATCGCTCGTCCCCGACCGCCACTCATAAGGAAGACAAACAAAAAATAAATCATGCTCCGACTTCATCACATAACGATTCACCATACGTGCATGCTACGGGAATCACAAACTTTAACACAAGTATTTCTCAAATTCACAATGACTCAACTAGAACAACTTTAATACCACCATCTTCATATCTCAAAACAATTATCAAGCATCAAACTTCTCATAGCATTCAACACACTCATAAGAAAGTTTTTACTATTCTTGAATACCAAGTGTATTAGGATTATTTAAGAAAATTACCATGCTATTTAAGAATCTCAAAATAATCTAAGTGAAGCATGAGAGATCAATAGTTTCTATATAACAATTCCACCACCGTGCTCTAAAAAATATAAGTGAAGTACTAGAGCAAAACTATATAACTCAAATGATATAAGCGAAGCACATAGAGTATTCTAACAGATTCCAAATCATGTATGGATCTCTCAAAAGGTGTGTACAGCAAGGATGATTGTGGTAAACTAAAAAGCAAAGACTCAAATCATACAAGACGCTCCAAGCAAAACACATATCATGTGGTGAATAAAAATATAGCTCCAAGTAAAGTTACCGATAGAAGTAGACGAAAGAGGGGATGCCTTCCGGGGCATCCCCAAGCTTTGGCTTTTAGGTGTCCTTAGATTATCTTGGGGATGACATGGGCATCCCCAAGCTTAGGCTCTTGCCACTCCTTGTTCCATAATCCATCAAATCTTTACCCAAAACTTGAAAACTTCACAACACAAAACTTAAAGTAGAAAATCTCGTGAGCTACGTTAGCGAAAGAAAACAAAAGACCACTTCAACGTACTGTAATGAACTCATTATTTATTTATACTGGTGTTAAACCTACTGTATTCCAACTTCTATGGTTTATAAACCATTTTACTAGCCATAGATTCATCAAAATAAGCAAACAACACACGAAAAACAGAATCTGTCAAAAACAGAACAGTCTGTAGTAATCTGTAGCTAGCGCAAGATCTGGAACCCAAAAATTCTAAAATAAATTGCTGGACGTGAGGAATTTATCTATTAATCATCTGCAAAAATAATTAACTAAATATCACTTTTCAAATAAAAATGGCAGCAGTTCTCGTGAGTGCTAATGTTTCTGTTTTTTACAGCAAGATATCAAGATTTTCCCCAAGTCTTCCAACTGGTTGTACTTGGCACAAACACTAACTAAACACAAAAAACACAACCAAAACAGAGGCTAGGTAAATTATTTATTACTAAACAGGAGCAAAAAAGCAAGGAATAAAAATAAAATTGGGTTGCCTCCCAACAAGCGCTATCGTTTAACGCCCCTAGCTAGGCATAAAAAGCAAGGATAGATCTAGGTATTGCCATCTTTGGTAGGCAATCCATAAGTGGCTCTCATAATAGATTCATAAGGTAATTTAATTTTCTTTCTAGGAAAGTGTTCCATGCCATTCCTTAATGGAAATTGGAATCTAATATTTCCTTCCTTCATATCAATAATTGCACCAATCGTTCTAAGGAAAGGTCTACCAAGAATAATAGGACATGAAGGATTGCAATCTATGTCAAGAACAATAAAATCTACGGGCACATAATTCCTATTTGCGACAATAAGAACATCATTAATTCTTCCCATAGGTTTCTTAATAGTGGAATCCGCAAGGTGCCAGTTTAGAGAGCAATCATCAAAATCACGGAAACCTAACAGATCACACAAAGTCTTTGGAATCATGGAAACACTAGCACCCAAATCACATAAAGCATAGAACTCATGATCTTTAATATTAATTTTAATAGTTGGTTCCCACTCATCATAAAGTTTTCTAGGGATAGAAACTTCCAACTCAAGTTTTTCTTCATAAGATTGCATCAAGGCATCAACGATATGTTTAGTAAACGCTTTATTTTGACTATAAGCACGAGGAGAATTTAGCACAGATTGCAACAAGGAAATACAATCAATCGAAGAGCAATTTTCATAATTAAATTCCTCGAAATGCAAAATAGTGGGTTTAGCAACATCTAGGGTTTTAATTTCTTCAATCCCACTTTCATCAAATTTAGCCTCAAGATCTAAAAACTCCGAATTTTTGGAACGCCTTCTAGGTAAACGTGGATCATATTCAGTCCCATCATTATCAAGATTCATATTGCAAAACAAAGATTTAATAGGGGACACATCTATAACTTTTAGATCTTCATCTTTATTTTCATAAAAATCCGGTTTAGCGGCCATCCTATTAACTAAGGTAGCCTGCTTATCCGAAATTTCAGCAGTCAATTTCTCAAGACGAGCAATTTGGGATCTTAAACCATCAAATTCTTTAGACATATCATCGAGATCTTTATTCATAAAACTCATAAAACTTTTTTGTTCCTTAAGCTCGTTTCTAAAGAAACTATTATGCTCAAATTGCAAGACCATAAAACTCCTAACGTTGTTTTCGATTTCTTCTAACCTTTTAAGGTGAAGATCACCAAATCGGGGAAGAGCCATCGAGACAAGCAAGCAATCCAACACACAAGCAAACAAAAAGCAAGCGGTCAAAAAGAGGCAAATAGAGAAAGAGAGGGAGGATAGAGAGAGAGAGCAAATAAAATGGCAAGGGTGAAGTGGGGGAGAGGAAAACGAGAGGCAAATGGCAAATAATGTAATGCGGGAGATAAGGGTTGTGATGGGTACTTGGTATGTTGAATTTTGCGTAGACTCCCCGGCAACGGCGCCAGAAATGGCTCGTTGTCGGGAGTCAAATCTTGACTTGCACAAACCTCCCCGTCAATGGCGCCAGAAATTCTTCTTGCTACCTCTTGAGCACTACGTTGGATTTCCTTGAAGAGGAAAGGATGATGCAGCAAAGTAGCATAAGTATTTCCCTCAATTTTTGAGAACCAAGGTATCAATCCAGTAGGAGGCCACGCGCAAAGTCCCTAGTACCTGCACAAAACAAATAAATCCTCGCAACCAACGCGATAAGGGGTTGTCAATCCCTTTACGGTCACTTAAGAGAGTGAGATCTAATAGATATGATAAGATAATATTTTTGGTATTTTTGTGATAAAGATGGAAAGTAAAATAAAAGCAAAGGAGATAACTAAGTATTGGAAGATTAATATGATGAAGATAGACCCGGGGGCCATAGGTTTCACTAGTGGCTTCTCTCGAGAGCGTAAGTATTTTACGGTGGGTGAACGAATTACTGTTGAGCAATTGACAGAATTGAGCATAGTTATGAGAATATCTAGGTATGATCATGTATATAGGCATCACGTCTGAAACAAGTAGACCGACTCCTGCCTGCATCTACTACTATTAATCCACTCATCGACCGCTATCCAGCATGCATCTAGAGTATTAAGTTCAAGAAAACAGAGTAACGCCTTAAGCAAGATGACATGATGTAGAGGGATAAATTCATGCAATATGATAAATACCCCATCTTGTTATCCTCGATGGCAACAATACAATACGTGCCTTGATGCCCCTACTGTCACTGGGAAAGGACACCGCAAGATTGAACCCAAAGCTAAGCACTTCTCCCATTGCAAGAAAGATCAATCTAGTAGGCCAAACCAAACTGATAATTCGAAGAGACTTGCAAAGATAACCAATCATACATAAAAGAATTTAGAGAAGATTCAAATATTGTTCATAGATAACCTTGATCATAAACCCACAATTCATCGGTCTCAATAAACACACCGCAAAAAGAAGATTACATCGAATAGATCTCCACAAGAGGGGGGAAGAACATTGTATTGAGATCCAAAAAGAGAGAAGAAGCCATCTAGCTAATAACTATGGACCCGAAGGTCTGAGGTAAACTACTCACATTTCATCGGAGAGGCTATGGTGTTGATGTAGAAGCCCTCCGTGATGGATACCCCCTCCGACGGAGCTCCGGAACAGGCCCCAAGATGGGATCTCGTGGATACAGAAAGTTACGGCGGTGGAATTAGGGTTTTGGCTCCGTCTCTGATCGTTTGGGGGGTACGTAGGTATATATAGGAGGAAGAAGTACGCCGGTGGAGCAACAGGGGGCCCTCGAGGGTGGAGGGCGCGCCTGGGGGGGTAGGCGCGTCCCCCTACCTCTTGGCTTCCCTGTTAGTTGCTTGATGTAGGGTCCAAGTCTCCTGGGTCTTGTTCGGTGAGAAAATCACGTCCCCGAAGGTTTCATGCCGTTTGGACTCCGTTTGATATTCCTTTTCTTTGAAACCCAAAAATAGGCAAAAAAACAGCAATTCTGGGCTGGGCCTCTGGTTAATAGGTTAGTCCCAAAAATAATATAAAGTGGATAATAAAGCCCAATAATGTCCAAAACAGTAGATAATATAGCATGGAGCAATCAAAATTATAGATACATTGGAGACGTATCAAGTTATGCCTCAGACTATGCCCATGGTATTTTGAGTGTGTAGTTATGTACACGCGGTACATACGCCGCCATTTGGTCGGGACTGAGACGGAGGCCGAATTGCTAGTCGAACTCCTGACGAGTTGGACTGTCAAGCCGCGGAGTAGTCCAGACTCGTTTGATAGTGTCTGCGAGCTTGGTCGCTGAATCAAAGTTCTGTTTGATAAGGCCGCTCTGTACTTCCGCTGCCAGGGCCGCGGTGTGCTCCTCGGTACGAAGGGAGCATTCAGTGTTTCCATTGACTGTTATGACACCGCGTGGTCCCGGCATCTTGAGTTTGAGATAAGCATTGTGTGGCACCACATTGAATCAAGCAAATGCAATTCGTTCGAGCAGTGCGTGATAGCCACTGCGGAAGGGGACGATAGCGAAGATCAAGTCTTCGCTTCAGAAGTTGTCCGGGGATCCGAAGACGACTTCTAATGTGATTGAGCCCGAGAAGCGGGCCTCTACACCGGGTATTACTCCTTTAAAGGTAGTTTTTGTGGGCTTGATCCTTGATGGATCGATGCCCATCTTGTGGACTGTATCCTGATAGAGCAGGTTGAGGCTGCTGCCACCGTCCATGAGGACTCGCGTGAGGTGGAATCCATCAATGATTGGCTCGAGGACCAGTGCGGCTGAACCGCCATGATGGATACTGGTCGGATGGTCCCTGCGATCGAAGGTGATCAGGCAGGACGACCATGGGTTGAATTTTGGGGCAATTGCCTCTATCGCACAGACATCCCTGAGCGCGCGTTTGCACTCCCTCTTGGGGATATGGGTAACGTATATCATGCTCACCGTTTTAACCTGGGGGGACTTCTTCTGTCCCCCTATGTTCGGCGGACGGGGCTCCTCGTCATCGTCCTCACTTTGCGACCCCTTCTCCTTGTTCTCGGTATTTAACTTACCGGCCTTTTTAAAGACCCAACAGCTTTTGTTCGTATGATTGGTTGGTTTATCAAGGGTGATGTGGATCTAACATGGGCGATCGAGTATGCGGTCCAAGCTGGATGAGCCCGGATTGTTTCTTTTAAATGGCTTCTTTCGCTAGCCGGACTTGGAGCCACTGAATCCGGCGTTGACCGCCGTGTCATCGGTATTGTCACTGTTGCTTCGACGCTTGTGTTTGTTGCGTCGGGGCTTGCCATTGCTATTTCTGGCTTCAGAGGTGCCAGGTTCACTTGCATTATTGTTGCTACGGGCTAGCCAGCTATCTTCGCCCACGCAAAAGCGGTTCATAAGTGCCGTGAGGGCTGCCATGGACTTCGATTTTTCTTGGCCGAGGTGTCGGGCGAGCCATTCGTCGCGGATGCAATGCTTAAAGGCCGCTAGGGCTTCTGCATCCGGACAGTCGATGATCTGGTTCTTTTTAGTTAGGAACCTGGTCCAAAATTTCCTGGCTAACTCTCCGGGCTGTTGAACTATGTGACTTAAGTCATCAGCATCCGGAGGTTGGACATATGTACCTTGGAAGTTGTCGCGGAAGGCGTCTTCCAAGTCCTCATAGCTACCAATGGAGTTTTCTAGCAGGCTGTTTAACCAGTGTTGAGCTGGTCCCTTGAGTTTTAGCGGGAGGTATTTGATGGCATGAATATCATCACCGCAGGCCATATGAATATGGAGAAGAAAGTCCTCAATCCATACCATGGGATCTGTTGTTCCATTGTATGATTCAATATTCACGGGTTTAAACCCTTCTGGGAATTCGTGCTCCATTACTTCATCAGTGAAGCAGAGGGGGTGCGCGGCGCCTCTATATCGGGCCAAGTCGCGACGTAGCTCGGACGGAGTCCATCTGCGGTTTTCGGCCCGGGCATGGTTACGCTTGTCACGTCCTGCTAAATAGCCGTCGTCGTGCGTTGGGGCACGCCCCGTGATTCGTAGATCGATCTGGTCTGACCTGCTCTATTTTCCAGGTCTTGCCGCAAGTCATATGCATATCCCTGAGCTGTTGTGTCCCAACCTTTACGGCAAGGTAGTATAGGCTGGTGTTCGGCTTGAGTTGCCGTTTTGTCCCGACCACGTGGTGGTTGGTCAGCTGTGTTACACACTGATGGTACGGGCCCAAGTGCCTCGTCGTCGAATTGAGGTAGCAGTTTATGCTTCAGGTAACTTTTGGTTGGGCGCTCGAGGTCGTATTCCTTGGCCGCTAGGACATTAGTCCACATGTCATTGAGTAGGTCTTGATCAGCTTGAAGCTGCTGCTGTTTCTTTTTCAGGCTCTTTGCAGTGGCTATTAGCCGGCGCTTAAAGCACTCCTGCTCGAGGGGTTCCTCAGGCACGATAAAGTCTTCGTCACCGAGGCACGCCTCATCTTCGGAGAGTGGAAGATAATTTATGTCCTCTGAGTCTTCGTTTACGGCCTCTTCATCAGGGCTAACTTGCCCACCTTCCCGGTCGTCATGTGCGGAGGTTGGCTCGACGAGGTCTTCTTGATCTTCGGCGTCGGCCGGAGTATTGTTGTCTCTCGTGCCGGTATCGCTGTCTTTTGCAAGGCATGATTTAGAGCGGCGTCCCTGATGTCGTCGCTTTGGCTGTATCATAGGAGGTTTATCCTTGACTGGATCTTTATCGTTATCACCGTTACCCTCTTTGGGTGTATCCACCATGTACACATCATTCGAAGAGGTGGTCGTCCATCGTCCGGTAAACAGCGAGTTTTGGGCCTGCTCTTCTCCGGCATCGCCGTCCATACTGTCGATGTCTTCGGGGCCGTAATCGAGCATGTCAGCTAAGTCCTCGATAGTGGCTATGAAGTGGGTGGTGCGTGGGACGTAAAATTCCCTACTCTCAGCCCCTAGTCCGGGCTGGGCGTAGTTCGGATTTGCTCCTTTGTAATGACGAGGGATCACATGTCTAGAGCCTCACTTAAAGGCGAGGTTTGGCCAGGGAGAAGAGAGTCTGTGGAGTATAGTGGGAAGGAGACTCCTTGGCCGAACTCACACGATGCTGACTCCGAGGGTTCGGAGCCAGTGTCCGGAGAAGTGTTCGGCTTCATGATGGTTTCCAGCGACACTACTTTCTTCGGCTCTCTCATACTGGACTTGGTGGCCGCAGATAGTCCGGCGAGCTCAAGAATCCCGTCTTCGGACCTGGCAATGCGCTCCGGATCTAAGACCAGAGCGGAGGTTGGGGTCGTGAACCCTTGGAAGATCAAGTCTCCTCGGATATCAGCGACATAGTCCAGATTTCCAAAACTAATCTAGTGACCTAGGGCGTAGCTGTCGATCTGCTCTAGATGGCCAAGCGAGTTGGCCCGCAGTGCGAAGCCGCCGAATACGAAGATCTGGCCGGGGAGGAAAACCTCCCCCAGGGCGGTATGGTTATAGATGACTAATGGATCCATTGGACCTTCTGATGACGACACAGCGAAACTCTCAATTAAAGCACCAATGTCCGTGTCAAAACTGGCGGATCTCGGGTAGGGGGTCTTGAACTGTGCGTCTAAGGTCGATGGTAACAGGAGACGAGGGACATAATGTTTACCCAGGTTCGGTCCCTCTTGATGGAGGTAATACCCTACTTCCTGCTTGATTGATCTTGATGAATATGAGGATTACAAGAGTTGATCTACCACGATATCGTAATGGCTAAACCCTAGACGTCTAGCATGTATGATTGTGATTGCCTCTACGGACTAAACCCTCCGGTTTATATAGACATCGGAGGGGTCTAGGGTTGTACAGAGTCTGTCGGATTTCGGGTTCCGGCAGACCCTTGAGGTTTGAACACTGGGGTGCGCGCGGAGATTTCGCCTCTTACCTACCTGCACCCCTCCGCCTCGCTAAGATCTAAGCTATGGAAAGAACGACACAAGAGACACAGGGTTTATACTGGTTCGGGCCACCGTTGTGGTGTAATACCCTACTCCAGTGTGTGGCGTGGTGGATTGCCTCTTGGGCTGATGACGAGGAACAATACAAGGAAGAACAGCCTCGCGAGGGTCTGTTCTTGGCTGGAGCGATGAACTGCTGGGAGGAGTTCAGTCACCCTTCTCTCTCTCTTTCCCTCTCCTCTTTTTCCCTCTCCGCCTATTGTTTTCCTCGATCTCCTCGATCCCCCTTGCCCTGTGGGTGGCTGGTCCTATTTATAGAGGCCCTGCTCCTCTTCCCAAATATCGAGCGGGAAGGGAGCAACAATGGAGGGCTAATTTGAAGGGGGACAGCTAGTACTAGCTATCCTGACAAAAGTAGTCTTCGCCTGCACAAAGCTCTGGTGGTGACGCCGTCTTGGGCTCCATGATGACCTCCATCTTGCAGTCCTCTTGGTCTTGGTCTTGTTGCACCGAAATGGCAACCTTTGCCTGATGCCTCGGTACTCCGCGGCTGCGCTTGCTCCCTTTGCACCAAAGAGGAAAGGAGGACACTGCGCGGGCTGGCACCCGCCTGACGCCTTTCGTCATGGCTTGCGTCACAGGCACCTCGTGAGGTACCCCGCCTTGATCTCTCCGCCTCCTCGCGAGCCAGCCTGATGAGGCCGTGCCTGAGGAAGCTCCGTATCGTCCCCCTCGCGAGGGTCCTGGGTCTGTGTTGATGAAGATGGGCCGTGCTGCCCCCCCCCCTTTGAGCCACGCCGCAGGCCGCAGGCAGGCAAGTCTGGGGACCCCCGTTCCCAGAACGCCGACAGTAGCCCCCGGGCCCAAGGCACGCCCGGACTTGGCCGTGCAGGGAGGCAGAAGGGCAAGAGCGAAGCGCCACGAGCCCTAACAGCCTGCGGCCTTGGGCGCCATGTGGCGGTTGATTGGACGTGGGCGCCTTAGCAACCGCACGAGTTGACAAAGGAGCGGCATCTGCCTAGGCTTTGCTTTTTTGCTTTCTCAGGTTGCTGCTCAAATCCCCTTTCTTGCGCCTCTCCTTCCTTCCTCCAAAATTTCCAGATCTACTCCGACCGCGTGACCTAGGAGGCCATGGTGCCTCGTCAGCCCCCGGCCGTAGCTTGGTACTCGTCTGCCCTGGATTCGCCAAACGTGTCGGAGGCGAGCCTCGCCCGGTTGCGCCGGATGGCGGCGGCGCGGGGCATCGACGGGGCGAAGGTGTTCAAGGCCGGCTCCGCCACCCCTGAGGGTCAAGGGAGCACCTTCTATCCGTTCTTCGTAAGTGCCATTGCTGCTGGCGTGGTGCCTCCCTTCTTCGAGTTCTTCTTCCCTGTCCTCCGCCATTACAAGCTACATGCTCTGCATCTCCACCCCAACTCCGTCCTTCTCCTGGCAATCTTTGCCTATTACTGCGAGGCTCACGTAGGGGTGCAGCCCTCAGTGGCCTTGCTGCGCCACTACTTCTACCTCCGGACCTCTCGCGGTCCTGCTTCCGCGTGCGCGAGCTTCATTGCGTACGGTGGCGCCATTGCCATCTCGAACCCCGGGAAAAGGATTGAGGGCTTCAGGAGCAAGTGGGTCTTGGCGGATGCTGGGCTCATTGACCCTCGGCTGATCTTGCCCACGGAGCAGCCCATGAGCTCCAGCGATTGGGGTCGAGCGGAGCTCGCGGACCCCCGCGCGAAGCTGGTGTTGGAGAAGATGGACGCGGATCTGAGGCCGGCCAACATGGCGGCGGCGAAGCTGACCGGCGCGTTGCTGCTGAGGGAATTCCTGGAGCACCAGCTGGCTCCACTTCGGCAGTACTCACTTCCGATGTGGAGGCCCCATCCGAGCCCCGCGGCCTTGGCCAACGGAGATCTGGCTGCGGTCCTCCAATCTCTGGTCGGGGGCGACGTGGCGAGGTTGGAGGGCGCTCCTACGCCCTTGTTCCTCCGCGACGACTGGGAGCAGGTAGTGGAGTCCATGCCCGTCTTCAACAGGGACGGGCCCGTGCCCATGGAAGTTCCCGAGGAACCGGTGGACATGCCCTCCGATGACTCCAGCGAAGAGGAGGAGGGAGGGGAGCGGGAAAAAGGGCCTGACTCCGAAGCGACTGACGGAGAGTCGAGCGCTCCCCTCCCCCGGCGCAGGTCCCGCATTCTTCGCCTCTCTCCGAGCGATGACGACAAGGATGACGATGAGGATGACGACGAGGATGACAACGAGGATGACGACGAGCAGGACGACGGGAGCTTGCCCCCGATCCCGAGGAAGGACAGGATCGGGCTGATCTCCCGCGGGTCTGCCCCGGCCCCGAGGCGGGCCGCACCTTCCGCTTCCAAGCTTCCCGAGGTTGACCCTTCCAGCCGGCTTTCAGGCTTCAAATTTGGCCAGAGGCCGCTCGAGCTCACTGGCGACGACCCGTAAGCGTTTGATTCTTGTCTTTATTTCTTGTTCTGCTTCTGAGGCTTGACGCCCGCATCTTTTGGATAGGCTGGCGCCCGCAACAAAGAAGGCGAAGGGAGCTCCTGAGGTTCCATCTGTGGTAGTGCCTCTGCCCGCGAAGGAGGGTGACCGCGACGCACGGGCTTCTCCTGCCCGGTCGTCCTCGCGAGGCCTGGCTGAGCCGGCTGGGGCGAGCTCGGCCCCCACGGCCCAAGTGACTCCTGAGGTGTCCTTGCCTGCCGCCGCCACTACAGCCGTTGGGGCGCAGCAGACTCCGCCTCAGGATGCTATGGCCGCGCAGCCGCCTTCTCCTCCTACTCCACCGGCTGCTGTCTCTCCGACTCCTTCTGCCGTTCTGGATCGTGCTGTTGCTGAGCTAGACCGACTGCGGCAGGATCTTCTTGGCACCGACCCTCGCTTGGTGGCCGGGTGCTTGGAGCTGGCTTCAGGATGGGTTCGCTCCGACGCTTTGATTCGGGCGGCGCTGGTCCAGGCCTCGATGGCTTGCGATGAGGAGAAGCAGGCCGTCCTTGAGGCGAAGGTTGCTCGTGACGCAGCCCTGGGGGAGGTGGTCAACGTCCGTGGTCGCTGCAAGGCGCTGGAGGACGAGCTGCAGGGCCTGCGGGACCAGCTCGCGAAAGAGGTCCGCCTTCGCCAAGAGCAGGAAGAAGGCGTGAAGGCTCGCGAGGCGGCCGTCAAGGAGAGGGAGGTCAAGCTCAGGAAGCGCCGCGACCGCCTAGGCGCGCTGGAGCGGGAGTTGGGGGCGAGGAAGGCCGAGCTGGACGACAAGGCCCTGGTTCTTGCTGAGGACCGCGTGGCCTTCACGGAGATGGAGGCGAAGGCTCGCTCCTCGCTGAGGACGCTTTATGACAGCGGACGTGAGAGCCCGCTGGCTGGCGCCGAGGACGGCCCTGCCAAGCTACTTCCCTTCCTGGTTCGTGCTATTGAAGATGTCGCCCTTGGCCTTGGCCCCACGGCCGAGGCCGAGGCGCGTGTCCTGTCTTCTGCAGCACTGACGCGGGTGCTCACCCACATCTACCTTCGCGATCCCGGCATCGACCTCGACGGCCTGCTGGAGCCAGTAAGCGGCGAGCATGCCGCTGCCGAGGCCGTGAAGGGTCGCGCGGAGGCTCTGCTGGGGAAGTTCCGGGCCTTCAGCACCAAGCCGAAGCAAGGCACTGCCGACCCCACTGCTCCATAAGGCGAACCTGTTGGGGAACATTGCAGAAAACAAAAAATTTCCTACTCGTTTCACCAAGATCATCTAGGAGTTCATCTAGCAACGAGTCATTGGATGCATCTACATACCTTTGTAGATCGCGCACAGAAGCGTTCTAAGAACGGTGATGATGTAGTCGAACACGACGTGATCCAAATCACCGATGACCAAGCGCCGAACGGACGGCACCTCCGCGTTCAACACACGTATGGGACGGGAGACGTCTCCTCCTTCTTGATCCAGCAAGGGGAAGGAGAGGTTGATGAAGATCCAGCAGCACGACGGCGTGGTGGTGGATGCAGGGCGTCACAGTAGCAGGGCTTCGCCTATACTACGAGGAAGAGAGACGTAACGGGGAGAGAGGGAGGCGCCAGGGGCTGGTGTATGAAGTCCCTCCTCTCCCCCACTATATATAGGAGGGCCAAGGGGGGTGGTGCGCAGCCTAGGAGATATGATCTCCTAGGTGCGCCGGCCAGGGGAAGGTTTCCCTCCCCCCCAAGGCACCTCGGGGTGCCTTCCACTAGGTGGACTCCTCCCCCATGGAAACCCTAGGCGCATGGGCCTAGTAGGGCTGGTGCCCTTGGTCCATCTAGTCCAAGGCGCACCCCCTACAGCCCATGTGGCCCCCCGGGATAGGTGGCCCCACCTGGTGGGCCCCCGGGACCCCTTCGGTGGTCCTGGTACAATATCGATAACCCCGAAACTTGTCCCGATGACAGAAACAGCACTTCCTATATATAATTCTTTACCTCCGGACCATTCCGGAACTCCTCGTGACGTCCGGGATCTCATCCGGGACTCCGAACAATATTCGGGTTACTGCATATACATATCTTCTCAACCCTAGCGTCACCGAACCTTAAGTGTGTAGACCCTACGGGTTCGGGAGACAAGCAGACATGACCGAGACGACTCTCCGGTCAATAACCAACAGCGGGATCCGGATACCCATGTTGGCTCCCACATGCTCCACGATGATCTCATCGGATGAACCACGATGTCGAGGATTCAATCAACCCCGCATGCAATTCCCTTTGTCAATCGATATGTTACTTGCCCGAGATTTGATCGTCGGTATCCCAATACCTCGTTCAATCTCGTTACCGGCAAGTCACTTTACTCGTACCGTAATGCATGATCCTGTGACCAGACACTTGGTCACTTTGAGCTCATTATGATGATGCATTACCGAGTGGGCCCAGTGATACCTCTCCGTCATACGGAGTGACAAATCCCAGTCTTGATCCATGTCAACCCAACAGACACTTTCGGAGATACCCGTAGTCTACCTTTATAGTCACCCAGTTACGTTGTGACGTTTGGTATACCCAAAGCACTCCTACGGTATCCGGGAGTTACACGATCTCATGGTCTAAGGAAAAGATACTTTGACATTGGAAAACTCTAGCAAACGAACTATACGATCTTGTGCTATGTTTAGGATTGGGTCTTGTCCATCACATCATTCTCCTAATGATGTGATCGCGTTATCAATGACATCCAATGTCCATAGTCAGGAAACCATGACTATCTATTGATCAACGAACTAGTCAACTAGAGGCTTACTAGGGACATGTTGGTGTCTGTTATTCACACATGCATTACGATTTCCGGATAACACAATTATAGCATGAATAAAGACAATTATCATGAATAAGGAAATATAATAATAATGCTTTTATCATTGCCTCTAGGGCACATTTCCAACAGTCTCCCACTTGCACTAGAGTCAATAATCTAGTTACATTGTGATGAATCGAACACCCATGGAATTCTGGTGTTGATCATGTTTTGCTCTAGGGAGAGGTTTAGTCAACGGATCCGCTACATTCAGGTCCGTATGTACTTTACAAATCTCTATGTCTCCATTTTGAACATTTTCACAAATGGAGTTGAAGCGACGCTTGATGTGCCTTGTCTTCTTGTGAAACCTGGGCTCCTTGGCAAGGGCAATAGCTCCAGTGTTGTCACAGAAGTGCTTGATCGGCCCCGACGCATTGGGTATGACTCCTAGGTCGGTGATGAACTCCTTCACCCATATTGCTTCATGTGCTGCCTCCGAGGCTGCCATGTACTCCGCTTCACATGTAGATCCCGCCACGACGCTTTGCTTGCAACTGCACCAGCTTACTGCCCCACCATTCAAAATATACACGTATCCGGTTTGTGACTTAGAGTCATCCAGATCTGTGTCGAAGCTAGCGTCGACGTAACCCTTTACGACGAGCTCTTCATCACCTCCATAAACGAGAAACATTTCCTTAGTCCTTTTCAGGTACTTCAGGATATTCTTGACCGCTGTCCAGTGTTCCTTGTCGGGATTACTTTGGTACCTACCTACCAAACTTATGGCAAGGTTTACATCAGGTCTGGTACACAGCATGGCATACATAATAGAACCTATGGCTGAGTCATAGGGGATGACACTCATCTCTTCTATATCTTCTGTCGTGGTCGGACATTGAGCTGAGCTCAATTTCATACCTTGTAACACAGGCAAGAACCCCTTCTTAGATTGATCCATATTGAACTTCTTCAATATCTTATCAAGGTATGTACTTTGTGAAAGACCTATGAGGCGTCTCGATCTATCTCTATAGATTTTGATGCCTAATATATAAGCAGCTTCTCCAAGGTCCTTCATTGAAAAACTCTTATTCAAGTAGGCCTTAATGCTGTCCAAGAGTTCTATATCATTTCCCATCAAAAGTATGTCATCTACATATAATATGCGAAATGCTACAGAGCTCCCACTCACTTTCTTGTAAACGCAGGCTTCTCCATAAGTCTGTGTAAACCCAAACGCTTTGATCATCTCATCAAAGTGAATGTTCCAACTCCGAGATGCTTGCACCAGCCCATAAATCAAGCGTTGGAGCTTGCATACCTTGTCAGCATTCTTAGGATCGACAAAACCTTCCGGCTGCATCATATACAATTCTTCCTTAAGGAAACCATTAAGGAATGCCGTTTTGACGTCCATTTGCCATATCTCATAATCGTAGAATGGGGGAATTGCTAACATGATTCGGACGGACTTCAGCTTCGCTACCGGTGAGAAAGTCTCATCGTAGTCAACCCCTTGAACTTGTCGATAACCCTTAGCGACAAGTCGAGCTTTATAGATGGTCACATTACCATCCGCGTCTGTCTTCTTCTTAAAGATCCATTTATTTTCTATGGCTCGCCGTTCAACGGCCAAGTCAGTCAAAGTCCATACTTCGTTTTCATACATGGATCCTATCTCGGATTTCATGGCTTCTAGCCATTTGTCGGAATCCGGGCCCGCCATCGCTTCTTCATAGTTCGAAGGTTCACCGTTGTCTAACAACATGTTTTCCAAGACAGGGTTGCCTTACCACTCTGGTGCGGAACGTGTCCTTGTGGACCTTCAAATTTCAGTAGGAGCTTGATCAGAAGTATCTTGATCATCATCATTAACTTCCTCTCTAGTCGGTGCTGGTACCTCAGGAACATTTTCTTGAGTTGCGCCATTTTCCGGTTCAAGAGGTAATACTTCATCAAGCTCTACTTTCCTCCCACTTACTTCTTTCGAGAGAAACTCTTTCTCTAGAAAGATTCCGTTCTTGGCAACAAAGATCTTGCCTTCGGATCTTAGGTAGAAGGTATACCCAATAGTTTCTTTAGGGTATCCTATGAAGACGCATTTTTCCGACTTGGGTTCGAGCTTCTCAGGTTGAAGTTTCTTGACATAAGCATCGCATCCCCAAACTTTTAGAAACGACAGCTTAGGTTTCTTCCCAAACCATAATTCATACGGTGTCGTCTCAACGGATTTCGACGGAGCCCTATTTAAAGTGAATGCGGCAGTCTCTAAATCATAGCCCCAAAAAGATAGCGGTAAATCAGTAAGAGACATCATAGACCGCACCATATCTAATAGAGTGCGATTATGACGTTCAGACACACCGTTACGCTGAGGTGTTCCAGGCGGCGTGAGTTGTGAAACTATTCCACATTTTCTTAAGTGTGTGCCAAATTCGTGACTCAAGTATTCTCCTCCACGATCTGATCGTAGAAACTTGATTTTCCTGTCACATTGATTTTCGACCTCACTCTGAAATTCCTTGAACTTTTCAAAGGTTTCAGACTTGTGTTTCATTAAGTAGACATGCCCATATCTACTTAAGTCATCAGTGAGGGTGAGAACATAACGATAGCCACCGCGAGCCTCAACACTCATTGGACCGCACACATCAGTATGTATGATTTCCAATAAGTTGGTTGCTCGCTCCATTGTTCCTGAGAACGGAGTCTTGGTCATTTTACCCATGAGGCATGGTTCGCACGTGTCAAATGATTCATAATCAAGAGACTCTAAAAGTCCATCTGTATGGAGCTTCTTCATGCGTTTGACACCTATGTGACCAAGGCGGCAGTGCCACAAGTATGTGGTACTATCATTACCAACTTTACATCTTTTGGTACTCACATTATGAACATGTGTAGCATTACGCTCGAGATTCATAAAGAATAAACCATTCACCATCGGAGCATGACCATAAAACATATCTCTCATATAAATAGAACAACCATTATTCTCAGATTTAAATGAGTAGCCATCTTGAATTAAACGAGATCCTGATACAATGTTCATGATCAAACTTGGCACCAAATAACAATTATTGAGGTTTATAACTAATCCCGTAGGTAAATGCAGAGGTAGCGTGCCGACGGCGATCACATCGACCTTGGAACCATTCCCGACGCGCATCGTCACCTCGTCCTTCGCCAGTCTCCGTTTATTCCGCAGCTCCTGCTGTGTGTTACAAATATGAGCAACGGCACCGGTATCAAATACCCAGGAGTTACTACGAGTACTGGTAAGGTACACATCAATTACATGTATATCACATATACCTTTTGTTTTGCCAGCCTTCTTGTCTGCTAAGTATTTGGGGCAGTTCCGCTTCCAGTGACCACTTTCCTTGCAATAAAAGCACTCAGTCTCGGGCTTGGGTCCATTCTTTGGCTTCTTCCCGGCAGCTTGCTTGCCGGGCGTGGCAACTCCCTTGCCGTCTTTCTTGAAGCTCTTTTTACCCTTGCCTTTCTTGAACTTAGTGGTTTTATTGACCATCAACACTTGATGTTCCTTCTTGACTTCTACCTCTGCTGATTTCAGCATAGCAAATACTTCAGGAATGGTCTTCTCCATCCCCTGCATATTGAAGTTCATCACAAAGCTCTTGTAGTTTGGTGGAAGCGACTGGAGGATTCTGTCAATGACCGCATCATCCGGGAGATTAACTCCCAGCTGAGTCAAGCGGTTATGCAACCCAGACATAGTGAGTATGTGCTCACTGACAGAACTGTTTTCCTCCATCTTACAGCTGAAGAACTTGTCGGAGACTTGATATCTCTTGACCCGGGCAAGGGCTTGGAAAACCATTTTTAGCTCTTCGAACATCTCATATGCTCCGTGTCTCTCAAAACGCTTTTGGAGCCCCGGTTCTAAACTGTAAAGCATGCCACACTGAACGAGGGAGTAGTCATCGGTACGTGCCTGCCAAGCGTTCATAACGTCTTGTTCTGCAGGGAGAACAGGTGCGTCACCCAGCGGTGCTTGTAGGACATAATCTTTCTTGGCAGCTATGAGGATGATCCTCAGGTTCCGGACCCAGTCCGTATAGTTGCTGCCATCGTCTTTCAGCTTGGTTTTCTCTAGGAACGCGTTGAAGTTGAGGACTACGTTGGCCATTTGATCTACAAGAAATATTGTAAAGTTTTAGACTAAGTTCATGATAAATAAGTTCATCTAATCAAATTATTAATGAACTCCCACTTAGATTAGACATCCCTCTAGTCATCTAAGTATTACATGATCCGAGTTAACTAGACCGTGTCCGATCATCACGTGAGACGGACTAGTCAACGTCGGTGAACATTTTCATGTTGATCGTATCTTCTATACGACTCATGCTCGACCTTTCGGTCTTCTGTGTTCCGAGGCCATGTCTGTACATGCTAGGCTCATCAAGTTAACCCTAAGTGTTTTGCATGTGTTCCGAGGCCATGTCTGTACATGCTAGGCTCGTCAACACCCGTTGTATGTGAACGTAAGGATCCATCACACCCGATCATCACGGCGTGCTTAGAAACGACGAACTTTAGCAACGGTGCACAGTTAGGGGAGAACACTTCTTGAAATTGTTATGAGGGATCATCTTATTTACTACCGTCGTTCTAAGTAAACAAGATGCAAAACATGATAAACATCACATGCAATCAAATAATAAACGTGACATGATATGGCCAATATCACATAGCTCCTTTGATCTCCATCTTGGGGCTCCATGATCATCTTGTCACCGGCTTGACACCATGATCTCCATCATCATGATCTCCATCATCGTGTCTCCATGAAGTTGCTCGCCAACTATTACTTCTACTACTATGGCTAACGCGTTTAGCAATAAAGTAAAGTAATTTACATGGCGTTTCTCCATGACACGCAGGTCATATGAAAGAATAAAGACAACTCCTATGGCTCCTGCCGGTTGTCATACTCATCGACATGCAAGTCGTGATTCCTATTACAATAGCATGAACATCTCATACATCACATATAGATCATTCATCATTCATCACAACTTTGGCCATATCATATCACAAACCACTTGCTGCAAAAACAAGTTAGACGTCCTCTAATTGTTGTTGCAAGTTTTACGTGGCTAAATTAGGGTTCTAGCAAGAACGTCTTCTTACCTACATTAAAGCCACAACGTGATTTGTCAACTTCTATTTACCCTTCATAAGGACCCTGTTCATCGAATCCGCTCCAACTAAAGTGGGAGAGACAGACACCCGCCAGCCACCTTATGCAACTAGTGCATGTTAGTCGGTGGAACCGGTCTCATGTAAGCGTACGTGTAAGGTTGGTCCGGGCCGCTTCATCCCACAATACCGCTGAAGCAAGAAAAGACTAGTAACGGCAAGAAAGTTGACAAATCTACGCCCACAACTAATTGTGTTCTACTCGCGCAAGAAGAACTACGCATAGACCTAGCTCATGATGCCACTGTTGGGGAACGTTGCAGAAAACAAAAATTTTCCTACTCGTTTCACCAAGATCATCTAGGAGTTCATCTAGCAACGAGTCATTGGATGCATCTACATACCTTTGTAGATCGCGCACGGAAGCGTTCTAAGAACGGTGATGATGTAGTCGAACACGACGTGATCCAAATCACCGATGACCAAGCGCCGAACGGACGGCACCTCCGCGTTCAACACACGTACGGGACGGGAGACGTCTCCTCCTTCTTGATCCAGCAAGGGGAAGGAGAGGTTGATGAAGATCCAGCAGCACGACGGCGTGGTGGTGGATGCAGGGCGTCACAGTAGGAGGGCTTCGCCTATACTACGAGGAAGAGAGACGTAACGGGGAGAGAGGGAGGCGCCAGGGGCTGGTGTATGAAGTCCCTCCTCTCCCCCACTATATATAGGAGGGCCAGGGGGGTGCGCAGCCTAGGAGATATGATATCCTAGGTGCGCCGGCCAGGGGAAGGTTTCCCTCCCCCCCAAGGCACCTCGGGGTGCCTTCCACTAGGTGCACTCCTCCCCCATGGAAACCCTAGGCGCATGGGCCTAGTAGGGCTGGTGCCCTTGGCCCATCTAGGCCAAGGCGCACCCCCTACAGCCCATGTGGCCCCCTGGGACAGGTGGCCCCACCCGGTGGGCCCCCAGGACCCCTCCGATGGTCCCGGTACAATACCGATAACCCCGAAACTTGTCCCGGTGACCGAAACAGCACTTCCTATATATAATTCTTTACCTCCGGACCATTCCGGAACTCCTCGTGACGTCCGGGATCTCATCCGGGACTCCGAACAATATTCGGGTTACTGCATATACATATCTTCTCAACCCTAGCGTCACCGAACCTTAAGTGTGTAGACCCTACGGGTTCGGGAGACAAGCAGACATGACCGAGACGACTCTCCGGTCAATAACCAACAGCGGGATCTGGATACCCATGTTGGCTCCCACATGCTCCACGATGATCTCATCGGATGAACCACGATGTCGAGGATTCAATCAACCCCGCATGCAATTCCCTTTGTCAATCGATATGTTACTTGCCCGAGATTCGATCATCGGTATCCCAATACCTCGTTCAATCTCGTTACCGGCAAGTCACTTTACTCGTACCGTAATGCATGATCCCATGACCAGACACTTGGTCACTTTGAGCTCATTATGATGATGCATTACCGAGTGGGCCCAGTGATACCTCTCCGTCATACGGAGTGACAAATCCCAGTCTTGATCCATGTCAACCCAACAGACACTTTCGGAGATACCCGTAGTCTACCTTTATAGTCACCCAGTTACGTTGTGACGTTTGGTATACCCAAAGCACTCCTACGGTATCCGGGAGTTACACGATCTCATGGTCTAAGGAAAAGATACTTTGACATTGGAAAACTCTAGCAAACGAACTATACGATCTTGTGCTATGTTTAGGATTGGGTCTTGTCCATCACATCATTCTCCTAATGATGTGATCTCGTTATCAATGACATCCAATGTCCATAGTCAGGAAACCATGACTATGTATTGATCAACGAGCTAGTCAACTAGAGGCTTACTAGGGACATGTTGGTGTTTGTTATTCACACATGCATTACGATTTCCGGATAACACAATTATAGCATGAATAAAGACAATTATCATGAATAAGGAAATATAATAATAATGCTTTTATCATTGCCTCTAGGGCATATTTCCAACAGAACCCACTCCGCGCTGCTCCACCGCCGACAAGTGACTCCGTTGTGGCTCCTGTCCTGCCTTTAATTCCTGCACATGTATCATGCCTCGAGGAGGCGTTTAAACTTGCGTTTGGCATTGAGATAACAGTGTGGACTGTAATATTTGCTTTTGAATTCCTTGAAATTTGCGCTTTTCCTTCCTACTTGCTTATGTTCTACGCGGGCAGAGCCCAGCCCCGCGCATACCTCACCCAGCGTTAGTCCCGACCGGAAACCAGGACGGGGCCAAGGAGTGAGGGGCTACGTTACAAGTTAGGCTCCTGAGTCGCGATGCTCAGGAGTCCCCCTTGGCGCACGAACAGCAAGTAGGGAGGTGGGATGTGGGTGGATCTACCGTTCTACGTCTGTAGAGCCCGGGCGCGCGCATACCTCACCCAGCGTTAGCCTTTCGGAACTAAGGAGTGAGGGGCTACATGACCAGTTAGGCTCCTGAGTCGCGATGCTCAGGAGTCCCCCTTGACGCTCAAACGGCCTTCGTACCTTGGCCCCGCTCGGGGAGAGACGCGCGACGAACCAGGCCCGGGGGGGCCTGGCTGGGCGGCGTGCGTCTGGGCGTGACCCAGGCGCAGCCCCCATGCCCAGCCCCCTCGCGCGGCACTCCCGAGGGGAGGCGTTACGATGAGGCTAGACACTGAGCTCTGGGCTCCCTGAGGTTGATGCGGCCCGGGGGACACCCTCAGTTGTTTATCACCAGCGCGGAGCATAGCGCTTTCGTATGTGTACGGGCATAGCCGCTCCTCGGCAGTGTCGTCAGCCAACGCGGAGCATGGTGCTTCCACTGGTACGTGGGAGGGGGTCCCCTCCGGGAGGAGCCCCCGGGGCGTGTACAGCCCCGCCCTGACACGTGGCTGGCACGGTAGGGCCTGGCGAGGTGTATCTGGGCACCCGTGAGCCAGCGCAGGACTCACGGGGCCCTACCTCTAGGCAGGTTGCGCCTGGCACTGGGCCTTATCTTGTGATGTGTCCCTGCAAATTTGGTTAGATGTCGGCACTCTACGTCCTCGGGTCCCGGCCCTCGAGCTGGTCTCAGCCGTCGCTGGTATGCCAGGTCGCGATGCCGTGGACAAGGCCAGAGGGTGAGGGCTGGAGAGCCAGTAAGAGCCCTCAGTCACGATGCTCAGGTACCCCCCCTTTAACGTGCAAGTGGTCGGCATGGAGAAGAAGAGGTGCCGTGGACCGGCACCAAATAATCAAGCATGGTGGGTATAACGCATAACCGGAAATAAATGCAAATGAGATACATGTCGCTGGGTCTGGCCCAAGCGACTTGGGGATCATGCAGCCCGAGGGGCGCCCCCAACAAGGTAAGCTAACAACATGAAATAAAAGGGATACATGCCGCAGGGACAGACCCACGCGGCCTGGGAATAATGCAGCCCTGGGGGGCGCTCCCAGCTGGAAGCAAAACTTGAAAGATGTCACCTGATGACGTGGAGGACGAAGGGGTATTGGTGTAGTAGACTCGGTGGGCTGCGGAAGCCGATCCTCACGAGCCCCCAGGCCCGGGGGCCTCGGGAGGCTCCGGAGGTGCTAGCGGCTCCCCGCGGACCATCTCCATCTCCGCCAGGGCTGCGGAGCGCCTGACCTCTTGTGCCTCCATGATGCCCCTCATGAGGCGCTGGTACGTGGCAGCCGCGTTCGGCAAGCCGTAAGGCGTGCGAACGTAGCTGTGGGGTGGACCTCCGCAGCGCCCCACTCGCGAGGGCCAGAGGCGCTCCAAAGAGGAGACTCGGTTGAGCCCTGGTATGTCGATGCAGACGTGCAGCCCACCATCCTCGCCTGGATGGGGAGCCACTGCTGGTAGACGGCGGCCGCCTTTCATGACCCTTGACTCCTGTAGCTCCTGAATGGCCTTGCTGACGAACTCCTGAGGGTCTGGCTCTCCTTGCCTTACTCCTTCTTGAGGGAAACGTGCTTCGAAACACGCCTCTATGTCGTGCCCAAGCGCCTCCCTCATGACCCTAGCCAGGTCGGTGGCCCTCCAGGGGAGAGCCCCCGAGCCCTGCCTGAGGTGGGCGCCGGGAGCGCTTTCCTGTGTGATGGAAGGAGGTTCCCCCTGGGCAGGCACGGGCCCAGAGGGGCCTGCCTCCTGAGGGGCCAGGCCGGACAATGTCTTCTTCTTCTTGGGGGCGATCTCAGGAAGCCTCCTGCTTTCACGATCCGGGTCTTCCAGTGACGCGGCCTGAAAGGCTCGTCCAGGGAACACACCGCGTCCTTCTCTTCACAGGGCATCGTGATGACTCCGCCACTTCCTGGCATCTTGAGGACGTTGTAGCCGTGGTGAGTTACGACCATGAACTTGGCCAGCGCTGGGTACCCAAGGATGGCGTTGTACGGAAGGCGAATGTGAGCGACGTCGAAGTCGATGAGCTCGGTGCGGTAGTTGTCGCGTGCCCCGAAGGTGACAGGGAGGCGGACCTGCCCAATCGGGACCGTGGAGCCGTCGGTGATTCTGGAGAAGGGCTTGGATTGGCTGAAGCTGGCTGTAGGGCACTTGGAGATTGTTGAATGTTTCCACGGACAGGACGTTCAGCCCTGCCCCACCATCGATGAGGGTCCTGGTGACCACCACATTGCTGATGATTGGGGAACAAAGCATTGGGAGGACTTCGGCTGTAGCCGCACACTTGAGCTGATCTGCTGAGCTGAATGTGATGGCGCATGCCGACCACCTGAGAGGGCGCGTGGCTTCAAGCCTGGGGAGGACTGCACTCACTTCGCGGGCGAACTGCTTGAAGATGCGTTGAGAGGCTGGGGCCTGAGCCCCGCCCAGGATGCAGGCGATCGCGCGCGGCTCCTGGAAGCCCCCAGCCCCCTCGTCTTGGTGGCGGTCCTCGTTTCTCCTTGGCTGCGGCGGCAGCGGAGGGAGGCCTGCGTTGCCTTGCAGGCGATCCTCGCGAGGCTGATCCCTCCAGTCTCCCTCGCGAGGCGGGTCTTGCCAGCGATCCTCGCGAGGTTGATCGCGCCACCCTTGGCGCGGGCCATGGTCTTCCCAGCGTCCTGCGTTCCTTCCTCCTCCTCGACCGTAGCCCCGGTACCGGTGTCAAAACCGGCGGATCTCGGGTAGTGGGTCCCGAACTGTGCATCTAGGCCGGATGGTAACAGGAGGCAGGGAACACGATGTTTTACCCAGGTTCGGGCCCTCTTGATGGAGGTAAAACCCTACGTCCTTCTTGATTAATATTGATGATATGGGTAGTACAAGAGTAGATCTACCACGAGATCAAGGAGGCTAAACCCTAGAAGCTAGCCTATGGTATGATTGTTGTATATGGAGTTGATTGCCTACGGACTACAACCCTCCGGTTTATATAGACACCGGATAGGGTTAGGGTTACACAGAGTCGGTTACAATGGTAGGAGATCCTGAATATCCGCATCGCCAAGCTTGCCTTCCACGCCAAGGAAAGTCCCATCCGGACACGGGACGAAGTCTTCAATCTTGTATCTTCATAGTCCAGGAGTCTGGCTGAAGGTATAGTCCGGCTACCCGAACACCCCCTAATCCAGGACTCCCTCAGTAGCCCCTGAACCAGGCTTCAATGACGATGAGTCCGGCGCGCAAATTGTCTTCGGCATTGCAAGGCGGGTTCCTCCTCCAAGTCCTTCATAGAAGATTGTAAACACCAAGAGTAATGTCCGGCTCTGCAAAATAAGCTTCCACATATCGCCATAGAGAGAATAATATTAACACAAATCAAAACTGCTGACGTATTCTGCAGTGTGTCATCACACTACGGCCAAGTCCTTTACTCGAATTGTTTTTACTTTTCCACCTCAGCATGTTTTGCGAGGCGGTTTCCTTGGCACATCTTGTCAAAGCAGAGATCGTGTACCCCCTTTACGGGATTCTCATCAATACGGACGTGGGTAACCCAACCGCGCCATTTATCATGGCGCTTGGGAGGCAAGCGAGTTTTACTAGGCTGGTGGGGATGCACAACCGCATCCGCCCATATAAGGGGATAAGGATCCACCTTTTTACCTACGCCTTCTTCCTCCTTTGCCTATCCGTCTCCTGCGCACTCGAGCTCCAGCGCCCAAGCCCGCACTTCCCACCTCAACCTTCTCCAGCAATGTCTGGAGCGGGAGGCAAGTGGATGGTCTCCTCCGTCACGGAGGGTAAAGTCAAGAAGCTAAGGAAGGCCGGATACCTGTCCAAGGACATCGCGCACCGGCTTCCCGAAGAGGGGCAGTTTCTCCCCACCCCAAGGCCCCATGAGAGGGTAGTATTTCTCCCCCACTTCCTCCGCGGACTGGGTTTTCCACTCCACCCATTTGTCCGGGGGCTCATGTTCTACTACGGCCTGGATTTCCACGATCTGGCTCCGAACTTCATCCTCAACATCTCGGTGTTTATCATCGTGTGCGAGGCTTTTCTCCGCGTCCGCCCTCATTTCGGCCTCTAGCTCAAGACCTTCAACGTCAGGCCCAAGGTGGTGCGCGGCAACCAGGCGGAGTGCGGAGGCGCCATGGCGGGCAAGATGGCCAACGTCCTATGGTTCGAGGGCTCTTTTGTGGAGACCCTAAAGGGGTGGCAATCCGGGTGGTTTTACATCACCGAGCCACGTGATCTGAACTGGATCGCAGCCCCCGAGTTCCGATCCGGACCCCCCACGCAGCTTATGTCCTGGAAAGAGACGGGCCTGTCGTGGGGTGACGAAAAAGAGGTGACCGGATTGCAAACATGCATCCAGTCCCTGGTGAACAAGCCAATCCGTCTTGTTAATGTAATCCAGGTTATGCTCGTCCGCCGGATCCTCCCGTGCCAACAATGGGATTTTAATCTGTGGGAGTTCGACCCAGCGCAGCACCAAACCCTTAGCAAGCTCTTCGACACGATGTACGAAGATGCCTGGAAGGTGCTATTCAAGGGCGCCGAGGCTCCCGCATCCGCTTCCGAGGACCGCGGATACAGCTCGCAGCGTCACGCTAGCGAGGTAAGCTATCTTCACCTTTTACAGGATGTTAAGCTTTCTTCATAGTTTGACTCTATGCGGGATCTAAACTCCCTTACCTTTGACAGGCTTGGTGGGCGATATCCGGACCGATTAACTATCCGGCTCCTCTGCCCGAAGACCCAGCCCCAGCTCTACTAGTGAAGCTGCTGGTTCCGGCGCCTTATGTGGTGCCGGAGAAGAAGGCCAAGAAGAAGAAGACCACGGGGACTCGAAGGAGTGCCCGCAACGTGGTGGTGTCGGACTCGTCATCCGACGAGTCCGAGACGCCCTCTTCCCGTGAAAACGAGGAGGAGGAGGAAGAAAACTCTCCCCCCCCCCCAGCGGAGGGAGGAGAGAAGAGGAAGGCCGCCCCAACGGGAGAGGCCGAGGGGTCTAGGAAAAGGAAGACCCCTCCGCCGGACTACTCCCCCGACGCCGAAGAGGGCGGAGAGGAGTGGTCAAACAGGGCCAAGCGTCCGGCTAAATCGTAAGTTCGGATATCAGAGTAACTCATGATGTTCCTTTGTTGTACAGCTTTCCCTAATGTCGAACGTAATTATGCAGCCCGCCCCGGGCCGAATTCAATGAATCGCCGGGCGGCTCCCTAGACTCATCGGACGTGAACTCAGTTCCGCCCGCTGTCTCCCCCTGCACTGCAGACGATGCCGAAGTGGCATCGCGACAAGCTCCGGGGCAGTAGGAGGTGGTCCTGGAGGAGCCGCAAGGCAACCTCCCGGACTCCAGGAGTGAAGGGGATAAGGCCCCCCAGGGCTCCAAGTCTGGTTTTGTGCCGGACACCGCGCCGGAATCTTCCACAGTTCCGGACCGCGGTAGGCGAACTCCTTCCAAGAGGAGCAAGCCTTCTGAGCCGGCGGCCTCCGTCCAACCGGAGGTGCCGGACAATCTGCTGGAGGTGCTTGACGATGCCTCCATTGACGAGGGGCACTGTACTATTATGAGTACGGTGATCCAGAAGGTTCAGTCCGCCAAGAGCGGACTGACTGAAGCTTGCGCTAGCCTTCTAATAGGCTTCGAGGTAAGTAAAAATATGTAAAAATATTACCGCATAGACAGTAGCCCCTGATGCTCTGTTTGGCGTTCGAAAAGAAAAGCCGAATAGAGGATCTATTAAATTTCGCAGGAGTCTAACAAAAAGAGTCAATATGCGTATGCAGGCTTCGCTGCTATCCACCGCCGCACTGACTGCGGAGGTGCATGTCCTAAAGCAGGACCTCGAGCGGACCGAGCAAGAGCTCGTCCTTGCCAAGCGGCAGCTCGAGGAGAAAGAAGGTAAGAAATACCTTACAGAAAAAGTGCCTATAAAAAGGCATGATTGCAAAAAAATAACAGGATTGTACTGCTTATTGTAGGGGCCACGACTGAGGTGGCGACCCTTAAGCAGGCGTTGTCTGAGGCCGAAAAGAAAACGGCCGCGGAGCGCACCAAGCGAGATAGACTTGGGGCTCAGGTCGGCGAGGTGCGGCAAGAGCTTCAGGCTCTCATGAAAAAACATGAGAGTTTGGAGCTTGAGTCAAAGGCGCAAGCATCCGAGCTCGCGACGGCCCTTGAGACTGCCAAGTCTGCCAAGGCCGAAGCCCAAAAGGCCCTCCAAGAGTTGGAGGAGATGAGGAAGATAGCAGCGGGTAAGGCATTCTTCATGCAAAGCAGAAACATAAAAGTAAACTACTTGTTACTTACCCGAATCCGGAGCTCTCCAGGGGCATTCGCAGATCTTCCCCGTAGCGTATCCGATGCCGCCGCATTCTACCAAGCTGAAGAGGGCAGCTCGACGGAGAAGGTGTTCTGGTCTCAGTATTCTGAGGCCGGACACCCTGTGCCTTTGAGCGACCAGCTGAAACAGCTGGTCGAGCTCCACAAGGCTGCCGAACAGGCCATGAAGGGCTTCATAGTTCGGCTGTGGCCTGGAGAGGCCCTGCTTGGGAGCTATTTCGGGCTGGTGCGGCGGCTGGTGGAGGCCTGTCCGAGGCTCGAGGTCATCAAGCGCTCCGTCTGCATCGAAGGTGTTGGGTAACGTAGCATAAATTCAAAATTTTCCTACGTGTCACCAAGATCTATCTATGGAGTCATCTAGCAACGAGGGAGGAGTGGATCTACATACCCTTGTAGATCGCGCGCGGAAGCGTTGAAGAGAACGGGGTTGATGGTGTCGTACTCGTCGTGATCCAAATCACCGATGATCCTAGCGCCGAACGGACGGCACCTCCGCGTTCAACACACGTACGGAGCAGCGACATCTCCTCCTTCTTGATCCAGCAAGGGGGGAGGAGAGGTTGATGGAGATACAGCAGCACGACGGCGTGGTGGTGGAAGTAGCGGGATTCCAACAGGGCTTCGCCAAGCGCTGCGGGAGGAGGGAGATGTGTCATGGGAGGGAGAGGGAGGCGCCAGGGCTTAAGTTTGGTTGCCCTCCGTTCCCCCCACTATATATAGGGCCAAGGGAGAGGGGGGAGGCGCATCCTTGGCCCTTCCTCCAAGGAAGGGTGCGGCCAGGGGAGGAGTCCCTCCTCCCCAAGGCACCTAGGAGGTGCCTTCCCCCTTTAGGACTCTTCCTTTCCCCTCTTCTCTTGGCGCATGGGCCTCTTGGGGCTGGTGCCCTTGGCCCATATAGGCCAAGGCACACCCCCTACAGCCCATGTGGCCCCACCCGGTGGACCCCCGGGACCCTTCCGGTGGTCCCGGTACAATACCGGTGACCCCGAAACTTGTCCCGATGGCCGAAATAGCACTTCCTATATATAATTCTTTACCTCCGGACCATTCCGGAACTCCTCGTGACGTCCGAGATCTCATCCGGGACTCCGAACAACTTTCGGGTTACCGCATACTAATATCTCTATAACCCTAGCATCACCGAACCTTAAGTGTGTAGACCCTACGGGTTCGGGAGACATGCAGACATGACCGAGAAGACTCTCCGGTCAATAACCAATAGCGGGATCTGGATACCCATGTTGGCTCCCACATGTTCCACGATGATCTCATCGGATGAACCACGATGTCAAGGACTTAATCAATCCCGTATACAATTCCCTTTGTCTAGCGGTACGATACTTGCCCGAGATTCGATAGTCAGTATCCCGATACCTTGTTCAATCTCGTTACCGGCAAGTCTCTTTACTCGTTCCGTAACACATCATCCCGTGATCAACTCCTTGATCACATTGTACACATTATGATGATGTCCTACCGAGTGGGCCCAGAGATACCTCTCCGTCACACGGAGTGACAAATCCCAGTCTCGATTCGTGCCAACCCAACAGACACTTTCGGATATACCCGTAGTGTACCTTTATAGCCACCCAGTTACATTGTGACGTTTGGCACACCCAAAGCACTCCTACGGTATCCGGGAGTTGCACAATCTCATGGTCTAAGGAAATGATACTTGACATTAGAAAAGCTTTAGCATACGAACTACACGATCTAGTGCTATGCTTAGGATTGGGTCTTGTCCATCACATCATTCTCCTAATGATGTGATCCCGTTATCAACGACATCCAATGTCCATGGTCAGGAAACCGTAACCATCTATTGATCAACGAGCTAGTCAACTAGAGGCTTACTAGGGACATGGTGTTGTCTATGTATCCACACATGTATCTGAGTTTCCTATCAATACAATTCTAGCATGGATAATAAATGATTATCATGAACAAGGAAATATAATAATAACTAATTTAATATTGCCTCTAGGGCATATTTCCAACAGTCTCCCACTTGCACTAGAGTCAATAATCCAGTTCACATCGATATGTGATTAACACTCAAGGTCACATCCCCATGTGACTAACACCCGAAGAGTTTACTAGAGTCAATAATCTAGTTCACATTACCATGTGATTAACACTCGATGAGTTCTGGGTTTGATCATGTTATGCTTGTGAGAGATGTTATAGTCAACCGGTCTGAATCTTTCAGATCCGTATGTACTTCGCAAATCTCTATGTCATCTTGTAGATGCAGCTACTACGCTATATTTGGAGCCATTTCAAATAACTGTTCTACATGGAGCTATTCTAAATTGTTGCTCCATTATACGTATCCGGTATCTCTACTCAGAGCTATCCGGATAGGTGTTAAGCTTGCATCGACGTAACTCTTTACGTCGAACTCTTTATCACCTCCATAATCGAGAAAATTCCTTAGTCCACTAGTTATTAAGGATAACTTTGACCGCTGTCCTGTGATCCATTCTTAGATCACTCTCGTACCCCTCGACTGACTCATGGCAAGGCACATTTCAGGTGCGGTACACAGCATAGCATACTATAGAGCCTATGTCTTAAGCATAGGGGACGACCTTCATCCTTTCTCTCTATTCTGCCGTGGTCGAGCTTTAAGTCTTAACTTCATACCTTACAACTCAGGCAAGAACTCCTTCTTTGACTGATCCATCTTGAACACCTTCAAGATCATGTCAAGGTATGTGCTCATTTGAAAGTACCATTAAGCGTTTTGATCTATCCTTATAGATCTTGATGCTCAATGTTCAAGTAGCTTAATCCAGGCTTTCCATTGAAAAACACTTTCCAAATAACCCTATATGCTTTCCAGAAATTCTACGTCATTTCTGATCAACAATATGTCAACAACATATATTTATCAGAAATTCTATAGTGCTCCCACTCACTTCTTTGGAAATACAAGTTTCTCATAAACTTTGTATAAACCCAAAATCTTTGATCATCATCAAAGCATAATTCCAACTCCGAGATGCTTACTCCAGTCCCTAGAAGGATTGCTGGAGCTTTGCATACTTACTAGCTTCTTTCAGGATTGACAAAACCTTCCGGTTGTATCACATACAACCTTTCCTCAAGAAAATCATCGAGGAAACAATGTTTTGACATCCTATCTGCAAGATTTCATAAATAATGCAATAATCGCTAATATAATTCCAACAGAATCTTAGCATCGCTACGAGTGAGAAAGTCTCATCGTAGTCAACTCCTTGAACTTGTCGGAAAACATCTTAACAACAAGTCGAGCTTTCTTAATGGTGATACTTACCATCATTGTCCGTCTTCCTTTTAAAATCCATATGTACCTAACAGCCTTACGACCATCAAGTAGTTCTTCCAAAGTCTACACTTTGTTTTCATACATGGATCCTCTCTCGGATTTTATGGCCTCGAGCCATTTATCGGAATCCGGGCCCACCATCGCTTCTCCATAGCTCGTAGGTTCATTGTTGTCTAGCAACATGACTTCCAAGACAGGATTACGTAGCACTCTGAAGTAGTACGCATCCTTGTCATCCTACGAGGTTTGGTAGTGACTTGATCTGAAGTTTCATGATCACTATCATAAGCTTCCACTTCAATTGGTGTAGGTGCCACAGGAACAACTCCCTGTGCTCTGCCACACACTAGTTGAAGAGACGGTTCAATAACCTCATCAAGTCTCCACCATCCTCCCACTCAATTCTTTCGAGAGAAACTTTTCCTCGAGAAAGGACCCGATTCCAGAAACAATCCCTTATTGCTTTCGGATCTGAGACAGGAAGTATACCCAACTGTTTTGGGTGTCCTATGAAGATGCATTTATCCGCTTTGGGTTCGAGCTTATCAGCCTGAAACTTTTTCACATAAGCGTCGCAGCCCCAAACTTTTAAGAAATGACAGCTTAGGTTTCTCTAAACCATAGTTCATATGGTGTCATCTCATCGGAATTACGTGGTGCCCCTTTTAAAGTGAATGTGGTTGTCTCTAATGCCTAACCCATAAACTATTATGGTAATTCGATAAGAGACATCATGGTATGCATCATATCCAATAGGGTGCAGTTATGATGTTCGGACACACCATCACACTATGGTGTTCCAGGCTGTATTAGTTGTGAAACAATTTCCACAATGTCTTAATTCTGTGCCAAACTCGTAATTCAGATATTCATCTCTATGATCATATCATAGATATTTTATCCTCTTGTCACGGCGATCTTTCAACTTCACCCTGAAATTACTTGAACCTTTCAATAATTCAGACTCGTGATTCATCAAGTAAATATACTCAACATCTACTCAAATCATCTGTGAAGTAAGAACATAACGATATCCACTACATGCCTCAGCACTCATTGGACTGCACACATCAAAATGTATTACTTCCAACAAGTTGCTTTCTAGTTCCATTTTACTGAAAAACGAGGCTTTCAGTCATCTTGCCCATGTGGTATGATTTGCATGTCTCAAGTGATTCAAAATCAAGTGAGTCCAAACGGTCCATTTGCATGGAGTTTCTTCATGCATATACACCAATAAACATGGTTCGCATGTCTCAAACCTTTTAAAAATGAGTGAGTCCAAAGATCCATCAACATGGAGCTTCTTCATGCGTTTTATACCGATATGACTTAAGTGGCAGTGCCACAAGTAGGTGGTACTATCATTACTATCTTATATCTTTTGGCATGAACATGTGTATCACTATGATCGAGATTCAATGAACCATTCATTTTAGGTGCAAGACCATTGAAGGTATTATTCAAATAAACAGAGTAACCGTTATTCTCCTTAAATGAATAACCGTATTGCGATAGACATAATCCAATCATGTCTATGCTCAACGCAAACACCAATCTCGATGGTAGAGGGAGCGTGCGATGCTTGATCATATTAACATTGGAAACACTTCCAACACATATCGTCAGCTCACCTTTAGCTAGTCTCCGTTTTCCGTAGCTTTTATTTCGAGTTACTAACACTTAGCAACCGAACCGGTATCTAATACCCTGGTGCTACTAGGAGTACTATTAAAGTACACATCAACACAATGTATATCCAATATACTTCTATTGACCTTGCCAGCCTTCTCATCTACCAAGTATCTAGGGTAATTCTGCTCCAGTGGTTGTTCCCCTTATTACAGAAGCACTCAGTCTCGGGTTTGGGTTCAACCTTGGGTTTCTTCACTAGAGCAGCAGCTGATTTGCCGTTTCATGAAGTTTCCCTTCTTGCCCTTGCCCTTCTTGAAACTAGTGGTTTCACCAACCATCAACAA